>NC_070621.1:43705959-44354436 GCF_027172205.1 Podarcis raffonei | reverse complement strand
TTCTCTATCAAGGGCAAACATCTTACCACTCTGTTTGTAAAAACAAACAGGCAATATCTTCCTTTTACTCTCCTCTATCTTTACATAAGCAGGAACTCTATTTTCTATAGGATTTCTTATTTTCATCCTGTCAGCTCATTGTTTCTAGCTGCTTAAAAAACAAGTTGGGATAACTAACTCCAACATTTTGCAAACATATTTGCAGAAAAAAATTTATTTGGGCCTTTTTTAAAAAAAAAGCCTAATATCAGTCCTTCTTCTCCATATCTATGCTTTGGTTTGTGTCTTCAGTTTAATCTTTTTTCCTGGCTGCTTCAAACACCTATTCATTTCCTTAGAACACAGAACCTCATGCAACTAACCAAAGCTTGACAATTCCTTATTAGGCTCTAAATCATATTTGCCTCCTTCTTAGCTGCAAACATAATTATGGAAGTCCCCCCAAACCTTCTTCTTCCCAACAAATTGCTCTTATTTACAACAAAACCAGTTTTGTTTTGGGTCCATTGTAAATCCTTATGCAACTGGAATGGTGCTCAGCATATAAAGTAGGGCAAGCCTTTCAATTCCTTATTAAAGCAATTGATGGCTTCTGAAAGGAGTCCACTGTTTCCTTTTCATAAATAGGTTACCGGACATAATAATCCTTTTATTATCATGCGGGTAGGGAACTGGACTCCGCTGGATGGAATTTTCAAGCTTTTGCAGTTACTGATTATATCTTATCTACCAACTGGGAACAATCTTAAACCACGAGATTTTTTTGATTATAAATGCTGGCAGTCAAAGCTGTTTTAATTGGAGTGGTGCCAACAGGAAGTAGCCTTATGTTAGGGCACAAAACACAGGCCTCGTGAGAGAGTCTGATTTATCAAGTGATCTTCTCATGGCTTAACGCGACATCTACATAAACACTCTCTTGAACATATCTTCTTCTTTGCATTTGGAGTCCAGAAGACCCTCCCCATTTGCAGCCCATTAGATTGACTTTAATAATGGAAGAGCTGGTTGGGGAAACAGTCCTCCAAACCCATATTGTCTTCAAGAAGGAAAATAGTACCCCATTAGCAGAAGTTGGAGTACTAAACTGGAATGGCATCTGACCTTGAGTGAGCTCCTTGTTTGAGGACTTCTGAAAGCATCTGATAAGTGATTCTGTCCTTGGGTTTAACAAAACAAATTTCTCACTTAAATAGCTTGAGAAAAACAGGTAGAGAATGGTTTTATATATATATATAAGGCATTGGGTAAGTCAGTTTTCTATATTTCTCCTTTCTGCATTTATTACTGTTGCTGTCTTATGAGAGCAATCCAATTTTACATAGAGAGTGTTTCAAGTAAACATTTATTTTTGCAAGAGGCATTGGTCTATTTATTTTCACTCTTCTAGAAAAAAAAGAAATACTAATAATCTCAGGGCTAGTTTAAAGCTTCACATAGCTTGCTGCAGTGTAAGCATGTTGAAGGCAATGAGACTTCTATGAATCAACTGAAAATGCAGAATAAAGTTGAGCAGGACAATTGAAGAAGGGGCTATATTTGGTTTCTTCTTTTGGGTTATAATTTATTTTTTTCCCAAATATGCTCTGGTATAAGTTATTCCCACCGCTACCACCCACACTATCATGCAAACCACATCAGCAACAGCTAACAATGCAGGCAGGATAGTGACAAAGACTTGTTGTTTGATAATATACTGTTCAACTACATCCACACAATACATTTAAAGCACTACAGTTCCACTTTAAAATAGGCATGGCTTCCTCACTAAATTTTTGGGAGCTGTAGTTTGTTAAGTGTGCTGAGAGCTGTTAGGAGACCTTTATCCCACCCAGCCTCCCCACTCCCAGACCTACAATTATTAGAGTTGTCTAAAAATCAACCTGTCTTCGCAGGAAACTCTGGGAATTGTAGCTCTCTGAGACGAATGGGGGCTTCTAGGGCTGCCATATTTTGAAGAGCAAAAAAGAGGACACATTTGCCGACTTCTACTCTTAACAACGGATCACTTTGATGACTGTCATTTTAAATACCCCTACTATATGTTGGCTATAGAAGCTGTGATATATTGCTAGTAGCAATGCTACTAGCACTTTCAACAACAAAATAATAATAATAACATATTGCTCCTTCACTTGCCACATGAAAGTATTTGGGCTCATGTTCACATAAGTGTGCAGAGAACATAAGTGTGCACAGAACAATTTATTAAATTGTTTAACATGTACATATGGACTATCCTTAAGGGAAGGGGGATGTTAATTCTTGCCCTCCCAGACTCCTTCATGTAGCTGAGCCAGCATCCTTTAAGTTTATCCACAAGAGAAGGGATTTATACAGTATGTATCTAGTTTAAGATGCTGCTCTGTTGTGATTCTCTGCTGCAGACCAGTTTAGCTGGGTGGCTTAGATCTGAGTCTGATGCACTGGAATTTTTTTCTTGGGTCACTGTAAACAAACAAACAAAGTAAAAAAATAACCCACAACCTCGACATTTTGCCCAATTTTAAAAATCTGCCTAGAGAGAAGTTTTAATCTTGAAAAAGATGTGTCCTGGAAAAATAGGACATATGGCAACCCAACTAACAACTCTCAGCACAATTAACAAACAGCACCCAGAATCTTTGGGGGGGGGATCATGTCTGTTTAAATGGTATCCTAGAGCTTTAAATGCATGGTGTAAATGTAGCCATGATCTTCTTTCATTCCCATAACTAGCACACACATACACATGTACCATCAGCAACAGCGAAGAATGCAGACAGGATAGTGACAAAGACTCAGTAATATGTTCTTGGTGAGGCTAGGTTGATGGATTCTGATTATACTCAAGGTTAGTTCATGCAAATGGCAAATGAAATAATACAACTGTTTCTGGATGATACAAATTTAGACGGCAGGAATCGGATTACTTGGCTAAATATTCCCTCATAGGAGAAACATAAAAAAATAATTCATATACCTAGGAAATTAGCATATCAGAGAGAAAGCTAAATTGGAACTCTCGTCTCTTTTTCATTTTCTCTCTGTCTCTCTGTCTCTCTCTCTCTCTCTCTCTCTCTCTCTCTCACACACACACACACACACACAAAACTTGCAATCTGTTTCCTGCAGTCCAAGATGGTACAACCAGGGACCCTGAAAACTCATATTAGGGTTGTGCATACATGCCCCCCCCATCTGATCTGGCACTTCACAGTGGCCCCGATCCAGCTTTGGGAGATCTGAGTCCAACCTGACCTGGATGTCTCCCACTACATGTTTAATCAGGAGGGAGAAGGAGATGCACATAGGGGGTCTGTGTGTCTTTGTCACCTTCCTTTAACTGCCAGACTGCCTCCTCTTCTGATGGTCCCATCCTGCTCTGGGTGGACTCAGCCATACCTAGGGCAATCCAGGACTGTGTCAGCACAATCCAACCAAATCCTAGGATCATAGGAAAAGAAAGATTTGATGGAGGGGGAGGGGCACCTCTGTAAGCAGAAATCCAGCCATTTTAGATATCATTCCTCTCTGGCCACATCACCATTAGCCCCCACTGTTCTCAAAGGAAGGTCTGCTTTTAAGCTACAGGCCAACACCTCTGATGGCTACTGAGAGAATTGCTAATGGAAGTTAGACCACTGAATGAATACCCTTTCCGAACATAGTGAAGAATCTCATTTTGAAGTAGTCTAACCTCTTCAGGTTCCCAAGCTAAGAAAAGGGCCAGGAAAGAGAATCCATAAGAAATATAATGAAGAAAAGAATCGGAAGAAATCAGACACCATCCTGCTATCTGCCTGTTCTTGCATTTCAAATCACATCATCCCAACAAGGATTTGCAGTGGAGAAGTCGTACCCAGGCGTTTGGTATACACTGTAGCCTGGAATCCAGGAATTCTGGAAAATGTAATGCAGTCCATATTTTTAAGAAGTTGAGCAAATTTTCACTGCCTGAATTAATACAAGGATAAGAAGGCGGCAGTTCTGCTTCAGACTGCACACTTCTCTCAATTTTACAGCACAACTCTCAGCCCCCCCCCAAAAAAATGTACTTTAGGGGGAAATGCAGAAACATGAATGTTAGGTGGGAATGTATCAGGGAAATGCATATTTTAAGAAAATGCATAGTGTGTTGTACTTTTAGTGGTCAATGTCTACAATTTAAATATGTGCTGTTGTTTTTAAAAGAGATGAAAATGGGCTGGAATGGACATATGATTGATCAGGTTTGCTGCTGAGATGGACAGATCTAACTATCCCTAGTGTTTCTACCATAAATGTATAGGGTTTTGCTTGCTTTCTTCTTCTTCTTCTTCTTCTTCTTCTTCTTCTTCTTCTTCTTCTCCTTCTCCTTCTCCTTCTCCTTCTCCTTCTCCTTTATTTAGATATAGCAGGCAAGCAAGCAAGCAAACAGGGCACATTAAAGCCAAAACTACCAGTTCTTATTCATCCCTATTTATTTCAACCTTCTCCCATAGACATCAGGCTAACCTTCTCCCATAGACATCAATGTGACTTATAAGAATAGGAAATGATAACTTTCCATACCCTGCCACTTACAACAATGTATACATCCCAGCTCAGAATAGGTTGTGGAATTAGATTTTTAAAAATGAACAATGCCTCAGACCCTGAAGAACCACTACCAATCAGGGGAGACAACTTTGAGCAAGACAGGCCAATCACCTGACTTGGTATAAGACATATATTTGATTCAAATGCTTTGGAAGTGGTCACACCTCTGTGCTATAGCAGATGCTTTGTGCATAGTAAGTTGCAACTTCAATCCCCGGCAACACTATTTAAATCAGGGGTGGAAAACTGAATCTGCCTGACAGACCTACCCCACCAATCAGCTGATCATTGGAACTTGTAAAGTGACATACACAGAGCTTCACAGGTCCTGATGATCACCCACAATCTTCCTTTGGCTCTACCTCCCATACCTGAGGTCAGGTGCTTATGACATAAGGTTTATATGACATAATGGATAGAACAGGTGTGTGTAGTTTGGCCAAAATGTACTTGCAGGCCAAATGGAAAGACTTGGCAGGCCCGATTGGGCCACAAGCCAGGGATCCCCTACCCCTGATTGATTGATTGATTGATTGATTGATTCCTAACAAAGTTGGGATTTATCTGTGACTACTAACCTAGAGATATATGCGCAGTCAGAATAGGAGGACTGGACAAGTTGGACTAGTGATCTGAGTGATTCCAATTAATGCAAGGTATTAAAATTTGTGGTTTTTTTAAGAAGAAAAAATAACCCCTGGCTCCCTGAAAGACATTCCTCAGGAAGAAGAATACTCTGCATTCCCAGGTTTTCCTGCTCAGCTTAGTCTTAAAGGTCAAACTTGTTTTCATTAGTCACAGATGGAAAGGAAGAAGAAAAAATTCCCTCCAACACAAAGAAAAACTTGCATCCTTCCCCACTATTCAATTCTGAATACAGAGTTTAAGGCTCATTCTCTAATTAGTGTACTTGACATAGCAGATGTCATAGGGACAATTCAGATGTAGCACCAAACCATGGTTTGTACTGATGTCTAACCCAACTCCATCACACTGGAGATCATCAGTTTCTCCAAAGCAGCCTCAGATGTGTGTGTTGGATGTGTGCGTGCTTATAAAAGTCCACCTCAAGTGAGAGGTGCTCTTTGAAAACTCTTAAATTATTCTTTGTATTCATTCAAAATCCAAGCCATGGAAGAATTCCTGACTTTCCCAAGCCCATCCATGCCAGCTGTCATTGTTCCAAAAAAAGTAACTGCCGGGATGCATTCATTAGTCAATTCCCACATGCATCCAGGAGTGGATTTGGGGTTGTGTGAGTGGTCAGTATACACTGGTTGCTTAGCCGAGAGCGCTGTCTCAAATTCTAATAAGTGAGGCACTGTTCTTTGGGAAGGAGGCATGAAGGCTCTGTCAGGGTCCTACATTCCTCCTGTCCCCTTCCTAAAGCTGACTTAGTGCTTTCCCAGCTTTGGGAAGGAGGTGGGAAGGTTCTAGGATGCTGCCAGAGCATTTACACCTTCTTCCCCAAGCTGGGTGCCTATTTACCTGCCTTTGGGAAGACAGTGCAAAGGCTGTGTGTGTGTGTGTGTGTGTGTGTGCCTACATTTTGCCTTACACAGAGCATATTCATCAGTTGATACCTCAACACATACTAGCCAAAAGATGAACCTGCCAATTGACTCCATATTATTATATGAGTATGTGAATGGGATCTGAATTGACTCATCCTCACACGCAAATGACAGATTCCTGCATTGCAGGGGGTCAGACTAGAAGATCCTTTGTGGTCCCTTCCAACTTTACAGTTCTATGGTTCTATTATTGCTCCTGCATTCCAAAATCAAATACCTGCAAAATAAGCAGAATAAAAAATAGCAAAAATTAAAATAGCAAAAGCAAACAAACATATCAGGAAAGAAGTGAACTAGTCTAGGCTTCTCTCTGGTATGAGTTTTCTATATGCAAGCATTTTTATTTTCTCCACACCCATCTTTGGGGTGGTGGTGCAGTAGAATATTCCATCAAGTTATCTCCTTCTTGCAAGCTGAAGTACTGTAGTCTAGAGCCCTTTGTAAAGCCTGGCAGAAGCCTGGTAATTGACTGTTGTGGAAAACTTGCAGGGGCTCTTCAAAACTTGACAGATTAGCTGATGTTTGCGTGGGCCTTGCAATCTCTTCATGGAGTGCTTTTGCCTGAGCCAGGCTTTGACCTGCCCCATACCTGATAAAATTAGGTGTTGGTCAGGTGGCTGTGCAGAAATGGCCTTGCAGGTCAGATGGGTAAGACTGGTGGGTCTCATTAGGACTGTGGGCCAGAAATTCCTTACTCTTGGACCAAACACATGTTTACCTTCTCACTAAAGCCTTATTCGGGTGTTCAGTACCCATGGATACCATGTGAAGGGGTCCATTGGGAGCATGCAAGATTTACCCTAACCCTTGCCAACTCCCTGAGTATCAGCTGGCATCCCTTGCTGACATTTGACTCATTTGGTTTGAAATACGTATGTCACTTCCAGGGGGCTGAAATCCGTGGTTCCCAACCTTCTAGAACCCATGAGCACACTGAAGTGGGTCTCACTGAGCTGATCAGGAGCTGGCTAGGGAGCATCGGTAGCACTCAGGGAATACGTAGTTGTGGAAGCCAGTGTAACCTCTGAGGCTTGAACCTGAGACAGAGACCTGAGTTTCTATTAAAAAATTCAAAATGGCATAAATAAAAGCTTTATTTCAAGAAAATTGACCTTCCCTTAGAATACAATTGCTGGATTTTCAAACTCTTCATGAGTGAAATGAGATAGTAAAAATGTTAATGAAACTTTTTTTGGAGTAATCACTGATACAGCTTGTGATTTTTTAAATTACCACTGCGGCACATTGCAAATGTCATTTAGCACTGGGGAGGGCAGGGCAAGAAGAAAGCTCTTTTACATCAAAAAGTATACCAGAAAACAAACAAACAACAAAATCTAGCTCTCTCTCTCTCTCTCTCTCTCTCTCTCTCTCTCTCTTGCATGTGCATCAGTTCTTTGTTTTAAAAAGTGCATAGCGCAGATAGAGAAATGTAATACTTTCGAAAATGAGTTGTTAATGGAGGAATCCTATGCACAATAAACTGGTATAAAGCAAGCTGCTGCAAATTAAGCTGGCATAAAGTCAAACCAGATCCAGCCTCCCTTCAACAGTGGGGTTGCTGCTGTTCTGCCTAAGCCTGGCAGAGTGAAAACAAACCTTAAAAATAGTTTTACACCAAGTTGCCAGGTCATATGACTGAGCTGAAGAGATATAGAGTCCCGTCTAAATCCCTCCCTCTTTAGTCATGCCTAGGGCTGCCATATTTCAAAAAGTAAAAAACAGGACACTCCAAAATTGTTGAGCTTGCCTTGCCTAAGATCCAGGACAAAGTGCTGCCTTTTGGAAATCACCCCCCCTCCCCGGACGTCAATTCTGCCTTTGAAATCCCAGTAATGTCTGGGGAAATCTGGACGTACGGCAGCACTAGTCATGCCCTTTTTGGGGATTCATACCAGCCTCAGCTCAGCCAGCTTCAAATGAGCAGGCTGAATGAGAATGAGCAAGTTATGCTGATTTATCTTCAGCTGAGACAGGTTTGGGGACCAGCTGAGCCTGGCTGGTCTGGGAATCAGCTGGCTGAACTAGAGATCCTCTGCATCCTAAGCATATTACACGGATCCTGGTCTGAATGCACATGGCTGCAATACCTCAAGGACTGCCTCTCTCCATATGAGCCTACCCAGACCCTGAGATCATCTTCGGAGGCCCTTCTTTGTATGCAACACGAGAACGGACCTTTTCTGCAGTGGCTCCATTTGTAGAATGCTCTCCCCAGGGAGGTTCAGCTGGTGCCTTCATTATATATATTTAGGTGCCAGGCAAAAACGTTCCTCTTTAATCAGGCCTTTGGCTGATGACATCCAATGCCCTTTTAGAATGTGTTGGGGAGGGGGGATTAATGGGTTGTTCTTGTTTTTATTTTCAATATATATTTGGTGCTTTTATATTGTGATTTTATGTTGTGAATTGACCTGAGACCTGTGAGTATAGGGTGGTATACAATTTTTAACAAGAACAACAGCAACAAAACAACTGTTCTTCCCAGCAATCTTGCTTTATGATTGCTGCCTACATCTATATTGATTCACTGGGCAACAATCTTTTACTTTTTGAATGTTGTCTAGATTTCTACAACTGATTTAGGGTATTTTTGCACTGCTGAATCAGGAAATGGCATCTGTTTCTCTCCATCAGGTCAGGTTTACTGTAAACTGAATGGTGGGTGTAACGGGAATTGGGGGTTGCTTGTGCGTAAAGGGTGCTGCAGCTCTAGGCAACGTTGCCTGGCTAAACCTTTCCCTGGCTGGACAGCCCTTTCTCCACGGCTGTGTCAGTCGCTGGCAGAATCCGTCAGTGGGCGTTTTCTGAACTTCTTCCAACATAAAAATTCTTTGACTCCAAGTCTCCGCCTAGCCTCTCTGCGCGGAAGTCTCCTGCGCAGAGTGGGCGTGCCCAACGGAGGTCCTGGGCTCTCCCCGCTGCTCTCTGTGGAAGAGTCTCGGAGCCCTCTCTCCGCAGTCTCCCCTTGCTTCCTGGTGTCCCTCCTATTTCCTTCCTCAAAGGAAGTTTGCTCTCTCTCCCTGCTGGTCCCTTCTCCTGCATCGTTAGGGAGCCTTACCTCCACTCTAGGCTCCGATGGCAGTTCCCTGACAGTGGGCATTGATAAAGGTAAGTACACATAAATTGCATGTTGCTTCACCATTTTTCAAATTTCAGGGCTTGAACTTCCGTTTCTTGGAACTCCTGGAATGCTCAGTGGCAGGGAGGTCTCTCTTCAGAGTCCAACAGTAGTCAGCCATCATGACTGCGTCCCAGCGACCCTGATACCTGGTCTCCATCTCTTTCATGTCCTGATGGAATCTCTCCCCCTGCTCGTCACTCATTGAACCCAGGTTCTCAGGAAACCAGTCCATATGTGAAAATAGGTAGTGCATCTTGACGCTCATGTTGCAGCCCAGGTTTCTGAAAGCAGTCAGCATGTTGTTGACAAGTTCTGCGTAGCTTCTGGCCTTATTGTTGCCAAGAAAGTTCTTCACTACCAGAACAAATGCCTTCCACGCTTCCAATTCCACCTCTTTCATTGACTTTCCAAACTCTGGATCTCTGATGAGTTGACGGATCTGAGGACCGTCAAAGATGCCAGCTTTCAACTTCTCCATGGTCAATCCTGGAAAAGCCTGGCACAAGTAAGTGAAGCAGTCACCATCCTTGTCCAGAGCCTTGGTGAACTGCTTGGTTAAGCCGAGCTTGATGTGCAGTGGTGGGAAGAGTATTCTGTCTCTGTCCACCAGAGGGTCGTTGATGATGTTCCTTTCTTTGCAAGGCACCAATTCCTCCCGCACAGGCCAGTCCTTCTTCGTGTAATGCTGAGCACGGTCCCTTCTATCCCACATGCACAGAAAACATGGGTACTTGGTGAAGCCAGACTGTTGTCCCAACAAAAAGTTCACCATCTTCAGGTCAACATAAATAAACTACTTATGCTGATCATAACCAATTTTCTCCAGCACATACATCACCGCTTCATAGTTCTCCTTAAGTGTACTCGAGTGAGCCAGGGGTATAGAGGCAAACTGGTTGCCGTTGTGTAGCAGAACACATTTCAGTGATCGCGTGCTGCTGTCAATGAACAGTCTCCAACCTTTGGGTTTGTACTGTGGCACTCCAAGCTTGAGCAGAAGCTGCGCAATATCTGCACAGTACACCAAGTCCTTCTCTTCTGAGAAAAAATGGAGGTACTCTTGATGCCTGTTGCGGAAGAAGCTGATGAGAGCACTGTCAGAGAGGAGGTTTTTTTCCTTCAAATTAGTCATAAGTTGGCGCATGCGCGGGTGGAGTTTCCTATACACTTCGTGGGGCGGCTGCCCCATTAACTTAGTTTTGATCCCCCAACTTTATGCTTTGCCGCACCAATTTATGGAAGATTTCGAGGTTTTATGACTTCAAATTGATCCCTTTTCGACATAAACCCAGAACTATCGGACCTGAATACTTCTTGTCATTAAAATAATCATTTACAATCAAAACAATTATTCAAAATGGCATTTTACCCCCAACAACTTCTTCTAAAATGCTCCACACAAGCGTACATGTGAACAAAAATGTAGAAAATGACGTGGCCATAGCTCAAAAACTTGACCTGATTGAGCAAAACCAATGTGATTTTTGGATTCAGCACATCAGATTCGTCCTAAATCAACTGAAAAAACGCAGACAACAAATTTGTTGTTGACCAGTGGATCTGTTTGTTTTTCTGATTAGGGAAAGCTGTCAGAAATATTTAATTTCTAAATAAATTATCATCCAAGCCAATAAACCAGGTGAATTAACCAGGTTGTTTTTGTGTGTATGTAGATATTTTCTGAATGAAAAGCATAAATTAACTTGACTTAGCAAAAGTCATATGGAAGCATTTTGGCTGAAAATACGAATATGCTTTGGGGTATCACAACACCTTCTGTTATAGAAAGGAGGAAATAATGGTTGTTCTGTAGGCATGCATTCTGCATGATCACCATGGGGAGGAATGGTTTTTATGACTATTTCATGTACAGCTCAGTAGTATGGGCTGAGCACATGCTCTGCATGCAGAAGTTCCCAGTGATTCAGTTTTCGTCTCATCTCTAATTACAAGGATTTGGGCAGCAGCTCCAGAAATGACTCATGATAGAAGTGTCTATAATGGAATGACAAAGCACATGCATTCTTAGGCTTATAGCAAGTGTATTTACCTACCCTTTCCCCACAAATCTGTGCTCAAAGTGGTTCACAGGCTACAATAATAGTGCATAACCTTACAAAGTAATCAAAGTTATAATGTCACTGCAACATAACATTAACAATTCAAGAATTAACCGTTCATTTAAAATGCATAAAAGTGAGCATAAAGGTCATTTAACAATATCCAAAACCTTTGCATCTCAAAGCCATTGTCATTATGATCTGGGTGGGAGCCAGGACACCTTACATTTTTTCTATTAGCAAGTGCTAAACTATCAAAGGGTGGAGAAACAATCTCAAACCACTAACGTAATCCTTGCTTATGATTCACTTTTCAGGATTTCATCTAGACACCCTCTTTCCATAGATGAACAGTGCATTGTTGCCCACTTTCTGATCCTGCTAATGAACCCTCTGCGTCTTGGGAAATGACACCGATCCATAATATGCTGCTTGACCTTGAAAGCTGAAGTCTTCCACATAAGCCGGTGGTGCCATTTGAGATGACTAAGATTAATTGCAGTTGTCTTTACATGAAATTGCCTTTGAAAATGATTATGAAATGTTTTTGCTGCCTGCGGCACATGGTGCTGTGGCTAGCAGAGAGGAATAAGCTTGGATTTGTGGCTTCACAAAAACCAGTCCTCATTCTGCACATGCCTTCCTCAGTTCCTGATTCTTATCTTCATTCCTAGAAATCATAGATCCTAATTTTAGTTTATAGTCTTCTTTAGAGAAGCTCCTATTTATTTCTTTTTAGAAACATGGCTTTTTAAAAAACAGACTTTCAGTGGATATTATTTTGGGGAGTTCATTGTAGCATCACACATACACAAAAAAGTGATTATCTTTTAGGGCCAAGCCAAAACAAATCCTCAGATGAAAAGATGCCCTCACTTTCAGCAATTTGGGGCTGATCTGAAACAGTACTTCTAATTTTTGTCCCTCTGATCTAGGAGGATGTAGTGATTGTGTCCCTTCCACCTTCAGAACCCATCCAGAGTTGATTTTATTTGCCCTCACTTATGCTGTCAGAATACCAGCTTTGGCATTTTGTGACAATACCATATATGCAGCATGATCTCTGACTGGCTGTGGTCACACTGTGAGGAAGTTGAGAGGGTGGAGAATAAGGAGAAAGAAGGAAACCGGGTAGGTAACACAAAAATAGTAAAGCAGTTGTCCAGAGAGGTGAAGAGGCCCTTTAATTGCTATGTTGCAGCCCTGAGATGGTGAAACCTGAGTTTTGATACTCCATGCCACAATAGAAAGCTCTGGCAGTTGCAGGAAGCCAGCGTTGAGGCAATTTGTTCCATCTCCTCTCAGCAGCAGGATTGCTGCTCAAGGTCCTGAACTTCTTGCTCCTATATCTGACCCATCTTCTTGCCCCTGTCCATGGTCCTGACCTCTTTCTAGTACAGTGGTACCTCTGGTTACATACTTAATTTGTTCCGGAGGTCTGTTCTTAACCTGAAACTGTTCTTAACCTGAAGCACCACCGCCGCCGCACGATTTCTGTTCTCATCCTGAAGCAAAGTTCTTAACCCGAGGTAATATTTCTGGGTTAGCGGAGTCTGTAACCTGAAGCGTATGTAATGCAAGGTACCACTGTACAAAATTGGTTGGATCTTAGCCCCACCCAACACTGCATCTTTTTTGAGCCATTGGCTTTTGCTGGTTATAGAGTTCGCTATAAATCAGGACCAGGGTAGGAATCAGGCAAATGCTGCACCCTCTCAGGATATCCTAAACCTCTCTCTGAATTAACAGCTTTCCTTTCCTTTCCTTTCCTTTCCTTTTCTAAGTCTGTAGCATTTCTGTTTGTACAGATATATGGGAAACACACACATATCATATTCTACTCAGTTGCTCACTGTCAATTGATACAATTATATAACTTTCAACATATGAAGGCTACCAGTGCTGCAATTATTCCCCAATCCATTAAGCCTCCTCATAACAAGTTATCTTGCTTCAAACCTGAAATCAAACAGAGATCTGTGGTGGAAGAAGAAGGGCCTTACTAAATCCACACGAGTCTCTCTCTTTTTTCATCTCTGCAACATGGAGAGTTGGGGTGTTTGCACCAAAAGCCCAGGCACTGACAGCTCTGTCTTTTCTTCATCTTCTTAATGGACAATCTTCCCATTTCAGACCCATTCATAATTTCATGGGTTCATTTCCCTTGTGCCAGAATGCTGGCAACAAAAATCTGTTTCTTTCATTCTATGCCCTTTCAAAAGCAGGAATGCAGCAGTGTGTGTGTGTGTGTGTGTGTGTGTGTGTGTGTGTGTGTGTGTTTAGGGAGGAAGGGGGAGTCCTTTTTCATTTATAGAATTATACAAGCACAAGTCAGGAGTAATTGCAAATAGTTTTGATCATCCTTTGAAATCCTAGATTGAGCAGTTTTGCCACAGTCAAAGGCTTCCTCAGGAAACCTTTTGATTTTATTTTGCATTTGCTTAGAAAGCTTCTTTTCTTCTGTGCCTTATAGGCTTTTTAACTGTGCCAGTGGATGTTTGTTCTCTGAGATGCATTTCCATGAATGAAAGGCTAAAGCATCCCTCCCCCCATCTCCTTTTGACCAACATTTACTCAGTAAACAATCCAAATGGACTGTGGTGAGGTCTGTGTAAAATGCAACAAATATATTTAGCATCTGTTGTGAAACCTCAAAAATGCCAAGGAATGTGCAAACTTAAAACATTGTCAATAGGCTGCAAGTATCTAGTTTAGGATTTTGTCTTAATGGGATTAAAAATAGAGATTTATATGTTCCAAGCTAAACATTTAAAGTTCTCCATCAAAAAGCTGAAATTTGTAGTCTTTGTACATTTTGTAAAATGACTTATTATTATTTTATGTTATTATTATTTAAATCCATACAGCAATTGCTACTACTTTGTATAACATATTTTGCAAGTCAAAAAATGTCAAGAATCTAGGCTGGCATTGAAGTCCTTTCACCAGCTGCCAGGGATTCTCATTTCTCTGGCTTCCGTGGGAGCTTCTAGACTGTCACGATCTTTGCGTGGGATTCCCTCACATACCTGCAAAATTAAATCTGCGGGAGAAGCCTTGCACAACAAATCCACTTTCTGAAAAGACTGGGCATTCTGCTATAAGGAAAGCAATCAGGAAAAATGTTGGGAAGTGTGGGATAACAATTGCTTGCCAGACAGAATGTAATCTGGCCTTCTGTAGCCTTCTGTAATCTAGCAAGCAAATAAGAACGAATGCTCATTAAGTAGCCAATGTTGTTTACCCATCTGCACTATACATTTGAAGCATCATCAAACCACTTTAAACAGTCGTAGCTTCCCCAAAGAATTCTGGGAGTTGCAGTTTGTTCAGGCTGCTGAGAGCTGTTAGGGGACTCCTATTCCCCTCACAGAACTACAATTTTCAGAATAGTTTAACAGTCAATCCCTCTTCTCAACAAACTCTGGAAATTGGAGCTTTGTAAGGGGAATAGAGATCTGCTAACAACTTTCAGCAGCCTGAACAAACAGCTCCAAGGATTCTTTGGAGAAAGTTATAATGTTTAAAGTGGTATGATAAGTGCATAATGTAGATGGGCCCTTAATCTCCCTGAAAAGAAATCATAATGAATGTTCAGGTCATCTGGAAGCACCCCAAGGTTCTGTCAGGGAGACACTGCAGATGTAATGAAAAGATCTATAGACTTGAAAGCTGCTTAAATTGAAAGCAGAGGGTATACGATAGCTGCACTCCCCTGCTAGAACCTCCAAATAATCTCAAGGTCCATTTGTAGGAGAATGTAGGGTAGTCAAGCTGGATAAATTTGCTGGAGTTCTGAGGCATTGGAGATACTGATTTTACTTCCCATAATGTTACACAAAACAAAAGCACTTTGGGATATTTTATGGGGAGTGATTCATCAATGGAAACAAGGAAGTAAACAAACAAATAAACCATGTATTTCCAATACAGTCAAGACTTCCATAGAGTAAGTATGAAAAGGGCAGATTCCTAGAGATGGCACACTGACAAGATGTCTTTTTCACTTGCATTTTCAAAGAGTGTGGGAGGAAAGGGTCTTTAGGAGAGAGTGGCTATAACTGAGCTCTGATTTGTGCCCCAAAGCCTTTCTTCAAGGTAGCACACTAGCTTATGAACAATTTAAAAGATATTTACCAGGAGTACTTGCCAGGAGTACCAACTCTTGGGTCCCAAGCCCTTTCGGGACGCCCAAATATTTTTGGGATGGTGGCTATTTCCTCCCCCCAAGTCCAAAAAGCACAGAGGCAAAGCTCGCAGCTCTACCCCAGATCCTCCTGACACTGATGTCACGTGCACAATGTTGGCTCCCACGATCGCCCTCACAAGCCAGCACTCTGAGTCTTGCAATCTCAGAATCTGGTGTATTGGTGGGGATGGTTGGGGAGAAGAACTCTGAGAAGGCCTGAAACCAGAAGAAAGAATCCAGAGGTTCATCAAAATCCATTCTGTTCTCATTGTGGCTAACCAGTTGCCTCCATGAAGCCTTCAAGCAAGACCACAGAATACTTGTGGTTTCAAGCATCAGGTATTCTTGGGCAAACAGCCTCCAACAACGGAACAGAATATGGTGATCTATTATGCTTTGTTATTTTATTTTATTTTATTTTAAAATACCTTGTGGCTTGTGCAAAAGCCAGTAATATAATAAATATAATTCTGTCTCTCAAACGTGCGATCCTTTCTCCAGCCAAACTTTAGTCCTATGGAGTTCTCTCACACTTTTAAGCTGCTAAACCTTTCTTGATAGTGACTTTTTGAATGTATTTCCCATGAAGAATTCCAAGTGACTCTAAACATCTTTATATGCTGCAGAGAGAATTTGAGGGTGGGCAAGATGTGTGTGTATGAGCATAACAGCCTCATTCTGTCATATTTGTTTGAAATGTGTACTCGTAAATGAAATTGCTATATTTCAACTGATAAAAATAAAATAAAATTAAGAAGAGTCCCTCAAACTGCTTCATTCCATTAATTCTTTGATAGAGCATCCATTGTCTCATAAATGGATATAATTATCTCAGATGCATGTTAATGTTAATGTTATTTTCTTTAATCATTTGTTTGAAAAGAAACTCTGCTTTATTGGGTCAATAAAGTTCTTTTGTACTGTGATGCTAATGGATTAATTTTCCTGAGAAATGCAAAGCATTCATGGGAAATTTTAAAAAGCTAATAATTGAGTGGCTGTGTGGAGTGAAAACGGCGTCTTTTTACACAGCTCTGTTATTGTCAATCAATCAAACATCCATAAATGATATAACATATAATATTTTATTCTATTATCAGTGGAGACTTATTTGGTTTTTCTATGTACTCCACACACAATCTTGATAAATTGCATATTTTATTTTTGCTCCTGAAAAGCATTTCTTGAGAGACTGGTTTCATTCCAAAAAACGAGAACATTCAGCCAAAAGGCCTAGATGGTGCTTAGATGGCAGGTTGCCATGGGAGCAAGAGAGGCGGCGCAGAAAAACCCCTGGTGCCGATTGGTGCTTTCCTAAGGAGGGAGGCAGAATTTGGTCCCTATTTAAGGAACAGTCTGCCTCCCCTCCAGCCTCTCCATTTGCAGCAGCACCTGCCACCCCTCTCGGTCTCCCCATGTGCTTCGGGGTCACCACTGGGGGCCATGTAGGATCCCCCCTACATTTTGGATCACAGATTGGTTTTCTGCCTACTTCACACTGAATAGCAGATGGATGCTAGATGGTCTTCTGTGTTGTTTCAATAGGTTAACTTGGTCACTTTGGGCAGTTTAGGTATGGGAAAAGAAATAGTTTGGGTTAATGTGGTGACACCATTTAGGCACCTTTAGGTGATGGGTTGGCCCCAAGGCTCACTTCTCGGACTCTGTGGTTAAGGGAATGAGATAGGTGCATCCTTTGAGGCCAAACTTTCACATCCACCTGGGATTCTTCAGTCCCATGGGGTGGTGATGAGGCATGCCCCCCTTTCATCTTCTGGGTGTGGCCCGAGAATCAGGGCATGGTAGGGAGTCGTGCCCTAATTCCTAATTCTCTGTCTGTGCATGCACCTGTTAGAGCACATATGAGTGGTGTATGTGTACATGTGTGTGGTGTGTACAGAAACATGTGGTGTGGTGTATGTGTACATGTGTGTGGTGTGTACAGAAACATGTGGTGTGTTTGCATGTTAGTGTGGTGTGTGTGCATTAATGTGATAAGGGATCAATACATAATTTTGCTATTCTACCCACTGAACTCAGTCTTGTTTTCTTTTTCTTTTTACTATTCTTTATTTTCTATCGTTTAAGCGTTCACAGCAACTTAGAATTCTGAAAAACAAGCTATTGCAATGGGCTGTCTGGAAATTATCTGGTAATTAAAACCAAATTTCTGAGCCCATAGTCAACATTTAACAGTGGCATAGTATTAGAACCATTTGCAACAGAGAGTAGGCAGTAATCGTCAATATCATTTAGCATCTGGAACAACCAACCATTGCTGGCCCTTTTTTTGTACCCCAAATGTTTTTGCCTGGATGGGACGTGTCCTTAAACCTTGATAATCTTTTTGGTCTGGGTGGAGGATACAGAAGGCTGTGTGAACGTGTATAGAAACTAGCCTATTGTGCAAAGGTAAAATTTCCATGTATTGCTCCACCCACCTTTGTATCGGTTCCTACCCAGCACTAGCATGTGGCCCCTGGAAGGTTGCCCAAAAGGAATGTGGCCCTCAGGCTGAAAAATATTCATCATCCCTGTTGTAGACCCCACTTGCAGATCCATCAAATAATCAAGCAATCACATTTACATGGCAATTTCTCATCCCACCCCTATTTTTAGACACTTAGCTAATTGCTAATTGAACAGCCAAACATGGAATAGCTTCCTGTAATTAGGTATCAATTGGCAGAATGGAATCAGTAGCAATTAAGAACAGCTTTTGAATGGCAAAGATAAAAAAGAAGGGGAGAACCCTAATCTGCTTGTGAAATGAATATCTGTGCAGGCAGGCAGGTAGCAATCCTCACATTTTAATCTACGCAATAACCTTCTGCTGTTTATTGCAGAAGGCTCATTTTCATCCCATCCCATTCCAGTGTGCTCAAAGTACTACATCATTTGGCAACCAGATCACCAATTCTCAGTTGGAAGCTAAGTGGGTAATACCATGCTATAGTGGGTTTTTGGGGGGGTGTTTTTTAAATGCAAGTCAGGCATAGCATTCAATGAGATTGCCCCATGAAAAATTGATGGAATGAGGTGATGACATACTTCACACCATGGTGCCAAAGCTGTCTAAGGTTTCTTTCTGCCTCTCAAGTATGTATGAGGAACTTGTGGTCCTCTATATATTGTTGAACATTAGCTCTCACAAGGCACAGCTGGCACAGGCAATTGTAGGAGAAGACTGGATACCTAGGGCAGGATTCAGTTAATGAGTGCCATCAGCAGAAGCCTTATGCAATCAGGTCCCCCCCCCCAGGTGATCCCCACAGTCCCAAAATTGGTTCAGGGGAATAGAGGTAGGGTGAATAGAACCTGTGGAACACCGTGGAGGGAGGAGGGGGGTATTTCTATCTGGCAAGTTGAAATGCTTGCTATGATTGCACGATCACCTTACTGGGACATTGAATTTCATAGTCCAGTAGAACCTGGACGGTACACCCCAACTGTTTTTGCTGGATGGGATATGTCCTTAACCCCTGATTATGTCTCTTCCCCGTCTCAGTGGAGTATACCAAGGGGTGTCTGAATGTGCATTGAATTCAACCTGCTGTGCAAAGGTAAAATTCACACTTGTTGCTCCACTCACTTTTGCTTCTGACCCCATCCAACACTTGCATGTGGGACCCCAGAAGGTTGTTCAGCAACTGCTGGACTGGAAAAAGTTATCACTATCCACCATATAACATTATCTTTTATGCTCTTGTTGAGTTGGAATCTAGACTGTTGTTGTTTAGTAGTTTAGTCGTGACCGACTCTTCGTGACCCCATGGACCAGAGCACGCCAGGCACTCCTGTCTTCCACTGCCTCCCGCAGTTTGGTCAGACTCATGTTTGTGGCTTCGAGAACACTGTCCAACCATCTCGTCCTCTGTCGTCCCCTTCTCCTTGTGCCCTCAATCTTTCCCAACATCAGGGTCTTTTCCAGGAAGTCTTCTCTTCTCATGAGGTGGCCAAAGTATTGGAGCCTCATCTTCATGATCTGTCCTTCCAGTGAGCACTCAGGGCTGATTTCCTTAAGAATGCATACGTTTGATCTTCTTGCAGTCCATGGGACTCTCAAGAGTCTCCTCCAGCACCATAATTCAAAAGCATCAATTCTTCGGCGATCAGCCTTCTTGATGGTCCAGCTCTCACTTCCATACATCACTACTGGGAAAACCATGGCTTTAACTATACGGACCTTTGTTAGACTAGAGATGGGAAAACTGTGGCTCTCCAGATGTAGTGCTTGAGTTGACTCTGGCTGTTCAGAGGCTATTGTTGGTGATTCTCACCCATCGGCCATCATTTACTGCATGATGCAAAGGAGCATTTGCTTGGAAATGTGTGCCACCCGTTAAAATCCACTGTATGCAAATGCTCGCTTCCTTTATTTCCCCATCCTCATCTTTTCCAGGATGATGATGATGATTCCCAGGAATGCCTACTAATCTATTATTAAATGGCTACTAGTCATGATGGCCGTGTTCCCCCTACATAGTTGGGGGCAGTAATGCTTCTAAATACTAATTGCTGGAAACCACAGGAGGAGAGAGTGCTCTTGTGCTCAGGTTCTGCTTGAGGGTTTCTCATTTAGGCATCTGGTTGGCCACTGTGGAAACAGGGTGCAGAAATAGATGGGCCATTTGCCTGATCCTTTTCTTGTGTTATTTAACTACCAGTTGTTTGCAAGCTATAGGCAGCTTTCAAATGTTCTCATGTTCCATTAAAACAACAACGAAACATCAGTAACAAGGACACGACCCATCCAGCTACAGAATTACTTTCAAATTAACTCTATTGGCTTATGATAAACAGTTTCACAAATGTGGCAGATGAAAAGCAGAATGGCATCACCACTGATCTGGATCCTGAGCTGCCCAGGGCTTTTGCTTTTCATTCTAAGAGCTTTTCATCCGCCCCCCCCACCACTACCCCCTGAACAAGGTCAACAAGGATCCTACTCTGCGATGAATAATGGTATTATCAGCTGAGGAGTGTTGATATGCATTCCTTTTGTTTTATCAACCAGCAAACTGTATTTATGTTGCTTATCTATGGTAAATGATACTAAATCACTGGAAGCGATAGCACTGATACAAGCGAGAGATTTGATAGCAAATAAGCTTGTGAAAAGAAATGGAAGCTGGTTAAAATTCAGTCTGTGCTGACATTAAAAGTTTTTTTTTTTAAGGCTATTGGAGTACAATTGAATGCATTATTTGGTGAGATAAATGATACCGCTGCTGATGAATGGTCATTAACAATATCTATATACGAATGGCAGCTAGCTCAAAGCCATCTTTTATTATTTTGTGGGGTTGTTGTTTTTTTGGAGTGCTATACAGTTTTTCATTTACTTATTTTTTTTAAAAAAATCTCTTAAATGTGAATTCTTCACTGGGGTGAAACTTCCTGAATCAGGAAATTAAAATTTGAACTGTTTTTCGAACTTCCCTGGGGTGACTAAAACAACAGATGTAAAGCTCATATTCTTTATTACAATTAATTACATTTTTTAAAGGCCTGGATGTGTTGGAGGGGGGGGAATGTTTCCTTGAACAAAGGAAAAACAAACAAACAAATACAATGGTAGCAAATCAGTAATTATTTCTCTCTTCAAAGAAGAGACATCAGAACAAGCAGAATCCTGGCTGTCAGTGAGCTATTGGGCCCAATGCAAGGTAGCATCTAAAGCCCTAAATGACTTCAGACCTTGAGATTGACTTCCTGAATATAAACTATCTCTGGCTCTGTGGTCAGCAGGTGAGGCTTTGTTGGTGGTGTCACCATATAGGTCTGCCCAGTTGGCGTTTCCCTGTGGCAAAACCTTTACAGTTGCAGTTCCTTGTTTCCTTGCCATTCCTTGGTAAGGTGCTTCTCTCTCCCTTACTGTTGATTCTCAGGAGGAAATTTAAAACATTCCTGTTCACCCAGGCATTTTTATGGCTGAAAGATACTGTTCTAAGCAACTCTGGGATCACTGTTTCCAAAGTGTTTTAAACTGTTTTCAGAATGTTAAAAAAAGAAAAGAAACCCTTTACTGATGTGTGTGCTGAGCTCCTGTGGGAAGAAGGACTGAATATAAAATGAATGAATGAATGAATGAGTACATAAAGTAAAATAAAGTTAACCATAGAACTGCTGCCAGTCAGTGTCAACAGTATAGAGCTAGATGGACCAAGGGTCTCAACCTAATATGGCACCTTCCAATGTTCCTATGTTGTGTCACCTCCAAAGGGAATGTATGTTTGACCTTGGAAGGATCACATTCACTCTCCCCCTGTAGTTTCTCCAGCTGCAATAAATGAAATGATGCTCTGGAATTAGCAATGACAGCCTTGCTCCTAACATAGGTCTAACATTCACAAATCATTTAAGTAGCACTCCTTCATTTTACTCCCCACCCCAGCTTTAATTAAAATTAATATTTTGAGAAAAGCATCCCCCACACAATACACTTTTACACATAAAACTCTGCAACTGTTACAGAGGTTGGAAGCCTAGTTTATCTCTGGACAGTTGGCTACCCTACCTACCACTAAGCCATGGAGTTCCTGATTGCAGCTACCAGACAGCATCTCTCAACATTGCAGTTATTATGGACTAGATCTGAAACCAAACTAAAAGCTTTCCTCCTCCTTTTTTAATTGGAATAAACGTAAGTGAGGGAAACTCGGTCCAAGCTTCTAATTGTGTGAGATACTCCATGCAAGCCTTCCCTGAAGGGCACTGGGAAGAAAGTCATTCTGGAGTGCAGTTAGTCACACTGAAGTTCCCAGAATGGATTGCTGATTACATCTTGTGTCCAATTTATTATTGCATGCCAAGTGGATAGTCTCTAGAGCTAGTCATGTGTGGATCTATTGCTCCAGGGTTGGTGTGGTTCTCTTTTAGAAGAAGTGTTTCAGTTGCCAGAACAGTTCCTTTAAACCATTTCAGCAACTGTGAATGTTCCCCATTGAGGGTTGAAATTAAACTACTCACTTTACATTTTCAGTAGCATCACAAATGCATCTCTTTCACATACTTTTCGTTTCGCCTCAGAAAGGGTTTGCCACTGTGCGATGCATTGCTCTCACTCAGAAGTCACTTTGTCCCCAGTGTTGCCAACTCCTAATCAAATAAGATTGGCTATGTAGTTTCACAGTGCCATCCTAGTCATTAAATGATCCCTGATTTTCTAGGATCATCCAAGTAACTAATACAGTGGTACCTCGGGTTAAGAACTTAATTCGTTCTGGAGGTCTGTTCTTAACCTGAAACTGTTCTTAACCTGAGGCACCACTTTAGCTAATGGGGCCTCCTGATGCCGCTGTGCCGCCTGAGCACAATTTCTGTTCTCATCCTGAAGCAGAGTTCTTAACCCGAGGTACTATTTCTGGGTTAGCGGAGTCTGTAACCTGAAGTGTCTGTAACCTGAAGTGTATGTAACCTGAGGTACCATTGTACCAGAATCCAAGTTTACTATGTTTGCCCTTCGTGATGTCTGCACAGAGGCAAATCGTGACTAGTTACATAGCATCATAATGCCACCATGTTCATTAGGTAGACTCAAGTATTTTCTTTGGAATTGTGGTCTTGTTTCTAAAGTGGAAGCAGTGCAGTTGGAATCCTTCAGTGTAACTTTTTTTAACCTCCAAATTTCATACTGTGTACTACAGATGTGTAGTAAGCCACAGTCCTTAATCACGCTAGTATTTTGATGATTGTTTTGGTGGCTTATTTTCTCCTCTGAAAGGTCTAAGAGTTCAGGAGTTGTTTGAGCAGAAAAATCAGAGAAAGGTAATCTGATTTCTGATGAAAAGGTTACTTGCATTGACAAAAAGGGCAGGTGTCAACGGATGGAGGATGGAATGATGTTGGTGGTGGGCTGCAAGTCAGATAGATGGTTTGTGCATGAAGAACACAAGAGGAAGATGGGACAAATGTTTCCTTGTCTGTCCAGGGAGCTGCACAAGAAAATGCAAAGAAGTAGAAATATTATTTCTCTTATTCTGTGAATGAATCAATACGGCTCCTACACCAGGGATTGGGGAGAAGGTAGGTAATTGATTTTAGTTTGGAAGGCCATGAAGGAAATTTGGCATCAAATGAAAGTTTTATGCAGGTGATCTTCAAGTGGATTTATGCTTCTGCTAAAGGGGGAAAATATGGAAGTCTTTAAAGCCATCTTGACAAATACAGACACTTTTTGTGATAGAACCAAGACATGAGGTATTTTTAGATCAGCAGTCACAGAAATATATATTATCTACATGGGTGTAGACAGCAAAATGGAAGCAGTGAAGTAAGAAGAAATTGATATGGGGTGGGGAAAATACAGACTTTAGTAATCACACTAAAACATAAGCATATTTGGAACAGCAAAAGCAACAACACTGCATTGCAAATGGTCACTTAGATGCATTTAAGCTTTAATGTACTTAGCAACTGTATTTTCTACATTTCATTTCTATCTGATGTGATCACAATGTTACATACTTACACCATTGTCAGCTTAGCATAACACTTTGTTGTTGTTTAGTCGTTTAGTCGTGTCCAACTCTTCGTGACCCCATGGACCAGAGCATGCCAGGCACTCCTGTCTTCCATTGCCTCCCGCAGTTTGGTCAAACTCATGCTGGTAGCTTCAAGAACACCATCCAACCATCTCATCCTCTGTCGTCCCCTTCTCCTTGTGCCCTCAATCTTTCCCAACACCAAGGTCTTTTCCAGGGAGTCTTCTCTTCTCATGAGGTGGCCAAATTATTGGAGCCTCAGTTTCATGATCTGTCCTTCCAGTGAGCACTCAGGACTGATTTCCTTAAGAAAGGATAGGTTTGATCTTCTTGCAGTCCATGGAACTTTGAAGAGTCTACTCCAGCACCATAATTCAAAAGCATCAATTCTTCAGTGATCAGTCTTCTTTATGGTCCAGCTCTCACTTCCATACATCACTACTGGGAAAACCATAGCTTTAACTATATGGACCTTTGTTGGCAGGGTGATGTCTCTGCTTTTTGAGATGCTGTCTAGGTTTGTCATCACTTTTCTCTCAAAAAGCAGGCGTCTTTTAATTTTGTGACTGCTGTCACCATCTGCAGTGATCATGGAACCCAAGAAAGTAAAGTCTCTCACTGCCTCCATTTCTTCCCCTTCTATTTGCCAGGAGGTGATGGGACCAGTGGCCATGATCTTAGTTTTTTTTTTATTTATGTTGAGCTTCAGACCGTATTTTGCGCTCTCCTCTTTTACCCTCATTAAGAGGTTCTTTAATTCCTCCTCACTTTCTGCCATCCAAGTTGTGTTATCTGCTAAAGTTGACTCCATTGCATGAAAGCGTATCTCATGCTGTGTTGTGTGCTATGACATTGTATACCTCTTTGGGGCCCAAAGCTCCTGAAAATGATGACCATAATATTAATGCAAAAGCAAGCTACACTAAAAATACAATCAAATCAATCAAACCAACCAACAAACCAACAATAGCAAAATTACAAAACACCCATCCGTCACACTGGATGCTCATAAACTGCATTCATGCTCTCACCATAGTTGCAAATTTCCACCTCTCACTTGGAACCCAGATTAACTGCCACACCTCCTCCCCACAAGCAAGCTTACCCACAACCAATTTATCATGGAGAGTGTCCTTGACCTCATAACTCCCTAAATAACTGAACTAAAGGGGACGTGAATATCAATGGTTGAAGATGAACCCAACCTTCACCACCCTTGGTGTATGTAGCTTTTGGCATGCTGGCCTGTAGTCCTTCACAACATGCTTGGTTGATTTTGCAGAAGCCCACCGATAGCTACCCCACTGGAAAATGACATAACCAGTCCCTCACCAATAAAATTAATTTTTTTATGTATGTTAATACTCGGATAGAGAAACATGCCAATTGATATATGACTGAAAAGTGGGGGAGAGGGGAGTCACAAGAGAACTTTTAAACAACAACCAACAACTACAGCAATGACAGAAACATTTATAAATAAAAGCAGCGAGTTTCTTTTTTCTAGTCAATGCATTCACACTTTGTATTTTTATGTTGTTAACCACTCTGTGATCTTCAGGTGAAAGGCAGCATTCACATGCATATAATATTTGCAATATGAGTGATTTTATATTTAAAAAACAAGCAGCATTCTCACAAAACAATCCATATCATTCTTAAAAACATGTCCAGGTAGCAGAGGTCATTCTTTTTGCAGAATAAAAAGAATGTCAGCTGTCCCTTTGCAAAATGGAGTGTAAATTGAAATAATGTTTAGCTTGTTGTGACACCCCCACAGGCTTATAGCCTGACTGGACAAATGAGACACCCTTTCTGTTGACTGACTAAAAGATCAGCACTGGTGTCATTTTAAAATGTACCCATTATGCCCATTTCTCTTTACAAATATGTCAAAACTGCTGGTGGGAGGGGAAATTGTCACTCCAGACTCCACAGATCAAGATTGATGTGTTGGAGAGCTGGATGAGTTTCTGCTAGTACTATAGACGCACAGCCTCTGGGAAGAAAGGGACAACATAAAGAATATGGGGGGAAAGAAAGAGCTTGTCTTATAAACATTTTCTATCTGTTATTCATTCTGCTTCAGAAAACTCAGAACTTCATACATTGCTCCTCACAAAGAGCGAGGGTAGGTTGAGAGATGATAACCGGCCAATGTTACCCATAGTAGTGGCTGGTGCCTGTTGAAACTGGTAGGATGATAGACAAGGCAGGGATGAAACATGAATAAAATATTGGGGGGGGGGGGCCAGGTAAGCCCTGCCCTGCATAATCAATCAGATGACACAGTGCATGGACACCATTTAAATGGAAATGCTCATTAACTTGGGGGACGCAGGCCCCCTCAAATATTTTATGGGGGGCAAAGACCCCTCAGCCCCTGGGAGTTGGCTCTTATGAAACAGGGACACCAACAGCAGATGGAGCTGAGCTAATGACTGGCAAGCTACCACATGACAGGTTATTGTTGTTGTTGTTAATTAAATTTGTATACCACTTCATCTGTAGATCTCAGGGCACTTTACAACATAAATATAAAAGATAAAAATGCAAAATACATGAAAACATAAACAAACCAATAATTCTAGAATTATAAAAGGGGGGAGAGAAAAGCACACAATTCACCCACTTTTTCAGACTATGGATTTTATTTGCCTCTACCATTTCCCCCCCCCCCCAATTTATACCCCATTCTTTTCTAAACCAAACAGCCCCAAACATGATTTTTCTTCTTAGGGAAGTTGCTTCACACCCTTGATCATTTTGACTGCCATTCTCTGCAACATTTCAAGCTTTACAATATCTTTTTTGAGGTCTGGTGAATACCTACACATCCAGTTTCATGTGCCCAATGGCACTCTGTGCTTGTGCCCTTCCCTCCTCCCTCCCTTGTCTCTCTATAATACCTGAGAGCACAATCAATACCAGTCTAACATTCCTGCACTGGTCTGATATTTGCAACCTGACTTCGTTCCTTTGGTGGCAAGGAGCAATAATTCCAGAGTTCCTATGCCAAGCTCTTTGTACTGCATAGATCAGAGGTAGGGAATCTCAAGGGTCAAATATGACCCTCCACAACTCTCTGTCTGGCCCTGGATGCTGTTCAAACCACACACCTCAGCAATCCAGCTCCCAAACTCTGATTGAGTGCTTTTGCATGGCTGGAATGCAGCCTTGATATGTGATAATGCCCCTTGCTTGCCTGAATGGAGGATGTGTGCATATAGAAACCCCTGGATTTCATGCGATTCAAATGTAGACTGAGATAGAAAGCTAAGGGTCACATTCATCACTACACTCTTTTTTTGCCTGTGAGACCACCCAGTAGTGGAATGCAGAAAGTTGTCTATGAGGGAATGTCATTTTGGGGCAAAAAAATAAAAAAATAAAATAAAAATAGTCCTGTGCATGGATGCCCTTGTACAGAGGCATCCATGCTTTACAGATTCACCTCCAAAGAGCAGTAAAGAAAATGAATAGGCAAGTGATCCACGAGAACATTTCTGATTTTCAGGTGTACATTTTTGGATGCAGATTCTGCCCACACAGTTGATTTAAGGGTCTGAAGGAACAGCATAACCAGCATAAGGAACAGCATAACCAGCCTGGGAGAGGGTAGCCCCAATGGAAGTGCATTTGGCTTCTTCACTATAAAAGTTTCAGTGACACCTGAGATGTGTGTTTTCATAGTCCACCCTATTTCTGTGATTGCAATCTGTTTTTAATTTTGAGAAAGAAAGAAAGAAAGAAAGAAAGAAAGAGAAAGAAAGAGAAAGAAAGAGAAAGAAAGAAAGAAAGAAAGAAAGAAAGAAAGAAAGAAAGAAAGAAAATGATTGAACACCTGATCTGTTGAAAATACAAGCATTGAAATCCAACCATGGAGGCCCTGTAAATTCTCTCGTATTCTCATACTATGGAAAAGCTTTCAATGCGCCCATAAGTGACTGTTCCCCCTTTTGCTTTTTAAGTTAGCTGCAAGGAACAAGAGAAGGCTTCCATTCTTTACATGTGCACAGTTGTTTTTCCAAAACACAACACGTTTGTGGTTTCAATGAGACATTTGTAGCCTTGGGAGTTGTTATTTGGGTGGGGGGGTGGAGTCATTGCTAATCACTCAGATTGGTGCTCAAGCAAACCCGCTTAATGAAAATTGCCTTGCTGAACAATTCATTTTAAAAATGTTCTTAAGATTTAATTTTGAGCTAGATGGACTGATGGCATAAGGCAGCATCCTTTGTTCCCATGTAACAGCTCCTGATCAGCATGGCAAAAGCAGATGTCTCTGAGAAGTTATAAGCAGAGAATGGAGGAAAAACAAATAAATAACACCACCAACTCACATTAAGGGTAGAATGAAGCTGTACAAGGGAACAGCACAGCATCAATCTTAAATCAAACATATAAGTCGTTATAATATGAGCTATAAATGTAATTAAAAATAGAAAATGTAAACAGCAAATGTATAAATACATTCTGCATTCCTTTCTTTTCTTTTCTTGTAGGATTGACCTAAGGAAATGCTTCTTGCAGTACATCAAACAATAGTCATGATAGACACCACCCCAACACACACAGGCAGGAAAAGTGCTTCGGGGGCGGGGGGCGACAGCAGGCCTGGTTTTTGTCTCGCAGTGACATTTTCCCTTCTTCTAAGGAGTTTCCCCCCCTCCTTGCCTTTCTTTCTGAAATGTGAACGAAGTTTCTCAATGGTAGGACAAAGTCAATGTCAAGGCTGGGATTTGGCTCCAGGTGCTCATTTGCAAATAGACAATCCATCATATGAGCCAGAAAGGGGAATAGCTCCAGGTTTCTGTGTCATACAACTGAGATGTGAAATGCCACTTGGTGACACAACATTACTGTTAGACCGCAACATAAAGAGAGAAGCAGAAGTGAGGAAAACAACAACCAGGGGATTTGTTTCAAAGTTTTCTTCTGGTGCTTGGGGGGTGGGATACAAATATTCAAACATTTTCTCTTTGTCAAAAGAGATCAGAGGCAAGAGATGCTGCCAGCCAAGGAGAAATAAAATTTCTTTTGAGTAACTTGAGATTCCTATGTACATGAGTGGGAGTGAAGGTGTGGGAAATGATGGATAAAACAGTAAGTGGATGAAAGAGGAAGTGAACCATCTGAATGGTGATGTGGCAGTCAGCCAAAACACCAGATGGGAATGATATGAGTCTGCTCTTGTATCTGATCAGGAATATGCAGCTAGTGGAGAATGCAGTGGCCAGACAGCTCAGAGGAGCAGGCTGCTGGTAGTATAAATCCCCTGGAGGTATTATAGGATGGTTTCATCCCAAGGCAGAATGATAAGAATTGGATCTGTAAGGCCCTAGTGGGATGGGGGAAGTGTCAAAAGAGGTGTTATCCAAGGATGGGGTAATGACCATGAAGGATGATAAGATGGATTAGTAGCTTTGGTGACATCAGACACCCTTGGTCAGATTCCCCCCCTGCCATAGAGCTGCTTCCAGCACCTCCTGCTATTTTTGATGTACCTCTTTGAGAGAAGGAGCCTATTGATAGCAAACTGGATTCTGAGCCAGCATGGACTCCACCTCTTCACAAGCTGTTTATCCCACCCAGAGGAATTCCCATTTGCTTTCCCAGTCTCAGGACTCTGGCTATTTGCCAGGCTAAGTTCTGTGCCTGCCCTGTTCATTGAAAGGAAAGTTCAGGGGACTTGCTGCTTATTGGTCCATGTATTAGCTTGTGCTTAATTGTGTATCTAATTCCCCTTTGAGCATCATGTAGTCATCCTTTTCTTATGTACCACTCACATTTAAATCTTTGGCAGACACTGAGCTGGGAGTTCAAGTTTTTCTTCTGGCAGTGAGGACCAGGACAACCGGCAACATGTTGCTCAGCTGTCTCCAGGCAAGGTCCAAGGCTCTTGTGTTAATTGACATAGCCCTAACCAGTCCCAATGGGCATTCACTGGGCAGAGTGAGGCAGCTGCCTCAGATGTTGGAAGTACAAGGTCAAATCTTGAGCATGCCATGAAGTTTGACCTGCACCACGTAACATCACCTGCTATCCTCAGATGTGGTGAAGAAGACTGTCCTGTCTCCAGTGTTCAAGTAAGATAAAACTGCCAATCTAATCAGCTTCAGTATTTGTAATGGTGGTTGGAGACGGCACCTTTGTATCTCTTGCCTCTGGCAGTTAAATACTGTGTGAGAAATATCTTGGAAGTGTCAGTACAGGAACTAGTATAACTAACCCCTTGTGTGCTCACAGAATTGTTCTCAAAACTTTCCTTTTGTATTCTTTCACACACACACACACACACACACACACACACACACACCAGGATCAAATTGGAAAGAGGATGGATTTTAAATCTGAGTTAAGAAGAACTGCTTGTATGGTTTTCTGTAATCAAAAGCACAGGACCTATGCATTGGCATTCCCTAATCTTCTGTATTTACATTGCCAAAACCAATAGTTTAATTCTAACAAATTGAACAAAATTGTAAAATCTTTCATTTGCAATTCCCAGCAGTGTAAGGGGCTAGACCAAGTCTTGTCAAAGAGCAGTAATTTGCAGTAGAGAAAATATAATGTCAAAGGCTTGGCAATAACTTCCCTTTTGGCTCCTATGATGAGCCAAGAGATTGCAGGCAAATCCCTTGAGTCAAAGCACCACACACACACACTACAACAACTTATTGCTTGGAAAACTAGCTATAAGGATGACCTCAACTGCTATGGTGTTGGAGCCTGGTGCAATTTGTTATTGGATAATTTAATTTGCAAGTGGTTAATACTCACAGGCTAGAACCCGGCAAATTAAATCACATTTCAAGATGCTCCAATTCGATTAGCCTTTCTGTTTATTAATAGAAGCTGTTATCCAGAATGTCAAGCAGTGTGACATGGCTGTGGCCTCTTTCCACCTGATGTGAGAAAGAGATGGCTTCCCAGAAACAACAGCTTTCCTTCTGTGCAAAAAGAAGCATGTCCTTCTAAGACAAGGGTATTTGTTGCAGTGACAGCAAAAAGGAAATCCCTCTCTCTCTCTCTCCCTCCCTCCCTCTCTCCATTATTTTCTCACATCCCTGCCTGTTTAGAATAATAGAATCATAGAACTTAGAGTTGGAAGGGACCCCAAGGATCATCTAGTCCAACCTCCTACAATGCAGGAATACACAGCTGTCTTATATAGGGATCAATCCCACAACCTTGGCTTTATCAACACCATGCTCTAACCAACCAAGAGATGTTCTGGATGCATCCGGCAATACATAAGTGGTATAGTATGTTGGGCTAAGACCTGGAGACCAGTATTCAAATAGCTTTTGTTGTTGTTTAGTCATTTAGTCATGTCCGACTCTTCGTGACCCCATGGACCAGAGCACGCCAGGCACCTCTGTCCTCCACTACCTCCCGCAGTTTGGTCAAACTCATGCTGGTAGCCTCGAAAACACTATCCAACCATCTCGTCCTCTGTCGCCCCCTTCTCCTTGTGCCCTCCATCTTTCCCAGCATCAGTGTCTTCTCCAGGGAGTCTTCTCTTCTCATGAGGTGGCCAAAGTACTGGAGCCTCAGCTTCACGATCTGTCCTTCGAGTGAGCACTCAGGGCTGATTTCCTTAAGAATGGATGCGTTTGATCTTCTTGCAGTCCATGGGACTCTCAAGAGTCTTCTCCAGCACCATAATTCAAAAGCATCAATTCTTCGGCGATCAGCCTTCTTTATGGTCCAGCTCTCACTTCCATACATCACTACTGGGAAAACCATGGCTTTAACTATACGGACCTTTGTTGTCAAGGTGACGTAGCTATTCAAATAGCTACTCAAATTCAAGTAGCTATTCAAATAGCTACTCAGCCACAAAGCTGGCTGAAGGCCAGTCAATGCCCCTTAGCCTAAACTACTTCACAGGGTTGTTGTGAGGATAACATGGAGAGGGAGTAGAACCATGAATGCCAAATTGAGCTCCTTGAAGGAAACTGGGATATAAATGTAACCACTACTACTATTACTTTTACAAGCAGGCTCATAGGTAGCACTGCTCAGGCATTCTAAGAAACCAAAGAGATCAGTGGTTTCTTTAGAAATCAGTGATTAAAATAAGTGAAGTTTTGAAAGGTTCAGTCTGCCATCTTGATACAAACTGCCATCCAATTGTAAGGTAAAGGTAAAGGGACCCCTGACAGTTATGTCCAGTCGTTAATGACACTGGGGTTGTGGCACTCATCTTGCTTTACAGGCCGAGGGAGCCGGCGTTTTTCTGCTTCTGCAGTTTTTCTGGGTCATGTGGCAAAGCCAGAGCAGCGCACAGAAATACCATTTACTTTCCTGCCAGAGCAGTACCTATTTATCTACTTGCACTGTGTGCTTTCAAACTGCTAGGTTGGCAGGAACTGGGACCAAACAACGGGAGCTCACCCCGCCATGGGGTCTCAAACTGCCTACCTTCCACCACCCGCATCCCACTATAAATAAAAACCTGTTCCTTGATCTTTGGAATTAACATGCAAAATCTTGTTGTGATACCTTAAGAGGTGCCCAAATCCGTAACAAATGAGCAAACAAACTCCAAAATATATACCAGACTAGTGGGAACTGCCCAGATCTACCAAGCAATTCAAAGAATAATAAGAAATGTGAGGTTTATACGGCTAGTGTGACTTGTGAGTTTTAGGGCTCTTCTCTCTCACACACATGCACACACTAACTTAGGGCTCTGACCTGACCTGGGGAACAATGGACCCAGATCTGAATTTATTGGGTGGGTGTGTCCAATTATGTTTTAATTGGTCCACCATCCTGATTCAATATGGTGTCTGGTGTCCAAATGAAGATTGCCACCTCCACTTCAGTAACTCAGTTTGGGTGATGATAGCAGTGTCTTCAGAGCCATCCAAGTTGGCACTGATTGGAGCTGTCATGCCAAACTCACTGAAATCGCATCAAACTGGGTAACAATAACTTCAGAGGCAAACAAATCAGTTGCAGTTTGGACTGTTGATGCCACACTGAAGCCACATTTTGGTCCACCATCTTAATTCAAAATGGTGTCCAGCCTTAAAACATAGATGAATATTGCTGTCTCCATCTCAGGAACCAAATGCCAAGTTGGGCAATGCCTCCACCCTGCAAACCCTCATGCTGAATTTCACAATGATATCTCAAGAGATATCTGAACCCATGGAGAAGAAATGGATAAACCATTTTCAATATATATAGTAGATCATTATCATTATTTATTTGATTTCTTACACACCCTCCACCATAGGTTCCCTGGGTGATTAGGAGAATTGGTGTAATTTCGCCTTAGAGGCAGACAGTGCAATGGCCTAGATTTCCTGGCCAATGGTAGAAGCCAGAGTGTGCTTCCCTCTATCCTGGGTAATCCAAGATAGCTCAGGATGCCATATGGGTGAGCTAGACTGGAACCCAAGTCCAATGCACGGGGGAAGTTAAAGCTTTATTTCAAAATCTCAGTGCTTTCTCTGACACTGCGAAATTAAGTTATGTGTCGTTGTTTTCCTTCTCCAAAAAACACAACTGTGATTATGAGAATAGGTTTCCTGTGAGTATTGGTGGATGAAGCAAAAAGTATTCCAATTAAAGCACCTGTTTATTTTGGACAGCATAATTCATATTTGTTCCTTTCCCTGTGTGGTGCTTATTAGCAGATCACTCTGGCTTGTTTTATTATATGCTACAGAGCTGGCACACAGTTCCCCTTGATTAAAATATATTAAGATCAATTGAAGCACACAGGAGCCAAAAGGAAGACTTGAGGGTACGGATGGAAGAAAAGGGGGATTCTTCTTTCTAATAACCTAATCTACTTTGCAAAGCTTTTAAGGGCTGAGAGCACCATGAAACATTCTAGTAAATCACCTTTTGTTCCATTCATTCAAATAATTCATGTGCCGTTTATTGCCGAGTGTTGAAAGATCATATATGTTTCATTGTTCTTTTTTGTTTTAACAATCCAAGCAGTCCCCCCTCCCCTTTCAATTCATAATGCATTCTTGGGGGATTATTAATGGTGTGCTATATCTGCTATGGACCAGAAAGGCAAACGCCTCCATCCCTTTCCCCTTTCAGTCAAGGATAAAGTAGCTGGATGTCAGGGTGGGGAACAACTTCGTATTCTAATTCAAAAAGAGGTTTGGAATTTGGAAGCATGGGCATGGATCTCCAAGGTGAATTTTATTTGCGCCACAACTGGCTGCCAATTAGCTACCAGGCTAAGTTAAAAGTGCCGGCACTGATATCCAAACTCCTGTAAAGATTGGATTAAATATTAACCCACCTCTCATGTACGTACCCAACCAATTACTGCACTCTGGTAGGAGAGAGGACCTCCAGCAGAAACCATCTCATCAGGAGGAGCTTTCCATGCAGTATATGAATCAAGCCTTTAATGTGAAAGTATCTATGCTTTGAAACTCTCTCCCATTGCACATCAAACAGACATTATTATCTTTTCAGCTCCTGTGTTGTTGGGGCAGAACTTCAGGTCAGAAGTCCACAGTCCCATCTGACAGAATGAGCAGGAGGACTCACCAATGGAATAGGGTTGGTTAGTCATACTTTGGAAAAAGGGAAGAAATGTATACATTTTTATCTGAAGATGGTGGAACTATGAAGTCCAGTCTAAAATTACCTAACTGAACAACGGTTTCTAATCCCTGGTCATTGTGAATAGAACAAAGGAAACTGCCATATATTGAGTTAGACTATTGGTCCAGGTGTTCCTTGTGAGGAATTGATTGTTAAACTACTCTGAGAATCAGAGCTCTGGGAGACAAACAGGAGTCTCCTAATAAAACTCAGCACCCTTAGAAAACTATAGCTCCCAGGCATTTTAGGGGAAGCCATCACTATTCAAAGTAGTATCATAGTGCTCCAAATGTATTGTTATATTTCTTTTTGTGTGTGGGGGGGGAGGAGATCTCCCTAAAAGTCCTGGGTACCAGATCCTGTGCCCCATAATTTCTAGAGTTGTAATTACTAAATATTTGAAGTCTTCACCCTGGTGCATGATAGCTTAGCCGTGTAAAAAGGCAAGTAGAATCAGCTTTCTGTCTAGGAATCACATAAAGGTAAAGGGACCCCTGACCATTAGGTCCAGTCATGGCCGACTCTGGGGTTGTGGTGCTCATCTCACTTTATTGGCCGAGGGAGCTGGCGTACAGCTGCCGGGTCATGTGGCCAGCATGACTAAGCCGCTTCTGGCGAACCAGAGCAGCGCACAGAAATGCCATTTACCTTCCCGCTGGAGCGGTACCTATTTATCGACTTATACTTTGACGTGCTTTCGAGCTGCTGGGTTGGCAGGAACTGGGACCAAGCAACGGGAGCTCACCCCATCGTGGGGATTTGAACCGCCGACCTTCTGATTGGTAAGTCCTAGGCTCTGTGGTTTAACCCACTGCACCACCCCCATCCCTAGGAATCACATACCCTCCAACATTTATCTGATGAAAACAGGGAGATCCTAAGGAAAAGTGGGACATTCTGGGATCAAATCAGAAACTGGGATGACTTCTCTAAATCAGGGATGTCCCCGGAAAACAGGGACACAGAGGGTCTGGGATAGCAACATGAGACACTCTTGGAGTGTAATGTTCAGTATTGCCTCCAACTAAACACAGATGTACATGTGTGTAAATAAACCTAATTTCTTTAAGACACTAATGTCTCTGCCATGCCTTGTTCCAAAGTAACAGAAAGCCTGGTAAAGTGCCAAAAGCCCTGGAATCTCACACTGCTCAGCTGAGATTGGTGTGGACTGTTGTCTTAGTCACAGCCAAGAAAATCAGAAATTGCATATAACACTTTGGCTATATTTTGCTATCCATAGTCCTTTGCAAGAAATATTTAGTTCACAAGCTTTTGGTTGTTATTATAACTGTGTGCAAATGGCTTCTCAAAATTCCCCACCATGTTTGTGGGATTTCACCAATTTTCTCTAAAAGCTTCACAAGGGTGGGAAGGGGGGTCACACTATGAGTAGCACCCCTTCACATTTTCCTAATACTTCCCCTCCCCCTTTGTTTAATCTGACATTGTGAATGGAAGGAGCAACTGTGTTGAGTGCCTGACCACCATTTTGCATCCTGGACTGTGCGTTCCTTCCAGACATTGATGGGAGATGGTGGTCACCACCAAAAAATGATAAACTAACATAGCTTAGGCCCATTAATTTCAATGTATCTTCACTAAGTAGAACCAACATTGGAGACAATCCATAATCTCAGAAATTTTCTCATAAAACTGAACATCTGGATAAGCTCTAATTATTACGCTCATTGAGCAAAAAGGAAAAGATCTCATTTATATTGTTTTCCATTGCAAGGAAAATATTGTTGAACAAATACTCACTTCTCTTTTTCTCCTTTAAACAACTAGCTGATTTTCTCTATAAAAAACCTGTTTCCTCTCTCTCTCTCTCTCTCTCTCTCTCTCTCTCTCTCTCTGTATGGTGGTTTGTATACCGCACAAGTCTCTGTGAAATGCTTGGTTTTGAAATCCCTTCAAGTTTCTAAGCAAAAATTGTATGGATTAATTGTTTGAAGCTACTGATATAATTGTTAATTAGGGGTTTGAATGGGTTATCTCGTGCAGGAGTTTTTTTAAAAAAACCACACACATTAGGACCAGAGATGTGTGTAAAAAGTAAAATTGGACATGTATATTAAAAGTTGCTATCTCACTTTAGCAGACAATCTCAGCTAGCCCACGCATCCAATTGTTTCAAGAGTCTGAAGCTCAGGCAATTATTAGTGGCTTAGTCTGAGGCAGAACTTACTAACATGAGCTCAATTGTTTGGAGAAAATAGTAGACATTATAAAGATAAGTGTGCATGGGAGCCCTATAGAAAAGCTAATTGGAATCTCTGAAATGATTATGATGCGGAGAGCTTCATTTTTTCAGAAGATGGACAGCTGACAGGTACAGAAAAACTCTATTTGTATGTCATTTCCATTAACCGACAATGGGAGTGACTTTTTTTAAATTCAATATTCTGCAGCTTCAGTTTCCCCATAACAGTGGTGGATAATGCCCATTGGAACTGCTGGTGCAGAATGCAACAGTAGATGGAGCCAGGACAAATGGCAGACAGAGTACCCATTTTGGTTTTGTCCCAATCCTTCTCCCTGTTGAGTTCTACAATGGAAAACATTATATACTACCAGCAGGGGTGCCAACTTGAATGAAATATTGTGGAGGCTAAGGTAAGCCCCGCCTTGCATAATCAATCACATGATGCAGTCCACACACACCATTTGAATGGGAATGTCCAGCATCATTGTGAGGATCCGGCCCCCTCAAATATTTCATTGTGGGGGCCAAAGCTCCCTCAGCTCCTAGGAGTTGGCTCCTATGACTACTAGAGTCTAGGGGTCATTTTCAAGTCCGTTTTTGCATGTGCTGAACTAAGTAGCTAGAAAATCCTGTTTTAAAAGGAAACAAGATAAAATAAAATACAGCTTTCAGACTGATCCACACAAATGCCTTTCAGTCTGCATAGTGCTTCAAGAGGTCCAGATCAGGTCAGCACACTCTCTTATATGGAGCAAACACATCTCTCAAGCATCACTATTCAATAGCAAGCTACAAAACATGAAATAAAACTGTTTCTCCCTCCTTATGAAATTCATTGATCTGCTTTTAAAGCATCACACATATAGAAACGGATAGGTCGATAGATCTACTTACAGTCTGTGCCACTTTTTGCATGTGTTTATTTATATCTGTATTCTCTTGTTTATCTGCAGATTTTTTTTCAAAAAAAAAAACTTCAAGAAAACATGATTTAAAGTATATATTTAAATATGCATTTTAAAGAGTATTTTACCTGAAATTATACATTTTAAAAATGTTTCTAAAGATATGCAGCTATATTGGGGGGGGGCAGAGGGAGAGGAGGGAGATTTTTGAGTGAATAATTTTGCATCCAAACCCATTAGAATTATGATAGTCAATACATAATTAAGTTTGAATGCACACATTAGTCCAGGAAATTTGGAACAAGTCAGCTTGTAGTAGTTCCAAAGCTTGGACTACTCAAGCATTCTTTCTTACCAGCTTTTGTTCTTTAGCTACACTCCCACTCTTTTGTCCAGTTACTAACATCATATTCATTTTCGAGCCTTCAGTGCATACAGATGTGCAGTACTGCATAGCCTGCAACATTTCTCCAATTAAAATAGGGATGTCCTATTATTTATTATTATTATTATTACTACCACCCTGCCCGTCTGACTGGGTTGCTCCAGCCACTCTGGGCAGCTACCAACATATATAAATACCTAATAAAATATTAAACATTAAAAAAACCTTCCCTATACAGGGCTGCCTTCAGCACTGGCGGAGGAAGAGGAGTGCGGGGGGAGTGCACCGCCCCCAGCAGCGCGATCCCCAGGGTGCCATCACAGCTGACCCCCTCCCCGCCCGCACTGGGCGCCCTGCCCCAGGATGCACACCAGCCCCACCCCCACCTGCTCTCCGCCCCCAGTCCTGGAGCATGAAGCTCCGCCACTGGCCTTCAGATGTTTTCTAAAGGTTGTATAGTTATTTATCTCCTTGTCTCAGGGGTGTTGGATGTGAATTTTCCCTGGTGGCAGACGACAGAACAACGAGACTGATGTAAAATGCTCAAACAAGAGTTTTATTACGACTATGCAAACAACAAACACAAAGCATGTGGGTGTTCTTTTTCTGCAGGCAGTTGCAAACTGCCACTTCTTCTCTCTTTATACACATCACCAGCTGTGCCTAATTAGCCTGGAAAACCACACCCAGAACTCATAGAAAACGTCCTTAAAGTTATCTGCACCCTTTTATTGTTTCTTGATGAATGATACCTAACAGGGGGTTGCAGAACTCCATACCCTCCAACATTTCTCTGATGAACATGGGAACATCCTAAGGAAAAGGAGGACATTCCAGGATCAAATCAGAAACTGGAATGGCTGCTGTAAATCTGGAATTGTCCCTGGAAAATAGGGACACTTGGAGGGTCTGCAGTACTGAGCCATGTTGGGAAGTGAGCTTTCCAAATGAATTAGCTTCTATTTAAGTGCCAAAATGAGGATGTCTGCATATTTCATTGATTTTCACATGCATCTGCTTAAGAGGGTAAAGGGGAGGGGAAGGAAGAGGAAGTTTGCAACTGCAGGCATTTCAGATGTCCAGTCAATGTTAGAATTCTCAGGACGAGTAGCATCATTTCACTACAGTAGTCACCCTCTCTCTGTCACACACACACACAGAGAAAGAGAGAGAGGGAGAAATGGAGTGAGAGAGGGAGATGAACTGACTCATGTAGCAAAAGGCAACTATATATGTCAGTAGGTTTAAAAGGAGGAAGATCTGCAAACATAAAGTAATCTTTGGAATAGAAAACAGTTTGCAAAACAGCCTATGATGTAAGTATAATTCAGTGTAGTACTCTCTAGAGGGGAAAAACAGGCTTGGTCTGAGATATTGCAGTTCATTGCTAACAAATTCTTTAACTGTTTCTCTCATAAAACACATCAAGTCAGAGTGGCGCTAGAATGAGGGAATAAAGAGAGATTTCCGGGAACAATATCTCCATAACATATATAGAGGCTGGTAGGTTAAATATCAGTTCCTTTTTTGGCTTGAGTGGCAGAGAGAAAATGTACTTCCAGGCTCTCTCTATTTGGGGGTGGGATTGCTTGGGAGGTTTCGTGCAAGAAACCCACTTTGGACTTTGTGCAATAAGGAAAGCAGTGAGAAAATGCACCAGAAAATGTGGGATAAAGCTTGCTTTGATGCAACTTCATCTAACATCCCCTTAGACAAATCAGAATGAATGCTCTTTACAAAATCCACATCATCTAATCTCCTTGCAAGCAAACCAGGATGAAACCTCAATAAATAAGTTGTCTGGAAGTGTCCAAAAATCCAGAAATCACACTGACTCCCTCCTCCTGCAGTTCATGCAGTCTTTTAATACCAGTAAATAAGGAATTAAGAATCACAGAGATGTAAATGTCTGGCAAAGGCACTGCCAGGTCACACCTTACAACCTTCGGGGAGATAGGAAGTATTGTCTGTTTCCTGCTCCTCTCCCTCCCTCTTCGTTTTTTGAACCATGTATGCTAAGCACACATCTGAGGTTGGTGCTCCAGACCAATAATAACTTGTCTGCAGCTGTAGTACTGAATAATGATTGACCTGTTATTACTGTAAATAAAGCATTTAAACCTACTAATGTTTGTGCTCTGTCTGTGTTCTGTTCACTCCAAGAGGGGTAGAGGCAGGGGAGCACAATTTTGAGCACTTAATGCTGGGAAATTTGAAGGTCTAAACTATATTTCATGCGATTTGCAAATACTCCATAGATCTGTGTTTTGAACTCTGATGGGGGCTGCTTTGGCTAAACACTATTTTTGAATTCAGGCAGTCAGCCATTTTTTCTTTGTAGTTCCCCACCTATCTGGGAATTTGGATTAACTGGTATTCCAAAATTATTTCCCAGCAATCCCCCCACCCCAATTATTCCATCTTTCCTGAATTCTGGTATTATTATTACTATCATTTATTGGGAGCCAGTGTGGTGTAGTGGTTAAGAGCGGTAGTCTCGTAATCTGGGGGACCGGGTTCGCGTCTCCGCTCCTCCACATGCAGCTGCTGAGTGATATTGGGCCAGTCACACTTATCTGAAGTTTCTCAGCCCCACTCACCTCACAGAGTGTTTGTTGTGGGGGAGGAAGGGAAAGGAGAATGTTAGCCGCTTTGAGACTCCTTAAAGGGAGTGAAAGGCGGGATATCAAATCCAAACTCTTCTTCTTCTTCTTCTTAAAGCAAATAACAGTCACAAGGATTGGGTGAGTCCTGAAACGCTGCAGTTTGGGTGTTAAAGGTCAGAGCAAGCAGGTGCTTATTCAGAAGAATTGCTAATATAAATTCTCAAACTAGATAGCTTGTGGTTTGACCCGGATTTCCATTCATATCCAATTGTTTTCTCCTCTTCATATTTCTGACATGCATCATAATCATCATATATTACTTTTACCCCAGTCATTTGACTGGGTTGCCCCAGACACTCTGAATGGCTTCCAACACAATATAAAAACACAGTGAGACATCAAACATTTAAAACTTCCCGGAAAAGGGCTTTTATCAGACACCTTCGGAAAGTTTTATAGCTGTTTCTCAGTTTGACATCTGATGGGAGGGCATTCTACAGGACAGGTGTCATTACCGAGAAGGCCCTCTGTGTGGTTCCCAGTAACTTTACTTCTCGCAATGAGAAGGCCTTCAGAGCTGCACCTCGGTGTCTGGGCTGAATGATGACTGTGGAGACTCTCCTTCAAGTATATAGGGCTGAGGCCATTTTAGGGCATTGATGTGACATGACTGAATGATTGATTGCATCAACAGTCTTTTGTGCTAGTGTATGTGTGCATGCAGTTGTAAGTCGCATTCAAGCATTCTAAATCTCTCATGCAATGAGAGAGAATGGGAATGAGTGTTCTAGTTCTGCTACCCCATCTCCAGCACCATCAACCTCCCATGATTGGGATGTGGGGAGAACTACCCAATTTGCCATTTTTGAACCAATGCATAAACTAAAAGGTTATCATCATTTGAAATTCGAACTTCTACAAATGCTGCAATGCAGTGATCCCACCAACCAATGTGTACAAAAATGCTTTTATTAGGGAAGTTGTACATAAAAATGCATAGATTAGTGAAATAAATGGAAATGTGGGGGTTTTTTTGAGGGTGGAGGGTGGACAGGAAGCTTTCCTCTCTCAACACCTCATGATTTTGTTCCCCTCTCTCCCCACTGTGATTAGACTGGTCTCATGAGGGATCAATACATCATAAATAATTCTGTATGCCCTAGTCTTCAATTGGGCAGGGATAAGATGCATTCCCTTTAATGATGGAAAAGACAGGGTTCCCCAGAGGAAAACAAATCCAGAACCAGGGCTGCCTCCAGCCAACAGAACAAAATTATATACATTGTGTTGATAAATAAGGCATGACAGATGTTGAGCTGAATGTAGAAGTGCTAAATTCTTCGGTTCCTGATGGATTCCGTTGAAAATCTTAGTGTGTTCTTTAAGAAATGGTTTGGTATTGAAGGAAAAAAATAATTTCAATAATATTAGAGTACTTGAATCCCAGAGTGATATCCAGTGTTATTCATACTCAGAGTAGGCTCACTGAAAGATTGAATTAGGGCCACTAAAATAAATGAATCTATTCAGAACATGACTACTAAGTCATGGATAGATGACTACTAATACCATGGATAGATTCAGAAATTACAACTTGTTTGACTGACTATTGTAGATCAATCCATATGTTACCAAAGGCTACTGCCATTTACGTAGCCAATTATGTACGTAAACTGGTACCCATTTTCTGATGGTATGCCAAATCCACAAATATCAAAGGCAGGGCCTCTGGGTGGCTTTAAAACACGACTAGAGAAATTCATGGCCAATCAATGGCTACTTCAGCATCCTGGTTCTATCTTTATTGTCAGAGGTTATTTGCCTCTGAATACCAGTTGCTGGGAATTGTAATTCAAGAGAATGCTTTCAGGATTCCCTAAGGCATCTGTTTGACCACTCAGGTGTTAAACAGGGTTGTGTTATTGCCCCAACTCTATTCATTATTTTCATTGCCATGATCCTAGACTTTGTCAAAGCCACCGGAATAGAAGTCATATATCAAACAGATGGAGAGCTCTTCCATCTGTTTGATGGAAACTTACCGTAATGATGGAAGCTTACCGTAACTTCTGTCATAGAGCTTCAGTATGCTGATGACAACGTAGTGTGCACACGCTCAGAGGATGACCTCCAAACCATCCTAAATATCTTCACAGAAGCTTATGAAAAGCTTGGCCTATCACTCAACATCCAAAAAACCAAAGTACTGCACTACCAAGTACAAAATAACCCCTCTGCAGCACCACAAATCCAACTCAACCGTGTAACTTTGGAAAATGTCAATCACTTCTCCTACCTGGGCAGTTATCTTTCCACAAGGGCTGACATTGATGCCGAAATCCAGCATCGCCTGAGCTCTGCGAGTGTGACTTTCTCCCGATTGAAGTGCAGTGTTTGAGGATTGAGACATTCACAGGGAAACCAAAATGCTTGTTTACCAAGCTATTGTACTACCAACCTTACTATTTGCTTGTGAAACATGGACCATTTATAAATGCCATCTCCAACTCCTCGAAATATTCCATCAATGATGTCTCCGAAAAATTTTACACATCACTTGGGAAGACAGGCGAACTAATATCAGTGTACTGGAAGAAGCAAAGATCACCAGTGTTGAAGCAATGATTCTTCAACATTAACTTCGATGGACTGGTCATGTTGTGCGGAATCCTGATTATTATCTTCCAAAGCAACTACTCTATTCTGAACTTAAAAATGGAAAGCGTAATGCTGGTGGTCAACAAAAGATGTTTAAAGACTGTCTCAAGGCAAATTTTAAAAATGTAGTATAAACACCAACAATTGGGAAACACTTGCCTGCGAGCTCCAGTTGGAGAAAAGCCTTTATCAAAGGTGTCATGGGCTTTGAAGACACTCAAACTCAGGACACAATGGAGAAACATGCTAAGACGAAGACATGCTTGGCAAATCCACACCATGATCAACTCCTGCCCAAAAACCAATGTCCCCACTGTGGAAGGATGTGGGGATCTAGAATTGGCCTCCACAGTCACTTACAGACACATTGTTAAAACTGTGTTTATGGAAGACAATCTTACTCGGCTACAAGTGATCATCAAAGAAGAACTGTAAAAACAGGATTCTAGACCAAATGAGCATTTGGCTTGTTCCAGCAGGACTTTTCATGTGCTTTTATGCTCAATGGTTGTGGGTGCAAGTACCAACAATCCCACTTCTCATTGGGCTGAGGGTGGGGTGTTCATCTGAAAAAGGTTGTTGCTACTTTTCAGTGACATTTACTGGGATCACTGTCAGTTAAAAAACCATGAAAGGCCTGTTTTCCTAGCTCCTCTGAAGATGGTAGAATTAAAAGAGGCGTGTCACTTAGTCCCTTCAGCAACCTCTGGTGGAATGGCTGTGTTATGACACCTCCCCTAAAAGGTGTCATCCACCATCATTTATTCCACATGCTGAACACATACAGCATTGACATGGGTTAGAGATAGACTTATCCATAAAATCATGGAACTGTAGAGTTTGGTCATCAAGTCCAACTTCTTACAAGTCAAAAACCACAGCTAAAGATTAGTTAACAGATTGGCCATCCAGTTTCTGTTTAGACATACCCAGTGAAGGAGAGTCAACCACCTTCTGATCCATCCACCCCCACTGATACAAAAGGGGGGGGGGGAGTTTAAGTGAGATGCAATTTTTGTTGGCTTACTAAATCACTTGAAAGCAACAGAGTGAAGACAAAATCACTCTGTGGAGAGGGTAAGCCTTCTTTAAAATGTTGATTTAGAAGAGTGTCTCTACCTTAGATTGCTCATTTTAATAATAAAAAGGAGCAAGGGGAATCACAGATGCACTTTGAAAAAGCTTTGAACTCTGTTTATGATCTATGCTGCTTTTGGAATTGAAGTAGTTTGTCAAGAATGATTGCTTTTGAAATAATATTGCTTCTAATGGATAACGCTGCAGTGAGTGGAATCTCTAGGTTTTAAAATTTCTTCACATGTTTATAAAACTGGAGCTCATTAATGAGAGAGCACATCTTTTTCCATTATTTGCTGCATGAACTACATCTAATTTATATAGCACTGAATCAAGGATTTGGGATTTTCCTGGTTAGCAATAATCACCACATACAGTGATGAGAATGTGTATGCTGGTAAATTCAGTTTTCATCCATTGCCATTACAAAAAGTTAAGAAAGAATTATATAGCATTCCATGGTTGCAGCAGCTGGCAAATGTATGATTTTACAGAATGAGCAATCTAAAACTAATCACATTTTATAGAAGAAAAAGAGTTTTGCATTCTTTCATGGAATTGTCTGTGGTATTCAAAATACAATACTGTTATCTTGCTTTCTAAGCAAAGTTATCTTTCCAGGATGTCCTTAAATATTCATGGCACAGAATGAAGAATATGCATGAGATGTTCAGTCAGAACTCCCAAGGTGTCAGTCTCAAATGAGATGGCCCAAGACAAAAGTGCCAAATATGAGGTTTTGTTTCTTCCTCACAAGGTGTCAAAATCAGTGCCAGAGTGAAACAAGAAGACTGAACCAGCGGAAATATGAACAAAATGTAAATCTAGCAGATTGCAAATTGCAATGGCATATATGGGATATTATGAAAGTTATGTCCTCTCAATTTCAGGGGTACATACAGATATACAGTACAGAGATGAAATAGATTGCTTGCCTCTTCTTCCCTTTGGCAAATGACTGTACTGTTGAAATGGCGACGAGATCGCACTGGCTTATTTATTCTGAATGTTTGTAAGTGATGCCAATAAAGGTTTGATGATGACATATATTATTGTTATTGTTATTAACTAAATTTATATCCCTTCCTTTCGAAGGAGCCCAGGGGAACAAACACATAGACAATTTAAAAAACAAAAACCAAGCAAAAACATTCTAACACAGATTAAAAGATTCTAAAAACAATTAAAATTAAAAACATCTATAAGCAGTTACAGTTAAAACCAATCTTAAACAATTACAGTTGTAACTGCATCACATTAGGAAAAATGTGAATTTTCAAGGAAGTGTGAATTAGGTAGATTCCCTATCTCAGCTCAATTCCTACATTTAAGCTGAACATTGGGAGCTGAACTGAGTAAGAGGCACAGCAGAGCAAAAGGGGGATTCGGAATATTTATTTCTACCAACATCAGCTCCACACCAAGGCCCCCCCCCCTTCACTTAGGACATATGCCAAGCTACTCTGCTCAACCTTAACAAGAAGGCTCTCTTGATTATGAATGCCTACATGCCCCCAGTGCATCAGAAATCAGAGATCAAAGCCCAATGGGGTAAGCTGGAAGCATATGTTGCAGACATTATACTGCAAAATCCAAATTCACTGGTGGTACTGGGAGGGGTCTTAAATGCCCAACTATGGCTGAACAACTAAACTTTATACACATGGTTTGGCCATACCCCACCAGATTTGGAGGTTGAAGGCCCACTTACAACTTGAGCCTCAAAAGACTGAATGTAGAACTTTGTGGGTCTCTGCCTAGCACAAATATTTTTCAAACTAAGCCTCTACATTCTAAACGGTGCCCTTGAAGAAATTGGAGACCTCCACATTAGACAGACGCCTGCCATACTTAATACTCACACTACATGAAGGGCCCTTGTTAAAAGCATGATGCCTCTCAGGGGCATCTGTCTAACACAATTGAAACGAAGAAAGGCATCAATTCATATTGGTACCCCTCTTCCACAATATGAACTCCCACCCTCTGACACTAGCAGGAAAGCATATTCCTGTGCAGATGATGCAGCAATCCTCTCAAGAACTATAAGCCTTAAAAGAGTCATGAAAACACTAGCAGCATACTGCAAGGAGAGAAAACTAAAACTAAATAATCAGAAAACCAAAATCTTGGTCTTTGCCAAAAGGTCTAAACCTTGTTCATGGTACATTGGTGACCATAAGATCAAGCAGGTCACCTGCTTCAAATATTTGGGTATAACTCTTCACTCCCCGAGAAGCAGAAAAGCCCACAGGGGTTATTTTGCAGGGAATGCCCAGAGAAGCATAAATGCAATACTCAGGTACCTGAGGACTAAAGGCAGACAGTACATACCTGCAGCCCTCAAACTGTTTGAGGCTAAATCCATTGTGCAGCTTGTGTATGGTGCCCAATAAGCCCCCTTGCCAATTGCACACCATTAGAACTGGTACAATCTAAATTCTTAAGATCAGCCGTGCAAGTGCCTAAACACGTCTCCAATGTTACCATACGTCTTGAAACTGGATTCATAAGAATCAAGGCTAGAGTATGACTTATCACACTAAATTACTGGCTGAGACTATCCTTCCTCCTGTGTTGCCTTGCTCCCTTAACCATTAAGAAAGTTTTCCAAATGAAATGGAAACGTGCAGTGATAAACATAATAACAACTCTAGGCTTCACTCCACAGATCCTACTTGACATGGGGTATGAACAACCATAAAAAACCATCAAACAGTGTGTGGAATATACAGAATACCAAGCAAATCTAGCCAGGTCCCTGAAATTTTTAATCAGCGAAACCAGAAGACACCTCACCTCCCAAATGCCAAATACAACCAACCTTGAAATTCCAAAATAGCGAAGGGCTTTCACTCTGGCCCATTGCCAGGCCCTCCCTTCAGCCATCCAAGAAGGCCACTTTAGGAAGACACCATACAAGGAGAAGAAATTCCCATGTGCCTCTGGGCAACTGGAAACAACAGAACATTCCTTTTCCCCCACTGCCAATACTATACAGATATACAAGCTAGGTTCATCTTGTCTATACTACAAAAAATTCCTAGCAGCGCAGAACAACTTTATACCTCCCTGCTACTTCAAGATGAAAACCCAGATGTTACATATCCAGTTGCTAGACTTTGCGCTGCTATGATTGATATTCATTGAAGGATGGTTTGCACCACAAACTAGGACCCAAATGCAAGACCTGTGCTCCTTCACACTCCCTCCCTCATAGTCAGTTTTAACCATTTGTCTTTGTTTCAATCTTTCTAAGTATGTAAGATATAACCACCTTTTAATTACTAGTTTGTATCCCTTACCTGTTTACCTGTTTTAAGTCTTCTGTGTCCAGTTTATCTGTATGTTTTATCTTATGCTGATATGTGACCAAAATAAAGTTTGATACGTGATACTTGATACTCCTACATTTAAAGTCTCTAATAGCTTAGGATCTGGATCTCTTAAGGATCATTTCCTCCTGTACATTCCCTCTCATAGGGTCCAGTTGCCACCCAAATTCTTGCATTGCATCTCTATTTTTATTGTAATGGGTAAGCATCAAAAAGAGGTTGTTTTGAGTCTTGGGCATCAATGCTTTGCAGGGAAGCCATCTGGCCATTATATAAATCCCATTGGCTGGCTAAACTTCAGCTCCTTCAGGAGGACTTTGGTGTAACTTAATGACTGGCTGAACCTTTCTGCTGCTGCTCAGCTGCTGTTGATTCTGCTGGAGATTATTCTACTGCTATCCAGTTCACTACTGTGCTTTAAGTGATGGTTTCTTATCTAAAAATAATCCCATGCCGTTGTCCACTCTGAACTCTCAAATAGAAGAAAAGTGGAATAGACACTACCACAAGAGCAATGCAGTTGTCAGTTGTCCCTGGGAATTTTGGGAGTTTGTGGTGGGGCTTGGGGAGGGTTTGGAGTTGCAATGGATCTCATTGCACTTTTGATGATGCCACGGGGGTTTCATAGGTGGGCTTAGGATAAACAGAGCTCTCACTTGCCAAGGGGACACCTGAGGGTCACAGAAAGAGAGTGATAGACCCTCCCTCCCTCTCATGTGACTGGAATAGCAGTGAGGTAATGAGGGGAAGGGGCTGTGGGAGGAAAAGAGGAATTCTTCTCTATCTCAGATGAAAATCCAGGCCACTCAAGGATCAGTGTCCACTTCATATTTAAGAAAAGCATTATGAGTAATCAAGGTTTGTATATTAAATCAATATCATTCTTCCTGGTGAGAAAGATAGAAATTTTGGCTGTTTACCTTGCCGCATTGCAAATACATCCAGCAGGCAGCATTTTAGACAGCAGTTGCATCTTTATTTTTTTGGCAAAGCAAATACATGAAAGATTATTTAAATCCAAGTTGTGTGGTTTGCATTTCCCATCAACAAATATTTGAAGGATAGTTATCTACCTCTGGTACGTAAGACATCTGATGTGTTTGTGATGGCACTGAATTTACTACATTTTCCACCAGAGGGTGTTGGGCAAGCTTTTGGCAGCCTTTCCAACAAGCACACAAATAAATGGCTGGGGTTTTTTTTACTGCCCATTGTGGAATGTGGCATTTTGTTTGTGCTATAAATTTCTTTACAAATACCCTGACTCAGAAAGTGGAGGAAAATGAGAAAGGTACAGGTGAGGGGTTGGGGAAAACTACAAGGAAATTTGATGACTATTGTGGGTGAAGGGTGAAGGTAATTTCCGGTTGATGAAATCCTGCTTGCTCTCAGATAAAGCAGGTTATTAAACAGCAAATTCACTAAGTTCAATATATCATGTCAGTCATCTGCAGCTGGTGGGAATAAATGTTTTTTTATTAAATAAATAAATAAATAAATAAATAAATAAATAAATAAATGAGGGCATCTTTGCTGTGTCAACGGAAGGAATATTATAGTGACTCCAAAGGGAAGAGGCAACCATTACTCACAAAGTGCAATTCACACAGGCTTCCACTTTTAGTATTTCTGGGTAACATACAGAGCGATCCTCACTGTCATCAAACCTAGTTGTAAAAATGGTCTTGCAAGGACCCAGAAAAAATTATCATAGTAGAGATGTTTTAAAACATACTGCTACATTTCTGTGAATATTTCTGCTTTCCCGTGTGTTGGCATGGATGCTTGAGATAGTGGTCTGAAAATGTATGCCTCCCATTCAGAAACAGACGATCAGTATAAATTAACTTCATCCTGTATATACAATGAAGCCATTTTCTTTCATGAACAATGGTGGCTAATATACTGATATGTATGAGTATTGTGGCAAAGTCCAGATGCGCTGGAGTAACTGGACATGGGAAGGGGTTAATTTCCTTCCTGAGTTTAAATCACCCCAGGGATGAGCTAATTGCAGGTGCAAGGTAAGCCAAACCAGTAGCTTTAGCAAACCAGTGTTCTGGCTATATCTGGGATTAATGCATGTTGGCTCAGTTCAATCGCATCTGTCTGTCTTGGGAGACGATGGAGGACTGAGCATTTGCGGGTGAGGTCAAGCTGTTGGATGATTGCAGCACCTGCTGTGGCTGTAGAGACCAATGTAGGAGAGACATTTTTTGTTGCAGCTGGGCCAGATGAGGGCATCCAGTTGTGTTGCTGCAGAGGCACCCGGGCATTTCTTCCCTCTGCACTCCTCCCAGCTGTCATTTCTCCTTTGGTTGCTGCTATAGTAGTCTGCAGTTAGTCTGTGAGTCATCAGTTTGTTGGTGTTACTTGTCCAGGGTTACATCTTGAATTTCTGGAGTTTATTTGGAGCAATGGAGATTCTTTGTACTTATATGTATCTGTATATATTTGTATCTACAAAAGCCTACAAGTGTACATATCTATGTCTGGAACTGTTTTACGGAGCCTTGTCTTCTCCAAAAGTAAACTATTTTGAACTTAAGCTGCTTCTGTATGGTGACTGCTATTGGGAGCAACTTCCACTGTGTGTGTATCTCACCCAAGCTTCCCAATAAGCTTCCCAATATCTCACATTTGGTAATTTAAAAGATAACCAACATATTCAAAGAGAGCCAGGGGAAAAACCATTTTGGATTTGGTGAACAGTGAAGCAAGTTTTATTAGCTATACTCCATTTCCAAGGATGTTTTAATAGAAATTGTTATCCTAGAATAGCGCTGGAACACAATCAACTCTGCCTGCTATTGTTGATATGCTTGAGTACCTGATACAGCCATAGTGACCAAGCAGCCCCAAGGTCTTCAGGCTGGGGAAAAAGCAAGAAAGGTTTAAAAATAATCACTGACCTGGCAGCTGTAATATTATTATTGGGACTAATAGAAGGGAAATAAAGAATTTTACTTGTTTGGACTATTGCCATTGTTGTTATTATTATAATTTGTTACCAGCCCTTCACTCTATGGTCTTAGGGTGAGTTACAAGAATTAAAACACAACATTAATATTAAAGCACAATTTTATACAATATTACAAACAGCTTAAAGCAACTTAAAATTAATGCATCTAAGTAGTGAAGATGGACTCCTATATGGGTGATGGTGGTGGGGAGGGTGACAGAGGAAGATTGCATTGAAGATAGGAGACCACAGAAGAGGTATGAAAACCATTCTGCTGGACCAAACCAGAAACACCATCTTGCTAGAAGTCTTCAAAGTTCTACGCCCAGCCAGTCTTCTACAGGCTGCCCCTGTTATTATTTGTCAAAGCAACACTGTGTTATAGAGTCATCTCACTTGATATCAGTGACCTTCTTTCTCACTGGGAAAATTGAGGCTAGCAACAGTGATGGCCTCCCACATTTTAGGGAATTGGCTACCATGCAAGAAGGAGAGCTCAATCTCTGCCCATCTTAAAGGGGTTCTTCGGCATAGAGCCCACACTTGTTGTTTCCATTTGAAATCAATCACTTGAGTTCTTCCCCCACACCTGGAACATATGGGTCTGCTTTATCAGGCCACTCATCCATCTAGCCCATAATCTATTCTAATTGGAAGTGGCTCTCAGCTGATTCTTTGTATCACAGCACATGCCAAGCTGGATCCTTTCACTTCCTGATTATATTACCAAAAGTACAAAAAGATCTCTTGCTTCCCCCAATACAAGTATATTTGAGCCCTGCAGAAAGACCTGCATATTCAGCATTCATTCTGATATGCTTGCACAAAAATTACACAGCTGTTAGATTATGTCCAGTCTTTATTGAGCATTCATTCTGATTTGTTTAGAGCAGGCATATCCGAAGTCCATTTTGGGGAGCTAATCCGGTCCACCGGTCGGTTTAATCCAGCCCCTGTGGGACTTCCGGAGGCGCCGCCATCGGCAATGGCGGATTCCCTCTAACTTCGAGGGAGTAACTCCGCGGAAATTGGGTCTTGCCGCTATGGCGAAGTGGGGACCCCCTTGAAAATCACAGGCGGGAGAAGCCTGTGACCGTGGGACTCGGCGGGCACCCTTAGCGCCCCCCCTATTTGCGAGGGAACCCCGCAAGGGGCTCCGGAGCGTAACGGGGAGTCTGGCGCGGTGCTGAGAGCCAACTGCTTTTTCCGTGGAGTGAAGCCGCACAGCTGTTGCCGGAGAGCGCTGACCTTTTTCCTGTGACAATTCGGCTAACAAACAACTACCCGTGAGTAGGTCAAGTTTAAAGATCGTGGAATATAAGGGGGGGGGAAGGATTAATTTGGCACTGAAGCGGGAAGGCGTAAACAGGAAGTCCGCCTTCCGTTTTCTGTATATAGATCAAAGCAAAGACTCTTTAAGCTAAGACCTGGAGAGTTGTGTTTAAAAGGACTTAAATCCTAACATCAGACTAAAAGAATTCCCCCCCTGAATTGCAGGAGAGGGGAGGGAAGAGGAGAAAGTATTTTTTGCCTGCAAAAAAAGGAGGAGAGTAAAGGGAATAAAGACCACCACTTAATCCTTGAGAACGGACTGCCAGGATTAATAAAACCACAGCATTGAGAGACGCACTGTTTATGGATAATGTTACTTTTTGACAGTTAACTCGCAAGTGAGATACTTTTATTCTGAAGGGCTTCTTTGGACTTGAAACTGTTGCTTATTTTGTTGAAGGGGGACTCTGGAAAATTGGGAAAGACATTATATTGTTACCATTGACTTCTACTGTGTCCCCCTAGAGGAACACTGAAATTGTTACAACTAGTTGGGGAATTTTCTATTGCTAACTGGCCAGGGAAATTTCCACTGCAAAACAAGCTATGAGCCGTGAGACTGACCTTGATCCTCAGATAAAGTGTTATGGCAGACTTGCCTCAGGAAAAGACAACAAGATCAGGTAAGGTTAGACTGACGCAGACCAGCATACCGCAGCAGCGCAGAGCATCCGCATCCGGCCCCCCTGTACCACAAGAAAAAGACCCTGCACAAACTGCAGCACAAACTGCAACACAAGGAAAGGATCCTGTACAAGTTGGGCCTAAAGGAATGGCATCTGAAGAGAGTTTTACTTCAGTATTAAGCAAAATTTATGAAACCTTGGAAAAACTAAGTAATCAAGTTACTGAACAAACAACTAAAATCGACCAAAACACCACCAGCATTAATAGTTTGGGGCAAAAGGTGAACTCAAACACAGAATCCATTGAAAGACTGCTGCAAAAATCTACTTCAAACCAAAAGGCAGCTGAGGAAGCACAGGAAAAAGCTTCGGCTGTGGAGGAAAAGATTACACCGATATGTAAACAACTTGAGGGCCACCGGACGCTTCTGTCCATGATTGAGCTTAAGGAAAAACAGATTAATTTGAGGATCAGGGCAGTACCTGAACTTGAAAAAGACAGTTTAAGTGACTTTCTTACGCAGGAATTTGCAGACTTTTGGAACCTGGATGCTAAGCAAGATTTTAAGATAGTAAGTGCCTTTAGACTCGGAAGAGGAGGGAGAAAAAACAAGGTGAGAGACTGTTTGATTACCCTCCGAACGAAAGAAGAGAGAGACAAAATACTGAATCTGCATTTCCAGCAGACTTTGGAGATACAAGAATCAAGAGTAGAGATCTTCAAGGATATTCCGAAACATTTATTGGATCTTAGGGCTAACTATGGAGATCTGGTGGCCCTGCTGAGAAGAAACAGAATTGTTTTCAGGTGGGAGTTTCCCCAAGGCCTTTCTTTTACCTATAAAAGGAAAAAAACCAAAATAAGATCAGTGGAAGACAAAGAAATTTTTTTGAGAGACCACGAAGAAGACCTACAAAAAGAAGCCGAAGAAGAAGAAGAGCCAAGAGCATTAAAACCAGGATTACTAGACTTAGTATCACTACCTTTGGGATTGGATAAACCAGAGAAAGAGACACCGCCGACAGAAGAAGAACAATTACTTGGAGCAGTTGGAGGAAAAGCAAAATAACCATACCATGTCTCTGCAACTACTAAGTTGGAATATTCACGGTTTTAATTCCCCGGAGAAAAGGAAAAAGGTTTTTCACTTATTGAAAAAGGAACAATTGGACTTGATTTGCCTACAGGAAACTCATGTGATAAGGCTCCATAGGAAAGTACTGATTAATAAAAGATTGGGCCAAGAGTTTATTTCGTCAGACAAAGTTAAAAAGAGAGGAGTTGTAATCTATGCAAAAGAGAGCCTATCACCAAAATTTATTTTTAAAGATGACCAAGGAAGATTTGTGGCAATTGAAATACAAATTCAAGGAGAGAAATTCTTGATAGTAGGAGTTTAGGCACCAAATGAGAGGAAATCTGAATTTTTTAAGAAGTTGCATGAGACATTGTTGGACTACATGGAGTATAACATCATCATGATGGGAGATATGAACAGAGTGGTGTCCACAAATATGGATAAGTCACAAAGACAGGTAATTACCAAAGATGGCAGACTACCAAAAACTTTTTTTTGACATGACTGACAACATGGACTTAATTGATACTTGGAAAACTAAGAACCCCTTGGGTAGAGAGGGAACTTTCTTCTCTGAAGCCAAAATGACATGGACAAAAATTGACCAAATTTGGATAACTAGAGGATTGGCTCCTAAAATTCGAAAAGCGGAAATCTGGCCCTCTTTGAAAAAAGTTTGGATACTACAAAGGGAGACTTCCAAGAGAATACTTTTAATGTAGCACTCCAAGAAATGCTGCAAGTTTCAGAAAGTCACCTAATCACTGGTGGAGGAAGAGGGGTGCGGGGGAGTGCACCACCCCCGGCAGCGCGATCCCGGTGGGGTGCCATTGTGGCTGCCCCCCCATGCTGGGTGCAATGCCCCCTGGGCACACGCCAGCCACCCACCCACCTGCTCTCCGCCACCCGGTTCTGGAACACGAAGCTCCGTCACTGCACATAATGCACTCCAAAATCAGAAATTTTAAAACCATTCCAGCACTGTGGCATTTCACTTTTTCTCTGCATCTCTTATGTGAACTATATACTGGCTGTTTCTTTGAGTATCTTTTTTCCAATTTATTTTTATTTTGTAACCATTTCTCCCTTTCCGGGGAAGAAACAAAAACATTCTAGGTTCTCAGTGTCCCTGAATTAAGAGTCTGACTCCTCAGCCATGCCTTCCAAGGGGTCACTGGCTGGTGTGCCTTTCCACTGTCGTGAGATCAGAAGAGGACCGTTTCACTGGCAGAAGCTTAAGCAGCGAAAAGCTTGATTTTCATACACGAGGATTCGGTTTTAGTCATTTATTCTTATTTTGTTTTAGTCATTTATTCTTATTTTTACTTGGCACCACAGGCAGCTCTCCCCAAAAATGGCAAAGGCTACAATCCCACCTACATGGGAGGAAGCCCCAGTGAATTCAGTAGGACTTACTTCCAAGTAGACATGGGTGCAACAGTGCTGCAAGGCTCTTTCTTGGAGGTCTTCCTTTGTAACATAAGAAAGCTGCCTGGATCAGGCCAGCGGCCCAAGTTCAGCATCTCGTTCTCACAGATGCCTGTGCAAAAACTGCCTAGAATCTGACCACAACATCCCTCATGATTCTCAGGAACTGATATACAGAAATATGCCGCCTTTGAACCTGGAGGTAGTATGTAGCCATCACTCGACACATCACTGAGGTCACATGGCATCCACCTGGCTTCTTCCCCCAAGGAGTCCGGGAGCTATGGTTTGGGTCATTGGGTTTGGTGCTTTTGTAACTACAATTGTAATGGCTTTTAGTTAAATGCAATTAATGATTGATTGATTGATTGATTGATTGATGAAAAGTGCTTTTTTCCTGAGATACTAACTTTCTGCATGTCATTCCTTGAACAGCTTCCTGTGCAAAGACAAGGCTTGCTTTCATTGCTCTGTTCATTTGTGCATTTGACTAGTGTTGTGTGGAGCGAAATGCAACCTCAGGGCTGAAAAATGTTCCCCTTCTGACCCCTTGGGTTTCTGGTGTGGCCTTAACAAATAAGGCACAACTTGGGGTTGTGGTGTGTGTGTTTTGGCTGCTGAGCTGCGCTTACCATTGTGAGGGCAGAGGGGGTGGGGGTAATTCCTCCCCAGCTGCTGCCATTGTTGGTGGGTTGACTGGGATGTCACAAAAACATTTGGCAGCTGAGTGGGTATAAATGTGGGCCAAGGTACAAGCCTTGGCAGTTACCCTCCCCAGAGAGAAATGGGCAGCTTGCTGGCACACAGCCCTGGTGGCTTCCTGCCGTGTGATGGCAAGCTGGCAAGCGGAAGGAGGCAATGGCCCGGTGCTGGGATGCTGTGGAGCAAGGAGAAGGCAAGCACTTGAAGGTGACTGATATTCAGCTCTGAAGCTGGTTGATGTCTGGCAATGGACCTGGCGAGGCTGCAGCTGGTGGATGGTTGGCGGAAGAGTTTGCATTCAGGCTAGTGGATGCCACGAGGCTACGCTGGCTGAGATGGATGCAAAGTGGTTTGGAAGCCTTGTTTGTGAACAGGCAGCCAAACAGAGGAGGAGTCTGGGGGGATGCTGCGGATGGGGGCCATCCCACTCACCAGTTTGCCTTTGCCTTACAGCAGGGGTGTCAAACTCAAATTCATCGGGGGCCGCATCAGCAGTTTGGTCACCCTCAAAGGGCCGGTTGTATCTGTAGGACTTACAGTACAGGAGAGAAGGGTTCAGGCAGCTGTTGGATCTGTCACATCACAGGATGGCATGCGCTCAATATAAAAACAAGTGGAGGTTTCCTGAATGCATGTAAAGTGGAGGTTTCCTGTGTAGAACGGCCGGCGCCGCTAGAGGGCAGACGTTCCCTGGCTTGTAGGCTGCCGCGCATGCGCTGAAGAGGCGGCTTTCTTGTGTAAAAAAAAAAAAGCGAGAATAAAAGGTGAAGGCTGGCGGCCGGCGGTGGCTACATGGGCCACATGACGAGGTCTGGCAGGCCGGATTCGGCCTGCGGGCCTTGTGTTTGACACCTGTGCCTTACAGGGATGTCTGGAGCCGGTGAGGTTTTCCCCAAGTCCAGCCTTCAAAGTCATGAAGATAACCGCAGGACGTCCCTATTTAAATTGGAGAAATGAACCTGAAAAACTGACAGTGAGCAATGGACAAGGCCGTGGCCAGACCTGAGCGAAGGAGCCTTGAAGGGAGACTGCAGGCAGACATCTGCTGCATTGCAAGTGATGGGGCAGTGGGGAGAAAGAAGAAAATGAGGGAGGAAACATTAGGCCACATTAGGTGCACCATTGGAAGTGCTATGAAGATGCTTTGAACAGGAATGGCTTCCCCTCAGGGATTCTGGGAACTGTAGGTGGTTAAGGGGACGGAGAGTTGCTAGGGGGGTTACGTTTAGGGTAGGGGTTAGGGGTAGGGGTAGGGTTCCCTTCTTGCCAGGGAACTCTGGGAATTGTAGCTCTAGTTAAGTGTTAAGGGTTAGCATTAGAGTTAGGGTTAGGGTTAGGGGTAGGGTTAGGCTTCCCTTCTTGCCAGGGAACTCTGGGAATTGCAGCTCTAGTTAAGGGTTAAGGGTTAGCATTAGAGTTAGGGTTAGGGTTAGGGGTAGGGTTAGGCTTCCCTTCTTGCCAGGGAACTCTGGGAATTGCAGCTCTAGTTAAGGGTTAAGGGTTAGCATTAGAGTTAGGGTTAGCATTAGCGTAAGGAGTAGGGTTAGGGTTAGGAGTAGAGTTCCCTTCTTGGCAGGGAACTCTGAGAGGGGAGCAGGGAGGGGGCTCCTAACAGCTCTCTGCACCCTTTTCAAACTATAGTGCCCAGATTCTTTGGGGGAAGAAGCCATGAGTGTTTAAAGCGGCTTCATAGCGCTTTAAATGGTGTGGATGTGGCCCTGGCCTCCCTCACCCCACTGCCTCTTATTATTGAGGAATCGAAAGGATTTCCCCACTCAAATCTCTCGGAAACAGGAAACAGGAAGAAGAAAGACTTTGCATCTGATGCCATTTTGAAATGTCTTAACTTAAAATGCCAATAAAAGTATTTGGATTGTATTATATTGTATTGTATTATGATTAACATGGGAAGTGGAATGGTAAAATGTTAATGAGGCGGACGCAATACTTCTGTAAATTGGCACACCCCTTCTTGTGGAAGGGGAAGGAGGGACTTGGGGATGGACAAGCGACTTTTTAAGGTGTGGTTTTCCTGATGAAGATGTACCTGATCTTGGAATACCCCACTTGCAAGTGTGCCTAATAAAAAGGTTTCTTAATTCACCTATTTTGTCCAGATCACTTTATTTAAAAGGATCCAGAGGCCTTAACTCGAAGGAACCAGTTTATGTCTCACAAAGGGCAAAATAAATAATACCAATCCCTCAACTGCCAAAACAAACGGTCTTGCAGCACCGCAAAAACTTAACAGATTTGGGGTCAACTTTTTAAAAATGGGCGGGGGGGTCAGGGGGTCTTTGTTTTTGAGGGTGCCATGGGTGTCACAAGGGGGAGGTCCTCAGTCATCATTTCTTTATTAATAAATGCCCCCCTTGAGGCCTAGTTTCTCCAGCCCTGTCTATCTATGGTCTCCTGTGATGTCACAAATGGACATAGCAGCTGAGGGGAAAGAGGCAGTTACTTATTCTAGAATTTCAAACATAGGAGGGGGACATTTTTCAGCCCAGGGGCTGCATTTCCCTCCACACACTAGTCAAATGTACAAATGATCATTTTGGGGGGGTTTCTCTCCCTCCCCCACCTGCCCAGCAGTTTCCCTGCCTGCTGTCTCCTCCTCCATCATCCCACTGACATTGCATCCTCCCCCAGCCCCCCCCTAGCTGAATCCTTGCATGGAGAGGGGCAGGGCACAATGGGAAGGGGTGGGTGACCGGGGTGCTTAAGCCACACCTCTTTCCCAGTGGAAGTGGATTGGGGGGGGTCATCCGAGAGAGAACAACAACAGGACAGAACAAAGAACACAGAAGACGGAAGTGGCGCTCAGTTCCTTCTGTTTCCACGCTTCCAAAGAATGGAATGTCAACACACAGAGCTTGTGATCCAGTAGTCACACACACTCTGCAGCACGGGAGAGAATGCAGACATCCAGCACCCCCTTCTCTGCTTCTCTTGAACTCTTTGACTTTAACTCTTCAGTGCTGTCCAAACTTTTTTCAAAGAGGGCCAGATTTGATGAAGTGAAGGGCCGTGAGGGCTGACCAAAGGGCCAACCAAAGTTGTTAACCTTTTTCCTTTTTTTAGGATTGAAGTTGTTGAGGGTTTTTTTTAGGATTTTACCCCAGGAAATAAACTGCCACAGGGGCTGGATTAAACCAATCGGACTAGGCCCCCGAAACAGACTTTGGACATGCCTGCTTTAAGCGCCTTGTGCAGACAGTTTTAAGATTTCCTGGATGATTTAAGCGTATGAGTTGTGCGGATGGCTTCTGGAAGACCTAAACCTCTTCATCTTGTGCAGCTTGTAGAGGGAGAACATTTGCTCTTCAGAAATCTGGGCACTCTTTCTTCAGCTTGTCATAGTCCACGTTCACCACATAGTACTGGAAGACGGAAGCACAGCTCTTAGGATGGCAAGCGTTATCTCCCGTTTGGACTACTGCCATGCAATCTACGTGGGGCTACCTTTGAAGGTAACTCAGAAATTACAACTAATCCAGAATGCAGCAGCTAGACTGCTGACTGGGAGTGGCCCCCGAACCATATAGCACCAGTCCTAAAGGCTCCTAGTATGTTGCCAAGCACAATTCAAAGTGTTGGTGCTGACCTTTAAAGCCCTAAATGGCCTAAGCCCAGTATACCTGATGGAGCATCTCCACTCCCATCGTTCAGCCCGGACAACTCCGGAGGCCTTCTGGTGGTTCCCTCACTTCAAGAAGTGTGGTTAAAGGAAACCAGGCAGAGGACCTCCTCACTGGCGGCGCCTGCCCTGTGATACGCCCTCCCGTCAGATGTCAAGAAGACAAAGAACTACAGAACTTTTAGAAGATACCTGAAGGCAGCCTGTATCAGGAAGTTTTTTTATGTTTGACATTTTTTATATATATCTTGCTGGAAGCCGCCCATAGTAGCTGGGGATAAGTAATAAAATATTATTTTTATTTATTTAACTAAGAGAAAAGTTAGTTATGAACTAAGCACACAAACAAGATGTAGTGTGTGCACCATTTCATGTTTTACTGGAAAACCTTAGGTCACTGTTAAATGGTAGGCAGGGCCTTGGGGGAAATTCCCCCTTGAATCTGACTTATGACTTCAGCACTGCCACTACAGAGTGACAGTGTCATCATAATTTCATTATGGCATCCAGCTGCTTCATTTCCACTTATTTGAAAGGCAGGTCACTGAGTATTTTTATTTATTTATTTATTTATTTATTTATTTATTTATTTATTTATTTATGTATATCATATTTATTAAGTTTTCCATTTTAATAATCCAAAAAGAACCACATTAAAATTACAATACAATTAAAAAGCCAAATATAAATGCCAAATTATATATCTTTGGGTGGCTACCCAAGCTCTGAATTTCACGGAGTGCTAATAATCTAATATCACATTGCATTTCTTAATTAGCCAATAAACCATTCCGATGTTAATCCTTTGATTAATTTTCATTTATGTTTACAACCACTAGTCTGTTCAAACTTTCGTCTTCATAGTTCTGTGTGAAATATTTTCCCCTGTTGCCCACATTCCAGCAATTCCATTTTTGATTTCTGCCAACAAGAGCCAAAATACGCCACAGTCCCAGACAAAAAGACACCATTAGCTCCAGGCAGCCATCCAGAATTCACTTCCGTAGTCTCGTACCATCTCTCAACATGCTGGTACCTCTGCAAAAACAAAGTAGCTCCAGTCCAGAATTTTTTCCTTCCTTCACTGAGGAGATAGCAGCAGTGTTATTTCAAATCCACTTGCATATTTCAAACTGTTACCTTTCAGGGGAGGTTTACCAGGTAACACTGCAAATACATATATATCAAAAGAGAATAAAAAAGGCTCACCTCCCCCTGGGGTTGTACAATTAATCCATCAATTAATTCAACGAGTGGGTCAGTCCTTTGTACTGTTGTTTCTGCTCCTCAGTGATATCTAGTTTCATTTTCTATAAACAGATATATTTTAACTGCGTCATTAAAAAAAGGTAAAGGACCCCTGACAGTTAAGTCCAGTTGCAGATGACTCTGGGGTAGAGGCGCTCATCTCACTTTACAGGCCAAGGGAGCCAGCGTTTGTCCACGGACAGTTTTTCCGAACCATGTGGCCAGCATGACTAAGCTGCTTCTGGCACAACGGAACACCGAAACCAGAGCAGCGCACGGAAATGCCGCTTACCTTCCCGACGGAGTGGTACCTATTTATCTACTTGCACTTTTTGGAGTGCTTTCAAACTGCTAGGTTGGTAGGAGCTGGGACTGAGCAATGGGAGCTCACCCTGTCACGGGGATTTGAACCGCCGACCTTCTGATTGGCAAGCCCAAGACGCTCAGTGGTTTAGACCACAGCGCCACCCGCATCATAGTCCACCATTAATCCTGGGCAGATATCCAAAACTCTGTCTTGGCCTCCTTCCAGCTGTTAATGAGATGATGCCTTTACACTGAAACGATAGTTCCATCAGGAATTCCTTTCATCTTTCCCTTAATGATCATTGCCAGAATCATAGTCAAAATTTCACACAGTCTGTTTCGTAATTAAGATAGCGTCCACTTACATATTTCAAGCCATTGTGTTTTGGTCCCGACCAAAAGTCTTTCTCCAGATCAAATCCTTTTCAGTGGCTGATTAAATTAGCAAGTTATTTTATCTCTGCTGGTTCAGAGCATGCCTGTTAAGTCTGAATTTTTATCTTAAAAAACAGTTGTCCTTTGTTCATGGCGCCAGCTTTGGAAAGTTGCCACAACCGTGTGGCTTACACCCAGTGTCCCCTCCCCCCTCTTCCTTCTGGAAGGGCAGCAGGTATCAGACGATCTGCGGGTGGAGTGCTCCCCCAAACCTGGGAGGGTTGGGAGGATAATTACTCCCATATTATCCTCAATTACCAGCATGGAAGGGCTCCGGTGTAATCGGCACAGCCGATCATCATGGCAGACAAACAGGAAGTGTGAGGTCATTGAGTATTTAAACATTAAAGCCCAAACGAAGCTTTAGTTTTCCTTTAGGTCTCAGTTGTTTGAGAGCTAGAGATGACAAAATGGTGAAAGAACATTTTGTGAAAGCCTAGAATAATAGTAATAATAATTTATTATTTATATCCCACTCATCTGAAGTGCTCCGTTTTAGTTTTTTATTTCAGTGGACTCAAGTAAGGCTTAATTCTTCTTTGGATTGCATTGAAAGCTTTTAAACTCCCAGAACAAGCCCTTAAACCTTTTAACAGCTCAAGCTGTACCCAAACGGTGACATTATGGAAGACCAGACACCTCATTTTCATTGTTTATCCTTACTCAACTGCACCTGGCTCTCCCCTGAAAATCAGCTGCTGGGGCTGAGAGCAAGACAGAAGGAAGTATTTTCAGAGCTGAACTGCAAGAAACTTACTAAGTGCCTAGGAGCCCTAAACAGGCAGTTAATATTACGATTCGTCTGCCTCACATACAGTGAAATTATACCCCTTTGCTTCAATGGAAGGAAAGGATATCTAATGATTCAACTTTAATGGGCTTAAAATACATTTTGAAGGAAGAATCACAAGTCAATGGCAGAAACTCAGGGATCTATCATGCTTATTCAGTCAGAGTTTAGAAGATTGAACTGGAGAGGAGAGTGAAGAATCACAGAAGGGACCTGAGGGTCATCTAGTCCAACCCCAAAATGCTGTGATCACATACTCCAGGCCTCCCACCAGATGGCTATTATTATTATTATTATTATTATTATTATTATTATTATTATTATTTGCCCTTCATCCGTAGATGTCAGGGATGGGACTGATGAAGATGGACTCCCAACAATTTCTGCTGGACACCAGGCTCCCCATCCCTGGCCTATAGGATAACCAGCATCGAGAAGGCTCTGGTTGCTTTAACAGATGATCTCCGTAGACAACTGGATCGAGGCGGGTCAGGACTGCTGATTCTTTTAGATTTGTCAGCAGCCTTTGACATGGTGTCAATCATGATCTTCTGGACCACCGCCTCGCAGACGTGGGGATACAGGGCATAGCCCGTAACTGGTTGTGCTCTTTTATCTCTGGTCGGGGACAGAGGGTGGCACTAGGGAGGGAAATGTCGTCGCGCCACTCCTTGGTGTGTGGAGTGCCGCAGGGCGCAATTCTCTCCCCGATGCTTTTTAACATCTTTATGCGCCCCCTTGCCCAGATTGTCTGGAGCTTTGGGCTGGGCTGTCACCAATATGCTGATGACACTCAGCTCTCTCTGCTGATGGATGGCCACACCGACTCGGCCCCAAACACACTGACCAGATGCTTGGAAGCTGTGGCTGGATGGTTTCGTGGGAGCCGATTGAAACTAAATCCTTTGAAGACAGAGGTCCTCTGGCTGGGTCGGGATGATATGGGGATGAGGGACCAACTCCCTTCTCTTGCGGCGGCCCAATTAGTGCCATTGCCTTCCGTTAAGAGTTTGGGTGTAATCCTTGATGCCTCCCTTTCCATGGAGGCGCAGGTTACAGCAACAGCCAAGGTAACATTTTTCCACCTTCACTGCATCAAGCAGTTGGTCCCTTACCTTTCCCGCCCCAACCTGGCCACACGTGATCCATGCGACGGTCACCTCCAGGCTTGACTACTGTAATTCGCTCTATGCGGGGCTGCCCTTGAAGCTGTCCCAGAAACTCCAGCGGGTGCAGAATACTGCAGCGAGGCTCCTCACGGGGTCTCTGCCATGGGAGCATATTCACCCAGTGCTTTTCCAGCTGCACTGGCTCCCGGTGGAGTACAGGGTCAGATTAAAGGTGATGGTTTTGACCTTAAAACCCTAGGACCCTCGTACCTATGGGACCGCCTCTCCCGGTATGCCCCACGGAGAGTCTCAAGGTCCATAAATAGCAACACCCTAGAGGTCCCGGGCCCTAAGGAAGTTAGATTAGCCTCAACCAGAGCCAGGGCTGGCTCCAGCCTGGTGGAACACTCTACCTCATGATACCAGGGCCCTGCAGGATCTGATTTCTTTATGCAGGGCCTGTAAGACAGAGTTGTTCCGCCTGGCCTTTGGCTTGGAGTCAATTTGATTCCCTCCCCCTCTTTCTTTTTTCCTTCTTCCTCCTGTGATGAGGCTGCATTTTAATGTTTTAATGTTTTACTGTTGTGTTTTAATCTTGTTTTTAAGTTGTATTCATTCAACTTGTTATTGTTATCGGTTGTTAGCCATCCTGAGTCTGGCCTTGGCTGGGGAGGGCAGGGTATAAATAAAATTTTTTATTATTATTTTATTATTTCAGAACAGCACTGCCTAAGGCAATGGTCAGCTCACCATATACCTGGAAACTGAGTGGGTGACCATGGGCCAGTCACTATCTCTCAGTCAAATCACCCTCACAGGGTTATTGTAACAAAGAGGAAGGGAACATGACTGATACTTTGAGCTCCATGCAGGAAGAGCATGGTTAAAAAATGAAATTGGTAATTTCTTTGTCAGGAAGTCAAACCATACAGTCAGTTTTGTGAGTATGATCTGCCTCCCTTGAATTTGATTGGTGAAGGGACATGATCTCATGGCAAAATATTCAGGGCCTCTTGAGTTGTTGTTGTTTAGTCGTTTAGTCGTGTCCGACTCTTCGTGACCCCATGGATCAGAGCACGCCAGGCACCTCTGTCCTCCACTACCTCCCGCAGTTTGGTCAGACTCATGTTTGTGGCTTCGAGAACACTATCCAACCATCTCATCCTCTGTCGCCCCCTTCTCCTTGTGCCCTCCATCTTTCCCAGCATCAGTGTCTTCTCCAGGGAGTCTTCTCTTCTCATGAGGTGGCCAAAGTACTGGAGCCTCAGCTTCACGATCTGTCCTTCCAGTGAGCACTCAGGGCTGATTTCATTAAGAATGGATGCGTTTGATCTTCTTGCAGTCCATGGGACTCTCAAGAGTCTTCTCCAGCACCATAATTCAAAAGCATCAATTCTTCGGCGATCAGCCTTCTTTATGGTCCAGCTCTCACTTCCATACATCACTACTGGGAAAACCATGGCTTTAACTATACGGACCTTTGTTGGCAAGGTGACGTCTCTACTTCTCAAGATGCTGTCTAGGCCTGTCATTGCCCTTCTCCCAAGAAGCAGGCATCTTTTAATTTCGTGGCTGCTGTCACCATCTGCAGTGATCATGGAGCCCAAGAAAGTAAAATCTCTCACTGCCTCCATTTCTTCCCCTTCTATTTGCCAGGAGGTGATGGGACCAGTGGCCATGATCTTCGTTTTTTTGATGTTGAGCCTCAGACCATATTTTGCGCTCTCCTCTTTCACCCTCATTAAAAGGTTCTTTAATTCCTCCTCACTTTCTGCCATCAAGGTTGTGTCATCTGCATATCTGAGGTTGTTAATATTTCTTCCAGCAATCTTAATTCCAGCTTGGGATTCATCCAGCCCAGCCTTTCGCATGATGTATTCTGCGTATAAATTAAATAAGCAGGGAGACAAAATACAGCCTTGTCGTACGCCTTTCCCAATTTTGAACCAATCAGTTGTTCCATATCCAGTTCTAACTGTAGCTTCTTGTCCCACATAGAGATTTCTCAGGAGACAGATGAGGTGATCAGGCACTCCCATTTCTTTAAGAACTTGCCATAGTTTGCTGTGGTCGACACAGTCAAAGGCTTTTGCATAGTCAATGAAGCAGAAGTAGATGTCTTTCTGGAACTCTCTAGCTTTCTCCATAATCCAGCGCATGTTTGCAATTTGGTCTCTGGTTCCTCTGCCTCTTCTAAATCCAGCTTGCACTTCTGGGAGTTCTCGATCCACATACTGTTTGAGCCTTCCTTGTAGAATTTTAAGCATAACCTTGCTAGCGTGTGAAATGAGTGCAATTGTGCGGTAGTTGGAGCATTCTTTGGCACTGCCCTTCTTTGGGATTGGGATGTAGACTGATCTTCTCCAATCTTCTGGCCACTGCTGAGTTTTCCAAATTTGCTGGCATATTGAGTGTAGCACCTTAACAGCATCATCTTTTAAAATTTTAAATAGTTCAGCTGGAATACCATCACTTCCACTGGCCTTGTTATTTGCAGTGCTTTCTAAGGCCCATTTGACTTCACTTTCCAGGATGTCTGGCTCAAGGTCAGCAACCACACTACCTGGGGTGTACGAGACATCCATATCTTTCTGATATAATTCCTCTGTGTATTCTTGCCACCTCTTCTTGATGTCTTCTGCTTCTGTTAGGTCCTTACCACTTTTGTCCTTTATTATGGTAATCTTTGTACGAAATGTTCCTTTCATATCTCCAATTTTCTTGAACAGATCTCTGGTTCTTCCTATTCTGTTGTTTTCCTCTATTTGTTTGCATTGCTCGTTTAAGAAGGCCTTCTTGTCTCTCCTTGCTATTCTTTGGAAATCTGCATTCAATTTCCTGTATCTTTCACTATCTCCCTCGCATTTTGCTTGCCTTCTCTCCTCCGCTATTTGTAAGGCCTCGTTGGACAGCCACTTTGCTTTCTTGCATTTTCTTTTCATTGGGATGGTTTTCGTTGCTGCCTCCTGTACAATGTTACGAGCCTCCATCCATAGTTCTTCAGGCACTCTGTCCACCAAATCTAAATCCTTAAACCTGTTCGTCACTTCCACTGTGTATTCATAAGGGATTTGACTTAGATTGTATCTTACCGGCCCAGTGGTTTTTCCTACTTTCTTCAGTTTAAGCTTGAATTTTGCTATAAGAAGCTGATGATCTGAGCCACAGTCAGCTCCAGGTCTTGTTTTTGCTGACTGTATAGAGCTTCTCCATCTTTGGCTGCAGAGAATATAATCAATCTGATTTCGATACTGCCCATCTGGTGATGTCCATGTGTAGAGTCGTCTCTTGTGTTGTTGGAAAAGCGTGTTTGTGATGACCAGCTTGTTCTCTTGACAGAACTCTATTAGCCTTTGCCCTGCTTCGTTTTGATCTCCAAGGCCAAACTTGCCAGTTGTTCCTTTTATCTCTTGATTCCCTACTTTAGCATTCCAATCCCCTATAATGAGAAGAACATCCTTCTTTGGTGTCACTTCTATAAGGTCTTGTAAGTCTTCATAGAATTGGTCTATTTCAGTTTCTTCAGCACCAGTGGTTGGTGCATAAACTTGGATTACTGTGATGTTAAAAGGTCTGCCTTGGATTCGTATCGAGATCATTCTATCATTTTTGAGATTGCATCCCAGTACAGCTTTCGCCACTCTTTTGTTGACTATGAGGGCCACTCCATTTCTTTTACGGGTTTCTTGCCCACAGTAGTAGATGTGATGGTCATCCGAACTGAATTCGCCCATTCCCGTCCATTTTAGTTCACTGATGCCCAGGATGTCAATATTTATTCTTGCCATCTCATTTTTGACCACCTCCAACTTACCCAGGTTCATGGTTCTTACATTCCAGGTTCCTATGCAATATTTTTCTTTACAGCATTGGACTTTCCTTTCGCTTCCAGGCATATCCGCAACTGAGCGTCCTTTCGGCTTTGGCCCAGCCGCTTCATCAGCTCTGGATCTACTTGTACTTGCCCTCCGCTCTTCCCCAGTAGCATGTTGGACGCCTTCCGACCTGAGGGGCTCATCTTCCAGCGTCATAACTTTTATATGCCTGTTGTCTTTGTCCATGGAGTTTTCTTGGCAAGGATACTGGAGTGGCTTGCCGGTTCCTCCTCCAGGTGGATCACGTTTGGTCAAAACTCTCCACTATGACCTGTTCATCTTGTGTGCCCTGCTCGGCGTAGTTCATAGCTTCTCTGAGTTCTTCAAGCCCCTTCGCCACGGCAAGGCAGTGATCCATGAAGGGGGGGCCTCTTGAGACTACCTACAAAATAATGACAGTCTGGAAGAATCCTTCATTCTTCTGCAACTGAGTTTATTATTATTTTATGAACAAATGCAATACTAATCAGGCAATCTAAGTTATGTAACATGGTCATGTTCACACACAAAACCAAATCCACTTAGGAAAATTACTTGATTCTAATCGCCATTGCTAGCTGCGATGGAGACGCCATCTCTCCTATTCATTTTGACAAGTCAAGCTTAATTGTTTTCAGTATTCTGTCACTGGGATTGTTGATTTTAAAAAGGCCTGTGGATTGAAAGTGGCATTAACACATTAGCTAAAGGTTAGTTGTTTTAATGGTCGCATATTCAAAACTGTGTTGCATGCCTTCCAGCCTCATTACCACAGGAGGCTGCAATACTGGTCAAAAAGGAAAGAATGAGCTAAATAACACAGCCAAAAAAATACGCCTAGGATTTTGATGGAAAACAATTTGTTATTTTCTATTTAACTGAAATAACTGATTGCAACGGAGCCTTCTTTTCCCACACACCAATCTGTTTATCTCATCTATTGGGAATTGGTTGCTCTACAAATAAAAGCTAAAGTTCTGAAGTCAGTAAACATAAATTCCATAAGTAAAGTCATAAGGTGTTTGACAGAACTCATGGGAGAAATAATACCCTGCCTAATGTATGTTTACTCAGAAATTAATCCCACAGAGTTAAATGGATTGTTCCATTCATGCTTCCATGATTGCAAACTAACAAAACTTGAGCTTCCCTTATGCTGGAAAGCCCTTAGTAGCAGACATTATGTAGACCAGGGGTGAGGAACCTCAAGTCCAGGGGATGATTGCAGCCTCCCAGGCCTCTCTATCTAGCCCAGTGTTTCCCAAACTTGGATCTCCAGCTGTTTTGGGACTACAATTCCCATCATCCCTGACCAAAAACAGCTGGAGACCCAAGTTTGGGAAACACAGATCTAGCTCTTGAGGTTCTCCCAAGGCACACACATACTCAGATCCTACAACTTGCCTAACCTATTCCATGCTTCCTCCTCATGCTTGTGTCTGGCTGGAATGTGTCTTTGAACAGTAGCATAGTGTCAAATTCAGAAGTGCAGCATCCCTTTGTGAATGCCATGCCCCCTTACACAGCCACACCCCTTCTAAGCTTATGCAACCTTATAATGTACAATATTATCAAAAGTATACAATAATTATTAATTGAAGGACACATTGCAGCAATCAACACAGATTTCCATGTCCTGTTATTTTGTGTACACAAACATCAGCAAATGATTTGGAGTGCTCCAATAGCTTTTGGAGTAATTATAATTATTTATTATTTATATGCTGCCCATCTGACTGGGTTGCCCTAGCCATTCTGGGCAGCTTCCGATAAATTAAAACATCAAACACAGTAAAACATCAAACACTAAAAACTTCCTCATATAGGGCTGCCTTCAGATGTCTTTCAAAAGGCAGATAGTTGTTTATTTCCTTGACATCTGACGGGAGTGCGGGTGTGAGTAGTGAGAAGGCCCTCTGCCTGGTTCCCTGTAACCTCACTTCTTGCACTGAGGGAACCATCAGAAGGCCCTCTGATCTGGGCCTCAGTGTCTAGGCTGAACAATGCAAGTGGAGAGGGTCCTTCAGGAGTGACTCCAAGTTGTGTTTTCCTTGGAAATCCATTATACATAAAAGAACCTGCACATCATTCTCTTGAAATGGAAGCACCTTGTGTTCTCAGTGCTCCTAGATGCTTAGCTTTGTAGCATGCAGGAAAATTGTCCTTTGATGTTCTTCCCACATGTTTTCTCCAGAGTGACCCTAGGAGCCAATCCTCAGGGGCTGACTCACCTCCCTTCACTCTGATCAGCTCAAATCAGGGCAAAGGGTGAGAAAACTTCCCAGTAACTAAAAAGCTTTCATGTTAATTAGAGAGTTCTAGGATGCTGGAGGCAGGGCCCTGCTGCAGAAATAGTAGCAAGTCTTTGACCCCTGCAACCCCAGACCACTACATTTCTGCTTTTTCTTCCCTAGATGGAGAGAGGTATGTGGAGTGAGGGTGTAGAAACCTCTAACCTTTGCATGGCTGCAATGTAGCATACTGTATAAAGGTAAAAGCTGTGTGCATAGTTCCACCCAAATAATAATAATAATAATAATAATAATAATAATAATAAATTATACTCATCTGCCTGAGTTTCCCCAGCCACTCTGGGCGGCTTCCAACAAAATATTAAAAATACAATAAAACACCAGACATAAAAAACTTCCCTAAACAGGGCTGCCTTCAGATACCTCTTGTCCTATGCATTACTGGACTATGGTCCCTAAAGTATTGCCCCTGAAGGAATGTGGCCCTAAGACTGCAAATGGTTCCCCACTTCTGAAGCAGAACCTCTCCTTAATATCATAAATAATATATCTAGGGACAGGGAAAGCTCTGCCACTGGGCAGAGAAGAAGTGGTGTTGGAGGACAGAGCTGAGTGTGCTCTGATCACTTCTCTAACCTAGCTTGCCACCCTTAGGTGTGTGGGCGGGGGACACACTGTTAAGCCTGTGAAAGTGTTGGGGGCATTTCCACTCATTGCTTGTTATTTCCAGGAGAAGGATCAAGAATGACAAACCTCCCAAATGGTCTAATTCCATGTCCCAGTGATCTTCAAAAGGGACATCTCAAACTTTTCCCTTCTTAAAGCAGGAGTTATGAGCAAAGCAACAGTGTATAGGAATGTCATGGAAGGCATAGGTAATGCAGTCCCCAAATGCAAATGTGCACTTACTAAGCTGTTTTATATATATATATATATATATATATATATATATATATATATATATATATATATAAATTTAGCAATTATTAAAAGCTTTCCTTTCACGCCAGTTTCCAGAAGGCATTATGAAAACAGACCAACTCTCTTCTTGTGTATTCCCCTTCAAAAGACAGAAGACAAGTTTGATCTGTTCTAAAAACATTCCACATTTAAATTGCAAATACAAATGCAAAAAAGAGAGATTTCTCTGTTTTTTTGTTTTTGTAGGTTTACAGTTTATTTCAACATTGTTATTCCCCTTTCATCCTCTGCACCCACAATATAGATGATAAAAGAAACACCCTACTTTAAAGTCAAGAGCTAGCTTTGCTCAGTTCACTTAAGGTTTAATTTTTGAACCCTTTTCATGATTAACAGAGAGCCTACCGGGGAAAAAGCCTTTTGAAATTGCTTTCTTGAAGCTGTAAACTTGTTGCAGTTGGAGAAATCTATCACATGAGTCTTTTCCATATCCTTCCCTGTGACTGATAGCTCAAGACCACATGTGGTTCACAGAATGCTGAGTTGTATATATGAGAAAATAGCTATTAAAAAAAAAAGAAAACAAACAACAACCCCCCCCAAAAAAAAGTCTGGGATGAAATGTCAACAATTTAACAACATTAACTGTCTAATGGTTTTCATGAATAAAACACATAAGTAAGATATAAATCCTTTAAGGTGGTGGGGGAGGGAGCAACTGCAGGTGATATGTCTTATCCATAAGAAGAAGGATTGACTGTTAACCACAATGGGAACATGGCCTCCAATGCAACACAGGCCAAATCTGGAGCACCATTTTCTGGATCCAAAATCCTGTGTGAGGGAACATGACCTGCATGAGATCATGAACCTGGAAAAAGCCCTCTTTTGGGCACAGCGCAGAAAACCATGTGTTTTGGGGGCAAAATCATAGACCCAGAAAAGTGGGGTTTTTCAGGTGAGATCTTGGCTTGAAATCGTGTGAGAGCAAGGCACCCAAAATGGCCACTGTGCTCTCACCGGGGGGGGGGGCATATGGGATGTCCCAGTTTTTCTAGGGCAGTTGATGGGTATGTGGGAATAGTAGCTCTGTCAGGGGAGTAGAGGTCTCCTAACAACTCTAAGCACCTTTAACTAACCACAGCTCCCAAATTTCTTTAGGAGAAGCCATGACTGTTTAAAGAGCCATGATAGATCTTTAAAGGTACGGTGCAGATGAGTCGTCTCTGTCTGTCTGTCTGTCTGTCTGTCTCGTGTGTGTGTGTGTGTGTGTGAGAGAGAGAGAGAGAGAGAGGGAGAGAGAGAAAATGCTGAATAATATAAAATGATAATCTCTCTCTCTCTCTCTCTCTCTCTCTCTCTCTCTCTCTCTCTCTCTCTGCCTCTTAGTACAACACTTGGATATTTAAATGTCTTAAAAAAAATTCAGATATATAAATAATGGTACCATTTAAATGTCCTAGCAACTTTTACAACGCTTTTCATTAGCTCAGTTTTTAAACCTCAATATACCAGGATCTGCACAAGCCAACAACTCTACTCTGAGGAACAAATAGTTTTGTTTTGTTTTTACATTATTGTTTGCTCAAGCAGTCAAGTTTCAGACTTCTCTGTTGCATGTTCTCATGCAACATGTGCTCAGCTGATGTAAAAAATAATAATGTTGCAAAAAGTGATGACTTCAAAGGAAATGGTAATAGGAAAGGGACCACTAATTGCTGCGATGGAAAAGAGCATGGGGTGATTATGACGACAGGCCTCCCTTTTGCTGACCACATCTCTTCCCTCACAAAGGGTCACCTACCTAGATAATAAGTAAGTCTTATGTAAGCAGAACTGGCATGAGACTGGCATTTCCATCTATCACAGATGAAACTCAAACTTAAGTCACTGGAGACCAATCATGTTTTGAAAAGGCCAATCCATCATTTCTTGTTACTCTGGGAAAGTGTGGTCATTTCAGAGGTTTCTGCAGAAGTAAACCTGAAGCAGAGAGAAGAAATCATTCTAACTGGGGTGGGGAGATTCCTTTCCAACCCTGATTATAGTGGTGCCAGCCTTTGTGTCTACACTTATGTGGCAGACAATTTTTCTTGGAGACCAGCATTGCGTGATCTTGACTAGAGTTGTGCATTTAGACCATATATCACCAGATTTTAGATAATATGACTGGCTGCTGGTCCCCTTCTGGGAAGAATTGAAAGTGCTGGTTTTAATATTTTGTTACACACTCATTGTGATTTTCTCCAATTAATTGTTCTACCCTTCTCAACTTGATAAAAGCAGGGGTGGGAGTGATGTGTGCTCACTTTGCGGAGCACTTAAATAATATTTTGTATTTTTTTAAAGGACACTCATTACATTCCTATTCGGGAATCTCTCCTTGCCATGCCCACTTCCCAGGCTACATCATTCACTGGTCATGCTTTGTTTCCTCAAGTGGTTTTGAAATATGTCATTGAACTGTGATAATGCCCTTTGATTACCTGGTTGGAGAGAGATGCACGAAAAAAACTTCTGGATTTTGCATGGGTGAAATGCAGCCAGCCGTGTGAAGGTCAGAGTCATATCCACTGCTCCTCACACTTTGACCTCTGTTCCCACTCCTAGGAACTTCCTGCTCCTGGGAGCCTACTCATTATGGGATGTGGCTCTTGGGCTGGGGAGGAAAAGGTGTTGGGAGCCACCTCTGCATCTGCTCTATCCAATTGATTACCCAAGTGCGAGGCCACTAAGAGAACAGGATGCTGGATGAGATATTCCATCAGCCTGATCTAGCAGGCTCTTCTTATGATCTTAGGTATCTGGCTGGCCAGGTAGTCAGAGCCAAGGAATGCACACAGATGGAGATTAAAGTGGCAGCTGGCTGTACTTTTTAGGAGAGTCCCAAGCCAAGTGAGAGAAAGCAGGGAGAATGGATAGCTTGTGGAGAGAGGTGAGAGGAAGGTGAAGATTGAAGAGTAAAAATAGAAAAAGAAAGTGGGGAAAGGGGAAGGGGTAGTAACAAAGAGGGAGAAGGGGAGAAAACGAGGAAAAAAGAGTGAGCAGTGTGAGACAAAGAATGGCAGAGGGGGAAGCTGGTGGGAAGAAGGGGAGGAACAGCATGGCAGGACTTGGTAAGGAAAGTCTAGAGGGGCAGGGAACCTCCAGTGGCAAGCTTAGGGGAGGTGAGAAGGGATTCCCTAAGGTAGAAACCTGTGGGAGAGTAACAAGAAGTGCTTACTTGAGGTAACAAAATGTAGGTAGACAGGATAAATGGTGATAAGAATACCTAGGTTTGTGAAAGTAAATGGCTCATCTGAAAGTGAGAGACACTCTACAGTTCTGATTATCCCTGGGACTCACGGAGGGGGCACAAGGTTTTTCACACCTTCGTTTGTGCACATAAGCCTTCACATGGAATGTCAGGTTTACATGTTAAGGTAAAGGTAAAGGTACCCCTGCCCGTACAGGCCAGTCTTGACAGACTCTAGGGTTGTGCGCCCATCTCACTCAAGAGGCCGGGGGCCAGCGCTGTCCAGAGACACTTCCGGGTCACGTGGCCAGCGTGACATTGCTGCTCTGGCGAGCCAGAGGTGCACACGGAAACACCGTTTACCTTCCCGCTAGTAAGCGGTCCCTATTTATCTACTTGCACCCGAGGGTGCTTTCGAACTGCTAGGTTGGCAGGCGCTGGGACCGAGCAGCGGGAGCGCACCCCGCCGTGGGGATTTGAACCGCCGACCTTTCGATCGGCAAGCCCTAGGTGCTGAGGCTTTTACCCACAGTGCCACCCGTGTCCTTTTTTGGTTTACATGTTAGCATGGTGCATATGATGGAGAACATTCTATCACATGAGATGGCAGAAAGTGTATTATCTGGGCCTTGGGGGCCAGGTACTGTTGTCTAGATTACTACAGTGCAATAGCCATATAGGAGCTCAAAGTCTGGTTCAGCAGCAAGAGAGTTATAGGACCTCAAATACATTCAATGTGGAATCCCCACTGCCTTTGATCACTCACTGCTGCTGCTGCTGCTGCTGCTGCTGAGGAATGCCTTTTTGAATAGTGGGAAATGAAGCGTGCATGTTAATTTCCAAGGAATTTGAGAGTTCTTTGTTCCAGCTTAGCACTAAGAGCAAGTAATCCATGGGTGATGCAAATGGGGGGGGGAATAAAATGAGGTGAGGGAGATGAAAAACTGCAACAAGAAATACACAGAGAGAAGCCATTATTCAATGATGATATGGAATTTTGAGCACACCAAGGAAGAAACTACATCAATGATGATGAGAAGGGCTGTCCCACCCATGCGGAGAGGTGAAGTAGTGGCCTCAGAGCAGCAGGTTCCAGGCAGCTGGAAGGGATGGCAGATCCAGACTCAAAATTGCACACCTCCTATGCTTCTAAGCCTCCCCCCCTCCTCTGCTTGCCTGCCATGTGTGCATGAGTTCAAAGATGCTTTGGCTTTTCCTGACCTCTTTGTTGCTTCCCTGAGGACAGCCTCAGGGAAAGATTTGTTGTGGGGAGACTGCTGTACTTTTGAGGACTCCACACATGATTTTGAGTTCTTAATTATATAGGGATCCTCCACAAATATAGCAAGCTGATTGCTGCAGATGTCCACCCTTCAACACATGAATAATGGTGGGGCTAGATGTATAGACAAGGGACAAGGGGCCCAGCCAGAAAGTTCTGATCATGTTGGGTAAGTGAGAGCCCAACTAGGGCATCCTTCTCCCTAATATGCCAATATTCCAGTAAAATGGGAGGAGGGACCTGACTTGCAGCCCTCCAGACTGCAACATCCATCACCCTGACTAGTAGTGATGATGGTTAGGGTTTATGAGAAATGGAGTGGACATAGAGTGTCACACTATGGAATGTGCAGCTACAGGGGGCAATGATGGCCAGCAGCTTGGATGACTTTAAAAGAGGAATGGACGATTCATGGAGGATAAGGTTATCAATAGCTCCTAGCAATGGTGGCTATCCTCTGCCTCCAAGGTCAGGTAGGTAGTAATGATTTGGGATACCAGTTGCTGAAAACCACAGAGGGGGAGAGTGCTTGAGTCCTGATAGTTGGTTTCCCACAAGCATCTGGTTGGCCACTATGAAAATGGGAGGCTAGATGAGCCATTGGCTTGATCCATCAAGCTCTTGTTAGGTTCCCTAAACCCCACAGTTAAAGAAGTGACAATCCCTCCCTGCAAAAGGGAAAGCACTGCTTTCCCTGCAAGACAGTGGTAAAAATGTAAACTCCATTTTCACAGTGGGATAATATTTTCAGGAAATTGGAGCTGAAAAACAAGTCCAACCTTAGTCTGAAGTATGTGCTGCCTGATTTGGAACCCTAACAACATTCTTGCCTATGTTCAGTCCAATTCTGCTATGGTTGAAACAGAGCAGCACTGACAGCCAATTCCTTCACATCAAGAGTAGACTCCAGATGTTATTGGACTCCAGATGTTGTTGGGCTCAATTCTCATTAGTCCCAGCCAGCACTGACAATGGCTAGGGATGACAGGTGTTGGAGTCCAACAGCCTCTGGAAAGCACTACTTTGGTTACTGCTGCCATCATTTTCTTTGTACTTATTCTGAACCTAGCAATGAACATGAATTCTGCACCTTGACGTAGCTGTGTGGGTCAGCTCTCCTCTCCCAGTTTAACTGGGGCTTCTTGAACATTTTGTTTTGCTTTTGTTCCGCAGTACTGTACATGCCACTTTGAGTATGTTAACTCGAGCCAAGTGGGAATGTCAGGGGGCTGGAACAGTCAGTTGGTGCCTTCCCTGCAGAAATCAAATGTGTCATCTCAACGGCACTTTCTGTTTCAGAGAGCCTGAAGAGAAATCATCTTGATTTCACTTTCATACTGCAGTCTTCATATGAACTCAGCTGCTGGGCCATTTGCAGTTTTAGAGCTATTTCCTTTGCTTTGGGTCAACATAATATTTGTGGAAAAAGTTAAGAGAGAGAACTAATGCACGACAATGTGGAGTGTATATATAAATAGGAAAATGCCAGAAATTATGAAGGGGGTGGACAGAATTCAGGTATATTGCCAGGGATTTGGGGTGTGCAATGCATCTTTTCCGCCCTCTCTGCACTGAGGCGCATTTCCCATCCCCATGAGACTACAGTTACCAACTGTGCTTACCCTTTCAAGCCATGATCTTTAGGCTCTTTCGATGTTCTGCTCTCACCATAGGAAAAGGAATTCCAATTAAACTTTAAAGTTGAGACCTCCTTGAGGGTCAGGCAGCTGAGCGAAGGAAGCGGTGAGTTGAAATCTCAGTTTCGGCTTGGTTTCCCAGGAGACAACTTTCTGCAAGGCTAGCTTAGCAAAGGAGTCAGTAACGCGTGCACACACACACACACACACACACACACACACACCTGGTTTTGCTTTGAAGCAAAAGATGAGGGAGATAAAACGGAACTTAGAGTTTAAACATATTTGAAGGTCAGAAATAATACATATGGTGAGGGAAGCGATTGGCTCTGAAGTTTCACAAGGTCCCTGAAAGAATGGTGTCAACAACTTCTATGATATGGCTTTAATGTGCACCGAGGAATACTGTATATTTCTTTCCAGTGTTTACTGCTGTTTTGGGTGGGTGGCATTAGGAGCAAGAGAAAATGCAGCAAACCTTGGGTTTGAATCAATTTCTCATCACAATTACATTAAGAAGGCCAAGCTCCTGCACAAGCAATGGGAAGTGAGGGCAGTGTATTGTAGTCTAGCTACAGCTATAGGATCCTGACTGCACTCTTGACTGCCTCTCTAGCATGACACTGTTCTCTGGCTCAGTAGACTACAGGCAAAACTACTCCAAGGGAACTGCATATGTGCTGCAGTGTCAATGTATACATTGATGTTTGTGAGTTAGCTCCTGTGTCAAGGAAGATGCTAACAAACATGATAATGATAATAAATTCATATTCCACATTGTGAAAACAGGCTTCCCAGTAGTTTACAAGTATACAGGACAATTACAAAAATGTTGATATATATTTTTTGTACTTAAAATACACCATAAAGCATTAAAATGTAAGCACCCATAATAAAATATGAAATGAAACAATCTGATTAAAAAAGTAAAAAAATAAAAATTAAACAGGAGACCCAGATGGAGAGGGAATGCCAGTGTAAGCAGGAGTCTCTTCAAAAGCTGGGGGAATGCCAGTACAGATAGGGTTTCTCATATGAGCTAGCCCACCTTCTCCCATTGGTTGCAGAGTTGTGAAATGGGAAAGCACCATCTCTATGGCTGCACTTAGATTACAAGGCTCCACGTTTGGAGAAAAACTCTGGTACCACCACAAATATGGTCAGGCAATGTCAGGTCTAACACTGGTGGTGGTGGTGAATGAAGGGCACTAACCACAGCTTGAGTCTTCCATTTTAGGGGCATTTGCATCTGCATTTGTGGCTGGTTCCTTTATTTTCCCAAAATGCAATGTGCCAGATGTACATTATGGATAGCACACACACAGAGTGACTCAAAAACATATGGCAAGAATATGTCTTCTTAAATAAAAAGGAAGCAAAGTCAGATCACACAAAGTGATCACAGGAGAATGATTCTAGGTAACAGGTACTGTAGAATAACAATATCATAATACTCTGATGTCAAAATTCATCACTAGGTTTGGTCTGTAATTATGGCCAGGCAACATCTCACATGTGATGGGGTTGAACTAAAGCAGAAGTAGAGAGCCTGTCTGGCCCTCAGGATCCTCCCAATGCTATATCCCTCATGTTGGTGCAGGAAGAAATAGATAAAGAAGGAGAATTCCCCAGATGCCAAGATCCAGGTTTGGGATAATTACTCTTAGGTGAGAGAACCCCAACATAGATTTAAAGTCACATGATAAGTAAAGGAAAGTGTGGGAATACAGACTCTTAGACTATCATATACTCTTTAATGTGAGTTCCAAAGTTTTCCTCTTCCCCTTAACATACAAAAAGACATGTTTGGTAAGTTAAAAATGGTTTACTTACAAACTCTCCAAAGGTCTGATTCATATGCTTTTTCATACAACATTTAGGAAAAAGTTGCACATGCAGTAAAACTTAGTTAAAAACTGGTGAAAGTTCCTACATTATTGGTTTGGAACTCAAGAGTGGTCTCCTATGTTTTAGTCCAACACTTTAACAAAATATTACATCTCTTATTATGTGCATCATTTTATTTGTATCTGAGAGGTAACCTTTGTTGTTCCTTTTATACTGTCAACCTTTTTTTGCTTCATACTAGTCAGATGACTATATGCAAATACATTTGACCTGATTTAGGGATTGTGTCTTCCACAATATCCCTGTCTCCCCAACCCCCCAGATGCAAAAGACAGAAAACAGAGGTCCAGCAACTGGTATTGAGAAGCATCACTGCCTCCAACCATGAAGGCAGAGCATAGCTATCGTGATTAGTAGCCATTGGCAGCTGTCTGCTCCATGAATTTGTCTAATCCCATGTTAAAGCCATCTATGCATAATGCTTCAGTTATTTGGATATGGTGTGGAACTGAATCTGGTACAGATGTGCACGTAAAGCATGTGCTCTAAGAATGAACAGTGTCCTACCTCTTAAGACGACTTATACTAAAAGATAATGAATGAAGAGTCCCAACTTTTCTTGAACATTGCTGCAGTTTCTCTGCATGAATGGCAATCCAGCAAGTAGAGCAGGGGGGGGGGTAAAGAATCATCAAAGATCTGTCTCCTCCCTTTCCTCTCCTTTTCAGAGAACATTATCTAAGAGATTTAAAGTGATCAATAATTCAGAGAAAAAAAACAACAGAAGAAGAGCTAAATTGCTTTCAGTATCCTCTCAATGCCAAGGCGTGTGTGCAGCAGCAGGTGACAATGGTGAAAATTCAGAGAAACAAGACCAACTCGAGCAGACGGAAGTCTCCTTTCATGCTTCCGAAGGAGAGCAGCACAGTGTTCTGACTCAGTGTGTCCTCATGTTACCTCATTATGCCTGGAAATTCCATCTGTCTCAGGAGAGTTTGTTTCATCCTTCCACCCCCTTGGCATTCCCCCTCCATTGCAACCTCCTCAAGTGCGCAATGCTGTTGCTTCTGGCGCTTGGCCTCTGTCGCCTTCTTTTTCAACTTCCCCATCAAACAGCTGTTGTTGGAGAGGGGGAAACAGCCTTGTGGTTCAAGGCATCACATGCAATTAGACTTCAGCTGTGGAAGATTTGATGCTGGACTATTATCAAGACACCTGAGAGACAGGATGCAAATCAAAGAAAGGTATAGCTAGAGAGGCCCTGAGAAAAAGCAACTTATCCAAAGTAAATCAATCATACGACATGGCACAGATTTTCTGATTCCCACCCCACCTCAATTATTGGAAAGGATGCCCAGGATAATGTATGTCACTGAAAGCATAAGGGATAAGGCTGCATGAAGGATCTCCTGAAGGACACCAGAGAGGACCTTCTCTCTAGCCAATTCTTTCCCAAACTGGGGCCCTCCACATGCTGTTGGACTACAGCTACCAGTGTACTGGCTAATTTGGAAGTTCATGTTCTCTTCACGATAATCACAGCTATGCTCTTCACAGTCACACACCCTTCTAAGCTTATACAATAATCTCATAACTATACAGCAGTAATAATTAGGGCTGTGTTGCAATGATCAGTGCAGATCTCCATGTGCTGCCTTTCACCCAGATCTACTATTTTCTGTGCTGCATTTTCCTTGAAGTTCCATTGATTTCCTTTTTAAAATTTTCATTTAATCTGTTTTTATTGTATTCTATGCAGAAAAGTTTCAATAAAATAAAATTGAAAACACTGCTCCTAAGATATCAGACGTCCCCTCTGATCTCTGAGATATATTTTCTGGCATTTGTTTGTAGCCACTTGTATTTAATTACTGCATGTTGGACTGGCACTAAAGACAGAGGAGACAGTCATTTAGTTTGGCAACCTAGTTATATACAGTGTGTAGGAGAGTGTGTGTGTGTGTGTGTGTTTGTATCACATGTATTTTCTTTTTCCAATGGCTTTCACTTTTTTAGCTGTTGGTATTAATGCAGCAGTTCTTTGTCCAAGGTCCATAAAAAGCTGGAACTAAATGACCTTTTCTGACATTCAACAAACAAACCCATGACAAAGGCCAATTCCATGCCAGGCAACATTACAAAAAGGGGTTTAAAATAAAACTGTTGATATCATAATGTAGTTCTAAAGCTCTATGACAAGGCCACACTTGCCATAGCATGCGTGGTTCTGGTTTTCTCACTGCAAAAAGGATATTGTACCGCTGAGTTGCGCTGAGTCCCATGAACATTCTGCCACAGGGCCCATGATGACTATGTTTTACCTTCCCTGATGGAGGCAGTATGCTTCTGAATACCAGTTGCTGGGAATCACAATTGGGGAGATTTGCTGCTGGTGGTCCTACTTTCAGACTTCAGTAGCTGACCACTGTGAGAACAGGATGCTGGTCTAGATGGCAGCAGGCTCTTCTTAGGTTTTTATAACACTGTTGTTGTTTTTTTGGATACAAGTGCAGAAAGATAAGGCAATGCCACCATGGCTTTGTTCTGCTTCTGCTGTGGGAGGCAGTACTCTTCTGAATATCTGTGATTGGCAATTCCAAGTGACAAGCTATCCTGTTGAGTTCATGTCCTGCTTGTGGACTTCCCATTGAGTCATCTGGGCTACTGTCAGAATAGGATGCTGGACTAGAGATGTTGTTGTTGTTTAGTCATTTAGTCATGTCCGACTCTTCGTGACCCCTTGGACCAGAGCACGCCAGGCACTCCTGTCTTCCACTGCCTCCCGCAGTTTGGTCAAACTCATGCTGGTAGGTTCGAGAACACTGTCCAACCATCTTGTCCTCTGTCGTCCCCTCCATCTTTCCCAACATCTTTTCCAGGGAATCTTCTCTTCTCATGAGGTGGCCAAAGTATTGGAGTCTCAGCTTCAGGATCTGTCCTTCCAGTGAGCACTCAGGGCTGATTTCCTTAAGAATGGAGGACTAGAGGTGTGCCTTTGATCAAAACATGATCGTTTTATCTGAACCAATTCTCTGTGTGTGTGTGTGCGCGCGTGCGCGTGCGCGTGTGTGTTCCACACATTGTTCTACTTTAATTGGTCTAGATACAGCACTTTAGGTATTGGGGATTTTTAATTAAAATTGTGTGAGTCTGTGGAAAAACCATAAATTGTACCTTTTGGGTTGTTTTTCACTTTTCAAGAATCTCTGCCTTTGTTCACCAAGCTCATGGGCCTAATTAGAGATTAATTAAAGTTTCTTGTTGCTGTGTGGAAATTGTCTCATATGTCTCTGTACAGGAGCAGAGATAGTATTTTAAAGAGCTAGTAACAAAACAAAACAAAAAATATCCGACCACTACTCTCCAGCTTCCTATAAGCCTATGCTTTTCCTATTCTCCTGTACCTTTATTTGACTCAGATCCTTCCTTTGTTCTGTCAGTTTGATATTTCTGCTCTCATGTCACTTGATCTATTGACTCATTTGAAGAAAATGACATAATTTTTTTCTCCTTATCTCCATAGCTGCTGCTTTTGCAGAATTTTCAAGTATGTAAGTAAAGATGGATTGGCAACAACATTTATTTACCGTACTGGCCTGAATATAAGCCGCACCCGCAAATAAGCCACATCTTTAAAATTCGGGGTGGGGGGGGGAGAGACAATATCTGACTATGGGTACCATTCCCCTGCACTCCCGGGCTGTTTCCTGGGGGGGAAGCCACACTGTTCTGCCGGCGGCCTTCCCCCTTCTTTCTGGCGGCTTGGGGGAGGTTTGGGGGAGTGGCAGTGGGCTGGACGCCATTGCCCTGCACTCCTGGGCTGCTTCCTGGGGATGGGGAGCCGCACCACTTTGCTGGCGGTGTAAGGACTTTTACTTTTCACAGTCGGAATTTTGGGGGAAAGGTGCGGCTTATATTCAGGCCAATATGGTATTCCACTTGGAAAACCAGTTGGAACAAGGTGGAAGATTCCATTTGCCAATGTGAGCTTAGTGGGACTTACTTTTGAGTAGACATGCTTAGCAGGAGAGACAGGCTTCAGATTTATGAGATATATTCCCTGCCTTGCAGGTCCTTTCCCATCTTTACTTTTGAATTAGTCCTCAGGTTCTAACTCACTAAGATTGCAAGAGAGAACTACTCTGTATTCTGTTTGAGGCTTTCTTTAAAAAAGGTATTCTCATTATGATGCTGCTCATGTGCATTTTCCCCAGAATTCACTTTTGTTTTCCATTTGTGCAGAGTTTCTTCCTCCTCCACCACCTGCTGACCTACAGCTGAAGGGAAGCAGGAGATACTTTTCATTGTAAAAAATTAAGGATCAGCATGCTTTCTGCTTTACACCTATGTAGAAATGCACAGAAGCCATTAACCCCAAAGACCTTGTATAGTGTAATGGCTTGAAGATTGAGCTATGAGTCAGGAAAAACTTGCTTTGAATTTAACCTCCACTGCCATGAACTCAGTAAATGGCTTCAAGCAAGCCACACTTCTGGCAAGCCTTATGCCTCCAGTTTGCTATATGGGGATAGTAATTGTGATCAATGTGGGAGATAAGCACATTCCATTCTTTAGAAAAATGTGTATTTTATGCAAAATTGCATACAGATGTGTATATTGGGAGAAATTTTTAGTAAAACGCTGAGTAAAATTTGCATAAAGAGAGAGAGATTTTTTCTTTTAAGTAAACTGATGCAGAAATGTAGTGAAAGGAGCTTAAGATTAAAAATGTGAGAAATGGAGAGAAACCAAGATTTGTCCATCTGTAGCGGGCACCATCTTGTCATTTAACTCAGGCAGCAAAATGTCTTGGGCCAGTTCTGGGGTTTGGGGATGAGAAAGCTGGAGGGCTAAGAAAAAAAGGAAGCCATGCTAGGAAAGGGATGCTCAGAACTGGCAAAGAGCAGAAGTTAGAAAGCAACAGTGAGGGATCTGAAAGGCGAAAGAAAATAATGTGAGAGGATAAAAAGTAAGTGCAGCCTGTAGCTGCAGAAGTGAGTGACATTGAAATTCTCAAACGAATCTACGCTAATCTTTAATTTTTAACAGCACTATATGGATGGCACAGAAAATTTGGTTCAGTTTGCATTTAAAGGCAATTTTACTTTACCCACACTTTCCAAGACTATAAGCAAAGCACAGCAAAGGTTTCCTTCAAAAGCCATACTTCTCTGAATTTTGGAGTGCAGTTCTCCAGCCATGCAATGTTTGCAAAAGTGTATTTAGTCAGGTTAATGTGCATAAAAATGTATATATTGGTGAAAATAGCACAGGGAAATGCATTGCATTAGGGGAGTCTGCATACTGGGCAAAACTGAACAAAAATGTAGTATAAATTTTCATGAAGACTAAAAATAAATGACAAAATGCTGTGGAAATATAGAAAACTGAATTCAAGATGGCGTGGGGGGAGAAAACGAGAGAAACAAAAATCAGTATATTAACTCATTTGTTCCCAAACTTGTCCAGGCCACCACCACCCTGAATCCAAAACCCATTGCCAGTGCCCACTACCCTATAAACAGCATTATGCAGCATAGCAGTTTACACAAGCCACAAAGGAATGCAACACAAGAAAATTCAAAATAGTAACAATTAAATTGCACAATCATTCAAAATTCAATTTAAATTATTTGGTTTAATTAATTTGACAAAATTGAATTAACGTGATGCCAGCTTTCCAATGACTGATAGTCACTTCCAGCATACCCATTGCCCCTTTCCTCTCAGCGCTTCCTCCTAGGTAATCCCACCACCCCAAGGGAGTGGTACCACCTGCTTTGGAAAACACTGGATCATCCCATCCCCAGTTAACACATAACAAATGCAGCTTCTGGAATGTGAAACAAAACCTTCAGATCTGGTAAGGATTTCTATGCTTGCCACAAGTCTACAAATCACACATCTTCATTTCATTATATTATTACATAAGCATAATTCATTTTTATTGATCTGGGCATGCTGGTGACCTAGTTTTATGGCTCTTTATGCTTAATGCACCCAGCAGCAGTTTTCATACATGTTGCTTCTCCATTTTGTTTGTTTGTTTGTTAGAGATTTCTTCCTATCTCCCCCCCCTCGCAAATGAAGTAAAAATAAAATCTAGTTGTCACAGCAACAGCAAACATACACCTTCCACATTGTTCATACTGAAGAGTGATTTTAAAAGCCAGGTCCTCTCCCCATCTTCAGTGTGTTACTTATGACCAGCAAATAGGTGTGGTGTGATGGGTTAGGATCTGGGAAGAAGAAGAAGAAGAGTTTGGATTTGATATCCCGCCTTTCACTCCCCTTCAGGAGTCTCAAAGCGGCTAACAATCTCCTTTCCCTTCCTCGCCCACAACAAACACTCTGTGAGGTGAGTGGAGCTGAGAGACTTCAAAGAAGTGTGACTGGCCCAAGGTCACCCAGCAGCTGCATGTGGAGGAGCGGAGACGCGAACCTGGTTCCCCAGATTACGTGACGCTCCTAACCACTACACCACACTGCCTCTTGATGAAAGTTCAAATCTCCACTTGGTCACAAAGTTCACAGGGCCAATCACCATCTCTCAGCCTAACCTACCTCCCAGGACAAAATGGAGGAAAAATCATGTATGCCACATTGCTCCTTGGAGCAAAGGTAGTATATAAATGTATTAATTACTTAATTAATATCAATTTGATTTAATTTAAATACGCTTTCAGTGGTCAAGATTGCAATGACCAGGTGCAGTTCATATCTCCTTATATCTACATGATACTGCAGTTCCTGCACAATACTATCAACTAATACACATACTCAGGTACTTTTCTTCATTAAATAAATGCTGGTTGGTTTCTTTAATGAGCTAGATTAGTGTGTTTTCAGTGGCCTGGGTTTGTGGTGAAGATAAATGTATATAGTTAAGGCGTTCAATGTGTTATATATTAAGATAAGGAAACAAGGGTTATTTGTCAGTGCAAAGTAAACAGGTATTTTAGTACATTATACCCATTCTTACACATACCATTTACAATGAATTGTATCCAACCAAGATTTACTCATGAGTAGACCCAATGAAATTCACCATGCCCATTCCTTTTGATAGGTCTCCTCTGAGTATGGCCAATATACAACTCTAGAGCTATATATTTTGTGTTTCCGCCTAAGATTATAGCCGATCTTGCCACATAGTTAGAACCTTGAAAGACTAACGAAATCATTTAATTTAAAAAGATGCTGTTGAAAATGGGATAAGTCCTAACAAATTCGTTTAATTAAAAAAGATGGGATAAGTGATTGACTCTTTACTTCAGAATCCTAGTTTAAGCTGGTATCTGCAAGCACCTGCAAGCACATTCGGTTTAGAGCAGTCTGAAACAGATGTCAGCAACCTGGTGCCTATCAGACGGGAAATGTGGTGCATAACAACCAGAGGGCACCAGGTTGGAAAAAGCGGACCTACAATCTCCATCTGTAGACTAAGTATAAATGCAGACCTTAAGATTTCAAGGTACAGCATCTTATTTATTTTACTTCACCACCACCCCACCAGTACATCTACTTTATGGAGCATCTTGACTGAGAAAAACTTGTGCCGTATCTTGCAGCATTTTGGTTAGTCCTAATAAAGTTATTGTCAAATTGTAAATTTCAGAAGTATTTTTTTTATGGACCAGCACGGCTGCTTTTACTTTTCCAAATAGATTGCTGCACATCTTTCATGGGCAACCATTTCACCAGATGCATGAAATTGTCACCTACGTGGGTAGGAATATAGAGCCTATGTACACAAAGAAGAAGGAATAATCTTTACAGTGTAAGGCAAAAAGGTCAACTATGTGACAATGTCAGGAGGACCACAGATGAATAGTGAATCCAATCAAATGAATAAAAGTCTAGCACTTGTCAGTAATAATCTACAGATGACTCATATCATTCCGTATCAGCGCTAAGTCCATATTGTCTTATGACAGATTTAACAGAAAACCAAATAGTGAAATGAAACCATTAATTGGATAAGTTCAGAAAGGACAAATCCCATTTCTGGAGAAACTGCAACCAGACCTCTTCTCAGGACATATGATGTACATTTAATCTCAGAGTGCAACACAGTCTAAAAATACAAACTGATTTATGGCTTGTAGCCACAAGCATGCTGACACGCACACACACGCGCACACACACATATTTGGGTGTTGAGGAACACATGGCTATTAGCACAGGAGCCTGGATAGTAGCCATGAACTTGCTTAACATTCCTGCTTCATCTCATCCCATGCCCAACTCTCCCCAAAGTTCTCAACCAGGGGCATGTCTGCAGTGGTGCACCCTGCTGAACAAGCGCAAGCTGCACTGTGCACTAAAGATTTCAGTTCATTTGGGGCAATGGACATGCATTCAGCAGACTGCTGCATTGCAGACATACCCTGAGTGTTTGAATAGCCTTTGGGAATGGCCAAGTTGCGTGCAAGGTGTGACCTCACTCTCCCTTCAAACACATGTTTTGGTTACTTGTTCCCAAATGCCCAAGTAAGGTTGCAGCCCCACAAAACTCACACATTAAAATATTTTTTGTTTTATTTTAGTGAGGCACTCAAGCATGGAGAATAATTATGAACTGAATTGGGGATAATGGTACATTAACAAGGGATGTGCAGCTCCCCCCCCCCAAAAAAAATGGCAGGATGTGTGTGAGAGAGCATTTCCTTCAAATGCTCACAAAATATTGAGCGCTCTTAAAAGTGGCTGAAAGGATATGCTTGCAAAAACTGGATGTTTGCTCCATCAGCCTTTTTCCTTTTTCTTTTTGAGCTGCCAAGTTGTGAACTCTGACTTTCCAAATCAATGGAGAGTCCACATGCCCATTGATTTAAATGGTCACAGCTAAAGATGCAGCAGTTCTGAAAAAACACCCTAGCTGAGGATCAAGAGGGTTTTCACTTGATAACTTGATTTTCCTCCATTTCTGGAGCTGCAAGTTTTGAATCCAAAGAGCATGGGAACTGAGAGCTCCATGCAACTTTACAGAAAGGGAAGTGGGGTTGATCAGGGTTGTGGTGAATGTCAACATTTGCAAAGTACAGGGCTGATACTGAGTGCTTGCATTGCCCTCTGCTAAGCTTACTGTGCAGCTTCCCCACCACTACTCTAAGGGAATCCCTTCACACTATGACAAGGGATGCATTCAGAAGTTGGGGATATTTTGTAAATTTTCCTGATTTTAATAGTAGCATGTGCATGACCAGGCAAAGCCCCCCCCCCAGCCCCCAAGGACCACCAGAATGAAGAATGACTCATGACAATGTGTTATGGAATTAAAATATTGGCCTTAACTTAATTAAACTTTCAAATGCAGGAAGACCTTGGCTTAGGCCTTGGGCGTGTATCCCTCCCAGTCCCCTAGCTAGGGGGAACTGGGGCTCTTCAGGGTGAATGGGATATGGGGGTGCTCTGTGAGAAGTGTAGCAGGCAGCCCAGCCCATATCCCTGCACACAGGGAAGTTCATATCTTTCAGTGTACGGCCATATTACAGTGTACCCATATTACAACCCCTTTAAGAGGGGACCCTGGAATTGCCACCATGGGGGGTGAGTCACCACTTCAGCTCTCCCCCCATTTCAGGGAAGAAAAGACTAAAGGATTCCGCCCAAGGCCTTAAACCGCCAAAGTTGTGACAAATTGCTACGGGGAAGACAAAACCTGCCAATGCAGGAAAATTTCTTCCTGGCTCTTCAACAACAACCAGTCAAAAGACCGAAAGACCATAGCAGCACCCACTAAACAAGAAGAAAAAAGGATAACCTGCAAAAAGAGCATTAAACAAAGGGAGGGTTTGGTGGGTGAAGCTCCTGAGCCGACTGCCTGGCTACTGCTGGCTCCACCTCCTATTTATACAACTGGCCCCACCTCCCAGCAGTGTAACGACTAACTGAGGATGGGAGCGAACCTCCAAAGAATAGCACTGAGAGGCAGGCCAGCCCAAACAGCCAGTAGGTCCCCAGGAGCCCGAGGGGCCACAATCGATCCCGCAAAAGGCTCCCACAGTGGAAGGTATGAGCGCTCATTCTGTCCCATTTTCTAATGCTCCTTTCACACAGCAGTACCTATTGCATTATAGAACTGTGGCTTTTTGACCAGCTAAATTTCATTTGTTGCAGTGGGTGTGATGTGACACAACAATGACCTGTCACTGTACAATGACACTACTCCCCAAACTTCCCCCTGCATGTGTGCTTCTGTTCCTCCATGATTCCCCCATGAAAACAGCCGGAAATAACTGAATTCCAGAAAACTGCCCCAAATTTTGTTTCTTTACTCCATTGATTTTCTGGGTTGAGGGAGATGCAAACAGATTTTTTTTTCTGGAATCAAATAACACAGAGAAATAAGCATTAAATGCGCACTACGTTCCATTAGTTTTCTAGAACTGGATTTTATATCATGTGAAAGCTCAAATATAATGCAGAACTTGCTAGGGAAACATCAGTGAAATGGAATAAACACCACTCAAGGATGCTTCCAGTGTAGTATTTGCACTGGAGCATGTCCCCAAAGCAAGCAGCTCCCCTCTGCTTTCTGAGCTCCTTTCATTAATATATTCTCTAATTTTCCTTTCTCACATACCTAGAAACTGTACTCACCACCACTCTAATGCTGCCACTGGAAATTTGCATCCTAGGCTGAACTGGCTGCATTCTCCTCCACCCCCTTTTCCAGGCTTGTGTGATATCTGAATTCTGAAGCGTTTAAAACAAAATGTAACCAAAAGGGAAGCAACTATCTAGAAATGATTTTTTTGATCAAGTGAAAAGTTAATAAACTTCCTGTTTTAGTTCACACATCTCATTTCCCAGATTGAAGCACACATGGACAGAAGGAGAGAAGCAAAAGATTTTATTTGGCAGATTTATTGTAGTGCTGGACCAGATATGTGCTCCTCTTCCCTAGAATCAGAAGAAAAGAAGACAGTTTTTAATCTCCCTGTACCCACTGTAGCAGCTTCTAGGCATTTGATAAGAATGGCAAGATTTATACTATTAAAAATCATGGATGCTTCTACCAACACTCATTTAACCTACTTTGATGGTGTAAGAAGGTACTAATATTCAGATGAACAAAAGCATTTCAAAAGCCTACCATTACAGTGTGTGCTTTCATCCAAGAGAATACAGAATTTGTAAATGACATAAAGGAAACACTATAGGTTAGGGCAGGGGTTAAAGGAGGTAGCAAATATTCAAGGAACAAATAACAGAACAAAGCGACTTTCCTATGGCAATAATTCTTGTCACAATCTCTTTTTACCTTTTGATTCACAGGCAATGGAACACATGGTTTACTACTGCAACCCCACCCATCTTCCCTCCCTCCACCCCCCCTTTTTTCCTTTTTTTCCCTTCTCCCCCTAATGTCTCAACAAATGAAATGGATTTGTAAAAATGTTACATGGAAAAAATACGAAGCATTACACTTACTTCTGTAAAACAAGAAAATCTTTAATAAAAAAAAAGAGTAATGTTAACAGTCAGGCACACTGGGTTCCGCCCCACATTGGGGGTACCCAGCGCGGGTGTGTGACACCATGTGCATCACATGCATGATGTCATATGGTGCAATGTGGCCCAATGCAGCTCGTGCATGATGTCACACACTGCAAGTGGCTGCAACAAGCCCTGTTGGGCTTCAACGTGCCATGTGATGTCACATGTGCAACGTGTTGGGTTGCCTTGCTGGGCACCCACAGTGAAAATTTTGTGGGTGTCTTGGCCCCCAGGGCCCCCCAAAGATGGTGCCCATGTTAACAGTAGTGAAATATTTGGCAGGGGGAGTGCAAACGCTCTCTATGAGCAATTTCATGTAAGGAATCATTAGCAAAAGTAAGGGTGGTCTGTTGGCTGATATGTTCCTTGACTCATCAGCAATTTTCAGGCCAATTGCACACAGAACACTAGAGTGTAAGTGACTTCTGTTTTACCCAACCCAAGATTATTAGAGCTACCCTTGTGGGAGAACCACTTCAGCTATTGTTCTGAAATTCAACAGGTTTCCCTCCATCATAAATTGCATGCAATTCAGGCAGAAAATAAAAGACAGAGTTACATTTTTAAATAAGTAAATAAAGGTGCCATGGTCACATATCCTCCCCAAATGCTTCTTTGTCTGCCATTTCCATCCACTTCTGTCAAAAGGAATAAATGCTATAGCAATTTTTTGAATTCCTATAATAGTTTTTAAAGGACTCGGAACACAAGGTGAACCAGACAGGTCACAAATAGACTCGGAATATATTGGTCTGGTTTCCAAAGTGAGAGGTACAGATTCAAATCAAAACTTGTGGCTGGCGCACATCTCTAAGCCTTAGTGCTCTCCTGCTTGATGTGGAACTTTATTAGTCAACCATCAATCTGTGCTGTTCATCCATTTAACTGTGTTGCTTATAATGCTATTTTTCTCCAGTTTGTAACATAATATTGACTTAATTGCTGTATTTTTAATTGGAGGTGGTGGTAGGGAAATGCTATTCTTAAAATCTATCTGCGTACTAAAATAAAAATTCCCTGAAAATTTAGAAGAGAGAGACCAACCTCATTTCTATAGCAAGCGTCAATCAAAATGCCTACTACATTCCACATACCTTGCTGTTGCTGCCGCTGGGGTGAAATTATTGTTTCTTAAACAGCAGTGCCCTCCTGAGCCATTCCATAGGGTGAACCACATTTTGAAACTATGCAGATGTCCTAATGTTTGCATATAAGCAGAGGATTAGCTGATCCATTGTATAAAAGACATGTGATTAATCAACTGCAATATTTCTACATAAGTTCAGCTGGAACCAGCTTCCATTTGGTTCCTCCACTGCCAAAACAGCCTCCATCACCAGCCATTCCAAGAACCATTTCGAAGCATTTCACTGCCTGCACCATTTCAATGCCAGTTCTGGAGTCATACATCTATATGTATGTAGTTGAGCAAGAATGCAGAAAAGAGAGATATTCTGGTACTTCTGTTCACAGTCAGAGCAATGGCATCACCATTGGAGAGCTAGTGTGGTGTCATGGTTAGAGTGTTGGATTAGGACCTTGGAGACCAGGGATCCAGCCATGAAGCTCACTAGGTGAGCCATTGCCTCTCAACCTAGCCTACCTCACAGGTTTGCTATGGGGATTAAATGGGGAGGGAAGAAACCATGTACACCACTTCTAACCCTTTGGTGGAAAGGTGGGTGGTACATGTAAAAATGGTGAGGTCCTGATTCATATCCATGTAACATGTGAATCAAACTGTAGTCAATGCTTCACAAAGCAGTGCCTGACTAGCAGGCTGGAAGACAGGGCTACCCACACTAGGTGGAGCCAGATGCAAAGACTGTCAAAGCCAACTATTTCTTTCTCCCCATCTTCTGGCCCACTGAGTTTTACAAGGGGCAACACCAAGACTAAGCAGGAGGAAGCTGACAGGCAGCCACTGGCGGAGGAAGAGGAGTACGGGGGGAATACCCCGCCCCCGGCAGCGTGATCCTGGCAGGGTGCCATTGCGGCAGCTCCCCCCCCCCACGCTGGGCACCCCACCCCACCTGCTCTCTGCCCCCCCCCAGGTGTCGGAACATGGAGCTCCACCACTGCAGGCAGCACCATTCTCTATACTGGTTATAGGTAATCAGGCAGGCATGGGGGGGTGTCTCTTTGAGAACAGATTATGTTAGTGGGCCAGTGCCCTGTTTACTCTAATGGACCAACCTCCTCCTGATTTCACAATATAACTTCTTGCTGTCCTTTTCCCAAACTCGTCAGTAACATGGTAGTACCAGATCTGTGTCTTATCTTTTTTCTGAAGCACTGAGTCAGAAAATTAATCTGCAAAACAGTAAGCTTAGTCATTATCTGTCTATCTCCCCTTCTATCTATCAAAGTGAATTTTTCTCCTTTTCACCAGCTGTCAGTGCTGAGGCAGATAGCTGATTTGGAAAACAGAACCCCCCTACCCTGCACACACACAAAGGCTGATACGCCCACCACTTCCTTTAACTTCTTGGCAGGTGGTAGAATAGATTAAGGTGACAACTGTGAGGATACTGGGGTGCTTTTGGGAACTCTTGGCAATTCACAGGCAGAACAGGCAGGCAGAGAAGCACGGCTTCCGAAGAGTTGGGAGGGAAAGAAAGGGCAAATGTCAGAAATCGATCACACCACTTATGAAATCCCTCTGAGCAGATATTGTTCTGACGTGCTGTTACAGTAAGAGGAAATTTACATTGATCAAAATGTACATCTCAACAACAGATGCTGGGTGGACAACGCCGTTATGCTAACATTAATGCCAAGGGCCAGATTTAAACAGTTCTGCTTTCAGTACCCTGTGCAATAACTTCCATGAGCACAAAGGGGCTCCCCCCTTTTCTCTCCCCCCCTCACTTCTCAAAATTGGCTCAGCAGTAAGGGGGGGATGACCCCAGAACAGCACATGGGGGAGGAAGATGGCAATCATGTTATCTCAAAAGCTGCAATTTTTGCACTGACAGAGTGATCTCCATAACACTATGCTGAATTGCTCCCTAAATTGTGGTGTGTTATACAACACTAATCCTACTTAGAATAGATCTACTGAAGGTACTAAATCAGCAGTAGATAAACTTTTCTAGCCTGAAGGCCACATATTGGTGATGGGTAGGGACAGAAGCAAAGATGAGTGGATAAACAAATGTAAATGTGAAGAAGAAGAAGGAGGAGGAGGAGGAGGAGGAGGAGGAGGAGGAGGAGGAGGAGGAGGAGAGCATTATCAGAATTCAAGGACACACAATCCTGCCAGGCAAAAGTACTATAGAAGGGTGCAGTACAGGGAGATCAGGAAGGCCCCATAACCCAAAGTCCCTTAGTGGATAAATAAAGCACATGGACAAGCAGATTTTTGGTTTATGGGTTCAAATAGGCCACAACTTTATTGGTTACAGATGTGAGTGGTTTGGCTTAGGCACTGGGTGAAGCCAGACTATATCTTGACTCCCGCCCATCTGCTGGGAGTCCAACAAAGGTAAACCACTGATGGGGGAGCCCTAAGACTTACATCAAATAGGAGCACGCCAAAGGGTCCCTGTGGGGGTAGTGGCATGGCCGAAACCCATGTCTAGGCATCGGAATCCACACCCCCGGATCCCTTTAACAGGAAACCCTTAATGAGGAGGGGCAGGTGGAGGCTGCAACCTCCCCTCTTCTAAACAAAGGCTTATCCAATGCTTAGCCTGACAAAGTTGTGATGATTGCTACAAGGTAGGCGAAAACCACGTGGTGGAGCCAATTTGCCAAGTGGAAAAATTTCCTGCCTGGTCCCAGCATTATGGCAACTGACGATTAGTCCATAGCAAGATCATAATGCATCAAAGCAGAAAAAGAGGGTGAGGTGCATGGAGGATCTGGCAAAGGGTGCAAGAGGATGGCTTCTCCACTGCTCTGGAGTTTAAATTCCCCACGGACATGCCCCTGTTGGTGTTGAATGGTTGGCGAGGCCTGTTCCTTGAGCGGGGCCCCTCCCAGCACTGACGACATGGGGAGATGACGGCAGGGAGCACGGCAGTCCTCAGCCCCCAGCAGGGTGACGCAGGACCCAGAGGCTGGCCACAACACCACCCACCAAATAAGGTAAGCAGATGTCTCAGGAGATTCTAAAGGGTCAGACAAAAAGACCCACAGCCCAGAGGTTCTTCACCCCTCCTCTAATTAGTGTGGAATTTTGCCCAGTGACATACCTTCCTGTGCATGGCATGTATATTCATGGATGGAGGAATCTGTTGATATTTTGTTATCTCAGTTCCAAGCTTCTCCAGCATTAAACTCAGTTGTCCACATTAGGATGATTTCAAATAAAATTCCTTATGAAAATTTGTAAGCATTTTCCTGCAAATTAATCTGAATGAACACATTTTTGGCAAATATTTTTGCAAGCAAAGTCTCCTAATATAATGCATTTTAGTGTGCTATTTTCACCAGCACAAACATTTCTGTATGAATTGCTTGGCTGAGGAACTGCATTGCAAAATTCAGAAAATTGAATTTTGAGAGACCATTGAGTTTTGGTTTGTATTCAGAAATTGCAGATTAAGTAAATTCACCTGAATGGAATAAAAGTTCTCCCCCCATTTCTAGGCACGAGTCTTTATATTTACCATTTATAAAATACCAGTGATAAGTGCCTCTTGCTGCCTGGGGTTATTTAAAAACAACAATCACAACAAAAATCTGTTTTTTAAACAGATTATGTGAGGGGTGTGTTTGGAGCCATCATATAAAAAAATCAAATGAAGTCACACCAAAGTGATATTTCAATCTGAAATCTTGATTCAAAATGGTGCCTAGCATCCAAATGGTGACAAAATTTGCCAACCCCACCTTGGAAACTCTTGTGCCAAGTTTGGTGACAATATTTGGAGAGGCAGCCAGGAACAGCCACACAGAAGTCACTTTTCATTTTGAATCAAAATGACACCCAGCACTCAAACATCAACATAGACACATATCCCCACCTCAAGAACACTCTTGCCAAGTTTCCAATGATATCTTGAATGAACCAAAACGGTGTAAAAAACAAACAAACAGGCAAAGTCTTGCCAAAGTGATATTTCAGTTTACTGTCTTGATTCAAAATGTCCCCCAGTGTCTAAATGGTGACTAATTCTACCATTCTATCTTGGGAACCCTTTTGCCAAATTGGGCAATGATATCTCAGGTGTCTGAATGTATAGAGAGCAAACAGAAAAGCCACTTTTCAAAATACATAATAGACTAAGTGCCATAGAGAAAGTGGACTGAGAGAATTTTTCTCTCTCCTTCCACTATACTAGAACTCAGGGTCATCCAAATAAATTGGATTGTCACTTCATTTCTGAAAATAAAATAGGAAGAGCTCTGCTGAATGAGACAAGAGGTCAATCAAATAAGCATCTCTTCCCCCTCTTTAGCAATCTAGATTCTACTAGGAAGTCCAAGGCAGGACATGAACAGCTCTCTTCCATTTTTTCCTTTACAAGCAACTGCCATTTAGAAGCATACTTGAAACTTCTGTTTTGGAAGATGCGTAACCTATATCTGAAGTAGCCAACATGGTGCCCTCCAGATGTTGTGGACTACAACGCCCATCTGCCCCAGCAGATGATGGTAACTGTAGTCCAACAATGTCTAGAGAGCACCCCATTGGCTCTCCCTGGTCTACATGAAGGCTGGAGGACCTTGTTCCTTCAGTTGTTGCTGAACTCCCATCTGCCACAGCCAGCATGATCAATGATCAGGGATGATGGGAATGTTATTCCAACAGCATGTGGAGGGCCATCCCTGGTCTATTCTAGCAGCTTGGGTCTAGGCTTATGGGCAGGGATCTTTCCCAGCTTCACCTGTAAAATCCAAGAATCGAACCTGGGACCTTCTGCATGCAAGTAATCTTTCTATCACTAATTCTGCATGAATGTATCCATTCAACCTTCCAATCCATCTAAAGTATTGGTCAATATAATATCTAATGTGGAATTATTTTAAAAATATAAATCACATATGATGTGCTGGGAAATTTAAAGCATTTTAACTCTGTCTTATTGCTTAAAGTTGAAGCATTTGGGGACTAACACTATCCTCTCCTTTCTCTCTTATCCCCCCCCCCCCTTTCTATCTAAGAATGTGTGTGTAACTCACTTTTTATACTCCTGAAATTCAAAGGCATCAGCCTCTTATGATTTTCAGTCTGCCCTCCCTTTGCAGTCATGGACATTGCCCAGACAGCAGCAGCACATGCTACCCTTAAATCTCTCTGTAGTTTAAAGCATACTTGTAGCCTTTCCTTGGGAACATAGGCACACCAAGTGCTTTCATGTCGGAAACAAGCGGAAGGAGGTGGGAAATGGCAACAGCTTGAAAACGGGCTACCCCACAACATTTCCTGTGCAGGAAGCAGCATCCAGAGCACTCGAGTATGCTGGAGAAATCAGAAATACACAGAGGTCAAGTGAAGCATTCCACTGAATTTACCTTTGTAGGGAATTGCCAGGGAAGAGAGTGCCTGTGCTATAAATATCCAGCCACACACATCAGCTCCCCTCTGTTACTCAAAGATGTCCTGGAGCAAAGTAAGAAGATAAACCTTCTCTTTGCCTTGTGCTATGAGCATCCCAAACTTTATTAAAATGCATTTACTTCATCTGTCTTGCCCTCCAAATGCATCAGGTTGTGGTCACAATCATTTCAAACTGAATTGCTCTATGTTTAGCTTGGATGAGACTGAAATTGGCAGGGTGGGGGGAATAGTCCCAAGTGCCTGTTGTTCCACTGGGGGGGGGGATTCCAATATGACGCTCTCTTTCCTTTCAGGAGAAAATGCTCCATGTAATGCAGACCAGGAAATCCATATTGTTATTAACAGCGCATCCTCTTTCCGTACTGAGACTGGGCCAAAGCCTGAGACAAGGGGCACGGTGGCAGCAGCTTCTAATTACACGTGCAGAATCCAGCCACCCCCAGCACCAGGGCCTCATATACGGGGGCAGCAGGCAACCTTAGGGATGCAGGGCACCCTAAACGGTAAAGCACCTGTCTTGTATGCAGAAGGTCCCAGATTCAATCTACAGGCCATGTTGTTACCTTCTTGAAATCCTGGAGAGCTGCAGCTTTCAGTGTACACAATGCTAGGCTAGAGGGACCTAATGGTCTCAGTCAATGTAAGGCAGCTTCCTATGTTCATATACTCCTAGCATGGAAGTTGTAGTCCAAAACAGGCACCAGGTAGATGAAAGGAAGTGTCTTATCTCATACGATGTTGCTTGAGATCTGAGCCCAGTTTTGGAAGACCTCCTCATGGTTACTACAACAAGATGACTTCAGCTGATGAGGACAAGAGGGAGGGGGTGTTTCTCTTATAGTACCTGAAGTGTGTAGCAGCCCCACTCCTCTTTTTGCCTGATTTAAAATTGGGTCTTCATACTCTTGGTTTTATCATTCTGGTGGTTATTTTTGAGCTGAGCCTTTAATCTGTTGCTGTTCATATGAGCTTTTATAAGATGTTATTTTTGACAATGCTATTTTGTTTCTGTCTGTCTGTCTGTCTTGTTGTTATAAAAATATATTGTGATGTCTATTTTCATCTTAAACTGCCCAGAGTTTGAATGATGTTTTTGAAAAGTCTGCTTTGCATTTCGTACCGTAAGCCACATTCACAAAATACTTTTAAAGCACTGTGAGGTCACTTCCTACAAAGAATCCTGGGAGTTCGTTAACAGTGATGAGAATTGCTAGGAGACCCTCTATTCCCCTTCCAGAACTACAATTCCCAGAGTTCCATGTGAAGAGGAATTATGTTAAACCCCTCTGATGTTCCTCTTTGAGGGAAATAGGGACCTTCTAAAAACTCTCAGCACCTTTCCAGCACAGCTCCTAAAATGCTTGTGGGGTGTGTAGAGCCATTGCCATTTAAAGCAGCATCATTGTGTCTTAAATATGTGGTGTGAATGTGGCCTGGTTTGCACAGCTGGCTCCATCACAAAGCTTCCCATTTTGCATCTGTGCTTGTTTTGGATGACCTTGGGCCATCCTGCCTTCCATCATCTCTGATCACTGGCCATGCTGGCTGATAGGAGTTGAGGTCCAAAATATCTGGAGGGCATCAGATTGGGGAAGGATGTTGTAGATGTTTACAAAAATGATTTCCTTTCCAACAGCTTATAGATATGCAATGTTCTTTAATATATTTTTGAGCTATCGGGGAGGATAATGAGTTGATTAAGAAAAATAATCTGATATGCTTTGCCATCTTCATATACCCACAATTTTAGGATAGCTTATGCAAAAGGGAGGGGGGATAAGCAAACAAGACCTCATATATGTATTTGAGAGATTATGCAGTGTACCGACTAGTAAATTGAATCAGTCACCTCAGCTATAGGGATTCTCAGCTCTTGAACAGGATGAAGGAAGCTGCTGTGTTGTTGAGCTGCTCATTAAAGAAAGCGACTTGGTTCCTTGCAGAACAAGCCATGGGCAAGAAGCTTCAGCTAGCGCTCCTGAAGAGAATATGTGGCTCAGGGTGAATAGAATGAATTGGCTGCAAGTCGTCATAAATAATCTAGGGCTTCACTGAGATGCCCTGTGGAACAGAGAAAGGCTTTACAATTCCAGCACACTTAAACAGCAGCCCTTAAGCAAAGTTGCTGGGAGAATATATATCATATCTCTTATCTCTGATATCACAGATTTTGCTTCAAGAAAAGCAGGAGTCTGTAACCAACATAAATTGCCGCTGGAATGCCCTTTGGCTATCCCACCCCTTCACAGTGGACATTTCCCATAAATTTACAAGTCTAACTTTTAACATAACATATGGGCTAGAAACTTGCTTTCTAAACTAAACTGGAATCCAGGGTTAAATACGAAGTCCTCTTTATCCTCAACTCCATCTCCTCCCACCCACTTTCACTGTTACCTCTCCTGTGATGGGCTTTGGCTTGCAAGCTCCATGGGGCAGAGATCTACTTTTCTGTTTAAAAGGTAAAGGTAAAGGACCCCTGACAGTTAAGTCTAGACTCTTGGGTTGCACCGCTCAGCTCGCTTTACTGGCCAAGGGAGCTGACGTTTGTCCGCAGACAGTTTTTCTGGCGAAACCAGAGCAGCGCATGGAAACGCCGTTTTTCTGTTACCTATCTGTAAAGTGTGCCACACATCAGTAGAGCTATATTTACTTGTGATACATTTTTATCTACAGTCACAAAAGGCTGCATCCAGAGCAGGTTGCAATGCCCCCAAACTTACAATTGTGGAATAAAATTCCCTTTGGGAGTTCAGCACGGAGGTGTATACCAAATTCCTGATTGATCAAACTTTACTCAGTAATGCATTACAGGACAGAGCCCAAAGAGTCTGTGAGAGCTTTCCTCTTATTACGCATGTTATATAGGAAAATACATCACCTTGGCTATTTCATCCTTTCCTCAACCACCTACTGCCACTACATTGTCCCTCCACCCCCATTTCACATCCAACCACTTCCTCAACCTTTTTTTCCTTCTAGTTTATGTGCAGAGCTCTCTCCATATCTTATCTGGAGTTTTCCCCCCCACTCTAACTGTCAGTGTTAAGTATCAGCAAAATCAGGCCAATTTGCAATTTCCCCCAAATTCAGTGTTCAAAGTGGTTGCCTAGGTTGGCTGACCTTAAATTTAGCACTGCTTATATGAAACATTTCTGTGTCTCCGAGGATTAAGGGAGCATGTTCTATGACATATGTATTGTACACACTGCTCCACTAACTTGAGCCTCTTCCTTCCTCTGTGTGAATTGTACATGTGACCTACAACCTGAATTCCCATGGGGCTGCACAGTGGAGGGAAAGATCCTCCATAGTAGTAGGCAAGCTGTCTTTCAAAGAAACCTATCTACCTGTGGTCTTCTCATCAAGGAGCAGCTCTCCACAAAATGACCCAAAAAGTACCAAGATTCATAAAGCATCATTGAAAGAAGCTCTGACCCATTTAAAAACAAATAAATTGCATTTCTCCCCTAGTAGAGGAATCCAGTCCTGCTGGCACTGACTGGCAGCAGCTCTCTCATGGGAATCAGGCAGGCATCTCTCCTAGTCCTACCTGGAGATGCCAGGGATCAAACTCAATATTTATTGCATGCAAAGCAAATGCTTTACTTCTGGCAACAGACACCCAGTGATTGACCTTGGGATGTCAAATTTCACCCTGTGCAATCAACAAAATTAGGCACCCCCTGCTTCTCATGCTTCATTCCAAATAATAGTTATGGTGTCCTCAGCGGTGCCCCCAAGGCTGTGCACCAAATTGCGTGCACTCCCCTAAATCTATCTCTGCAGATCCCCAATAGTCTTGTATGTGGTTGGTAGAAACTTCCCTCTTTCCCCCTTTTTAAAAAGTAGTTAGCCTATATAAATAGTCAGCACACTGGCTATAAAAATGTGAAAATACTCACATGTCTTGTTTTGGGGTTTTTTGTTTTTTGCAGCGGCATCTAGAGGAAAAAGGATGCCAGACTAAGTGGGCCTTCAGTGTGATCCAGCTTTTCTTTTGATTTTATTATCAAGAAACATTTTCTCCACACTTTCTCCTTTCGCCACTTTTTTCTGCAAATAGCAAAGGCTAAAAAAGAAGGAAACCAGTTTTCTCAAATGAACGAAATGAGGTTTCTGTGGTTTTAAAAAGGCACACTCACTCAATCATTCACTCATTCGCTCACAAGTGCAGCAAAATAACCTCTGGAGAATCCCACAGGTCAGTCAATCATAATCCTGAAAAAAGATCCACTATTTAAAATAAGCTGACAACAACAGCCACCACAGCACCCCTGGCTGATTTTAAGACATGCAAGCTGCTTTTTTGACATATGCCCAAGTTATTGATCCAGACAAAAATACAACCCGAGAGTATATAATATACTCCAGAGCAATCCGGAATGTCACATTCCATTAGCAACACACCATATCAGAAGGAGGCATTTGTACATAGATGTGTTTGTGCCCAGAGATCTTCAACTGCCAGTAGTATGGAATAAAAACAGTAACAACATTGTGGCTTATTCTGTCATGAACAAAAGTGTGAACATCACCTCTCCCTTGTAACCCTACATTCCTGGAAACCTCAGGTGTTAAAAGTTGATATTTCCTTTAAATATGATTCCATAGAAATATGTGGAAGATACGTTGTGTAAGTGGCATACAAAAAAAACCTCTCTCAGCCCATATTTAGAGTCTTTTATATGCTTAGTTGGGACGCGGGTGGTGCTGTGGGTTAAACCACAGAGCCTAGGACTTGCCGATCGGAAGGTCAGCAGTTCGAATCCCCGCAACGGGGTGAGCTCCCGTTGCTCGGTCCCTGCTCCCGCCAACCTAGAAGTTCGAAAGCACGTCAAAGTGCAAGTAGATAAATACATACCGCTCCGGGGGGAAGGTAAATGGCGTTTCCGTGCGCTGCTCTGGTTTGCCAGAAGTGGCTTAGTCATGCTGGCCACGTGACCCGGAAGCTGTACGCCGGCTCCCTCGGCCAATAAAGCGAGATGAGCGCCGCAACCCCAGAGTCGGTCACGACTGGACCTAATGGTCAGGGGTCCCTTTACCTTTACTATATGCTTAGTTGGCAAATTCAGAGATAACATACCTCTAAATACCAGTTGCTGGTGTTGGAGAATGAGGGCAGATGATTTTTTCTCAGTGCCCTGATTGTGGACTTTTTGGCCACAGTTGGGGGAAATAACCTTCCTCTGTTTCAGGAGGCTTATTTTTTATTGGACCACTCTTGATCACTCAGTGTATGTTCTGAAGGCACATGAAGCCACTGGCTAGCTGAAACTCAGCAGTTCTGACCAGTGTCTGAATGGGTGACCATATGGGAACCACTTGTATGCCCACATGACATTGGTACCATGATTAACTTAAGAGCAGAACATATGAAGAGCCCATTGGATCAGACCAAAGGTCCATTTGCCCAGCACCCTATTCTGAGAGTGGCCAGCCAGATGTTTATGGAAGGTTCCAAGTGCAACATAACATTCCCCTCTTGTGATTCCTAGTAACTAATATTCAGAGACAGAATACCTTCACCAATGGAGGGAGAACATCACCACTATGGCTAGGATCTGCTGAGTCTAACCCTCCATGAATTTGTCCAAACCTCTTTTAAAACCATCCAGGTTGGCCATCATTGTACCTTGCAAGAGGAAATTCCAGATATTTGTATAGCAGTTGGGTATTTGCTTAACTTGTGATGCATTTTTATCTACAGTTCAGATATCTCTGTTTCTGATATTGTTATGGACATCCCAAGTGAACAAGGTTTTTACAATTTATTTGCAATGCAAGAATGGATATATGAATTGCAGTGAGACTTGCAGTCACCTAAGTATCGCAGAGCAACCATCAGACTAATTCATTTGAGCTGCAGAACATGGAACGATATATACTTTAACATATTGTATGCATCCTCGTTCTACCATGAAAATCCAAAAGAGGAGAGTGAGGAAAAGGAGGATGGTTTCAAGGCTTGGTGATGCTATTGAGTAAAGCAGAAATAGAGCAGTCCATTTTCTATGTGGCAGTATCGACGTAAAAAGTATTAGCACGGTTTTCCCTTCTACAGACATAAACAGCCATGTGACATAAACAACACTCTTGACCTTCACAAGAAAAGAGGGAGAGGAAAGACATGCATGAGATGTGGAAGAAAACATAATGGATCTATAGTGTGATGTACCAAAGTTGATGCTGTGAGTGTTTTTGCCTTTTGCTTTTATTTCTTTTTTTCAGCAAAGAAAATGAGTTGGATATGGTCCAGTCGAGAGTCAGGCTGCCAGATAGGAACATACTTCCCTGTGACTGGAGAGCCCTTCAGACATTATTTCTATTGTGCATTCATGAAGACTTGTGCTCAAGATAGTTTGGGGGCTTTCAATACTGTTTGTGCCTGGAAAGGTTTTAGGGCAGGCCTTCTGTGTCATTTGCAAGTAGTGCATGTCCCATAGCTTCCTGATGAAAGCATGTAACTTTTCATATGGCAAACGTTCAGGGGTGGGTTAGTGGATGTCCTGTTTTTGATGTGCTATAGTACAAGAGTTCCCCTCCAGATGGCAATAATATGGTAATTTTGGGGAAACACTGCAGAACAACTAAGAAAGTTGAAGGATGTGTAGACGGTTCAGTATACACCACTAAAACAATATTAATGGCATTTTGAAGAATATACCCATAACACAACAACAAACCCAGCAGGCTGGAAGGACCCTGGATGTTTCTCATTCTGGTAAGTCATACATTACTTTAAATGACTCTATGCAAGTCATTCTAGGAGCCTTTTTGCATGAAGAATAGGGTATAAATGCTCTATATAACCTAGTGCAGGTTGCCTTTCCAACCAGTCTCAAGGAAAGCAGATCATTTGAAACTGACTACATTGTTTGAATTCCTGACACATTAATTATCATATATATAAATTCATGGTCATCCTTCATGGAGCTCAGAGTATCAGTCATGTTCCCCTCTCCTTTGATCCTTACAATAACCCTGTGATCCTTACAATAGCCCAGAGATTACAATAGCCCATCCTTACAATAGCCCAGAGATAGTGACTATCCCATGGTGACTCAGTGAGTTTCATGGTACCTGGTGAATTGACCTTTGATAACCATGGCCTTAGGCAGTGCTATGCTGAAAATTACTCTCATTGTCTTCTGACCTGACCATTCTCCTTCAATCAATGAGTGGGGGGGTGTAATTGAAAATTCCATTTGATAATTATCAAAGGGAAGAAGAAAAATGGTGAAATTGATGTGTGATGGGTTTCTGTTGTGCTTATCATACCTTTGATGTGGCCAAGAGCAGTTTGTGAGTGTCTATTTCTTCATTTTATGAATCATCTCTTCAGTGGTTTGCACTCTGCAGCCTTCCTGGGTGCCCACACTTCAATTAAATCCCATGGAAAGGGGTTAAGCAACTCCTTTCATGAGTTTTGCCCCCCTCCAGATAAGGTAGTGTGGGTAGCTGAAGAGGCTTCTAAGTGCTGGAGACATTTTTTCTAGAAAAAAACCACACCACCTCACAATGATAAGGTCAACTCGAAACACCACACCCACCAAGAAACCAAATAAAATATGGCATGGACTTAAAACGAGGCAGAAAAATGGAAGCCCTTTTCTCAGAGCATGACACTATACACCTGCCGATGCAGTCTGATGACTTCATTGGCTGTGCAATGGCATAGATGGTTGGTCAGAGAGACATGGTGACTAGCTGCCCTATGGCCAATTAATGAATGGTTAGTGGAATGCATGATGTGTCACCCCTTCATATCCACCACCTGAGCCAGGTGGCACAGAATTACTCATGACAGGGATGTCCCTGCTTGCATTATCATTCTTGTTTCTGATATTTTGAATGGTTTCTTCTTGGCATTTGGCCACCTTGTGGGGTTTTTGAATGGAATGTCAAAATATCAATGTAATCATCAACCACCATTTCCTTCCCTTTGGCCTATGCCATGTGAAACAATGCAGTAGCCTTGGGTGGGTAGGTGTGGGATCCCTCCAACTTAATACATCTTAATAAATCTATTATAAGTACGTAAACAAATTATACCCCCACTAGCAACATTTATCAGCAATTAGCATTTCTTCATCTCTTTAAAATGCATGTCCTGGAAGATAAAAGAATACAATTAAGAAGTACAAGCAAACAAGGACTTTTATTTACATCCAGTTAATATTTCTGTCACAGATAATTACGGAGCTTAATGAGAAAAATTTGTTCCATTAAAGAAGTACAAAATAAATACTGTTGATGTAAGGGGCTGATCTCATCCTTTGAAAAGGGAAGACCCAAATCAAATGTGCTCATGATATGCTTTGCTTGACACCTCAGAGAGCAATGTTATTTATTTATTTATTTATTTATTTATTTATCACTTGATTGTATTAAAAAAAATCCTGCAACTACTTTACAAAAATATAAAACAATACACTGAAATTATCAATGAAAGAATTGTAAAAAGGTATTTTTTAAAAATGGGAAAAGGTGATAAAAATCAACAGTAGCTGGAAAAAAAATAAAACCCGTGTAACTTCTACATATCTGAACAGGCTTGCCTAAAGCAAAATGTTTTAAACAGGCAATGAGGAGAATACAGAGAACATGCTTGCCTGATGACAATAGGCAAGGAGTTCCGAGGTATAGGTGCTTCCACACTGAAAGATCAGTGGCTTAGAAGTGCAGAACAAGTACCTTCTGCATTGCCAGTTCTGCAGATTGAATCAATCAAGCGATCTCACAAGATTAGATTTGTTACACTTGAATTGAAAAGGTCAGCTTTCCCAGAAAAAAAAATATTAAAAATCGGCATGGACATTTTAAAAAGTAAGAGTCAATACATATCTTAACCCCAATTTAAATGGAAAGTTTTAAAAAATATTGATTCATTTATCAATTTTTATCAGTTCCTTTCTCACAAAGGAGCCCAGGACAACAAGCACATCAACAGTGTGGGGGTGGGGGGTGGGGAGGGAAACATTTAACAATCCTCTCAACCACTGACCTCAGAATTGCCAGGAGGAGTGTCTTTTAACCATCAAATGCCTGAGGCAAACAGGAATAAAAAATGAGGGATACAGGCACACCTCACTCGAGAGGGCATTCCACAAAAAGGGCACTGCCCCTGAAAAAGCCCTGTCATGGGTCACCCTCCAACAAGGCCTCACCAGCCAACCGCAAGGTCCAAGATGGCTGATACTTGAAAATACTTAAGGAATTAGGAATTAATGCAGTAGACTAGAGGAGAGGATGATGATGTGGAAAACAGAGTTATCAAAGGTCATCATTCTTTGTACACAGCTCAGAAACCTGAAAGTGTTTAAAATTGCTGGAGTTTGAGGATAAAATTATTCTGTCATGATTTATGACTTCTTTGCTCCCAAGTGGAACCTCAGTGGCGGCTCCAAAGCAACATGATTTTTCTTCCATTATCTTTTGTGAATGGCTAGTATAGACCTCAGAACTGTGCAGAAGAGGAAATAAAATGAAATAAAGCATTTATTCTCCTCCTCTGTCCCTGACTGGTTTGTGATGTGTGAGGGAAGAATGAATTTATATCTTTACTAGTCTCATGTGGAGATTATTTTCCTATTTTCTGTTTTCTACAAGTCATTTCATTTACTGTGATTTTTGAAATGAGCAAAATGACATTTGTCACAAATTCTAGTCTAGACACACTGAGGGAGAAAAATGCCTTTTGTTTGTGGTAATGACCTATCAGAAAGCAAAAGAAGAAAGAACATAAAATGGATAACATCCAAATTGCTTTCTGGGGATTAATTCTCTTTTGCTCCCATTCACACACACAAAAGGAATCAATCAGTCACCATTCCCAAAGGTCAGCAATCATGAGTACTAGCAGTCACCTGGTTAGTCCAGATTCATTGCTGGCTCTGTTGTCTATAACTACAGTTCCTCAACACTGCTCCATGCATATTGATGCAGTTATATTTTTACTTGGGATGTCAACATGGCAATGGAAAATTAAGAATGGCTACATGATCTGGGACTAAGGGTGCCATAATATAGTTCCCATGTTAGGCAGAAAAGCTTGAATATCAAAACAGATGGATTGCTAAGCTGGTTAATTTTCTTGAAGTTTGATTTCTGTTCTGCACCTACACTGGTGAAAGAGAGTTGAAAACTGCACCTCCAGCAGTGCACTATTTTTTGGAGTGATTTATTCATCAACAGGGGCAGCCAGCTGGAAGGGGCAGTGCCATGCTTCTCTCCATGCATCAGCCATGTTGCTACTTACAGGGAAAATTGTGCTGGCAGACAAGTGCATTTTAATGTTACACACTGTTCAGTTGTTTAAAGCAATTTTAATACAGTATTGTGTATTATTGTGTTTCAATAGTTGTAACTTGCCCTTGGACCTTAGGATGAAGGCTGGGTAATAAATTATAAGAACAACAAAGGAATCCAGTGCAACAACAGTGCCAGCAGAAACTCATTGGGAAGCAGAAAGCACAACCTGTTGGGCAAAGAATTTACCAGCAATCTTGCTTATGGATTCTCTTGTGCATTAGTGTTCAACTGGCACATAACATTTTGCCAGTGGAACAAGTATGCCGCTAGGTGACTAACTTAGCACTATGTTGGATACCAGCTAATACAAATAATTTAGGACAAAAGATGTGATGGTAGGGCCAGTACCTCACAAGGCATTTACAGTGAAGCATGGCGCATAGGAATAGGGACGCGGGTGGTGCTGTGGGTTAAACCACAGAGCCTAGGACTTGCCGATCAGAAGGTCGGCGGTTCAAATCCCTGGGACGGGGTGAGCTCCCGTTGCTCAGTCCCAGCTCCTGCCAACCTAGCAGTTCGAAAGCACATCAAAGTGCAAGTAAATAAATAGGTACCCCCTCCGGCGGGAAGGTAAACGGCGTTTCCGTGCGCTGCTCTGGTTCACCAGAAGCGGCTTAGTCATGCTGGCCACATGACTCGGAAGCTGTACGCCAGCTCCCTCGGCCAATAAAGTGAGATGAGTGCCACAACCCCAGAGTCGGCCACGACTGGACCTAATGGTCAGGGGTCCCTTTACCTTTACCTTTATGGCGCATAGGACTGGGAAGATAGATGAGCTTTGATCATGACAAAAATCCTTCAAATTCCTAAGTGTTTAGGCTTAGGAAAAAGAATTCCCTCCTCCAATGCAAAAGCTTTCTTTTTGGGGGGGGGGTCCATTGGCAGCTTCATTTTCTAAGCCTAATTGCAGACTGGATCCAAAAGCACAGCAGCCCATTTCCACACCGTGGATCAGTATAAAACAGATCCACTCTTTTGAAATATTGTCCCTGCGAACAGCCTGGTCACATGGCTACAGCTTGTGCAGCAACAGAAAAGAGGACATGGGTGAAGGAAATTGGAGGGAGACCTTTGAAGTCACAGTGGGATTAATCTCGTTGCACGGAACTAGGTTTCGTCTATAGCCGCAAAGTATATTACAGTTGATTGACAGATTAATCCAGTTCTGCAAAACTACTGAACAACCTAATACAGTTATGTTCCCTCAGTGGCCTCCAAAGAAGGAGTTAGTAAAGGCTGCAGAAAACTGATGCATGAATGGACCAGAAGGACTGGCCTTTGTTCGTGACCTCCCACAACAGGATTTTCCAGAATGCAGACTTTAAAAATAGCCTTTGATATCTTGGCTGTAGAATCTCCTACCCACATCCAAACTTTCAGAACTAATGAACTTTGTTCCTTGTCTGACCTTGCCTTCGACAAAAGGAAACTTGTTTTGGTTTTTTAATCACAGAATGATTCAAAGCTGGTCATCTTGTGTCCTCCAGTGACTGGTTCTAACTTCTCTGCTGCTTTGTTTTTTAGCAACAGAGACTTTTGTTCTGGCCAAGGGGAATAAAGAGGAAGAGCAATGACCTATGAAGGGGTAGATGTCATCACTGAGGCACAGGGATTCTACGCAGCACAGCACCAGAAATATCACACCAGAAGTAAATACAAACATAGCTGGAAAATGCTACTCTAGAACCATGATTTTTTTTTTAAAAAAAGAATAAGATAGATATATAGACATTTTCCTAAAAGTCCTACCTTGATGGTACCATCACCACTTAGCTTAGCCTGCTATGGAGGTTTCTTGTGGGAAATCAATGGCCAGGAAAAGTACTCTGTCCTGATGCTGCCCTGAGTTCCTTGGAAGAAGAGTAGGACTTAAAAAAAAATGCAATAGATGACAACAATAAAACAAAGCAGACAACTTGATTCACTTTGGCCATTTAAAACAAAAACAAATAAAAAACACATGCTACTGACTTTTAGAACACGTAGAAACCTTTGACAAAATCATGGCTTCAGGCAAGGAAAGGGACAATGAAAAAACTTGTACAGCAATCAAGGCAGCCTGGTAAAAATGTGAATAAAATGCCCGTGACTCCTAAGTATTGCCTAATCACAAGCAATAAACTTCAGTCAATGGGGTGCAATCAAGTTAATTATTTGCCTGTTTGTAGGAACAATATACAATCAGGAATCAGAATACACAATAGCTCCATGAGTGGGCGTCTAAAACAAGCAGGGTTATCCACCCACCCAACTTTTCATCATACAAGGAAGTTATACTGTCAGACATTGCAATCTCATGCATGTCCACTCAGAAGTAAGTTTATCTGTGTTCAATAGGGCTTAATCCTTTGTAAGTGCGGATTGCAGATTTAGTTCTTCTTTTGAGATTTCTCACCTGCCGTTCACCATAATGTCCCAAGGCAAGTTGCAATGGTAAAATATACAATTCCAAAACCAGAATACTGTTACAAACATTGGACACCCCCTACTTTCTGCCAAGCAGTAGGAAGATTCGGGGCGGGGGGGTTCCCGGATCTGTTTTCTTTTTATTTCTGTATTCCGCTGTGATATATACCAAATCCAGCAGCAATGACTACCAACTTGGATTGCTACAGAAGAGGAATAGACAAATTCATGGGAGATAAGGCTATCAATGGTTAGTAGTCATGGTTGCTGTGTGATGTTTTGGATATCAAAGACAACAAGCCTCTGAATACCAGTTGCTGATGTATTTGCATCCTGTTTTGAGCTTCTCACCTAGGCACTTTGGTTTACCCCTGACAGGGCTACAATTTCCAGCTACCCTTCACAAACCATCCTGCCCTGAATGCCATAAGGCAGTGTTTCCCAAACTTGGGTCTCCACCTGTTTTGGAGCTACAGTTCCCATCATCCCTGGCCACTGTTCCTCAGGGTGATGTGACTTGTAGTCCAGCAACAGATGGAGACCCAAGTTTGGGAAACACTGCTATAAGGGAAAGAATGTGATTCAAATGTGCTTTAAATGTATATTTTGTACACAGTCTACCTGGCCCTTTCCAGCAAAACTCTTCAAGTGTTATTGTGGTGTTGTCTACTAGTATAAGATGAGCTTGAAAGGGGATGAGATAAACTGATGGAGGATACACGAATAGATGAATGGAAGATCCATATTTGGAGGAAATAGCTCTCTGAAATCCACACGTAGTGGATCAAAGACAAACAGAAATGCTGTAGAAACTTGCCCTGGAAAGTATGCAATAGGAACTTGATTTTCTGTTCATTTCTTACATACAGAACACTGAAAGCATCAACTTCAGGAAAGCCATCAAATTAAATATGAGAGACACATGTGTGTTGATTGTAATTGTATCTGAAGGGAAAAACACAGAGCTGAGAGTCCTTGGTAGCAGAAAAAAATCCGATTGTGAGCATCGATTTTCATCTGAAATCAATATGTTTTTCTTTATAATTAGGATTTTATTAAAAATGCAGAACAAATGGAAGTCATCTCATTTCATCTGGGGGAGGGATGTGTTCTTGCTTCTGTCCATATCTTCAAGAAGGCTAAAAAGGAAGGCTTTAAAGGAGGAATTGAGAAACTCAAGCTTGAGGGCCAATATGATGCTCCAGGTCTCTCTATCTGGGCCTCAGGAATTTCCCTAGGCCACACACTCGCATGAGCCACAACTCTTACCAGTCCTGGTTTGGACCCTCCTTGAGTGCTGTTGTTGTTTTATCTGGCTGAAATATATCCTTGAGCTTTAATTGTGTTTCTTGTTTGCCTGGAGCAAGGATGAAGAGGGAAATGTGAATATTCGCAAATAAATTGCCCTACTGTGTGAAGGTGCAATTCATGTTTTGTTGCCTTTGGCCACTTTTGGCTCTGAATGCACAGACCACTGCCATGCGGCTCTTGGAAGCTTGCCCAGAAAGAAATGGGTCTCTCAGCAGTAGCTGATGGAGTGGTGGGTGGCTGCATTCATCTGACCTTCCATCATAAGCTGCTGCTTATCAGGAGGTGGAGGTTGCAGTGTGCTTAGTGTGGTGCAAACACAAGAGATGGGAGCACCGTGGCCTCATTGCTACCTTGTCCTTCCCCCAATACCTCCCAGTAAACAGCAGTGACAAGCCTGACCAATGATCAAGTGAGTCCACACCATCTGCTACCGTATCTTGGACTGATCTCACTCCCACCCCATTTGCTTTAAAGCATGATCTATACGGAGGAATCCTGTTCAAAATAAAGTCTCATCAAGTTGGAAAGTCTCAGGAAAGTTGTAATGGGATAGGACTGCGGGCTTAAGCTCCATAGTAATGTAAGGGTTTTTTGAGGGCTGGAGGTAGGCTGTATGTCTGAGCCCCCTTTTAATTCATGGATCCTGCATGAATTCAATTCCTAGAACAGCCAAGCTAGCTTCCTAGTAAGGTCATGGCCCTCTAAGTGTGGAAGTAGCTCTGTGCCAGGCCCTCCTCTGCCAACTCAACTGATAGTTTGAAAGTCAAAGGGCAGAATGTGTGAGCTGTGTGAGAGAGGTAAAAGGTGGAAGCAAGGCAGCTGGCTGAAAAGGCAGAGAGCCAGAGCCATGAATGATTTCTGCTGGGATCCAAGGGTGTGGCATAGGGAGAAGCAAGACCTTCTTGGGGTGTAGCTGCTGAGAGCCACTCCAATGTAGGCTCAGGTTGTATATACGTACGTACAAATAAACCATATATCCTAAAGACACCACAGCCCCCACTTCCCCTCATTCTAAGGAAACCAAACATTGGGTAAGCTGCTGGAACTCCTGGAATATCATGCCACTTGGACATGCGGGTGTAAGTGCAAAATGTTCTTGGGAGCATCTCACAAAGCATAAAATCCTGCACTGGTATTGGAAGGATAAACAGCCATGCTCAGACTCTTGTAAAACAGTGATACTTTATGTAAAAAGACAGCGACAATCTACTTTATTCTGGTGCTAAAAGGTTAGTGAAATCTGTCATAAAGCATCTGGTTTGCTCTGAGAAACCCAAAGAGACAGATCCCAGGTTCTAACAGCTGCTGCTAAAGACATGACCAGTTAGAGTGGCAGCTGGGAACGAGAGGATTTGCCTTGAAGGTAAATAGGAATTGCTTTTACAATACAGAAGAGCAGCAGAAGAAGAAGAAGAAAAAGAAGAATGATGGCATAATCTGTCTGTTAACAACTGAAATGTTGCATCATCATCATCATCATCAATCTCATTGTATATCATAAAACAAACCAACAAAGCAGTTAGTGATTAGTTAAGATAAATGGAGAACAAAATTGTGTGGGAGGTAGTGGTGTCAGAACTAGAAAATATATTATTCCTTATTATTTATAGAATTATTATATTATATTATATTATATTATATTATATTATATTATATTATATTATATTATATTATATTATATAGAATATATATGTGTGTGTGTGTGTGTATGCACTGCTGCATTTTGTGCTAGATTTCAGTTCCATAGCAGCCCTAAGCGCAACCCCACACAGAGCATGTGACAGTAGTCTAATCCTGAAGTTACCATTGAATGAAGACTGGTGTAGGTAGGGTGAGCTTTAGCAGAAAATAGATTCTCCTACTGGTAAATCTAGTTAATTGTCTAGAGGGCCTTCTTGTTAGTTGCACCCGCCCTTGGAACCTCCTCGCATCAGATGTCAAGGAAATAACCAACTGCAGTCATACCTTGGTTCTCGAATGGAATCCATTCTGGAAGTCTGTTCGACTTCCGAAAACATTTGAAAACCAAGACGCGGCTTCAGGAGCTCCTGCACTCAATTGGAAGCCGCGGAAGCCGTGTCAGACATTTGGTTCCAAAGAATGTTTGCAAACCGGAACACTCACTTCCAGGTATGCTTGTTCAGAAGCCAAAATGTTCAAGTTGCAAGGCATTTGAGAAAGAAGGTACTATGGTACTGTATTTTTCCCTGTATAACATGACCCATGTATAAGACAACTCCTATTTTGGGAGCCCCAAAATAATAAATCAAAGTTTTAAAGTGAGCTCAAAAGATTGTTGAGCTTTTTTCATAAGTTTGACCAAAAGGTTGTTGAGATTTTGGAAGATAGGCTAAAATGTTACTGAGCTTTTGTCCGGCAATCCCCCACTCAATCCACCTTTCTGGCTGACAGCAGTGGGAAGTGGAGCCGTACTTCACCACTTAATAGCAGGTACAGTAGTCTTTGTCTATAGTTGAGGAGTTCAGCTTCACCCATTGTCTTACACATGAGATTAACTCAAATGCGGCTTTCAGGTTGATGAAAGCTGCATAGAGCACCACTTAATAGCAATGTAATGGCAGCAACCAGCATCTGGCTTTGCCTCACCTCAGCCATCAAGAACCGACAGCACCGCAGCCAAGCTGCCTCCTTGCCACCATGCCCCCTCGCCTCACAATGCCAGCTACCTCCATGCCCAACCGCAGCTAGCCCCAGCTTCACCATATAAATCTGTGTATAAGACTACCTCCAATTTTCCACTAAAAAACTTGGGGGTCAACATCATCGTATACACAGAAAAATATTTTACTTTTTTGAAGATATCTTAAGGCAGCTCTGTTTAGGGGAGTTTTTAATGTTTGATGTTTTATCATTCTTTCAATATTCTGTTGGGAGCTGCCCAGAGTGGCTGGGGCAACCCAGTCAGATGGGTGGCATGCGAATAATAATAATAATAATAATTCAATGAAAACTCATTTAAATCAATTAAAAAGGTGCTCCCATTGGCAGTAAGTGGAATGTATAGAATATTGCCGGCTGGCTGTTTGTTTGCCATGGAGATCTCCCCGAAATTGGGTCCACCTCAAAATGGGGTTCACCTTCAGTTCAAACCATGTCTCTTTGAGCAGTGCTCACTGTATCCTTACCCCCAATCCCACCCATCAAAATCACCAGCTCTGATTTGCACCTTTCTTGATTTGCTTTGACTGGAATATGCCCTTGAACTTCTTGCTTGCCTGGATGGAAGATGCAAAGGAATATGTGAAAGTGAAGAAAGTAGCCTACTGTCCAATTCGCATTCATTGCTCTACCCAAGTTTGCCTCTGGCCCTTTCGACCACAGGCATGTGGCCCCCAGAAGGTTGCCTGGAAGTGTGATCCTTGGGCTGAGAAACGTTCCCCAGCCCTGACTCATGACAATACCCAGTGTACATGAAAAATGAAAATACAGTGGTACCTTGGTTTAAACCATAATCCGTTCTGGAGGTCCATTCGTAAACCAAAACAGGTTGTAACCCAAGGCGCGCTTTCACCAATGGGGCCTCCCCAATAAATTTGTTCTTAATCCAAAAAAAAGGGGGTTTGCAATCCAAACAAAGTTCACAAACCGAGACACACACTTCTGGGTTTGACGTGTTTGTAATCCAAAACATATGCAAACCACACTGTTTGCAAACTAAGGTACCACTGTACTATAATGCACTCCTTATTCCCACATTATTGAACAAAATTATTGATTTACCAGGATAGTGATTCCCTCCTTTGCTTTCCACTTGCTGGCAACCCCATTGTAGTTATTGCAGCTTTGCCCCATAAACAAGCCTGCAACTCATTTAGAATCTGGCTTTGTCTTTCCCTTCGACAGACCTTTCTCCCTTTTTAAGCATTTCTCGTTAGCGTATATCTGTCTCTAGACTAATTAAGTAAACACAGATGTAATCGAGAATATTAATTTGCTACAAAGTAGCTCCTTCTCTCTCCTTGCTACCCTGTTTCTGCAACCGCTTAGCCAATAACATGCAATTTGGAAGTCTATTTTGCCAATTATAATGATATGGAACAGGTTGAACTATGATTCTTAGTTATGCAACTGACCTTAGATCATCTTTGTTTCATTTAAGAAAACTTTTTAAGACAAAGTAGTTGTTTGCTTTTGAAGGACTCGGTAGCACTGCCATCTTTATAAAAGCATAGCAAGCTGTTTGGTCCACCTAGCTCAGTATTTTCTGTGCTGACTGGTGGTAGAAGTTCTCCAGTGTTTCAGGCATGAGCATTTCTCTGTGTGCAGTCTAGGGTGGAGGCATGTTTGATTGCAAAAAGAGACAAGGCCCCCTCCATGGTTGCACCAAAATTGTGGAACACCTTCCCCAATGATCCCCCAATGATCCCCAATCATAGTCCCCTTCCTTTGGCTGGTAAATACATTTTTACTGTGCCAGGCTTTTGCCTGCTATTTTGTATCTGTGGTCTTTGCCTTTGATGTGGTTTCAACAGCGCATTTGACTATATTTTGTGACATTAGTTGGTGCATCAAAACTAGAAGGTGGAATGAGTCCAAATCTCTGTACACTTCAGCCAGTGCTGGGGAACTTGCAGTCCCATGTTGATAGGCGGTAATTCGCACTATCAGCTGGCTGGGGCTGATGGAAGTTGTACTTCAGTAACATCTGAAGGGCCACAGTTTCCCTATCACTGGTCTAAACATAACAAAGGTACTTAATACTGATGGAACTCTTTCTCACTCTCTAAGGGTGTTGCACTGTGAGACTTGAAGGGCTGAAATTTTAGGAACATCCCAACTTGTTTCAAAAGACTGCTTGGTTGACATAAGCTCCATTCAAATCTCTTCTTCTCTATCATTTCAAAGTCCCTTGGCGTATCAACAAAAACTTCCCATTTCCTTATAGTCCCCTCTGTAGCTGGCAGCAAAACAAAACAGCTTGAATGTAGCTGATAATAAGTCCCATTATACTTCAATTGCACAAAACGACAATTAAATTATGAATGATCTCTGGAGAGAGGTCTTGATGTCTTTGTTTTGCTGGATTTTTATTTTATTAGTCTCAGGATACACTGTCCCAGCCTAATGCTACCAATAATTAGTTGCAGGAGATGATTGTGGGTGGGGTTGACTTTAGGGACTTCCCTGTTGAGAATGGCTCATGAATGTGATGAAATTAAAAAAAGCATGACTCTCTGCATATTACTTGGATCTGTAATGGAAAACTTCAAAGACACAAAAGGATACTTTAGAGCAGGAAGACTTATGACATTTATTTGTTATTTGTTTATTTATTGAATTTATATACCGTCCTACACCCCCCCACTACCCCCCACACATTTGTGTCCTTCCTGATGTTTATGAACTCCAACTCCTTTCAGCCCCAGTCAGCATGGCCAATGGTTTATGTGAGTTGTAGTCCAACAACATTTGGAGAGCTACAGGTTCCCCAGCCCTTAACTAGGGTGTAAAGAAATCCTCAAAACAAAGACTTATCGTTCAAATTAAAGAAATCGTAGTATGGATTTATATTTAATCATTTGTGTGATTACACTTATATAAGCTTGCATATAAAGTGGGATGGATTTAAAAGGGAGGAATACGTTCATTCATCTCCAAAGGCATCATCTTAAAAAGCACATTCTATTCTCTCTCATTCAAAAGGGAATGCTTAGGATGGCATTTGCCAACTGAAGTTTTCTAGCTACTTGCATTCGAATTCTATTATGAATTCTTAGCCCATTTTAGGCACGCCATCCATCCATGCATCAGAAAAGGCACCATTTTGTTCCCATCCTCCTCCCTGCTGTGTTCTGCGACACTAAAACTCAGGAGGAGACAGATGATATGCAGTACCACCCAGAACTAAACAAACCAACTAAAGGAACAAATTTCATTGCTGAAGGAATGGGATTCTTGCAAAAGAGAACTCCCCAGGTGCTCATGCCCAAGGGTTTCAGAACTGGATTGTAACACTCTGGAACCATTAGGCACTGTCAGGTTTACTATTATAGTTCAATGCCTTCACCTCAAGTCTTAATTAAAATTGGTCTTAAATCTGTGGTGTTATCTACTGCCTCTTCAGTTTGGTTGCATAAGATGAGATCATTTCTTGCAGCATGTGGCAAATGAAAGCATTTAAAAAAATACCAAGCCCATTACTAATAATGACTGGATTATGCAAAATTGTATGCACAGAAAATAACATTTATTTTAGTTTAATCAAGCAAATCGTCAGCAGAACTGATCTGAAATGGTGCAGAAAGATATTATTTAAACTGAAGTGTTTATTTATTGAAATTCCAAACATTAATGCAGCAAGATACAGGTAATTATGTACACTTATGAAATACGGTGCCCTAAATAAACTCTAGCATCTTATCAGGTCTACTCAAATCTCTTAAATGCCAACCCAGTTTAGAAATGGGTACTGCTCACTATCTCTGCCCTTTTCCTGCCCCACAATTCACAAGCACACAGATGTGAATGTGTGGGTCGCATAATTATTAGGGCAGCCAAGTTATGCAGTGCCAAAAGGAGAAAATGCATTACACACAACAACAAAAAAGAGGATGAAAAGAGGACACCATATTTATGTAACATTCTCATATTTAAAAATAATTGCTATCTGGCTGGGTTTCTTGATACAGGGCTGCCTTCAGATGTCTACTAAAAGTTGTGTAGTTCTTTATCTCCTTGACATCTGAAATCTACAGTGGAAATAGTCTATGACTAGGTGTCCTGTGGGCCTGTTCAGTCTGCAGCATGAAGGCCCCGGAAGGATTCCGTTTTGGGGGCTCTTGATCCTTAAACCTGGACTGGGAAGACATTCAAACAGATGTCTTCTTCAGACAGAAGACTCTCTCCTGAAATGTAGCACACATAAAAACATTAGAAGAGTCTGTTGGATCAAGCCGATAGCCCCAATGCCTTTTGCCACCTGAGGCAAAACAGAAAATGGCACCCACCACACCATCTCCTCCACCCCCACCCCCTCCGTCCTCTGCTGTTGCTCCTTCCCTGATACTTCTACTTGAGGCAACTGGAGGTGGCTCAGGAAAGCCCTGGTGCACTGAAGATGGCAGAGAAAAACAAGGAAGCTGGAGAGGAGCAGGGGGTAGTGGTGGCCCCAGCCTTTCCAGGTGGCAGTAGGCAACAAGCACAGGAGATGTTGAGCAGCACGCTCCTCAGGGTCCCGGATCTGCCACACCTCCCAGTTGTCCCCCACCCTGCTGCCTGAGCTGCCTGCCTCATGGAGCCTAATGGATGGGCCAGTCCTGAATGGCCCATCTAGTCCAGCATCGTGTTCTCAGTGGCCAACCAGAGGCCTGTGGGGATTCTGTAAGCCAGTCAGGAGCACAATAGCACTCTCCCCTCCTGTGCATTCCAGCAATTGGTATTCAGAAGCATTGCTGCCTCCAGGTGCGGGGGCAGGGCACAGCCAACATGGCTAGCAGCATTTGACAGTCTAATCCTCTATGAATTTGTCTAATTTGCTTGGAAAGCCATCTAAGTGCTGGCCACCGCTTTCTCAAAATTCCAAATGTGCCCAGTGGCTCGAAAACATTGAGGATTCTGTGATACATTTAGGGATGGATGAATGTTAATCTCATTTTCTCTCAGTTTTGCATTTTTCTAATCTTAAATTCAGTTCTCTGCATTTCCATGTCAGTTTATGACTGTAAAAAATAGTCCTCGTGAAAATTCCCACCATCATTATACTACAAAATTCTCCTAATAAACATACCTTCCGTATGCAATTTTGCCAAATATACTCATTTTTGCAAGTCATATTTTCCCCTAATATTTATATATTTCAGTAATGGGTTTTATTGTTATTTCCCCAAATATGAGCATTTTTAATGCACACTTCATATGTACAACTTTGTACACATTATATGGTTGGAGAATGGTATTGCAAAATTCCAAGAAATGTTCAGGTTTCAGTTCAGGTATTTTCAAATTCAAATCTAATAAAAGCACCCCCCATCCCAAGATAGAGTATTTCAAACTGAAAACCTTTAGATAGTTTAAACAGTGGATGTGCAACACCACCTGCGACTATACTACTTTTTTTTCAGAAACAACAATCATCTATGGAATCATTTGGGCATCTATAGCTTACATTGTCTGCCATCAAATAGGCACCTGTTCGGGATGAGCCAACCTGCATTGTAGTAATAAATGCAGTTGGCTTGATAAAGTTTTAAAATATAGCAAGCATGTTCCAAACAAAAGTCCATTAAACTCTGCAATTGTCTCAAAGAGCAACATACAACTAACTGACAAAGGAGAACTGATGGATGTTAAGTCTGCTGCTCATGCCCAGAATGTTTTGCAATCCAAAAATCCTTTGCTGAGCTAAGCTGCCTTAGAATTGCTTCCATTATCTTAGCCTTTATCCCTTAAAACACTGGAGTGGTACCATTTTTCTTTGTTCTCCCCGGTGTGCTTTCTCTTCCCAGTTCGCGCTCTCTCTCTCTCTCTCTGAATATGGTATTTATTTCATTGTTTGTCTCTTCTGATAGGCTGGAAGATGTGGAGGTCCTCATTTTCTGAACTTTTCAATCCCTGTGAATTATTGCCTCAAGGATGGGCAGGTCCTGCTGGGGATGGATGGATCTGCCCATTGCAATTCACTCAGTTCCTCAATTTTCTGACCTCAAATTCAGTTATCCATATTTCTGCAACAACCTGCAATTTTTTTATAAAAAAATCCTCAGAACTGGTATTTTAGTGTGAATTTCTTCTAATAAATACATCTTTGTATGTAGTTTCCCCTAATATGCATTTTTTTGCAAATAATTTCCCCTAATGTAAAGCATTTTACATGTTGTTGTTGTTGTTAATCTAAACATTTTTATGATGATTACTTGGCTGGAAAACTGTATTTCAAAAAAAGGTGTGAATTTCAAAAGGATCATCTCATATTATTTCAGAAACTGCAAAGTTGATAAATTCTCCTTTAAAGCAAACTGCATTTTTAAAAAATCCTCCATCCCTAGGAACATGTGTTTTCAGGGTCCAAGGCAATTCCAAATCCAAATAACTTTATTGGCCATGACAAAACATGAATCAAAAATAAATACACATAAAGGGATGCTGTGCCACAAATAATAGTCTCTGTTTAGATCTCTGTGTTTCCCTTACAGTTCACTGCTATATTGTCCAGGGTCTTCTTTCTGATCTTTTTGGCTGCCAGAGCAAAAAACAGCAACGTTATGAGTCACTGAAACCTTTACATCACTAAGAAGCCATAGGACCTTCTCTGCCGGGGAGAGACACCTTTACTGCCTAGGTGGTAGGGTGAGGGTCCTAGGCAATTCACCTTATCACTTGTCACAAAGCCAAACAGAGCTTTATGAAAACATTCCCGGGGGGGGGGAGGCAAAACAAAACAGTCATTTCTTTTGTTACCATTTACTTGCAAAAATACTAGCTAATGTGTGTCAGTGTTTAGAATGTCAGACTAGGACCTAGGAGACGACTTAGCCATTAAGTTCACTGAGTGATATTGTGACTGCTTCTCACTCACTGCCTCTCAATCTATCCCACAGGGCTGCTGTAGGGATTAAATGGGGGGGGGGGAGAGAACCATGCATGCCTGTTTGAGCTCTTGAGGGAGGGGCAAGGTGGGACAGAAATGCAATAATTGAATAAATAAGTACTGCATTGTCACCCGCTCAACAAAATTATTTGCAAAAGAGGAACATCTGTCTGTATAAAGCTTTCATTTGCAAAGAAACAGACAAACGTAGCAAGAGTTGGAAACGCACACACAAAAGCCTACCTTATCTGTCTTGAGCTGCTTGAGAAACCCTGAGGTTTCACACTTAGGTATGTGGGGTTTTTTTGGCATTTATTTTTAAGCCCCATGTGTACCACCAGTATTTCATAATATTCAGAAATACCATTATTTAAGGTATGCATTGAATCCAGTAAAAATAAATAAAGGGAATCTAGTTCATTTGGGGGGAAAGTGTACTAACTGGATTCTTCCTCCCCATAAATGTTTATATCTGGTAATTTTGTTTATTACCAGTCTGCCACCATTATATCCACCACTAAGGGAAGGGGCATAACCCAGGGTAGAGCTTCTGCTTTGCATGCAGAAGGTCCCAGTTTCAATCCCTACCATCTCCAGGTAGGGCTGGTTGAGACCCCTGCCTGAAAGCCCTGGAGAGTTGCAGTGGGTCAGTTCAGAAAATGCTGTGCTTGATGGGCCAGTGGTCTGACTTGGTAGAAAACAGCTGCCTAGGTTCTTCCTACTTCCCAATATCCTGTGAGCCATTGATCAGTTGTTAGAACTATGCTTGTACTCCAGCATCTGGTGAACAAGATCCAGACTGCTGTGAACAGTTACACTATATTCTACAAGCCCAATCCCTGAGAACAGGAGCTGTGTTCTGAAAATGCACAGGTGTCTTTGTGAATGTATCTTTTAGCGTAGCAGTGTTTCTTTTCTATCTATGATGTTGCCACTATCTTTCAAATAAATGTGTGAAATTATTACATGCATCTTCTGGATGTCTTACCCTGTTGAGAAAAACCATGGGAATCTATCCTTTCCTTTCTTGCCAGGCTTGCTTCATGCAGTGCTTATCATCATTTTTTTTTTTTTTGGTCAAACTGTTCATATTCAATTCCCTCCATTTGAGTTTACCTTCCTCTAGTCCAAGGTCTTTCTCTCCTTAAGGCTCTGCTTTGTCTTGATTAATCGCTGTGATAAAGGGAAATGTCCCTGCATGAGTTTATGTACTGAATGAGCAGGTGTGAATCATTATATCAAATAAACAACAGTGTACTGAAAATACACCCATGGCTAAACCTTAGTAGGAATTGGGAGTGATGTATGCACTTTGTGTGCACATGTGCACACAGATACATTCATCCACCCATACATAAATTGTCACGGTTGGAATCAATGCTCAATATATAGATATAGAGCTCCTCCACATGACCTGTCAATCCAGCACTCATCCTGAGTTGCTTGCACAAACTTACATGGTGATTAGATTATATCCAGTCTTTAGTGAGCATTTATTCTGATTTGATTACACAGAAGTTATATCACGATGAGCACCTGTCCTCTTGGTATGTCTTTCTGTTAATCATTCACTCATTCCACATTTTTAAAAGCTGCCATGCACAGCCAACATGGATATGATAAAGTGAAGACACAGTGGACTGTGTCCAATGCTAGTCTTACTCAGAGTAGATCCAATAAAATGAATCAACATGCTTGGATACACTCATGTGATTTCTCCCCCCCCCCTTTCCACAGGGACATTTCCCTGCCCTTCCCCCAGAGAAGGTCACAGGTCCCATCATCATATTAAATAATGTCCAGTTAACATCCAATTAAACATGGACTGACATTCACTTTGAGGCATGGCAAGGTTATGGATGCACACACCAGCATGGAATGCAATTTAACTCAACCTTTCCTGGACTCTTGATTTAGCCGCAAGCTTAATTAGAAGCAACCTGTAAATTTTGTACTATGTTCTTTGCTTTGTATGTTTATACCAGTTTCAAGTTCCAGTAACCATGAGGCACAGAGATATTATATCCAAGCCAAGGTTCCTCAAGCAGAAAGCTCAATTATTTGACTGGGATTACTTGTTTACAGTAAATGGATTTTCGCATTTGAGTTAATACATTTGGAGGGAACAAAAGTTTAACTCGCACATGCCAAAATGAGAAATACACGGATGGAATAAAGTGGATAGTTATTACTTTGCCATGTTTCTTTTATCTGTACCCTAATTTTCTCTGTGTCTAAAACTTGCTAAAGGGACTCTCACATCCAGATATTAACCGGGGGAAACTTGCTGCTGTCATGGGCCATCCTCCTCAATCATTGACTCTGCTGGATGTGGCTGATAGGAGTTGCAGTCCTATAACATCTGGAGTGGACAATGCTGGTTCATCTTGCAGTTAAAGATTCTCCCTGGGCAGTAAAAAGTTAACAGGTCCTGGAGTGACTCCTCCCATCCAATCTCACCACTGTTTCAACAGGAAGAGCTGTTGAGGTGCTTAGAGCCTTGGACTGGGACCTGGGAGAACAGGATTCGAATCCCCACTCATCTAGAAAGTTTCCTTGGTGATCTTGAGCCTGTCACTGTCTCTCAGCATAAGCTACCACAGAGGACTGTTATGGGTATGAAATTGGGATGCCACCTTGAGCTCCTTGGGGGATATAAAAGGTGGGAAATAAATGTAACAATAAAAATAAACTTGGACTGCTGTATTGCAGGCCTTCTCAACTCAATACCTTCCAGACACTCTTGGATACAACTCCAGCAACTTCCATATAGCATGGGACTCAGCTATACAGCTGCAAATAAAATTTTAAATGTGTTGTAAAGTGCAGTATGCAAAGGTGACACTAGATGGAGACAGTGAGCTATGCCAAATTCAATATATTTTTCAAATCATTTTTAGAAAAGCATTTTCACAGCGTTTCTTATATGTGTGTAGATTCCACCATGGTCTATAGACTGAAATATTTTTTTGTGAGGGTAACTGAAGTAGCTAATGGAAAAAGCAATATTTCTATTTAGGGGTATGCAACTGATTCAGATAAATCCTGAATCCTGAGATAAAGTAGCTTCCTCAGAGGGATTTTTGTCTTGTCAGAGGAGTGAAAGCCACCAACAAAGGGATGAATATTGATGGATCCAGATAATAAAATAATGCTGAAGACAAGTGTCTGCTAAAACTGTCTATCCAGAGGGAAATATTTTACCCAGTAGGTGGAAGTTTTTTAATTGTCTCCCCAAAATCAAAATTTAATGCACCTAAAACAACAACCGCTGGACTTTCACCCCCTTCCGTTTGCAGGTTTCCAGGGGCATCTATCCCATGTCTGCAATTTCAGTCCAATTGCCCACAAAACACTCAGAGAGACTAAATGATTCCTAGTGATGCCATTTTCTTGGCAGGAAAGCCACTATAGCTATCCTCCTAAATCTGGCAATATTTGTGTCCTCAAAACAGGCTATCTAGCCTGCAAATTTCATTCTATGCTCCACATATATTAAAAGTTATATATGTTGCCTTAAGGGGGAAAAAAATCAAACTTTTACAGTGCTAGGCACAAAAGCCTCTATAATTCTGCAGACTGTATTAACATTGGAGGGGGCCAGTATACCTGAAAATTTCATCCACTTCTGTCAAAGGGGAAAAGGTTATATATATTGTTTGAATTAGCCATAGTGAATGGAGTTGGTAGAAAGGAAACAGACCTGAACAAGCTATGTGCCAAATGGGGCAAGCCTATAAATTGTATTGTATGAAGGCAGACTTCCTTCTGAATCACCAAATCTGGATTCAAACCAAATCTTGTTGCTGCACACCCCTGTTCCTAACACATCAGTTCCAAGCTACTTTGTATGCATTATTCATATTATTAAAGGAAAAGGGACCCCTGAGCATTAGGTCCAGTTGTGGATGACTCTGGGGTTGTGGCGCTCATCTCGCTTTACTGGCTGATGGAGCCAGTGTACAGCTTCCGGGTCATGTGGCCAGCATGACTAAGCCACTTCTGGCGAACTAGATCAGCACACGGATACGCCATTTACCTTCCCGCTGGAGTGGTACCTATTTATCTACTTGCACTTTGACATGCTTTCAAACTGCTAGGTTGGCAGGAGCAGGGACTGAGCAAAGGGAGCTCACCTCATTGCTGGGATTCAAACCGCCGATCTTCTGATCGGCAAGCCCTAGTCTCAGTGGTTTAACCCACAGCGCCACCCGTGTCCCGTTCATATTATTAGCCATTCATTAAAAATGCTACTCTAGGTGACACAAAATACATCCATTGTCTTTATTAATTGTAATTAGTGGATTCAATGCTGCTATCTCATTTTAGATAACTTAATTCCAGTATGGCTCTATGCAAGGTTAATCACATAGGTCCAGTATCATTATTTATGGATAGACACAGGACAATATTATTATTATTATTGTTGTTGTTGTTGTTGTTATAAATGTTAATTTTATCACTAATACCAGGACACCTGTGTTATCAACAACAATTTTATTTTATTTCCTTTGCTAATGTAATTATTAATACATGTACTTTTCTGCATCACCATCTGACAAAATGGTGCGTGGACCAACAAAAGCTTATGCCATAATAGATTTGATGGTTTTACAGGTGCCACAAAAATCTTTGTTGTTAACCTCTCACTTACTTCCCTGGGTGTAAAGTCCCACTGAACTCAATCAACCTTCTTCAGAGTAAACACATATATGATTGCACCAGTCCAAGCACCCAAGAAATGATGAAATTGTGAGGCTATTTCTCCCTTTCTGAGAATCAATAAGAATTGGGACACGGTATTGATTCTCAGACCCTCCTGAAATGAAGGCGAAAACATCTTCCATAATCCACACAGTTTTAAAATATGGTGTCATTTAAGCAATACAGAATGTGTGCACTTTATTTAGGGGAAAGAGAAAGAAATGCTGCAAATAAATAAAAGTATGTTTCTTTTCCTATAGCAACTTCAAGCTGATGAAATAATCTAGCATTATTCAGTCCCCACCCCCTTGGAGTCAGAAGAAACACATTTATTGAATGTCATTTCCTGTCTGTTATCTGTCACTTTTCCATCAAAACATATTTGATCAGCTCTACCACATTTGCTTTAAGTTTTCGTTCTGCTAGCACCATTTCCTTCCAAAGAGAAATGGATATACAATGTGTCTGCCATTAATGCTTTGTTTTGCTGTCTGTGTTCTGACAGACACAAGGACCTCCTCATTTATACATTTCAAAATACAAGGATAATGTAAAACAAGCATTGTTCCGTATAGAACTGCTTCTGCCCACCAAGCAACATAGGCAATGAAACAATGATGACTCCCCAACAACTTCGGAGTGGATATTTAATATCTATTTCATATTGATATGAAATCATTTGGAGATGCCATTTTTTCTAGGGATTTCAAGTTCAATGTTATCAATATGCTGATGACACTGTAATATCAATCCATTCTATCTGAAACAGGAGAGGTTGTAGAGGTCGTGGACCTAATTCAGGGAAGTGCTGGGCTGCATGGAGGAAGAATAAATTGAGGATTAATTCACATGTCCATAAATTAGGAGGACCTGTTCTAGGTGGGGTTGCCTTGGGGGTACTGTTTGAATCCAAACTGTCTGTTACTTGAGGCCCAGGTGGCTTCAGTGGTGAGGAGCATTCTAGTAACACTAGATTTGGACAACTGCAATGCACTCTGTGTAAAGGTTTAAGAATGTGTAAAGGTTGGAGCTGGTGAAGAATGTGCTATTAAGTGAACAGTAAGATAGGACCATGTGCTACCAGTCCTGTGTACATAGGTGTACAAAAAACGTGGGTGCCACTGTGGTCTAAACCACTGAGCCTCTTTGGCTTGCTGATCAGAAGGTTGGTGGTTCGAATCCCCGTGGCAGAATGAGCTCCCATTGCTCTGTCCCAGCTCCTGCCAACCCAGCAGTTCGAAAGCATACCAGTGCAAGTAGATAAATAGGTACCACTGTGATGGGAAGGTAAACGGCATTTCCATGCGCTCTGGCTTCCGTCACAGTGTTCTATTGTGGAGAAGCAGTTTAGTCATGCTGGCCACATGACCCGGAAAGCTGTCTGTGGACGAATGCCGGCTCCCTTGGCCTGAAAGCGAGATGAGCGCCGCAACCCCGTAGTCGCCTTTGACTGGACTTAACCATCCAGGGGTCCTTTACCTTTTACCTCTACAAAAAAACCTCCATTTTTATATAAATGTTTGCAAACAAATACACATACAAAAATTTGTTATATTTAGGAAAATTGTTTGCAAAAATGTGAGCATTGCAGAGCAAAATGAAAATATTAGGAGAAATGCATACAGAAATGTGTATTAATTTTCATGCAGATTTAAGAATAAGAATAAGAAGCAAACAGATGTGGAAATGGAACAAACTGATTGACTGGCAAAATGAGACTCTAAGAGGAACAAAATATATTCACAGTACTTCCCATAAATGAAGGATGTTATATTTGACTATGTTTGGGAAATGGTACCCAGGTGTGGCATTTTTGATGTACTGACAAAAAAGAAGGGTGTGTTTTTTGTGTGTTTTTTTTACAGAGACCATGGTACATTTTTCCTTTAAACATTACAAAGGGACCTCAAGGACTGAGAACAAACAGTCCTTGGAAGAATTCTGTGGCTTTTAATCAAAGCTATGATCGGTTCCAAGTCATGTACCACTCATACTGAGCCACTTTTTAAAAAGCTTCTGGGTTTATTTCCTGCGTGTGTCATAAGTAAAGGATTTCTTTCTTTCTTTCCCAAAGTCAATGCCACATTACCAAACTGTTTTCATTTCTTTTTGTTTACTGTACACATATTAGTGTATTCAAATCTTATGCAAGCGTGTGTCCTCTTTCTTTTGGTGATGTTTTTTTCTTTTCTTTTTCAACAATGCTCAAGTGGCCAGCCACTTTAAGCCAGAAAGAGTTTTCCATTCAACTAAGCTGGAAGGGAGACTGACTCCTGACTCTCACCATACACTAGAGAGGCAGATGTTGTCATGCTGCATCCTAATGGCTTGTGACCTTCATGCTTGATCTCAGAGGTGGGAACCTATGAATGTCCAGATCCTACTGCACTGCAACTGTGAACATTTCTGGCTACTGGGGAACCAGGTTCGCGTCTCCGCTCCTCCACATGCAGCTGCTGGGTGACCTTGGGCTAATCACACTTCTCTGAAGTCTCTCAGCCCCACTCACCTCACAGAGTGTTTGTTGTGGGGGAGGAAGGGAAAGGAGATTGTTAGACGCTTTGAGACACCTTCGGGTAGTGATAAAGTGGGATATCAAATCCAAACTCTTCTACTGGCCATACTGACTGGGGCTGATGGAAGTTCAAGTCCAATAAATCTAGAGAGCTAGTGCTTTAACTGTATGGTGTAAATGTGGCTTGGATGGAAGCAGCTCTCTGGGGCTTCAAACTGGGGTCTCTATCAGACCTGCCTATAGTTGCTGAGGATTGAACCTGGGTCCTTCTGCATGCAAAAAAGGTGCTTTTCCGCTGAGCTACAGTCCTTCATTTCTTTCCTCTACTATTGTTATTCCCTGAAGAGGAAATGAAAAGACATTAAAGATGGCCTAACCTTCTAACAGTTAGTGGTAGTTATGTACTTACTGCATTTTTAAATCCTCACACCTCCCTTGATTTCTCCATTAAGCATGATATACCCTATTTTCAATACACAATGGAAACATGGAAGCTCATTTTTTCTCAGCGCTTTGGCTACAGACACTTGTCTCTACCCCACCCCCACTCAACCTTCCAAAAATGAATAAAGAGGAGCTTGCAAATAAGCTGTTAGAGAAATGATTCATAGGGCCGGTGAATATATTCTGGTGTTTAAAACAGTACAAAAGTATAATATACTAAGGAAATATCTTATCAACAAAGGGAGAGAAGATGACAATTTGGAAAATATCCAGAGAAAATGAGAACACTTGGCATGGCAGAATGTTCCAGTGGTAGAATTTATTCTATCTCTGCTTAAATTCTTTGGCATCCATTAAAAGTCGTGAATAATAAAAAAAGAAACAATCTTATTTTCTTGAGTTATGGAACAAATCTGGCACAGTACAAAAGCATTAGTGGTTATTGTAAAACGTTCTGAATTGAGGGGGGGGATAATGTTTTGAAAGGAAAAGACAGTGTAGATTTCAATTGTTATTGCAGCTTAGTGTCCAAATTGATGCAAAATATAACTTTTATGACTGATTTTATAGCTTCTCACAACTTGTGGTCTGCTTGACTTCTGTGCTGTGAGCTACCAGCCTAGGTAGGGGAGGAATTCTAATTCACTAAGAAGTCAGCCTCCTGCCCCTAAAGATCAGGCATCCAACACTTTCCATCCAATTGCCTCTCCTCATGGCCCATCACTTAGCATTAGGCATCCAAGGCAAGTGGAAAGTTAAACCAACATACAACAACAACAAAATCTGATGGTGGGATCCAACACAGTGCAAATGGGGCACTGCTACACCTCTCTCACTACAGAACCTCCCACCCTGCCTGCTAAAAAACAAACAAGCCTGATCTAAAAGGCTTAAAGACTCTCCAGAATATATTTAAGGGAGTGCAGGTGGAGCGGGTGGGGTAAGAGCAATGAGACGTTCCATTGTGTCCACTGTGCATGTGGGAAGACATCATTGGATGTTGCCCAGAAATATTATGCAGTCTATAACATTGTGTGTATGTGTAAGTATGCATCTTTGATTTTTTTTTCTTTTTTAAAAAATAGGAAGTTTGTCCTAGCTGTATACCTTACTGCATAGGTAGGTGAGCTGATCTTAAAGTAAACCTGACAAGGGAAAAGCAGGTAGGGCCCAGGTGAGGGCTGTTTAAATGGCCAGGGAGTGGACCCAAGGGAAGCCTTCACACTCCATCGACTCCGCCCCATGGCCTTGCCTGCATCACCATTTGCCAATCTGGGTTGCAGGCTAGGATATAGTTACCAGACGTCCCCATTTCCCAGGGACAGTTCCTCGATTTACAAATCTATCCCTGGACAAAATCCGTCTCCGGAATGTCCCTGGATTTCATTTAATGTCCCCAGATTTATATTTTAAGTGTTGTAGATTTGTTAGTAGGGAATGAATGTTGCGTGATGGATTCAACGGCACAAGACTCATTATATGGGGACTTCCAGTGAGGCAAAATTGTGAGCGCCACGACAGCGAGCAGCTCCTGAAGCAAGCCATAGCCAACTGCGCTACCAGGCTGGCTCCTGGCTGAGACTGCCGCCGCCACTGCCGAGGGGGAACCAGGAACGCCCGGCGCATCAACCGGGGGAACCTCTGACCCCCCCATGACCCAAATCTAGCTGGGAGCAAAAGTGCCCAGCCACCCAGCCGACTGCCCAGTGGCGCTCCGGGGCCAGGAAATCCCCAGAGCCAAAGCAGGGAAAAGGAGGAGAGGAGAAGGAGAAGGAAGAGAGAGAAAGAGGAAGGAGAAAAAAGAGGGGAGCCCCGACTTTTCCGCGCCATTGCCGCTGCGGAGGAGGAGAGGGAAGAGACCATCGGGAGGGCAAGGACACATGGCCAAGCCCAGGCCTGGCCCAAGCCTACTCCACAGCAGCTAGCACTCCAGGAGAAGCAGGCCAGGGTCCAGAGGAAGGCTGTGTGACAGAGGAAACCACCAATGAGAATATATTACTTCTTTTTTAAAAACAACAACTGTTAAATCCCCCCCCCTTGGATTCTTTGAAAAAAATCTTGCAACCTTAGGCTAGGATCTAGGCTTACGCGCACCCCCCCTGTTTGTATGGGCTCTGATGATGCTACTCCCTTGCCAGGGCCTTGGAGGAGCCTCTGCCGTCTGGCAACGCTGCCACACCTAAAAGGGGTGAGTGGACTTACTGCGTAAGATCAGGTGAGCTGATCTTAAACTAGGATGTATTTTGCTTCCCCTCCAAAATCTGTAACATAATATATCCTGCCTGAGTTGTCTACAAGTTTCCAACCTGAGTGTCCATGTTTCTGCATTTTTAACACAATTTTGTTTAAAAAAATTAACCACAGAATTATTGAGGTACTGGAGTTGTATAACACTTTCAATGGCATTGTTGTGTTCATTCCCCATTTTCAACAACATTTTCAAGGACATTCCCGGTGCTTATCCCTCTTTTTCACAGGGCAAAGTACTCACAAAGCTTATTCATCAACAGAACAGACAGTGTAAATATTAATTCGACATCTAATGGTTTTAAACAAACTACATTTTCATTGTTTCATTGCAGCAGAATTGGAAACAGTGGAAAAAGCCATTTCACCCTCTGGGCAACACAACTGTATCTAACACGCTAAACTCTTAGTGGCTCAATGGGATAAAATAGATTCAGCAGTGAATTGCAATTATACAGTACAGTTAGAAGCAGGAAAACTGCAGTGCTTGGTAATGTTTGTGCTTTATTGACTTTTCAGATGAGTGGTTCCATCAAATGTGAGGACAGATTTTTAAAAGGTTCTATTTGACATAATTGCTTTAATTCTGTGACTAATGAAACAGACATAAATGGTACCTCCTCCTAGCTTCAAGGCTGCCTCCGTTCATCCACTGCATTGTGATCTTTTAGATCTGCCAAAAAAGAAAGAGTGCCCTTTAAATATTATTTCCATATTCTGAGTTTGGAGAGTAATGACACACTGAAGGAGAGTCTTACGTAGATGGGTAAATTGGTCAGTTTCAGTTTGTCTCAGCTTCTCACCCCCCCCCAATCTTAAGTTCAGTTCTCTACATTTCCACATCAGGTTGCATACTGGATAGTTTTTGTGTTTCTTGTTAAAGAAGTCCTCATGAAAGTTTAATAGTATTTTAGTGAGGATGTGCCCTAATACTTTTGTTAAGTATTTTCTCCTAATATAATTCATGTTTGCATCTTACCATCAATAATATATGAATTTTATGCACACTTAACCTTAGAATATGCACATTTGTACACATATATTTCCCTCTTGTTTTAATATTCCTTCTCCTGCCAGCACTATAAGCATTTCTGGCAATATCATATTTGCAAAGTACCTATGTACCAAAGTACTCTACCAGGAGGTAGAGTTTCCAAAAATTCTTCCATTACATATTTAAGTATACATGACAACCCTACAATTGTCAGATGAGGCCTTATTTCTGAGCTCTACCATAGAATCATACAATTATAGAGTTGGAAAGTGACCTGAGGATCATCTATTCCAACCCCTTATTGGAGGTATGGCCACTGTGGGATGCCTGGTTGGCACTGACAAATGACAGGGCCTTTTCAGTGGTGGTCCCCTGGTTGTGGAATGCCCTCCCCTGTGAGGTGCATCTGCCTGAAACTTTATCAGCTTTCAGGAAAGTTTGGAAAACATTCTTGTTTACCCAGGTATTTGAGTGGCCTGTCAACTCTGTGCAAGGTGTGCTCATTGACTGGAAGAAAGTTTTTAACAATAATTGCTTTTAGGATATTTTTAATTGCAATTGTTCTTATAATGTCTTAACTGTTTTAGAATGTGGACTCAGCTACATTAGTAAAGAAAGAGCATTTTATATGCTTTATAACACTGTGAAATTAGATGCCACTGTGGAGTTCCATCTTCTGCCAACGTAATTTCCCACTTCGATGTTTACAACATGTTTTTTGTTGTGTCTAGATCCAGTCTGTTTTTGGTTTGATTTCAGTGGAGTGTCAGTTTGCTGCCCTAAGCTCCTTGGGGGTGGAAGGGTGGATGAAGTATAATTTCAACAAACAAACAAACAATTCATGAATCACTTCTTACGAAGCATCTCAAAGTAATTTCACAATACAGCAAAAAATAGTAAAGCAATTTCATATGGAAGTTAAAACAATTGCTTATATAAAATAATAATAATTGTATATATAAAACAAAATTTAAAATCAAATGCAGATGCTCACTGAGATAAAAGAACAACAACCATCACTTAGAAGGCTTGTTGAAAGAGGAATGGTTTCAATAGGCACTGAAAAAGCAGTATAGGCAATGCCTAGCTGTCTGATATATGCAACAGAAGGGAATTACAAAAGGTAGGTGCTGCCACACTAAAAGCTCAGTTACAACATCATGTGAAAGGGAACTTCTGCTGAGATTTGATCTGGGAAAGACCCTCTTCTGCAGGGCATCAGTTGGGAATATGAGGGGAGAGATGATTGTTTAGGTATCTGGTCCCCAACTGAATAGGGCTTTGTACACCAGCTCCATTCTCCATAGATCCTTCCCACGTATTTGACCAAGGTAGATCACAGTCTGAGTCTGTTTCTCTTTGCTTTGATAGCCAGAATATTTGAGGGTTACCCTGTTACATCACCGAACTCTTTTCATCAGCAATTGGAGTGCATGCTAACAGGAGCAAGTTGCCCTTTTGATATGATAATACATCCCTCACCAAAGATGTTTTAAATTGTTAAGTCCATTGTCCTTTGATCAGTGATTAACACACATCAAACCGTCTGTGAAGCTGTCTCCTCTGTAAAATATTGTGTTTGATGATATTCTCTCTTCTCTTGCTATTAACTCTGTGCAAGGTATGTGAATACCCTCTTAACTTTTCTTAATCCTCCAGAAGGGTTTCCCCCCCCCTCTCTGTCTTAGCTCACATAAAAATATTCTGGGATGCTACTGAGTCCCATCAATAATGTCTGCAGCATTTTGAGAGCTCCTGTGTACCCTGGTCTAAGAGGGGCCCTTAAGCAGGTCTCAGTCAGGGAGGAAGCAAGATACAAAGAAAATAGGACACAGCACCAAATGAGCTAGGTGCAAAGGCAATTGATTCAGACACAGTGTACAACATCTCTGACACTACACTAAGATACCTGGGTGTCCACAAGTGGGGCAGGGGGGCAATCCCACCCTCCAATAATCCCCAGATTCTGCAGTGCATTTTCCTAGCTAGTAAAACCTGAGACATGATGTGCAATGTACAAGCAGGGATGTAAAAAGGCATTGTTATCCATTCTGCCCTCTATCTGCCTCATACAGTACTGTTTTTGGTCTGTAGTTCGTCTTGCACCAAAAACTACATTATTGCTCTCAAAATCTGCAATTCACACAATAAAACCAATTTCACAAAACCAATATAACATTAAGACTAATAATCACAAACAACAAATTAACAAGTCATTGAGGGCACACTCTTGAGCTTCATCGGTCTGATCCAGCGGGCTCTTCTTATGTTCTCATGTCAAAGCATGCATATTGAACATGGCTCAGTATCCACTATTGTTTTATGAAGTCATTGATGCTGATTCCCCACCCCCATTCACACTCTTTCGTGTGCCACTCAGATACCCTGGTGTCAGGCTCTCAGGTGGAATAACAGTTGTCAGAAGGGCTCATTGGTGCCTTAATCTGGAGCAGGTCTCTACACCAAGGACCAGCAATCTTGTTTTCTTTGAACACTACGGGATCCACTCTGACCGCTGTTCTTCCCATCCCATGCATAAATTACTCCATCAAAGAGCTGGTGTTTATTCTGGGCTCTTTGAAATTCCAATCACTTGTATACATACCTCCTCAGGCCAGCCTGTCCTTTGAAATTTGGATTCCTCACAATTGGGACATTCATAAATCCTGGGCTGTAAAGTGTGGTTTGCCACTCATCTACCAGTCTATGCTATATCAGAGACATCTTCATGAAAAAGAATTTGAACTCTGAAGAATCATACACACACATACATATATTCAATGAACCAAAAGCAAAACAAAAACACTCCACTCAGACCACAAGCAGACAATTATTGTACTCATGTGTCATTCAGCACTCAATCACCCCCACTTACCCACCCCACCCCACCCCCACCCCACACAAGTATTTGTTTTGGTGCCAAATGCAATTCATAGAAATGTTCTCAAACAAGGGAGCCAGGAGAATTAGTACCACTAAGAATAATAAAGCAGGACTAGAAAGGCAATGAGCTAGCCCACTGCCACAGAATTGAGGCAGGGCTCAAAGGGGGCAGGCCAGTAACGTTGGGGAAGGTTCAGAGGAACTAGGTGAACAGTGAAATGCTCAACAAACTGGTTGCCTCTGGGCCTGCCCAGCAGTGATGCCAAATTTCTAATCAGCATAACAAAATTCTCCTCACACCTTGCTGAGATGAGGCAGTACACTGGGGCAGAGAAACACACAAGGCCTATGCAGAACCAAGCCACGTTCAAGGTCTTGTGGCTAAACCCTGGACAATTCAGCATCAGGTCACCTGAAAGGCAGCATCACCCCACACTGACCTGGAAGTTCACTTATATCATCTGGGAGTAATTTCACTTATAGTACAGTACCCAACAGAATATCATAGTGTGATGATTCCAAAATGGCATTTTCTGCCCTTGCTCTTGCACACTGGAATACCCTCCCCTCTGCCATACGTGAAACACCTCCCATTAGTTCCTTCAGATGTCTTATGAAGAAAAGTATTTTGCCCGGGTCTTTCCCTGACCCTGAATTCCTGGCTTTATCGGCCTTTTACATTGTTGTTTTACTGTGTTTTAGATTGTGTCTCTAACCTGATTGTGTCTCTGACCAGAGCTCCCCTGGCGTACTGCCCATGATTCTGTTTTATTATTTGTTTTTTGCATTGTTGTACACTGCCTAGATGGGTTGTGTGTTTTTTAATGAAGCAGTTTACTAATGCAAATAAATAAATTTAGTTATACATAGGGCTAACAGTGTTGCTGTCCCTGACTACTTCATCCCTCCCCACCTTTTGAGAAAAGGCTGAAGGGGCAACATGTAGGCTCCACACAGTTGGCAGAGTGGAGATAACAAGAGAGTGTTGGTGTTGGCTGGGGTGGGGTGGGGGATGGGGTCAACATTGTGCACAGTCCCATTTCAGCTCCATTCATTATCCATATCTGTAGGAGAGAAAACCTCTGAACAGGTTCAATCAATCAATCAATCAATCAATCAATCAATTCACAGCATTTTCACCTTGTCTTTCTTGCATTATATATTCTCCAGTGGTCAAGAGATCTTGGGGCTGCTTCAGCAAGGTGGCTGCAATGGGTTGCACAAGACAAAACACTCTCCCTGCCCCTCCAAATTCTCCAGCCTGTTTGATAGTGGTGAAATTGTGATCATTCACCAAATATTCTCTGAAGTAAGGGGCTGAATTTTGAGGTGGTGTAAAAGAGTCAATAATCATCTAGAGGACCTTTGGTTCTCTATTCCTTGTGTAGACAATGTGCCTAATGGTTGAGCTCAGGGATGGAATTCTAGATGTGGATGGGTGGCAGCTGCTGCCATTTCTGACTATTTGCTATGCTGGCTGTACCTGATGGGAATTGCAGTCCAAGAGCACCAATAGGGAAGCAGGTTCCCCATCAGTGGCCTACTTCATAAAAGGTAGCTTCCTATGTTTCTGGGAACATTTCCTTCAGACTGCTGATACCCTTTGATTTCTTGGGCCTCTTCACTTTACTTCAGACTGCTGATACCCTTTGATTTCTTGGGCCTCCCCAAATCTTTGTCCTCATCCAATCAGTAACACTGTTCCCCTGCTATGCTATGCACCGTCCACTCCCTCCACACCCTTGCATGTACTGATGCAACATCAATGTGGGAGAAATAAATTGGATGGTGGAATGGCATGTGGAGAAACATGAGGTCCACTAATACGATTCATTTATTGCAAAGCAGTCCCTCCTGCAAAATTGTGAACTCATTTATCAAATAAAAACCAGAAGAGTCTGCCCTTATCGTTATTATGATGATTGATGCCCTGAGAAGAACAAGCAGGGAGCCAGCTTTCTGGTGCCTGATTTCTTATAGACTGAGTTCTCTCAATTTATACACTATTGCTAACCACCCACCCACCCCACCTGATGCTTTGTTTTCTTAAGCAATATTTTTAAAGGGAATAGCCATATTTGGGTGTTCAATTCCCTATGCAATTAAAATCAAGCATAAGTAAGATAGTTGGCATGTGGCAGCTGACAACGATCCTCTCTGTTGCCGGGTATATCACACTCCACTCATTGGAAGTTGAACGTCTGCAGCTGGGAGCCTGATATATGATTTAGAATGCTGCACAATCCTTCTAATCACAGACCATAAATGCAAGTGAATATAACAACTTCTTTCCACCTGAAAGGCTAATGCATGGAGGGAAAGGGCATGTCTCTTGGTTCTGCCTCCAATGTCTTTCATCTAATCAGGTCTGCCCTCCACCTTCCATATGTTAGGTCAAAGGTGGGAAACTTTAAGCCTGTTGCTCTACAGGCCTCTTCAGCTGGCTCACTGAACTCTTCCCAGGCTATATGTCCTCCTCAGCCACACCCCTTTTCCCAGGCTCACTGACAATGCTTTGCACCTACCTTGAGTGTTTTTGTCAGGCTGGAATGTGCCCTGGCACTCTGAAAATGTCTCCTTCTTGCCTGGATGGAGGAGAGAGTATAATATTTAGCCTACTGCACAAACATAAAGGCAAAGGTAAAGGTACCCCTGCCCATACGGGCCAGTCATGTCCGACTCTAGGGTTGTGTGCCCATCTCACTTAAGAGGCCGGGGGCCAGCGCTGTCTGGAGACACTTCCAGGTCACATGGCCAGCGTGACGAAGCTGCTCTGGCGAGCCAGCACCAGCGCAGCACACGGAAACGCCGTTTACGTTCCCTATTTACCTACTTGCACTTAGGGGTGCTTTCAAACTGCTAGGTGGGCAGGAGCTGGGACCGAAAGACAGGAGCTCACCCCGCCGCGGGGATTCGAACCGCCGACCATACGATCGGCAAGTCCTAGGCGCTGAGGTTTTACCCACAGCGCCACCCTCTGCTTTAATGCTCCACTCATTTTTCCAGTGTTAATGAGCAACTCCTCATTGTTCATGTGTTAGTCTTCTGAATAAGCAGGGTTTATATCAACAACATATTTCGTTTGTCTTCTAGATGCATCTGAAACATCCATAATTAATCTTTCTCCACAATAAAATAAACAAATTAAGAAAAAAGACAATGTATTCTATACTGGCTGGAGACCGTCCTTTTGGTGCTTTTGAAACTTGTTGGACTCCAGCTCACATCACCCCTCAGCCCTGGCCATGCCAGCTGGGACTGTTGGGATTTGTAGTCCAAATTTTGGGAAGGCCTCAGTCTGGGAGAGGCTGCTGTAGAAAGACGCTTCAAGTATTTGACGCTTCAAGTATTTGGGGGGGGGGGAATTATGGCATAATGGCTACTAATGCAAAAGTGAAATTTCACTTATGAATATGGATCTTTAACATCTACTCTAATACTCTTCTTATTAGCTCTTCTTAAATTGGAGCATTACACAACAGATATAAAAAGACAACATCGAAGTTGCTATTGTACTATTTTTGCAAGAGTAAGGTTATTATCTAAAAGTAACGATACCATTAGCAGCCTGACATAACATGAACTTATTATGCATACCAGCATTCCAGCCAAGTAATCTCTGTGTGTGTGCATACCCAGACACACACAAATGGATATTGTTTATTATCTTGTGGGGTTAAATGCACTGGGGAGGTTTCGGGGGGTGTTAATAGAAGGCAATAACGTTTTAGGCTTCCAGAGCAAGTGCTTCTCTAATGCTGCAAAGTTCTGTTGGTGTCATGATGGAGGAATTTAACTTGTTGATCTCTGCAACACTAACAATACGGCTGATTCGTAAATTCCATGTAACCCATTTTTTATTTTTTTAAATATTTTTATTAAGTAGTTTCTTGTTTTACAGAAGTGTAGTGCCTCGTATTTTTTTTCTTCTTCCATGTAACATTTTTACAAATCCGCTTCATTTGTTGACGCATTAGGGAGAGAAGAAAAAAGAAAGAAAAAAGAAAGGAGGGGTGGAGAGAGGGAAGATGGATGGGGGTGGGGTCGGGTGGCGGTGTTTCTATTATGTTTAATGTATGTAGAGTTTGGTGTCAGCGTTGCTTGTGTTGTTCACTTGTGTTCCTTTGGTGGTGAGAGAGGTTGGGGTTGGCCTAGGGTGTGATTGTTTGCTTGTGATTGGCTGTGGTGATCTTTGTTTTCGTGTGTGAGTGGGGTGTGTGTGTGTTTTGGATCAGGTTAACCATATTGATTTGTATGCTGTTGGTGGATTATTGTCACTGTCCTGTTGGGCTGTGTATGTGATAAAGGGGAGCCATACCGGGGTGAAGGCGTCTTCTTCTGTTTGTCCCCGTGTCAGTTTCAGTTTATTAGTTAATTTTTCTAGTAGGGCTGTTTCCCATACTATTTTGTACCATTGGTCCATGCTTACTCCTGTGTCTCGCCAGTGTCTGGTTATGGTGTTTCTGGCAGCTGAGAGCAGGTGGGTTATGAGTTCTTTGTGGTGTAAATGGGCATTGTTGTCTTGGAAGATGTTTAGTAGGGCCAATTCTGGGGTGATGTCTACTACTTGCTTAGTTATTTTACATATTTCTTGTATGGCTGTTGTCCAGAATAGTTGAATTTTGGGACACTCCCACCACATGTGGAGGTATGTGCCTGTGGAGGTGCACCCTCTCCAGCATTTTGGTGAGGTTCCTGGGTGTATTAGCGCTAGTTTCCTTGGTGTTAGGTACCACCTGTAGGTGAGTTTCAGTGTGAGTTCTTTTCTTTTCGTTGATATGGATTTAAAGGGGGGTTTAGACCACATTCTGGTCCATTGAGTGGGGTTAATCTCATAGCCTATGTCATTCTCCCATTGTTTTTTGATTGCGTCTAGGGGATTTGCAGGATTTTGGAGTAGTATTTTGTATATTGCGGATACCATCCCTTTACCATTTCCCTTTGTTGTTAGGAGGAGGTTTTCGAAGGTTGTCAGGGGCCTAGTTGCTGCTGATTTTACTGTTGGGTTGTTTAAGAGGGCATGTAGTTGGTGTTGTGTTAACCAGGTCATTTGGGTGTCTTCTAGTTTGTCTTGTATTTCTTCTGTTGACAAGGGTTTGTTATTTTTATAAAAGTCTATTAGGCGATATAAAACCCCACGCTTTCCAGCCTAGGAAGCAAGACCCCAGAGACCTTCAGAGCAAAAGAACCAGCATAGCATAAGGTACTAGAGAAACATGACATCATGTCAAAGACACTTTTATAGCTGATCCGGAACTAGAGACAGGCTCTTTCATTTATTGCTATCATGGGCCTTGTCAACGAATTCCCATATATCCTCCAGCTCTCCCTTTTTGTCAGAAATAGTTCCAATTTTCTGGTCCCTTACCCTGAAATATCACTCTCTCTACCACCACCACCCATTCCCCCCCCACTTTTGGGCAATGCCTGGTTAAACTTTGACTTCCTACTGTTATCATTCAATGGGGTGAAGCTCTCTCGTCAGGGTCTCACAGAGTTAAATCACGGAGCTGCATTTTGTCTCTAGTGCACATCTTTGTTTGTTTCATGGTTATTATTTAATAATTTATTCATAGCATTTAAACCCCTACCCTTTGGTCAAAACATCTCAGAAAGCCTTACAAAAATCAGTACAATGACAGTCCCCATCCTACAGCTCTCAATCTAGAAACATGATAGGAGGGGTGAAGCAGTGAAATGGGAGGGGGGGAGGAAAAATCAAGCTCAGCCATAAGCTCTTAAAGTTACAGTCAGTGCTTTTTTCTGGAGGGACTCAGGGGTACACATACCCCTAAACATTTTGTGAACCTTTGTACTTTTGTCCATTTACTGTATTTATTTTTCCTGATTTGAACTATAAAATGGTGATTTTCATGAGTCAAAATGAGGGTACCCCTAAACATATTTTTAATAGGAAAAAGCACTGGTTGCAGTTCTTATAAAGCAGCTGGAAGCTGTCTGCTTGCCTTTCCCTTCATAAAGAACATTTGTACCCAAGTAGCACCCCCTCCCAATCAGATCCAAAAGCAGAGCTGGTGACAATGCCCAGGCTCTTACCATATACAGTGGTACCTCGGGTTAAGTACTTAATTCATTCCAGAGGTCCATTCTTAACCTGAAACTGTTCTTAACCTGAAGCACCACTTTAGTTAATGGGGCCTCCTGCCACTGCTGTGCCACCAGAGCACAATTTCTGTTCTCATCCTGAAGCAAAGTTCTTAACCCGAGGTACTATTTCTGGGTTAGTGGAGTCTGTAACCTGAAGCGTCTGTAACCTGAAGCGTATGTAACCCGAGGTACCACTGTAGTTCTTCCTTCTGACAGCTGACTTGATGCCTGTTAGAAACCTCCCAGGAGGGGACTTGGTGGAGTGCATTTGGAATGCACTCCAACTTTTGCTGCTCTAAATTTGAGACACCCCCTCAATCATGACACCACCACCATTCCCTACCGACCCAACCCGATCAGGCCCGCTGCCCGCTGCCCACTGCCTTATCTTTGCCATCTTGCCACTGCTGCAGCGAGGCCACCTCCTCTTTTTCTGAGAGGCTTGTTCCTTGGCGCATTGGCATTTGCATTTGAGATTGCCTGTGCCCCTTCCCAGGGTGAAGGGACATTCCAGTCTTAAATGGGACATTTTGGGATCCAAACAGAAGCTGGGATTGGCTTCTGTGATCCAGGATGTCCTGCTTAACACAGGATAGTTGTTGGGGGGTGTTATGCCACAGAATGATATCATTACCATTATCATTAATTAAATCTGTTTGTCCAAATATTGCCCAAGGCAACACAAAATTACTTACTGATAAGTCAGGGGAGTGTGAGGAGTTAAAATTGTGGTGCCATTCTAGGGGGAAATGGGTCTTGCCAAGGTTTGGGGATCCCGGCAAATTCCTGGGAATGCCAACTACTGACTCCAGGCCTGATTGCCTGTGCCTGAACACTAAGGTACCAGTGAATGGGCAGGTGGCCATTTCATGCACTGCAGCTGTTGAGAGATGCTCTGAACTGTTAACAACCTATTGTAAGACAATTAAACTCTCTAGATTAACTCTGACTGAAAGAACAAACATCCTCTTGGCTCTCAAATCAGTGAAAAGGGTCATTTGTGGTAGAATAAATGAATGCATCATTCATTTCTGCAGTAGATCCTTCAGCAATGTGCAATGCTGGTTGCTAGTAGGACATGTTTGTGTCATGAAGTCATCCTTGGTATGACAATAGGGAAGTTCCAAGCACATGCCAGAGGGTATGAATCCCTTACTCACTGAGAGAAAGATCAAAATTGTTAAGGTTTCCCTCATTATCACAGGGGCCCAACTGGTCTTAAAAAGAAGTTGGTCATTTAGTTCTGCTAGCCTCATGCTGCGGAATACTCTTCCAGCAGAAAATTAGGCAGGGATGCTCGCTTTTGACTTTCAGGCAACTCTTTATGCCAGCAGGCTTATGAAATTCTTTAACCATTTCTTTGAGCAACTAGCCTTTCTAATGTTTTATGTTTGTACAGTATTGCTTTTATTTTGTATAAGTTTTTATATTGCTGCACACTCCCCTGATATTTTATATAAATATTTCAGCAAAACAAACAAACCCGAGTGCAAATCCCCATTTAGCCACAAAGCTTGCTGCTGCTGCTGCTGCTGCTCACAGTCTCCCAGTTTTTCTACATCTGGCTGAGATGGAAAGAAGCTGCACCCAAATCAATGCCAGAATGCTATGAAGAAGTTGGAACCTGGAGTGCAGGGAGCAGAAGATAACCTCTGTTAACCTCCAAAGATCTGAAGCTGAGGCTACCAGTGTTTACACCTATCCGACACCTCCAGCAGCTTCATGCTTCCTGCCAAACATAGGGGGTGATGTTCTACACTGATGTTCCCCTCTGCTAAAGATAGAAAGGCATGAAAAGGGAAAATATGGCTGATTAGCTAAGGACCTGATCTACAGGGAGCTGGCATCAGGCGCCAGGCCCATTGGCAGACTAACTCTGCATTACAAAAATGTCTGCAAACATGGCATGAAGTCTGACAGCATTAGACACGCCATGTGGGAATCCAGTGCAGACAACTGGCACACCTGAAGGCAATCACTCAGGTCGTGCATCCACAACAGTGGCCAGAGGAGGAATGAAGACTATCCAAGTGTCCCTATTTTCCAGGGACATCCTTGATTTGGAGAAGCTGTCCTGGTTTTCCTTAGGATGTCCCTATTTTCATTGGATAAATGGTGGAGTTATCCGACCCCCCAAGCCGTCTGAAGGAAATCCTGTATAGGGAAGTTTTTTAAATGTTTAATTATGTTTTTATATATGTTAGAAACTGCCCAGAGTGGCTGGGGCAACCCAGTAAGATGTGTCGGGTATAAATAGTAAAATTATCATTCTGGAATGGGGTGTCCATATTTTCATTGGAGAAATGTTGGAGGGTGTGGGAATGACCGCTGGGACAGAAGAAACGCCATGGTGCATCTGCATCAGTGCAACCCAACACCTTCATCTGCCCCAGCTGCAACAAAACATATATCTCCTGTGACAGTCTCTACAGCCACAGCAGGTGCTGTAACTCTCCAACAGTTTGCCTTAATCCCAGAAGGCACTCTCTTCCATTGTCTCCTGAGACAGAGGGATGCCAAACAATTACATAGAATATAATCTCTATGCGAATGACAGAGAAAGTGCTAGGAGATTTTAAAGTTCACAATTTGCCCTTTCATCTTTCCAAGCCTTTCTCATCAGAATTCTTCAGTCAGTCAGTCAGTCTGTCATAATTGAATCAAAATGAGCTGGAAGTTTCATTCGGGTTCCTTTCTGTGTTGTACATCACTGCATTTCAAACTGTCCCAGAAGTGAATGGAAATGAGTAAGATCAGAACTGCATGGCATTCTTTTCAAACATTTCACCATTCTGGAACTTATAGGAACATGATCAACATATCAATTTGGACCATTGATCCATGTGGCTAAAAATTTTCCAGCTTTACCGGAGCATTATTATGCTATTATAATATATATATTTCTATACCCCACATTTTTCCCTGACAGAGACTCGAGGTAGCTTACAGATATAAAAATGGCTAAAAACATAGAGGGGGGGAAGCAATCATTAAAAAGCAAGTAAACATTGATAGAATTAAAACTAGAATTTAAAAAAATCTATTAAAACCATACAAATAATTACAATAAAAACAGCAGTAGAGGTCATTGGGGTGGGGCTTCTGTGTGTTTATGCCCCTCCCTCTCACTCTCCTGTTACACTGTTGGTGGGAGGTCAGGTAAGCAGCTCCTCTCTGACCCAACAACTAGTCCTAGTTACTGGAAATTGAACCTGAGATCTTATGCATGCTATGGCCGTTCTGGAAAGTGAACAGAATACAATTGCATACAATTGTAAAGTGACAAAAGAGACTAAATCTTGCTTTATTGTTTTGTAAATAATTTTGTGTTCATTATTATTTTCATTTGTATTTTTTGGTTTTCTTCCTCTCTCCTTTTCTTGGTGTATCAACAAAAAAAGCAAATAATTTAATTTTTTTTAATTTTTTTTAAAAAGTAAAGTGACATAAGAGATAATGTCACTTCATATTGCAGGTGGGAAGTTGCCAGTAAGTTGATGTATTTATTTTGCACAGAAAGTACGGGTATATACAGTCAAAAGTATATACAGTCTACCTGTAGTCTGCAGCAGGGATGGATGAGAAATTCATTAGGTCTTCACTTCAAAGTGACTCATCCTAATTCTCCAGTCCCAGACTTACACTCATCAGTTGACTGGATTCTGCACGTCTCTCAATTTTGTAATGAAAAGTTGGTGCCCTTTTCAAAAGGCATATTTTATGAAATAATATGTGGAGAAACATACCTCCCCAAATATATATTTTAGGAGAAGAAAGCATACGAAAATGCATGAAACATTTTCAAAAATGTGTAGACTTTAAATGAAATAAACAATATGACTTCATTCTGCTGCATGTACAGATGCAGAAGATCAGGGGAGGTCAGGTTGTTGCTGTTTTAGAACATACCTAGAGCACAATCAACAGTCCCCCAGCAGTTGCAGGGAGTAGCTGTAAAATAAATAGTGATGGATAGCCTATCTTTCAGGGAAACTCATTACCTTCATTGATCTCCTAATAAAGGAATTGCTGATAATTTTATGAGATATGAATGCTTTTGAATTTCAAAAACGGTGCACAACATCCCATTTTCATATTGCAGACATGTAATTGATGCTCTGTCTACTACTTTTTCTTCCAATTCTGTGTCTACGGAATATATTTAAATTTTTTAAAAGTATGGGATAATTACTTGCATCATTTATACAAACTTGGCAGGAAGTGCTTATGCCATTTCATATTAGGAGTGATTTTCAAATATATATTACTATTAAAAATTAAAATCTCTGCAGAAACTAATGGCCCATCATAATGGCAAGTGCCATGAAGTACTGCTTTGGTGTATAACGATGAGAATTCATGTCGAAATCTTCAGTTCAGAGCAAATGAAAAGCATGCATCATAAATGAACCATGTGTAGAACATTGAACAAACTATATTGAAAGGTTCTAGATTGCATGGGGGTTGGAATCAAGATCAAAAGCCACTACAAGAGTGAGAGGTCTGGTGCCAAAAGCACTTTCAGTTGTACAGGGTGAAGGACTCTCTAGTTTTCATATTGTTCCCACTGCAGATTCCCACACATGTGTTCTGGAGGATCTCACCAACCCCAGGACAGATTTCCAGGATTCACAGCAACTATAAAGGAAAAAGGGACATCTCAATTCTATTAATGCAGGGTATCTAACATTGCACAAATTACAGCTTATTGGATTCCAGCTCTGATCAACTCCAGCCAGCATATACAGTACAGTAGTCAGGGATGATGGACGATGCATTAATGGACAGATCTAGGCCATTTCATATAGCAGGGTGTGGGACCCTCCAAATGTTTTTTTTTAATTATTTGATTATTATTTTTGTTGATACACCAAGAAAGAAAAGAAAAACAGAAATACAAATGAAAATAATATTAAGCAAAATATTATTTACAAAACAATAAAGCGAAAATTGGTCTTTTGACTGTAGACCCGACCTCCCATCTATTCCTTACTTCAATTGTATATTACTTGTTGCCAATACACACTTTTATCATGATCTAACTAATTCTTAATTTATCTTAGGTCTCATATCTTTCTTGAAGCTACTACTGAAATTATTAAAATGCTGTGACAGAGTTTAAACTGCTGTAGTTATTTTTCAAATACATTTCAACCACTTCCCATTTTGTGACAAATTCCTGTTTTGGTTTATTCTTTATTTTTTCTGATAAGCTATCAAACTCCGCATATTCTGTCAGTTTTTGAGTCCATTCATGGATAGAGGGGATTTCATCACTCTTCCATTTTGCAGCAATAAGAACTCTTGATGCAACCCAATGCCTATGCCAAACCTCTTACATCTGTTGATAATAAGGTTGTCATGTCTCTTATTGGTTGTCATGTCTCTTATTGTTGGTATTGGGGAGGACCGAAGGGTAGGGGGGAACGCCTTGCCACACAATTACAACCTATTGGACTCTGATCAGCCCCATTGGTCAGGGGTGAAGGGAATTACATGAATGGACAGAAGTTAGGATCCAGGCCACTTCATATAACATGGAGGGGGACCCTGTGTGGCCATCCAAATGGTATTGGACCCCAACTCCCATCAAGAGCCCCAACAAGAGGTTTCCTAGCAACCTCTGGAGTGCACCCGAGCATTAATGGATCAGGAGTTTGGGTCCAGACCTTCATATGTAACAGGGTTAAGGAACATGTGTCCCTCCAGTATTGTTGGACTCCAACAACTCTTAGCCCCAGCCAACATGGCCAATGGACAGGGATGATGGAAGCTGCAATCCAACAGTTTCTGGAAGGTTACAGGATTCCCATACCTGACATATGAGGACAAACTATTCTCCAAGGACACTTTTTCAGTGTGTCCAGCTTGCAATTAAAAAAATGAAGCAAAAACAAAGAAAAAACTTCAGGGAGGTATAACACTCACTTCATACTTATACTGTCAAGCTGTACAGTTCTGAGCTGGGAAACAAAACAAGGTCCATTCTTAACCTGAAACTGTTCTTAACCTGAGGTACCACTTTAGCTAATGGGGCCTCCTGCTGCTGCCACGCCGCCACTGTGCGATTTTTGTTCTCATCCCGAAGCAAAGTTCTTAACCCGAGGTACAATTTCTGGGTTAGCGGTGTCTGTAACCTGAAGCGTCTGTAACCCGAGGTACCACTGTATATGTATTTTTAGCCTGCCTGGTCCTTGAAAATGTAGATAGGGGGATCATTGTGTCCATGTATTATTTTGGAAGGTGTGAATTTGATAGATTTGGCTCTAAATGTGAACTGAACAATTTTCTCCCCCACCACGAATGGGGAGAGAAACAGATTATCCTCTAATCTCCTGTTGGTGTTTTCCTGCTTCGTTGTTGTTGTTGTTGAATTTGGGGTGGGGGAAATGTCTAAGTTGTGCAGCTCTACCTCAGTTTCTAGTTCCAACTTCAGCGAGAGGACACTTGGCATTTAAAGGGACAGAAGGAAATGGGTGACTCCAACCTTGATCTCTGCAGTTGCTTCGTATTAAACCAAAGTTTTGGTCAGGGCTACTGTGAATACTTTGAGCCTGTCCTTCTGTGTGGTCAGCAAATATTACCTATTACATTCTAAACTTTCTGCAGTTCCAGCTCCTGTTCAAGCCATCATTCTAATTGATGCAGAACCAAAGAATGTACCACCCACATCTAGATTCAGGTTTGTTATGACATAATGGGAACTAATTTTCTCCAGAAATCTAAAAAAAAAAAACACCAAAAAACTAGAGCACCCAAACTTCTAAAGTCCACTAAAAACACCCCAAAGTGTCTCAAACTGTCCATTATGAACATCATAAAAAGGAAACTTTTAGTTTAGTAACACTCTTTGATCAATAATATATCACAGCCCTTCTGTATTTACCAAGATGGAGGAGCTGTTTTGGCTGGCTATTTTGTGATGAGTCCCTAGTGAAGTATTAACTGAGCCCGCATGTCCTTGTGTTTATTGAACTTTTTTATGGGGGACAGATTGCCCCTCGATGGTAGCCAGCAAATGGAGCATCAACAGATGGAAGGCAGTCTGCTATTAATTATATTGACATGTTTGCATCAGTGGCTGTTGCAGTAATTAAGGCCATGCTGTCAATATGTGCAGTGGAAACCCTTCCTTACCAGGGGTCAGTAATTCCACTGAAAAAAAATCTCTGTGGATTAAAACTTCAAAGAAGAGTTGGTTGGTCTTTTCTAAACAATATAATACAAATATCTTCATATCCTTAAAAGAAATTCCAAAGAAACATTTAATTCTAGGTTCAGATTTCAGTGATCTGGTAATGTTGTTGTCGTTTAGTCGTTTAGTCGTGTCCGACTCTTCGTGACCCCATGGACCAGAGCACGCCAGGCACTTCTGTCTTCCACTGCCTCCCGCAGTTTGATCAAACTCATGCTGGTAGCTTCAAGAACACTATCCAACCATCTCGTCCTCTGTCGTCCCCTTCTCCTTGTGCCCTCCATCTTTCCCAACATCAGGGTCTATTCCAGGGAGTCTTCTCTTCTCATGAGGTGGCCAAAGTATTGGAGCCTCAGCTTCACGATCTGTCCTTCCAGTGAGCATTCAGGCCTGATTTCCTAAAGAATGGAGAGATTTGATCTTCTTGCAGTCCATGGGACTCTCAAGAGTCTCCTCCAGCACCAGAATTCAAAAGCATCAATTCTTCGGCGATCAGCCTTCTTTATGGTCCAGCTCTCACTTCCATACATCACTACTGGGAAAACCATAGCTTTTACTGTACGGACCTTTGTTGGCAAGGTGATGTCTCTGCTTTTTAAGATGCTGTCTAGGTTTGTCATTGCTTTTTCCCCAAGAAGCAGGCGTCTTTTAATTTCAGTGATCATGGAGCCCAAGAAAGTAAAACCTCTCACTGCCTCCATTTCTTCACCTTCTATTTGCCAGGAGGTGAGGGGCCCAGTGGCCATGATCTGGTAATAGGTCAATTAATTCTAGTTATGTCCCACCTTTTTTCTACCCAAATATCTCAAGGTGGTGTACCTGCTTTCCTTCATCATTTAATCCCCACTACAGGTGAATACATCCAGGGGGTAGGGGTGGTAAAACAGGCATCAGTGCTATGGGCCCTGCTGAGTTTGGTTGCCCTGATACATGCTTGAAGATGCCACAATCTGGCACCAGAACTGTTGTGATGTGCAAAATGTGGATCCATCTACGGGAACTATTTACTGATTCATACTTGTGCTTATTGTTGAGGACTTTTTGACTCCTTCCAGTTCTGTGTGCCTCTGCTTATTAATTTGAAACAGAGGCCATTTCAACTTAAACTGCTGAAGCTTTATCATCTTGTACTCCATTCCCACATACAGAAAATAATAATAATAATCAATTGTAACTTTGGACACTGGTCACCTCCAGAACTGTGTGCTGGATTGATGTGCGAGAGTTGTCAATGGGTAAAAAGTTGAACTGTCATTGGAGTTGCCTTTGTAGGACTGGTGACAGTGTCATCTAGCAGATGGTGTCCTCAAGGGCCACTTGTACTTCCACTGTGATGAGCAAGAAGCAATTAGAAGTATGTGTGATATTTTTAGATTTGCCATAAGGTATGTCAAAAGCTTATATTACTGTATGAGTTAAGGGGGGAAAACCCAGCTATCTATTTGCAAGGGGCTGAGAGGGGGTGATCATTGTTGAAGGACAGAACATTGCATTTGTGTGAGCTTCCCATTCTAGATTCTTCTGCCCAGACAGGATGAGTCAGATGTGCTGTACTAACATGATGGTTGAGGTCATATTTAAATAAATAAATAAATGCATTACTTTCTGCCAAATGATTCATGCTGTTGGATCAATATTTTTAGCAATAATGTTCTGAACTTTCTGCAGACTCACAAAGAGTCCTGCTTCTTTTCTTTGCAAAGCCTGTCGCATGCAAAAAGATTGCAAATGGGCACTTCCACTCCAGGACGTTGGCTAAATGCCATACTAAACATATAATGGTGCAACAATATGCACAATAATCAAGATTTAATTCTGTATCTTATCATTGTACCCATGTGTGGGTGAAGGGACACTAACAAATTAAATGAATTAAAGCTCTTGGGGGGGGGAGCCAATAACCCTGTACCAAACTACATATCTGTAGTCAGTACATGTTCTTAATCTTGGTTTAAACTATCTGTCCAAGGTATTTTGTAGGGGCTTGATTCAGCCCAGGTTTCCCACCCCCCCCCCCAAAAAAAATCACTGTTGGGAGATTTTAAAAAACAACAACTTTTTGACAGAAGTGGGTGGAATCTCCAGACATATTGGCCTCTCCAAAGTGCATGAAAGCTTGTTAAATTACACGTAAATAGGTCCAATGATTTGTGTGCTAGGTACTTTTTAAACTTTGTTTTAGATGAAATTTAAAGGCAAGCTAGCACCTTCTGAGAGTATGCATCCTGCCAGATTATCTCTGGTGGTTATTGTGCAGGGACAGCTATTGGAGTTTGGGAGGTGTTAGAAAAAGAATAATTTGATCTCTCCTAATGTTTTGTGGGCAATTCATCAGAACACTGCAGACATACCCCTGGGTTATGAACCTGTAAAATGTGGACAAATAGATGGTAGGCACCTTTAAACTTCATTTTGGGTTGAAGGGGAAGGGTTGGAAGAACTAAAAGAGAGGAATTTTCTGGGTAAAATATTTCCCTCCAGTTACAAACTTGATCTGTAAATCATAATGGCACATTCCCTCAACTTTCTTAATCTGCTCTCTCCCGCAAAGGCATTAGGACTAGAGAGCATTCAAAACAGAATGTTCATCATTCATAAAGGAGCTTCCCCTCCTGTTTATGGCATTTTTCTGAAGTTTGGGACAATTTCAACATTGCAAAGCTTTCCCCTACCACCTACCCCAAACTGCCATTATTCTTCTGTGGTAAGCTTAAAGAAATAGTCTCACTTTGAAGAAATGCTTGTCTACAGCACCCCCCCCCCCAGGTCTCGATTACTGAGATGCTACAAAGCGTTTTAGGGGTCCTTGCTTTGACTTGTGTAGACTTGGACAGATCCTTCTTAATCTCAGACAAGCCACAAATACCTTTGAAAAGTCTACCTTGGCTCAGGATTCAGAATTCATTGAAATCCGGTGAACACTCCTACTATGTACCGTATGCACTGGGCTCAGTACCAAATTTAGGACTGAAAATTGGAGAAAAGGAGGATCACTGTTAGAAGTTGTTGGATCTAAGTGCAGACCCTCTGTGTCACTATTTTCCAGGATGTCCCTAACTTAGAGAGGCTGTCACGGTTTCTGATTTGATCCTGGAATGTCCCACTTTTCATGGAGAAATGTTGGAGAGTATGGAGTTATCTGACCCCCGAGCCGTCTGAAGGCAATCCTGTATAGGGAAGTTTTAAAAAATGTTTAATGTTTAATTATGTTTTTATATATGTTGGAAGCTACCCAGAGTGGCGGGGGCAACGCAGTAAGATGTCTGGGGTATAAATAGTAAAATTATCATTATAGAATGAGACGTCCCTATTTTCATCGAATAAATGTTGGAGGATATGTAAATGCAGTTCCCAAGGGTGAATTACAGGCAGAAGATTTTCAATGGACCTGACACGTTGTAAGTAAGAGGGCAGGCAGGTGGTTATGGTCAGGCTGGTGGGGCAGTGCCCCAATATCCCTAATGGCCCAACCTCCACTGTTCTTTGACTGTGCTTCTTCCTCATCCCTGCCTCCTGGTTTGTCTTGCGAGTTGACAGGTCCCATGGCCAGAGGCAAATTAGGGGAGCAGAACTGGTTTTGCCCTGCATGGAGAGCCTCAGGCACTCCACAGGGGATGCCACAACTATGACTTAGAATGAGAGGCAGGGGGCACTAAATTTTGGCATCTGCTGAAATCCCCCAAGGTATGCTACTGCCATGGCACTTTGTTCCAGGCTCATTCCATATCCAACAAACCCTGATGTATTAGTACCTCTTCAGAAACAACAACAACAATTTATTATTTATACCCCGCCCATCTGGCTGAGTTTCTCCAGCCACTCTGGGCGGCTCCCAATCGAGTGTTAAAAACAATACAGCATCAAACATTAAAAACTTCCCTAAACAGGGCTGCATTCAGATGTCTTCTAAAAGTCAGATAGTTTTTTTATTTCTTTGACATCAGGTGGAAGGGTGTTCCACAGGGCGGGCGCCACTACTGAGAAGGCCCTCTGCCTCGTTCCCTGTAATTTCACTTCTCGCAATGAGGGAACCGCCAGAAGGCCCTCGGCACTGGATCTCAGTGTCTGGGCTGAACAATGGGGGTGGAGACGCTTCTTCAGAAACAACAAAGTCATAATTCCAAAACCTGCAGGTGAACTTTGTTCATATATATGAAAGTTTATTGAAACTTTTCATCATACTATATAATAAGAAAGAAACTAATCTATTTTTTAAAAAAATGACAAAAAGGGAAAAGGGAAAGAGAAGGGGAAATGCAAAGTCCTCTCTCAAAGGTAGAGCATAACACAGAAAGAGGTGAATGCTCCCAGGTCTTACCTGGGAGCTTCCCTTTCCTCTCCCAGCCTCCCACCCAGGGAGTAATTCGCTCCCCTGCCTCTCACACAAGGTCTCTCACCATCCATCCATCATCTTCAAGTGTGTACCCTCATTAACCCAGAATAGAGGACATTAAAGAACAAAACAAAACATAAACAAAAAGAAAGCAGATAAAAGAAGACAGGGAGATAAAGATAATTTAAAAATGAAAAGAAAAAAGAGAGGAGAGAGAAATAAAGAGGATTTCCGATTTTCTGTCTTTCAATTAGATACATAAAGATTACTCAAAATATTCAAATTGTTCTCTCCTGGATTTTATCTAGCAATGTTCTAAGATAATTTCCATCTGCTCCTCATTTTGCTTTCCCAATCTCCATCGCTTGACTGTTTCACACCTCCAGGCACCTGTGTGATGGTCCTCTCCATTTCATCATCTACTGCCTCCAGCTTTACCATTCCACCAATATTCCTTCATTTATCAATGGTTCTGAGTCTCTTGCAGGAGAACTTTGGATGGGGAGAATTTTTGGAAAGGATCCCTTGCTATTGCTCCCCCACCAATTCCACTACTGTCGTCCAACATAACAGCCGCTCTTCCTTGTATAGTGAGCCTCTTGCTACTTCATTAATAATTTCAGGTGGGGGATTGATCTTCTCCTTCCTGCCTCTTTTAACACATTACTGATATTGTTTTCTCAAGAGTGGTGCTCATTCAGAAATGTTGTGATAGAGACAGACATTATGGTCCAACGAGCCTTCAAAAATCTATTACTTTTAGTTATTTTATCTGTATCCTCTTTTAAACGCTAAGTGCTTTATGCATTAAAAATCAATTACAGGGTGACAAAAAAAATGACAAGCCAGGCCATTTAGAAAAATCAATGGTACATATTAAGTTAGAACCCAATTAGTCCACATAACCCACTTCATCTAAAAGGAGCATGCTCCAAATTGATTAATTGACCATTTTTCAAAGCCAGTTGCAGCAAATTAACTTTACAGATCTGCCAAGTTTACTGGAAACAATTCATTTACCAAGCGACAATGCCATTGTGAACTGGCCCATCACTGAGCATGCCAAACAAACACACTGTAACCATCCAAAAACTGAAAATGATGGCAGGCCAGGAATCACATCCACCATGCCCAATTATTTAGTGGTCTGGTTTTATGAGACTTACTCAAGCATGGAAGTCTCAGTGGAATTTCTCAGCGAGAAGTGTCATCTTTACAACTGTTTGTAAAGCATTTTTCAGAGTGGCATATTAGATATAATTAGACATTTTGAAGAGAAATGGCGGGGCTACAGAGTTCACTTTTTAAGGGAAAGAAAAGAGAATTTGACAGAATGCTTGACATGTGTCAAACATGTCAGAGCTATGTATTAAAAAGTTTTTTAAATAAAAAGTCACAATATTTTAAACACTGGAGTAACTTTTAAGGAGAGAGTCTCATGGTCCAAAGGTGCATAAAAAGCTTCCCCAAACATTCTGAAATTCTTGTTTTGCAGCTTAGATTTCATGACAGAAAGGGGAGGGCAAAACCACATCCACTTTGCATTTTGGGGATTAGGGTACACAATCTGAAGGGACTTGAGGCCACCACCTATCTAAAGCTAAGCAGGTCTGGTTCTGGTCAGTGCTGGGTGGAATCTCCTGGAAACCATATATATGGCAGCCTGGGTTCCATGGTGAGAAAAAGGCAGGCTATAAAAAGTAAGGAAAGGCATTAAATGTATAAGAAAGCTCTACAAAATAATGGAATCTGGAGATACATCAATGGCCCCAAGGCCCCAAAACGTGATGAAAGAGGGATGTAAAAAGAGTGCTGAAAAGTCACTATGGTAGCAGGGAAGGCCTGCTTTCCCTGGTACCTGAGAGCATACAATTCCATTCAATGTGGACACCTGAATCCATGCCCACCTATAGGGAACTGTCTCATTACCTCACTATGTTTCTCCTCCTCCTGATGGAGGTAAGCTGGTGAAGAGCATCTATTTCCTCCTGTGGCTCAACATTCCTGATGCTAAGATGCTTCAGGCAATTGCATGGGCTCCCAATGTGTTCTACCTGCTGTTCATTGGCTTCTTCCTTCAATCTCCCCCTTCTGCAGCCCTGGGCAGAAAATTTAGGCACCTGAGGGAAACTCTGCATGGCAGCTCCCACCACTGGGGAAGAAAGGATAAGTGAAGATCTACATCAGGAAGAAGCAAAGAACTACATTAGGATCAGCTGCCCCTCTAGATCCTGCCGCCTGAGGCGGTCTCCTCACCTTGCCTCATGGGTGGGCTGACCCTAGTCCTGTCTGTGTGTCTAATATTTCCTTGAGGCATGTTTTTACTTCCACTTGAACTTCCAGTGGCATAGAGCCAAGGGCAAAGTCTCAAGTGGTATGGTACCCAACAGTTGCTTATATGCATTTAGATACTTGGTGTGTGGGGCTTGAACAGATGTGAAGGGGGGGTTGGTTCAGTTCCCATTTAATGCAAGCCTACCCAATTCACACTATTCTGAATTTCACGATGCTGTTCTACAGCCACTGCCCCCCTTTCTACAACAGAAAGGCATATATATATACACATGTGAAGTATACATAAAATGCAGGTATTTGTGAAATACATCATATTAGAGAAATTTGCTTGTAAAAAACCAAGTGTTTTCAGTAGACAAAAATGTGCACATTTGAAGAAATGTGCACTAAAATGTTTCCATAAGGATTTTTTTTTACTTTACAGCTGTTTGCCACTTTAAAGAAACACTACTCGAATTAAGCCACCACCACCACCAAGCCCAAAGGAGCTAAGAGGATTTTTTGAAACAAAACCATTGTATTTTTAGTACGAAAGGAGAAAAGGTGCTTAAATTGTAAATCCTGTGGAGAGGAGAGTTCCTTTGAAAGTCATAAATGAAAACTAACTGCTTCTTCTTCATTTGCCCCCCCCCCCCAATATTCTACAGAGGAAACCAATGCATGCATGGAAAATTGCCTCTTCTGTTACCCACCCATGGCAATCTGCTAGGAAATGCATCCCATGACCTAGAAGCCTGGTCTCTTGCACTCACAGCATCTGCCACTGGCACATTCACTTCCCCCAAATCTTGATGCTTGTCCTTTCCTTCAGAAGGCTTCCTGTTCTATTTACACAGCAGTTGTGGCATTTCCTTCGAACTTACATATGGTTTTCCGTCCCTAGATTTTTGAGGGTGAATAAGCCAGCTCAAATTCCTCTTTGCACTTGACTCTCTGTAGATTATTTCCCCAAGGATTCAGTGGAGCTGTCATTTCAACCTGGTTCCTCTTTCTTTCAGGAAAAGAAGAAGAAGCTTCTCACCCATTTCTTGAATAGTGGATGTTTCAGAGAATGTACAGAGCTGTAATGAGGTAACTTAGTATAGTAGGTTTAGAACAGTATAGTTTCTGTTATGCAACAAAAGAGATCCATAGGTTATGCAGGGAAGGAATCACTGCTCACCATTCCCAGAGTATCATTCCTTTTCTCATTAAACCTTTGAGCCCATTAGGCCTCAGGGATGAGGAACTTCCAGGTATTGCTGGCCTACAGTTCCCATCATACATCACTATTGATCATGCTGGTTGGGACTGAATTGGAGTCCAGCAAAATCTAGGGGCCCATGGGTTCCTGGTGTCTGGTTTTCACACAAATTGGGGAACTCAACAAAGGAAGTTCAGAGGTCACAGAGGGTCTGTTTTCCAAGTTGCACTACAACGCAAGCAAGACAGATTTGCTGCAATCCATTATGGTGAACAGAAGAAAAAAGGCCAAGTGTCTCCCATGTGAATCTGGATATTTCTATTGGGGTGGGGGAGGAGGGGAGATTTAATAAAGGAGTTTGGGGAAGGCCAATGAAAGCTCATTTTATCTTAGAAGGCTGTATGATCTCGGAGGGGATATGGTTGTGAGAGGATGTGGTGTGACTATCATGATGGGCCCCTGCACTTCTAAATTTGCCACTACACTACTGGGAAAGTGTGTATAGAATGGTGGCCTTAAATATTATGCTGAATGTTATCCAACGTGAGATGCAGCCTAAATAAAAGCAAGAAACATTAAAGTTGATTTTGGTTGTATTTGGCTTAGTGGAGTGTGGCTTGGCTTGGGAGATTTGAATTCGGCTATGGGAGGAAGGTATCTAGACCTGTAATTGAAAATGCACTGCTGCATCACAAGGCTTAGCTCCATATGCACAGTAAACAAAGGACTGTGAGGGTGGAGTGGGACCTTGATCTTTTGTCTTGAGCAAACCATGTTGAGTGATTAGCACTATTGACTGATGAAGCTTGCTGTGAAACCTGGGTAATATCTGGAGAACAGGTCTTTATTTGGCTCCATTTGACTATTTGTACTATTTTCACCGTGGGAGTGGTGAAGAGTTGTTTTCCCGCAACCGCACATACATATATCACTTATCGCCCTCCCACCAGATGTCAAAGAGAACAATAACTACCAGACTTTTAGAAGACATCTGAAGGCAGCCCTGTTTAGGGAATCTTTTAATGTCTGATGCATTACTGTATTTTAATATTTTGTTGGAAGCCGCTATTATTATTATTATTATTATTATTATTATTATTATTATGCTTCCAGCAAATGACTATTTGAAGAACACTTTCTTGCAACCGCTCCTACGTATATGGCTTTGTGCTTCCAATGAACGACTATCTGAAGAACAATTTGTTTGTTCCAGCTATGTAATGTAATACTTACTGCATACAGAACAGGTATAGTAAAGAGAGAGACATTAGTTCACTCTATGTTTATGAGTATCTCCAGGCTTGGTTAGGCACATTGCACTTTAGTTTGCTTATTGTTTAGTAGGTTTATGAGTTTATATACTTATTCTAGTAAAATTGTCCTTTATATTCATAAGCCAGTTTTGGGTGTTGCTGGTTTGTTGTATAATAATTGATGTTACACCTCATACTTTTTGTGTATACTTTCCTAGGTCTGCCTTGTCTCTACCTTATTGAAAAGCCTTTTCTCATCCCATAATTTGAATTTGGTTAATATATGTTATACAATTTTTTAAAAATCAAAATTAATGAAGATATGACTCATTTCAGAATCATTTCTTTTGTTAAGAATGAACAGTTTTAGTGTGGAATATGCTGTTACTTTTCAGAGTGCTTAAACTTGTGGGAAACAGCTTGCACACCTAGAAAGATACTTTGCCCCTTCTGTGCCCGCCCACATAATCTTATTTCTGGTGCCATCACTGCCTCTGACATCCAATTTTGGACTGAGGGTTAGACATATGAATACAATGTAGATACCCCATCCAAGCCTCCCTACAACTTGCTCTTTTTAGCTTCTGGGAGATCAAACAGCAATTTTCCGATCCAAGGAATTTCTTAATGCAGATGCTGGCTGCACGGAGAACTTATTTGGTCAAGAAATGGAAGAGACTGCAGGACTTAAATACGTGGTCTCTGGCTGTTAAAGAGAAAATAACTCACAACATACACATTTCTTTTTTTAAAAAATATTTTTATTAAACAGTTTTTATAGTCACACAAACAAAACATAACAACGACAAATACATAAACAAACAATAACAAAAAAAACAAAAAAAACCAAGTATCATTTCATATCCTAATTTCTTAAACCTTTCTTCCTCGACTTCCTCATGCCTCCCTTTTCTGTATTCCAAATTCTAATCAATTACTCAGCAAATCTTCCCTTATTTTACTTTAAATTTAAGCTAATCTTCCTTATTCTCCTTGTCTTAACCATTGCTAATAGTAACCATTTACTTTCCAGTCCAACATCATTCTAACTTTCATTAATTTTGTAGTATTTCTTTAAATAGTCCTTAAACTTTTTCCATTCTTCTTCCGCTGCTTCTCTTCCCTGGTTTCGGATTCTGCTCGTCATTTCTGCCAAGCCCATGTAGTCAATCACCTTCATCTGCCATTCTTCCAGTGTGGGTAGATCTTGTGTCTTCCAGTACTTCGCAATAAGTATTCTAGCTGCTGTTGTAGCATACATAACAACATACACATTTCTAAGGGTAAGGGAGACCCAGAACATTTCTGCGCCATTTAGTGGGATTTAATTTCTTATATGTCAAATTCAGATAAACAAATTGCAAAATTTGGCCTTCATTGTGTGTTTTGCTGATTTTTTTTTTAAAAAAATATTATCCGCTCTCTGTTTATTTGGAAAATATAAACTCTGTATTGTTTGTTTGGTAACTTTGGTTATGTTTTTTATTTGTCTGCACTGTTGCGAACCACCCCAATCTCTGAATGATATGAGACTCTTGGTATTTCAGACACTTTCTCAGAGTTTGATTTCTTTGGAACAAGGGGCAGTGGAGACTTTGGTGTCTTTAGGATATAGTTTATTTACACAGATAAACAACCTGAGCCTATGATGGAGAGGTTCACAGCATTAACACCCCAAGAAGGTATTGCTTCTCCCATAGCCAAAATCAATCACAGCTCTATCAGGCTTCTGCTTGCCTCTAGCCCAACTCTCTCTCTCTTTCTTTCTCTCTCTCTCTCTCTCTCTCTCTCTCTCTCTCACACACACACACACACACACACACACACCTTCAATTCTGTCTATTATCTTCCTCAGTACCAACAGGATGAGTACCTTTTGACCTCTGGCACAGAGGCATTTTCTTTGCTATTCTAATGACCCGTACTTAAGGGGTCATTAACTCACCAAGACACCAACCTGGCTGTTCCAGCGATTGGCTCCTCCATTGGATGTCAACCCTTGCTGGTTCCAGGAACTGGAAGGGTCTCAGGCATACAGCCCAGCAAATTTATAATACTTTTAAAAGATATTAAAATGTATCAGTTCCTCTGTGCAATCTGGCAGCAAAGATTCTGCAAAGATATGCCTTCTGTTCACCAGTCTATACTTCCAGAAGATGTTAGAGGAGACGATTTTGAAGGAGATAAAGTGCAGGTAGACAGACTATGATAGCCCAAAGAAACCAGGAGCTCAACCAGGAAGAACTGTGCCCCTGCTTCACATTCTCTCACTGTATCCCTCAGGCTCCAATGTCAGGTCATTACTTTGCAGGTGACCTGCCATGGCAATTTTGATGTGTGTCAGTTTAAATCAGTTTGAGCCATGGTCCTGCAGGGCAGCCACTGTAATTACCGCAGCTTGAAAGTTGACCTTCTGGTTGATGCCACCCCAGAAACAAAGCGTTACAGTTGGGCAAGAACAGAATGCTGTCATTAAAGTTAAGTAAAGCAAACCCACCTCTTGACAAAATGGAGAGAAGTCTGAAAAAGTTGTCTTTGGCTTCCAACTTCCGAGAAGTATAACATCTGACCCAGACAGGAACAACAATGTTAAGGGGAAATTTCATGGGTGTTGCAGCATATATTGTGTTGGGTGGTGTAATGTAGGCTGCCATTTTGGATGGCTTTAAAAGAGGTTTAGATAAAGTAAAGCAGGACAAGGCTGGGCAATTGATGGCTGTGTTCTACCTCCACTGTGGAGGCAATATGCCATTTTCTGGGAATCACAAGTGGGGAGAGAGTGTTGCAGTCAGATACTTCTTAAGAGCTTGGCTTAGGTATCTGGCTGGGCATTGTGAAAAGACAATGCTCAACTAAATGGGTCTTGATCCCGATCTAGCAGGGCTCTTATTATGTTCTTATATTTTAGGAGTGCGCAAATTTCAGTGCTTTGTTTTTCTGCTTGGTAGAGCCTCAATATCTACCAACTGGAGCCTGGTGCAAAAGCCAGAATTAAATAATTCAGAGCCCAGGAATCTGTGCTAATAACAGAACTGAATGGAGCTCACAAGAGAAACAACTCCTGCCAAGCTTCCTTCATTTCAGTAATATAATTAAGGATGTATTCTGTGTGGAGATCATTTTGCTGTTCATGTTATAAAACAAGTCAGATATTCTAGTGACTGTATTTAGAATGTGGTGCTGAGTTTTGAGGTATGCCATACCTCAAAATGGATATTGCAGAGCTGAAAAGGGTTCAGAAAACCTTTCCTCCGATGGCGAAAGGTTGCTGCATTTTGGATTTCTTAGTTTAAAGGTAAGTAAGAGGTGCTTGGCATGGAGAAAGTGAATAGAGAGAAGCTTTTCTCCATTTCTTAACACTGGAACTTGTGGATATCCAATGAAGCTGAAAAAGGGTCACTCGTGGGCTATAATTTTAAATGTATTATTTTATAGTACATAATAATGAAATGATTTTAGCAAACCCATTCAATATAGTAAACCATTTTTGTAGTCTCTGCCTACAGTCTTTGAGAATTATTGGGAAACAGGTAAGATCCTTGCAGACTGCAGCCAGGCAAATGTTGTCTCACTCTTCATAAAGGGAAAAGAAAAATAACATATGTCACTACTGACTGGTCAGCTTGATGTTGACACCAGGAAAAGTCCTAGGACAGATATTAAACAGTCGGTCTGTGAGCACTTAGAAAAAGATGCTGTGATGCTGTGATTACTAAGACCAAGAATGAGTTTCTCAAAAACAAGTCATGCCAGATGAATCTCATTTCTATTTTTGACAGAGGCATATATTAGGGTAAACACTTTTTCCCCAGGATAACGAGGAACCATTAATGAGTACTCTTTGGGTTCAGTCAGTCAACCAGCTACAAATCCACCTAACCGTTACCTCGTTCTACCCACATTTTACCAGCTTCCTAGTGAGAATATATGGAAGAGAGGTTTGGAAGAGAGATCCTTAGTCTCTTGTAGCAGAGTTATCACAATGGGGATTGTTCCGGGCACATTAAAACTTGGTCAGATTTGCATTTGCCCTCACCCCCCCACATTCTCTACAATATACTTAGGCTATAATAAATCTGAGACACTTAGTTTTATAAAATAAGTGAATATTAAAAACAAGTCTCCATCCATTGGCTGTGTGTGTGTGTGTGTGTGTGTGTGTGTGTTTTCTAAACAACTTAAAAGGAAAAGTACTTGGTTTCCTTACAAAAGGGATCATGCAATATTTGGGTTAGGTGCAGGCTTTAAAATGTCAGTTTTTGAGAGATTGAGTTCACTTGCAGGATCAGCTGAGCTGGGAGCCAATGCCACATGGCTCCTTCTTCCAGGAAGCACAAAGAAAACAAGCAAAGGTGGTGGAGCAGAGGCTGCTATGAGCCTTCCAAGCCACACCCACTCAGGGCTCAGGTTAACCCAGGCATCCCCAACCTTCGCCCCTCCAGATGTTTTGGACTACAATTCCCATCATCCCTGACCACTGGTCCTGTTAGCTAGGGATCATAGGAGTTGTAGGCCAAAACATCTGGAAGGCTGCAGGTTGGGGATCCCTGGGTTAACCCTTTCATGCATGCAAGTGTGAGTCAGTAACTGTATATTACAACAGAAATAACAAAGGGTCTCATTACACCTTAAGCCAGAGTTGGGGAATATCAGACCTGGGCCCCATATGCAGCCCTCTAAGCCTCTATTTGTGGCCCTCAGGACTCTCCTTAGGCCACATCCCCTTAGCAGTCCTGCTCCACATTCTCCTCATGTGTACTGGCTAGCTGGGATGTGCCTCTGACTTGTCTAGATAGATGATGAAAAGATTTGTGTTTGTATAGAAACCACTGGTTTGTGTCTGGTCAGAATGTAGTCTACTGTACAAAGCTAAGAGTCACATATATTGCTCCACCCAGTTTTAGCTCTGGCCCCCACCACCCACTGCTACCCAGCCTCCAGAGTGTCCCCTGGAAGGTAGCACTTGGGCTGAAAAAGGTTTTCTATCCTTGCCTTGACAGTAGAATGGCAATGGCATTTGTGCGCTAGGATCCTTTTTGTCAGAAATGGGCACTGATCCACAGTGGCTTCTGCTGTGTGAAATGTGTTAGGATAAAAGTTGCCCCAAGACTCTGTCATTTTTGCATGCAAGCATTTTCATGAGCCACTCCCCAGTGTGAATATCATTGGATGAAGGAGATTTGTTTTCCACAACTGTCAGTGGAAATGGTGTTGATAGCTTCCTCTGGGCCTCCAGTTACTACAGGACATGTTAAGCTAAGTAAAGGATATGTGTTGTGACTGTCTCTCATCCTCAAGAGAGCCTATCGCAAAGTGCCCTTGATGCATGACGATTCCCTAAATATTATGTCAGAATACCTCAAAGCAATTCTGGAGAAACAAGCACTAATCTTCCTCTAAGAGTAAACCAGATGATCACATAAAACAGCTTAACTCAGTGTGGATCTTCAGTAATGTGATGCATAGAGGCTTATTCCTTAAAGGAAATACTGCTGGCAGCTTTTCCATATAGGATTGTAATTGGACTTCCCCATAGCCAGGTGAACTGTGTTGGATTTGATCATTACTTATCTAGGGCTTCAGTGACCCACTGTTCTTCAGACCCCAGCACAAGCAACCCACTCTTATTTTGTGCCATAGTAAGTGCATAACAACATCAGAAGTGTCCTGCTGGCCCGTTTAGTCCAGCATCCCGTTCCCACAGTGTTCTCATCCAGATGCCTATACGAAGCATATAAAAGAGCATAAGTGAAAAAGCATGCTCTCACTTGTGCTGCTTATGGTTGCTATTGGTTCTGTGTGTGGCTGCCCTATGAATTACAGGTAGCATCATTTTAAATACAGTGATACCTCGGGTTAAGAATTTAATTCATTCTGGAGGTCCGTTCTTAACCTGAAACCGTGCTTAACCTGAGGTACCACTTTAGCTATTGGGGCCTCCCATTGCTGCCGCACGATTTCTGTTCTCATCCTGAAGCAAAGTCCTTAACCCTAGGAACTATTTCTGGGTTAGCGGAGTCTGTAACCTGAAGTGTCTGTAACCCAAGGTACCACTGTAATCACAGGAAGCTGCTTTATACGGAGTCTGACTGTTGGTCTATCCCACCCAGTTTAGTTTACAATGAGTAGCAGCAGCTCTCTGGGGTTTCAGTCAGGAGTCCTTTCCTAGCCCCACCTGGAGATGCCAGACATTGGACTGTCCCTCACTTTCCCAAGTCCTCCCTCTAAGCTACCAGTCAATCACATGCAATCACCAAATGGTTTACCAGTCTTTATTGGCTTCTTTTCTGGCTTCTTCTCTACCACCAGCTACAGAACATCAAACAGCAAGTCTAAAACACAGTGTGTTCTATTTGTCCCCCAGCAGAGGGGAGATTTATAGGGGCTGGGGAATGCTGACAACCACCCAACCCCATAACATGCTCCCACTTTGGGGACTAATTATTACCCCCCCTGCCTGAGGGGCCCCACCCAGTGGTACTTGCTCGTGGGATCACTACTTCATGACACTTCACATCAGTGCTAGCCACAAACAGGAAATGCTTCCTTTGCATTAGCTCTTTATTACCTGTGGCGAACAAGAAACAAGCTGCAGCTTGCAACAATTGGGCTATTAAAAATGGCACTACCTCCTAGGATTCCAGAAAATTGCTGCAGAATCCCAGATGGAAGAACAAAAGTAATATTAACCTGTGTTGTGGTGATCAAAGTGAAACAGAAGTGTTCTTGATAGATGCAGTAAGCAAAGCCCTGGTGTAGTTCTGAGTTAAATAATAACTAAAAGAGGAGAAGAAAATAACCATAACGAAGAACCAGGTGTGTATAATGTTGGCTTTACATCCAAGTTTTTCTTTTACTTCATTGGCCTGAGTGTGGATGTTTCCCCTTACCATCTAGCAGGAATTACATCTCCTTATTCGGCTACAGTGGTACCTAAGGTTACATACGTTTCAGGTTACAGACCCGCTAACCAAGAAATAGTGCTTCAGGTTAAGAACTTTGCTTCAGGATAAGAACAGAAATTGTGCTCTGGCGGTGCAGTGGCAGCAGGAGGCCCCCATTAGCTAAAGTGGTGCTTCAGGTTAAGAACAGTTTCAGGTTAAGAACGGACCTCCGGAATGAATTAAGTACTTAACCCGAGGTACCACTGTATATTCAGAGTGTGTTCTACGATTCTGAAGTTCAAGAGGTATACTGATCTCAGCTTTAAATGACTCTTCTGGGCACAATATTAGACTCTGATGTTTTGTCCTCTGTATTGCTACTTCCAGGAACAGCATGGATTAAAACTCTTAACCGATCATGTATGTGTTTCACTCCTCTACTCTTACCTTATTTGGGGGTACAACCCGAATCAGCTGAGTCTGAGGGCCAATGTCATTATATGCCCTTTAGTGGTGATCAAGTGCTAGACTTTACAAATTACCTCCTACAGCTGGGTGAAGTCCAGCCAATGTACCTTCCAGATGTTGTGGACTACTGCTCCCATAATCCCTGATTGTTGGTCATGCCAAATGGGGCTGCTGGGAATTAAGGTCCAAAAACATAAGGCATTTTATGGAATATTTATTATGGATTGTTTTCTATGGTACATTGTGTGTATGTGTGTCACCCCCCTTTTTTTGTTGGGCTCAAACTCCCCAGAGTACAGGATGAAATCCTAAGGAACCCATCTTTGATTAGTGTTGTGCTCCAGCATCTGCCTGATGCACCTCAGTAAGGTGCACAGAGGGTGTATTTTTTTAAAAAAAAATATCTTTAAGAGCAACTTTTAATTTTGCTCAGAGGTGGTACTGAACATAAGAATGATCTCTAGGTATTTTTTAGTATGTAAAATAAGCAGATTTCAGTTTTACATTCTAATGCCAAAAGACAAGTCCAGAATGTTTTGGTGTTTTTTTTTTTAAGTCAAAGTGCTTCTCATCATCTGCATTCTGTTTCTGTTTGGCAAGACAGAATATTATTTCTACTCATTTATTTTAACATTTTCTGTTCTTGGTAATTTATTGGAGGTGTACAAAAGTCATACCTCTTTCTTTCTTTCTTTCTTTCTTTCTTTCTTTCTTTCTTTCTTTAAATGGTAACCTTGTCAAAATGATTTGTCATAATTTTGGAATTCTTACAGGAGCCTCCATAACATCTAGAACCAACTGCTACCATACCCCTTTTCACATGCATGCAGGGCAAATGCATGTTAACTGAGGAGCAGGGCTATGATTTTACCCAACCCCCAATTCCACAACTGCTTCCTGGGACAACTGCATATTGCATGCCCTTGTCAGTCTATGTGAGTTCCTGCACATGCAGGGGCTCCATGTGTTGGTAAAGGTAAAGGTACCCCTGCCCATACGGGCCAGTCTTGACAGACTCTAGGGTTGTGCGCCCATCTCACTCAAGAGGCCGGGGGCCAGCGCTGTCCGAAGACACTTCCGGGTCACGTGGCCAGCGTGACAAGCTGCATCTGGCGAGCCAGCGCAGCACACGGAACACCGTTTACCTTCCCGCTAGTGAGCGGTCCCTATTTATCTACTTGCACCGGGGGTGCTTTTGAACTGCTAGGTTGGCAGGCGCTGGGACCGAGCAGCGGGAGCACACCCCGCCGCGGGGATTCGAACCGCCGACCTTTCGATCGGCAAGCCCTAGGCGCTGAGGCTTTTACCCACAGCGCCACCCGCATCCCTGTGTTGGTACTTTCTATTATATTCTTGGGTTTATATGGACTGAGCATGGCACACTGATTGTGGAGAGGAAAACTGGAAAACCTTAACAGATGTCCCGCCTCATGCCATTCTATTCTAAATATGGACAGCTCTGTCAATTTTGTTTTCTATCAGTATCAAGTATCAAACTTTATTTCAGTCACAGACCAGCATAAGATAAAACATGGATAAACTGAACACATAAGACTTAAAACAGGTAATGGATTAAAACTAGTAATTAAAAGGTGATTATATCATACATACTTAAAAAGATAGAAACAGGGTCAAACACCTAAAAGCTACTATAAGGGAGGGAGCGTGAATGAGCACAGGTCTTGCATTTCGGGCCCAGTTTATGGCACAAACCATCCTTCAACGAATATCCATCATGGCAGCGCAGAATCTAGCAACATGTATGTAACATCTGGGTTTTTATCTTGAAGTAGCAGGGAGGTATAAAGTTGTTCTGCGCAACCAAGGAATTTACAGTATGTAGTATAGGCAAGATGAACCTAGATGGTTTCTATCATTTATCCAGAGTTACGTTTGGCTCATCCCATTTCCACTTATGTTTGCCCCTGCAAAAAAGCAGTTTGTATGAACATCTGTATGTATTTCTGCTTACATTTCTGCAAACAGACATATTTGTGTGTGTGCAAATTTCCTTCTTATATCCATATCTGCAAGCAATTTTTTTTTTGGCATCTTATTTTTACTCATATGCACATTTTATATATCCATGGCCAAAAGTCAGGGACATTTGACTAAAAACATCTCATTTGTGCTGAGTAGTCTACACTGTAGCTCCCCAGGATTTCAGATGGGAGTCTTTCCCAACACTGTCTCAAGATGCTGGGGGTTGAACCTGGTACCTTTCTGGTACTGCTCTCTGAAAAGCAATTTGTCTACCAAACATATGCCATCACACTGGGTAAACTGAGCATGTGGGGAGATAGGTAGCCCCAATGCAGAAACACAAAGCCCTAAATTAGAGAAATCTGGACATACACTGTCTCAATGACTGGATAATGTTGTGATATCTAAATACAATTACTAAATTAACCATCTGCATGGTGTGCAGAACTCTGCAACAAAATTTTGCTAGCCTTATTAGAAACCCTTTTCACTTCTCTTTAAATTTCTCAAACATTTCACTGAAGCCCAAAGTCTAAATTTGCTGAGGGCAATTTTTTTACCAACTCTTGCAAAGGACAAATTGACATGCCCTAATGGAATTATTCTTTCTAACCTTCACATTCACTAATCCAATTTATTTTTTATTGCATTTATATATGCTATCTGTCCTCAAGGCAGTGTATGTGGTTCTCCCCCATCCCTTCATCTTACTTGCACAACAAACCTATGAGGTAGGTTAAGCTGTGAGACTAGCCCAAGACCACCCAGTTGAATGGCTGAATAGAGATTTTAACCCTTGTCTCCCAGGTCTGGGTCTAACACTCTAACCACTGCACTACACTGGCTCCAATTCTATTGCTTAGTCTGAAGCTGTGGTTTCTTCTTGACCCCCTTCTCTCTCTTCACATTTACAATGAGGCAGCAATAAAACTGAATACACAAGATTACCCTGACTTCTTGTCCTCTATTCAAGGCCAAATACTTATCTCGTCTAGTATGTTGCTTCCAGCTACAGAGGATGCTTGAGTGAAACCCAGCAGTCAACATGGCCACTGGTGTGATACTTTCTACATGTACTGTAGATCAAAAGGCGTGAACTGCTTGCTAATGTTTCAGTGTGAAATTTCTACTGAGGAAAGCTATGCCTGATCAAAGGTACAGAGGGGAAGCAGTCCTTGCTGGTTCGCTGGCTTTGAAAACAACAATGGGGACTTTTTAAAAAGGAAAATGGTCCATGCAGCCTCTGAGCAAAAAAAAAAAGTCATTGTTTTTGTGCTCAGTGTATATTTGGTACATGTCACTGTACCTCCCAACAGAGCCATAAAGCAGATGATTGTACAACTTTAAAGCAAAATCAGTCAATGAAATCAAGTGCCTTCCCCTCTTTGGACTCAACCTGGCTCATTCCATTTTATCTTTCCAACATCACTTCTTTGCAAGATGATGTTGTTCATTATATTTGCATAAGGCCCAACTCATTCAGCACCCTCTTTTCACAATAGCCAGCAAGATACCTAAGGGAAGATCATAAGGAGGATCTGAGTGCATCAGTGATCTCCCCATTCCCAGCAAATGGCATATTGCCTCCAACAGTGGAGGTAGAACATAGCCATTAGTCTTGCCCTACATTAATTTATCTGCATCACCTAATGCATTGTATGATGCAGCACCCGGAAATTTTTCACTTTGCCTTTTCCTCCCTCTCTGGGGTAATTATTGTACTTTTCCAGAGCTAGAGGCCAAATCCAACCTTTTCAGACTTGTCTCCATTTTGTCAGGAGGTGTGCCTGCTTTATTTGATTTCTCAGCATTATGTTCTTGTCCAACTACAATGCTTTGTTTCTGGTGTGGCATCAAGCAAAAGTTCAGCTTTCAAGTTCTCAGGTTCCTCCCCTCAATCAAAATCTCCACCTTTCATGCTGCAGGGACCGTCCTCAGGATCAGACTCCTCTGTGGTCTGGAATCCCCATACCCCAGCCCACTAAGATATCTCCCTAAATCAGACTCCTCCACTTTCCTGATCTCCTCCCACCCATCCTCATCTAACTGTGCTCTCCATGGTGCCTCCATGGGGCTTATGACAATGTATATAAAGGTAAAGGTACCCATGACCATTAGGTGCAGTTGCGGATGACTCTGGGGTTGCACGCTCATCTCGCTCTATAGGCTGAGGGAGCCGGTGTTTGTCAGCAGACAGTTTCCAGGTCATGTGGCCAGCATGACTAAGCTGCTTCTGGTGAAACCAGAGCAGCACATGGAAACGCTGTTTACCTTCTTGCCAGAGCGAGACCTATTTATCTACTTGCACTTGACGTGCTTTTGAACTGCTAGGTGGGCAGGAGCTGGGACCGAACAATGGGAGCTCACCCCATCACAGGGATTCAAACTGCCAGCCTTCCGATCGGCAAGCCCTAGGCTCTGTGGTTTAGACCACAGCACCACCTTTTGTAAGACACTAATATTTGACACTGTCACGTCACACAGAATGAGTTAGTCATAAATTTGTAAAAGCCACTCCATTCATTTCTAGTTCTCTCATAAGATGAAGAAGACATTTAGTTCATGGAGAACTAATGCAGTAAAAGACTTTGGTGAGGAACTCGTCTGACACAGTGATTATAGCTGCTATAATTAAGTTTCTGGTCATGTTGAATTGAATATGGAGTATAGCAACCCAGACAATCATGTTGCAACTCTGAACCGCTTAGGGATTTGTTTTTTGTTTTTCTAATATTAGTCTGGTTAGTTTCAATAAAATCCAATTCCACTGAGTTGAACAGGAAATTGTATTGTTGTTTGTCTCCTTTTTCCCTTCTAAAATTGGATACATTTTGTGTGTTGTATTTGATTTAGGGGAAAACAAGATTAGGCCTCTTAACTACATGCAAGAGAACATAAATTGGGTCTAATGGTACAATGGAAAATGTGCATCACTTCGTCCCAGTTCGAAATATGATTAATTGAATGGCAGCCTTCACCTTAATAGGTGGAACCTGTTTGTGACAGGCCTAGAGCTGAAGGTGATCTGTGAAATTGCAAGTATAAGGTGTACTTGAGCATATGCATAGCATAGCACAATAAGCAAAAGCTCATCTCCACCTCAGGACTAGGTCAAGTTTAAAGCCTGGTTCTGTAAGAAAATGTAGCAAGAGCCATATTTCATTCTGCTGACGTTGATATATGGCATGGCTCCAGGCGAACTCTTTGAGTTGTCAACCTCAATTGCTGTCTTTTAAAATTTATTTTAAAATTTAACTCTCTCCCTTCAAAAGTACTTCAGATACCAATGGATCTGAAGGTTGGATGACAGTATTTTCCTATATTCGTGGCACACACTGTGTGTGCAAATAAATACTATCCAATGATTAATTTCAAGACAATATTCCAGCCAGGACAAAATAGTCTGGGTGCTAAGCATGGCCTATGGGAGAGTTCTGTGGGCCATATAGAGAGGCACATCTGACCCCTAGTCCTGGGGCCGAGGACAGTGATTCATGGAGTCTTGTGCTTCCCGTGAAGGAAGAGCCAGGGCTGGAGGGAGGGGAACTGTCTGAGCTTATGAAGAGATGGGACAGAAACAGGACATGGGACAGAAGCCAAGGCTGGAGGAAGGGCAGGACACACTAGGAGTGGAGGAAAAGATGCTGTCTGAGAGGTGGTTTCCCTTCCTCTGCTGTCCCCCAGGACATAGGAGAAGTTGCAGGTTGCTAGTGTGCGTCCTCCGTTTGGATGGAGGGGTGGTCATGCTATTGCTTCAACAGTCCAGGATCAGCACAAGCCTAGGAAGGGAATACCAGCTACTTGGTCACCAGAAATGTGTGTGCATGTTCTGTGCACTTTAGGAGCTACCACATGTGCTCTGTCAATAAAAAAATTAACTACCTGCCATTTGTCCTCCTTGCATTAGGTGTGCTCAGGTCCTTCTTCTGCAAATTAGAACACATGGCCATCCTATCAGACTCTAGTAAAATGCCATTCAGCTTCTCCTATAATAGAATGGCCATGCAAATAGCCTCAATTTTCTCACACTGCCTTTTCTTCTTTTGGATTGTGTTTATTTAAAAAAGGGAGTTGCCTTGACTGCTGCAGCAGATAGTAGCATCTAAACATGGCAAGCACACAAGATATGCCCTATCCACAATAACTCCACAGGTTGACTTTACAGACCATAGGTAGACAAACACTTTGAACCTTAACTGGATTATTGGAATAACAAAGGGCTGCTGCAAATCTGATCAGGCCACAAAATATTTTCAATTCCCCTCAGCAACAATTAACTGTGGCTCCCCCTCCCCACTTCTTTTGGCACTGTGAGCACAGCTTCCAACTCTGAACAGTTTTCTGCTGGAGAGGAGTAGATGTTCTTGGCGGATGACTGTAGCAAATTAGTCTTTAATGACACTTATGGAAGGGAGCACATGAGGAGGGATGTATCCATGCTTCTGTGCTCCAGTGCTTGAGAAAGTGAATGAAGCAAGCCACGGAACAGCATGGGGAGTGATCAACCTTGGAGATGGCCATCACACCAGCCAAGGAAACTCATTTTGAGCAGCATGATAAAGGCCAGTGACTGTCTGTCAGGAAGGGACCCGATCAAATTTGATGTGGACTCCTGTGAAAAAATATTTGACAACGTGCTATAAAATTGCCATTCCAACTGCCTTGCAATTGGATTGATAACCGAGTAGAATGTTATAAGGAAAGGACTGTGATGCAAACTAATTTAAACTTCAGTGTTTTGTCAGTGGAAAAATCCTTTATTACAGTATCATTCATTCCTCAGTTTCTTTCTTTTTCTATTGCTGAGATGATACTATAGTCCAAGTCCTAAGCACAAACATAATGTTACTAGTGTGGTAACATTTGGTTGTTCCATTCCATGGCCATCTCTCATCAAGTAAGAAAGAGGCTTGGTACAGAGAAGACTCTCTGGAATTATTGGACTATAGTTCCCATCATTCCCAGCCAGCATGGTCAATAATCAGGGATGATCAGAGCTGCAGTCCAGAAGCACCTCGAGTTCACAGTTTTCCACTTCTGAGATACAGCATGAAGAAGGAAACAGGCCATGAGGATGCAGCATGACAACATCTGCCTCCCTCATCCATGATAGGAGGCATCCTAGGCACCGACTATATAAGTCTGCATTCAAGCTCAGTTTAGGACCCATCTCCAATATACATTTAAAGCAATGTCATGCCACTTTAAACTGTCCCCTAATTCATTTTAAAAACCACACACAAATAAATAAGATTCATAATACAATAACATAAAAGGAACTAATCTAAATAAAAACAAAAACACACACAGAGAGAAACACAAGTCCTCTCTCAAAGGTAGCTCTTAATCCTTGTCTCACACAGAAAGTGGTGGACCCTCCCAGCTCTCACCTGGGAGCTTTCCTTTTATTTCCTCTTCGTTCTGCCTTTCTTCTTAAAACCAGACAGTAAAGGTAAAGGTAAAGGGACCCCTGACCATTAGGTCCAGTCATGGCCGACTCTGGGGTTGCAGTGCTCATCTCGCTTTATTGGCCAGCATGACTAAGCCGCTTCCGGCAAACCAGAGCAGTGCACATAAACGCCATTTACCTTCCCGCCAGAGTGGTACCTATTTATCTACTTGCACTTGACGTGCTTTCGAACTGCTAGGTTGGCAGGAGCAGGGACCGAGCAACGGGAGCTCACCAAATGTAAATTTCCACCAGCAGACAGAGAAACCTCTTTCAGTTGTAAATTATTACTGTCTCAGGGATAATTAAAAAGGGATGCCTTTTGCAGATTCACATCAGGGCTCTTATGTTGGGCAAGTTGTTAATTCCTCCGTTAATAGGTTGCTCACCTCTATCAGGGTTCCTAGGAGCTGACAGCTTCTCAGTCTCCCGATGTAAAAAACAGATTAAGCCCCTGTTCACTCTTATCTCCAGAGTGAATTTGATAGCCAAGATTTATGCCTGGCTATTATCAGTCACCACATATCTATTTCAGTCAGCAGCCTACCAACAAACGATGCTTAGTCTGCCATGTTCCTCCTCTGGAAGCCCCCCAAAGTAGTTTATTAAGGGCACAGAAAGCAGTTAGGAGACCCCTCTTGCCCTTACAGAGCTGTAACTCCTAGAGTTCCTTGGGAAGAGATTCTCTGCTAACCCATTCTGAGTACTCTTGCTCTCTGGGGTGGAATAGGGGTGACCCAACAAGTCTCAGTACCCTAACCAAACTAAAGCTCCCAATCCTAACCACATTTATTGAGAAGTAGGTTCTATTAAATTAGGTAGGACTTAACTTCCAGGTAGTTAGGATTATAATTGCAATCTTAGCTCTCCCATAGACTTTGCAATTCTCCAAATGTTGCAACACTGCTCTCAACAGTTTCGGTGTCTTGAATTACCAGTTGAAAGCAGCATTTTGAAATGCTTAACTTGAGAGCAGAGGATAGACATTTAAAGGTTTTTTTATTATTAATGTGGAAACAGAATTGAATACTAGGTGAAAATATGTCAAAGTGACACAAACTAAAAATAGATATTTGTCCATTCTGAGCCAGGAAATGGCTTCCCAGATGAACAGCATTTCCTGCGCATGCTCCTAATTACTTTCCCCATGCCATGGTGCTTGTCTCTGTTTTGAAAGAAGTTCATTTAGCTGTTCTACTAAATACATTCCTAGTTGAGCAACGTTTGGTTAAAAAAGAAAGCAGTAGCTATCTGCCATCATAAATAATTTACAGGAGAGAGATGAGAGAGAGAAAAGCTGGCTCATTTCCATAGGATTCCCATATCATTGCATGAGAGTGGGATGAGAGGAAACTGCTGATGTCCATTTTTGTCTTCTTTTTAGCAACAAACTCTTGTTTAGGTTGTTGTTGTTTTTTCCAAAAATATATACTCTGCATTGTATTAAAACAGACTTTCTTTTTCACTTATGCAGCACCAGAAGGATGCTGAATTAGCTAAAAGAAGGATATTCCTAGCAATTGCTTAGCATGCAAAAATAAGGCAGAACAGCTGGACAAACAAGTTTGATGTATGGAGTTATAAAACACAAGGGGGGGGGAGATGACCAAGCAAAGTTAGAAAGTGGGAGGCACCAAGTGCTATCTTAGAGGAAGAGCCATAGCTCAATGGTACATCATCTTCTTTGCATTCAGAAGGTCCCAGGTTCAAGGCAGGGCTGGGAGAAAATTCTGGTCTGAAATATTGGAAAGCTGCTGCTAGCCAGTGTAGAAAATTCAGATGGGTATATTTCATTTTCTCATTTTTCAAACCTCAGGTTCAGTTCTCCACATTGCCACATCAGTTTGTGATAATGATGATCATCATCATTATGTCATCATCTTTATTATTATTTAAAAATCTGCAATAATTACAATAAAAATAGCACAGCACCAGCCCTTTCATTAAGAGCTGTTAGTTCTCCAAAGCCTGTTGAAACAAGAAGATCTTCATGGAAGGACAGCAAGGGGCGACACATTCTAGCTTCTCCAGGGAGGGAACTCCAGAATCTGGGGGCAGCCAGTGAGAATGCCCTTTCCCATGTCCCTACCAAGTTTGCCTGTGAGGGTGACGGGACCAAGAAAAGAGCCTTCCCCAAATATCTTGAAACCTGAGTAGGTTCATACCAGTCTTTTAGAGAGCTTGGACCACTGTAAAACAGTGCCTTCACGTTCCATCCCAGCAAGGTAGCCCAGAAGGATACCATGGTTGATGGTACTGAAAGCTGCCAGGAGGTCCAGCAGAACCAACAGGGACACATTCCACTTGTCCAGTTCCCAGCATTAAGTCATCCAGGAAGGCAACCAAAGCCTGTGAGTTTATACCACACCAGGTAGTGATCTGACCATGACAATGTAACTAAAGGGAATCCCTCTACTTTAAGATCACCATCATCTAATCCAGCACAGAAAATAAAGCCCAGAGTGTGCTCTGCAGCATGGATAGGGCCAAAAATTGCTTTGGACAGACCCATGGTTGTTGTGGCAGACATGAAATCCTGAGTCACCCCTGGCAGGGTAGCCTCAACATGAATGTTAAAGGCCCCCAGCACAACAAGCAGAGGGACTCCAGCACCAACCCCAATCTCGCCCAGGAAGGTTGGTGGTACACCAACAGGATCCCCAGTCTTTCCTGGGTACTTGTTTTCAGATCCACACATAAACCCTGCAGAGTGCAGGACAGGGCACCTGGTGAGGTGGATGCAACAATGGTAGACACTGCAACTCCACACCCCAGACCTTGCCTGCTGCTGTACAGAAAATCCCAGAGGGCAAAGCTGAGAGAGATTACTCCACCACCATCACCACCAAACAGTTTCATCAAACCAGGTTTCTGCAATACAAGCCAGCTCAGTATGTTCTTCCAGAACCAAGTCCTGGATAGCTGTTCTTTTGCCATTCACTGACCTGGCATTGACCAGCAGCATTTTCAACTCGGTGGACTGTTGCTAAGACTTTCCTGGCTATTTGAATAGGGGGAGAATATGGGTGCAACCAGCACCCTCTTGTTGTGCCTCCGTTGATGATAATGGTACTGTTGCCCCACTCCATATCTCCCTCTGCCCTCTACAACTCCTCCCCTCCTTTGGAGTCACATCCCACTTATTTCCAATCATTTTTCCCTAATATGACATGTTTGCACATTCTTTTTCCTAACATAATCATTATGTGTGTGTGTGCATTTTATAACAAAAGTATTTTCTTCCCCCAATACTTTGATTATTCTTATTTCTGAAAGCATTTGTGGTTGGATAGCTTCGTAGCACAATCTGGACAAGTGCACATTTCAAAGGAGAGCTGTGTTTCAGTTTGCATATTGGTTTCAGAAGTGTGAATTAGGTTGGTTCACAAGAATATTTATTACTCATTCCTATACTACCACTGGTACCATAGCTACAGATCTGAGAGTACTAAACAGCCTCAGGATCAGACCAAGTCATTTTGGCTTTTTTATTTTGCCTATATCCCATCTTTTCCCTAAGGAGCTTGAGGAGGCATTCTCCCCCTCTGCATATTATTATCCCAACAAGGAAAGCTGTCTATCTTTGCAAGTATGGCCCTTCCTTATGGCAAGGAAACTATGCATGCACATGTGGACATGCAAGCACACACATTAAAGTATCATAGGAAGCACCTTATACTGAGTCTGATCACTGGTCCATATAATTCAGTGATGTCTACACTGACTGGCATCAATCACCAGGGATTCAGGAAGGAGTCTCTTCCAACTCTACCCAGGAAATGGGGAATTCCTGCATGGAAAGCAGAAAGCTATGGCTTTATAATCTCATTTTGATACAAACCCAGTAGGCCCATGGAAGCAACTGTCCTAATTATACAAGGGTACATAGGAAGCTGCTTCAAACTGAGTAGGACAATTGGCCTATGTAGCTCAGTACTGTCCATTCTGATTGGTAATAGCTCTCCAAGCAAAGACATCCCCAGCCCTACTTGGAGATGCCATGGACCTGCTGCATTGTTAAACTACGGAGGTCGCTCCTACAGGAGGCTATGATGGCCACCAGCTTGGATGGCTTTCAAAGGAAATTGGATGAATTGATGGAAGAAAAAGCTATTAATGTCTACCAGCCACAATGTTTCTGAATGCCAGTTGCTGAAAATCACAGGTAGGCAGAGTGCTGTTGTACTCATGTCCTGCTTGCAGGCTTCCCACAGGGATCTGGTTGGCCACTTTGAGAACAGGATGCTGGACTAGGTGGGCCACTGGTCTGATCCAGCAGGTTCTTCTTATGTTCTTCTGCATAAGCAGATGCTCTATCACTGAGCCATAGTGTGTGTGTGTGTGTGTGTGTGTGTGTGTGTGCGCGCGCGCAGGGCAATCAAATATCTACCCATTAAAAATCCATGAAGGCAAAAAAGAAGAAGCAAGCAGCTAAATAAACATGAAAGATGTCACATTTGCTGTTTCCGAAGTTGTGGTTGGCCGTGGAAATAAAAACATATTATTTCTTTTTATCGGCGGGAGGAGACTGGCGAGCCCATTAGACTGCAGACAGCTGAATACCAGCAACAAACCTAATAGGATGAATCAGCTTTAACAACCTCCCTCACGTTGATTCCTTCCAGTGAGTTAAGCAATTTGAACTGCTGCCCCAGCATCTTGGCTGCTAGCATTTAATTTGAGATAAAAACACATGCGTAAACATCCTGTTAACTGATGTAGACTTAAAACTTCACCACCACCACAACAAAAAAGAACCATTGCAATTTCAGTGAGTGGGCTGCTTGTTAATTCCAGACAAAAATAGGTTTTTTTGTTTTGTTTCTTGTTTGTTTATTGTGGTAAATATCTTACGGTATTTCCCCCCAAGTACTTCAAAGTCATGGTGTAGGGATTTTTTTTTTCAAGCCAGCAAGACTAAAAAACAAGGCTATAATTTCAATGTCATTTCAAGGTGATTCCCTAATTGTTGTGACTGTCCTGTGCCAGTAGAGGTGACTCTAATTCCCCATATCATAATCCAAAAGGATTTTAAATGGCAGAGCTGGGAAATTCCTCTTTCTATATCTATGAAGACTGTTTTCATTTAGAGTGGACAGAACAAGGGCAACAGATGGATCAGTGGTCTGATTGAACCTATATGCATAAGAAGAGCACTGCTGGACCAGACGAAAGGGCAGTGATCTGGTCTCACAGCTCCCTGTAACTGCCAATCAGCAGGCATCTTTGAAGGTGCATCTTCAAAGGATGTTGCTGTAGCTGATGACCGTGGGCGCAGTAACCTCCTTTGAACTTTGATAACTGACCATCACATGACATTATCCTGTCAAAGTTGGCCTATAGGGGATGAGGATTTGTTCCACTGACCAGATGCAGTTCCTTCTTGCTTGCATAGTGCCTTCCACTACATATGAGGCAGCAGGCTGGTTTAGGAATGTGCAAGACAGGCCACTTGGTATACACAGCTCCGTCCTCCATCAGAGGGGAATGGCCAGGAGAGCTTAAGATCATCTTGCATTAATTGACAATGTTCTTAACAACTTGGGTCCATGAAAGCTCAAGGGCCACCCAATAATGTAGTGCCAAATTTAGAAGTACAGAACAGTAACTTCACATTTCACAGAGCCAAGCCCCTCACAGCCACATCCATTTTAAGATTCTACACTAATCTTATCATTATACAATAGTAGTATTAAGGGACCCATTGCAATGATCAGTGCAGATCTCAATGTGCTGCCTTTCAGTTGGATCTACCATTTTCTGTGCATGCAAATGGGCAAATTATTTGGAGTGCTCCAATTTCTTCTTTCAGAGTGACTTCAGTTGTGTTTTCAATGAAGAATCGGGGGGACGGACATGAATAAAATATTGAGGGGGGGCAGGGCTCCCTGCCCTGCATAATCATTCACAAGACACGGAAAACACACACCATTTGAATGGTAATGTCCATCAGTTTGGTGTTTTTGTGGCCCCTCAAATATTTTATTGGGGGACTGAAGGGACCTCAGTCCCTAGAAGTTGGCTCCTATGGTGAAGTTCCATTGCACATAGCAGAACTTGCACACCATTCTCTTGAAACTGAAACTCCTTTGTTTTCTGTGCTCCTAAATGCTTGCCTTTGGAGCATGCAGTGGCAGAAAAAAGCTCCCCCTTCATGCTGATTGGCAGCTTTAGGATGCAGGAGGCAAGGATCCTGCTGCAGAAACAGTAATGAGTCTTTGACCAACCCACAGTCCTTGAGCACCACACCACTGGGACTGCCTATTCTCTTATATCCCTGCCTAATCACTGTCAGTGATCCTCTATGGATCATATCCACCTAGAGCCATGTGTTCAGTACACAGGCCCTCTCCCTGTTGAACATTTGGCTCCTACTGACGACCTTCTTCTTCTTCTTCTTCTTCTTCTTCTTCTTCTTCGTGTTTTAACTGAATTCTAATTTTAAGTTTTACCTCATTTTTTAAATTATTTTCAGTTTATTGAGTATCCTGTATACCACTTTGATATTTTATTATTTATTAAATTTATATACTGCCCTTCATCGCAAGATCACAGAGATGATGGTAATTGAACAGAGCATATGTTGCCTGAATAAACAAAAGGAATTACTTAGTCGGCAAAAGAGCTGCCAGCACTACCCCTGGCCTCCACCACTTGCTGCCTGAATCCGTTGCCTATTTTGCCTAACAATACTATGCTTTCTCAGCAGAGTGAATGTCTGAAATGGGCTAGTACAAAGTAGCCTGATGTGTCCATGAGAGCAAGACCACAGATGGTTAAATATTTCAGTTCTGTAATAATTTATCTGGAGAATCTGCTCACCCCCAGTTTTGCTCCTGCTAGAAGACACTTGACTCTCTCCTACTCTTGTATAATGTAAATGAATGGAAATGATGGGGATGGTCACAACATTTATACTGCTTTGCTTTTCCAGTTGAACTCTCTTCTTAGTGTCACAATATTGGCACAATCCACTCAAAGTTAAGCACTTTCATTCCCCATGGATCTCCGTGGATGAGTTAAATGCGTGCTTGGCAGAACCACATACTGGCCTGCAGCCAGTATTATTTACCCCGTAACAGAATTAAATTGCAGACATAGTAGAAACCCCTTGAGGGGTACCAACCGTACCATACAGCTGTTTCCTCTGTATTATTTCTGTCTTGAAATGAATTCTGGGATTTTTAGATCTTGCCTTATTTTCCCGCTGAGGCTGTAACAGAGAGAAGCCAGCTTGAATGCTCATTTCCTACAAAATAAAATAAAAATAAGGATGTCATTCAAATGAAGGGAGGGGGATCCCATTTCAGAGAAGTGGGTATGGAACAATTGCAAGAGAAGACCAGCTACCTTTTAGCAGACTTCTTTGACCATAAAGAGAGCAAAATAGCTTTCATTCCTCACATCACAACAAATGTTGTTATTATTACCCTTTAATTTTGCATGTGTTAATGGAGATCATTTCAGCTTATCATCAAATAAAGTTATCTAGAAATTTCCATTAGCATACTTTATTGCATCTGGCCACCAGACATAATTACTATTTTTATTTCGTGCAATTGCAATGGGCAGGCAGAGGGAGGGGAGAGAACCTAGATTCTGCATTCAGCAGATGCTTGCCTGGAACACAATTTCAAGTTTGCACATGAAAAGATGGCTAAAGTGTGCCATGTGGTGATTGGATAAAAAAAAAAAAAAACAGAAACAAAATCCACCTCTGGGGAAGTATTGCATAATTTTGTATTTCCTGTTTGAAAGGCTCACTCACAATGATGTTGGACAGCAAGCCCAAGTACAAGTCCATATGGCACACATCACCAATGTCCACCATTGATTTCAGCCAGGTAAAATACTCAAGGAAAAGCAGGGCTGGTGGGGCTGGGGTGACCTGGGGAAAGGAAATGTGGGCGTAGTTTGGTCAGGGAGCCAGAGAGAGAGAGAGAGAGGCATGGAGGGATGCATATGCCCCACCCACAGCCTAACATTCCTCACCTAAAGCAAGGTTCATTTCATATTATGAATCATTCCCAAATGGCAGAGCTTATATTCTGTACTTTCTGTACTTTCCCAGTTTGAAAATTTCCCCCCATCATTTATCACAATCAAAGACCAAAGGTCATGGCTGCCTGAGAGAGCTCTTAAGGTCCCAAGTTCAATCCCTTCCATCTCTGGAAAGAGCTAAAGGACCACCGGTCGCTTCTGTCTATGATCTAACTTAAGGAAAAACAGACTAATCTGAGGATCAGGGCGGTCCCTGAGTTGGAAAAAGACAGTTTAAGTGACTTTCTTACGCAGGAATTTGCAGAACTTTGGAATTTGGATGCTAAGCAAGATTTCAAGATAGTAAGTGCTTTTAGACTTGGAAGAGGAGGGAGAAAGATCAGGGTGAGAGACTGTTTGGTTACCCTCCGAACGAAAGAAGAGAGAGATAAAATACTGAGTCTGCACTTCCAGAAGACCTTGGAAATAAACGATTCAAGAGTGGAGATATTTAAGGATATTCTGAAATATTTATTGGATCTTAGAACTAACTACGGAGATCTGGTGGCCCTGTTGAGAAGTAACAGAATTGTTTTTAGGTGGGAATTCCCTCAAGGCCTATCCTTTACCTTTAAAGGGAAAAAGTTCAAAATAAGATCAGTGGAAGATAAGGAAAAATTCCTGAGAGACCACGAAGAAGACCTGCAAAAAGAAGTTCTGGAAGAGCTAAGAGCTTTAAAACCTGGAGCACTAGACATAGTGCCACCACCTTTGGGATTGGACAAATTAGAAAAAGTGATACCACCATCAGAACAAGAGGAACTACTGGGAGCAGTTGGAGGAAAGTAGAATAAATACACCATGTCTCTGCAATTATTAAGTTGGAACATTCATGGACTTAACTCCCCGGAGAAGAGGAGGAAAGTTTTTCATTTATTGAAAAAGGAACAATTGGACTTAATTTGCTTACAGGAAACACATGTGATAAGGCTACATAGGAAAGTATTGATTAATAAAAGATTGGGTCAAGAGTTTATTTCATCGGATAAGGTTAAAAAGAGAGGAGTTGTAATTTACGCCAAAGAGAACCGAAATTTGTTTTTAAAGATGATCAAGGAAGATTTGTGGCAATCGAAATTCAATCACAAGGAGAAAAATTTTTAATAGTAGGAGTTTATGCACCAAATGAGGGGAAATCTGAATTTTTTAAGAAATTGCACAAGACATTGTTATACTATATGGATCACAACATTATTATGATGGGAGATATGAACGGAGTGGTATCTACAAATATGGACAAGTCGCAGAGACAGATTGTAACTAAAGATGGCAGACTACCAAAAACCTTTGACTGACAATATGGACTTGATTGACATTTGGAGAATTAAGAACCCCTTAGGAAGAGAGGGAACATTCTTCTCTGAAGCCAAAATGACATGGACAAGAATTGACCAAATATGGATAACTAGAGGACTGGCACCTAAGACTCGAAAAGTGGAAATTTGCCCAAAAACTTGCTCTGACCATAATGCTGTGAAAATGGAGATGAAACTAACACCAATCGGTTCCTTCAGATGGAGGATGAATGACACGTTATTTAGAGATCAAGAGGTTATCAAGAAGGCCCAAAAAACCTTGAGAGACTATTTTGAGATAAATTTGAATACTATCACTGAAAAAAGAATAATCTGGGACGCAAGTAAAGCAGTTATGAGGGGGTTTCTGATCCAACAGACTACAATAAAGAAGAGAGCTCAAAATGGAAAAAAAGATAAAATTTTGGAAAAAATTAAGGAGGGTGAGAAGAAACTAAGAGCGAAACCAAAGTCACAAGAGATTCTGAGAGACATAAAGTTATATCAAGTGCAATATATGAAGATGATGAACCAGGAAATTGAATGGAAAATTAAACAAATGAGACAAAAGACATTTGAATCGGCTAATAAATGTGGAAAATTGTTAGCTTGGCAAATGAAAAAAAGACAAAAGCTCAATACTATCACTAATTTGGAAGTGGAAGGAAAGAACATTCAGAATCCAGTGGAAATTAGAAAATGCTTCCAGAGGTATTTTAAAGAGTTATATACACAAGGGCCACAGAAAGAGTTTGATATAGACCAATTTTTAAAAACAAATGGATTACAAAAAATCTCTCAAGAAAATAAGATAATGCTGAACTACAAAATTACAGAACAGGAGGTAGAAGGTGCCTTTCAGAATATGCAGTTGGGTAAATCTCCAGGGCCGGATGGCTTAACCTCAAAATACTATAGATCTTTGAAAGATTGGTTAATTCAGCCACTAAAGGAGGTTTGTAATGAAATTCTGGAGGGGGAAAAAGCGCCAGAGTCGTGGAAGGAAGCCTATATTACACTTATACCGAAAACTGAGTCTGAAAAGACACAACTTAAGAACTACCGCCCCATATCCCTGCTCAATGTGGATTACAAAATATTTGCTGATATTTTGGCTAATAGATTAAAAAAAGTATTAGTGGAAGAGATACATAAGGACCAAGCTGGCTTTCTCCCAGGTAGACACTTGTCTGACAACACAAGGAACATAATTAACATTTTGGAGAAGTTGCAAGTGAACATTAATACTAAAGCAGTTTTAATTTTTATAGATGCGGAGAAAGCCTTTGACAATATTTCTTGGAATTTTATGAAGAAAAATCTTCAGGGGATGGGGTTGGGTCAAGGGTTTGAAAATGGTATAAGTGCAATTTATTTAGAACAAAAGGCTAAGCTAATAGTTAATAATGTGATGACAGAGGAATTTAAGATAGAGAAAGGGACATGACAAGGCTGCCCAATTTCCCCATTGCTTTTTATTTCGGTCCTGGAGGTTTTGTTAAATATGATTAGAAGGGACCGTCTGATTAAAGGTATCCAGGTCGGAGCCAAACAATACAAATTAAAAGCTTTTGCAGATGACCTAGTTTTGACGTTACAGGAGCCAGAATCTAGTACGAAAAGAGTATTAGAACTAATTCAAGAATTTGGTCATGTGGCAGGATTTAAGCTGAACAAGTCAAAAACTAAAGTTCTTGAGAAAAATTTAACATCGATTGAGAAAGAGAGGTTTCAGAAGGAGACAGGTTTAACATTAGTTAAGAAAGTAAAATATCTGGGGGTTAATATGACGGCTAAGAACTTAAATCTATTTAAAGATAACTATGAGAAATGTTGGACAGAAGTGAAAAAAGACTTAGAAATATGGTCAAATTTGAAGCTTTCCTTGTTGGGTCGAATTGCAGCTATAAAGATGAATGTATTGTCAAAAATGTTATTTCTGTTTCAATCATTGCAAATTTTGGACAAGATGGACTGTTTCAAGAAGTGGCAGAGAGATATTTCTAGATTTGTCTGGCAGGGCAAGAAGCCCAGAATAAAATTTAAAATATTAACTGATACAAAGGAAAGAGGCGGATTTGCCCTGCCAGACCTTAAACTTTACTATGAATCAGCAGCATTTTGCTGGTTGAAAGACTGGCTGCTTCTTGAGAACACGGACATTTTGGACCTAGAAGGTTTTAACAATGTTTTTGGGTGTCATGCATATTTGTGGTACGACAAGGTTAAAGCACATAAAGCATTTAAAAACCATATTGTCAGGAAAGCATTGTTCAATGTCTGGATAAGATACAAAGACTTACTGGAAAATAAAACCCCAAGGTGGTTGTCACCAATGGAAGCGAAGGCTCAGAAAAAGCTCAATATGGAGGCCAAATGGCCGAAATATTGGGAAATATTGGAACAAGAAGGAGATAAATTGAAATTGCAGAGTTTTGAGAAATTAAAAGATAAAGTGCGAGACCGGCTTCATTATTATCAAATAAGAGGGGCCTATAATTTGGACAAAAAAATTGGCTTCCAGGTGGAAAAATCAAAATTGGAAACAGAATTGTTAGATCCCAAAACTAAGATACTTTCAAGAATGTATAACTTGCTGTTAAAATGGAATACGCAGGATGAAACGGTTAAATCTGCTATGATTAAATGGACACAAGATATTGGTCATAACATTATGTTTGCTGACTGGGAACAGTTGTGGACCACAGGTATGAAATTTACGGCATGTAATGCCTTAAGAGAGAATATTATGAAAATGATATACAGGTGGTACATGACACCAGTCAAGCTTGCAAAAATATATCATTTGCCCGATAACAAATGTTGGAAATGTAAAGAAAATGAAGGTACATTCTTTCACCTTTGGTGGACGTGCCCAAAGATTAAGGCTTTCTGGGAAATGATCTATAATGAAATGAAAAAGGTATTTAAATATACCTTCCTGAAGAAACCAGAGGCCTTTCTCCTGGGCATAGTCGGCCAATTGGTGCCAAAGAAGGATAGAACTTTCTTCATGTATGCAACAACAGCAGCAAGAATACTTATTGCAAAGTATTGGAAGACACAAGATTTACCCACCCTGGAAGAGTGGCAGATGAAGGTGATGGACTATATGGAATTAGCGGAAATGACTGGCAGAATCCGAGACCTGGGAGAAGAGTTGGTGGAAGAAGATTGGAAGAAATTTAAAGACTATCTGCAGAAACACTGTAAAATTAATGAATGTTAAAAATGATGTTGGATTGAAAATAAGCGGCATTAGCAACAAAGTTAATGAGAATATGCAAAAATGAATTGATAAATGGATGAAAATATAGAGTTACAATATGTTAAGATATAGAGTTAAGATAAACGAAAGAGGGTAAGGATTTGCTGATTTGATTATTTAAATGGGAATACAAAAAGGGGAGGTGTGAGGAGGTCAAGGAAACAAGCTTATGAGTTTAAAGTTACAAAAAATGGATTTGTTTTTAACTCTTTTTTATCTATCTGTTTTTTGTATTTTGTATTTTGTATTTTTATTTTTTATGTATTTTTGTATGTTTTCTTTTTTTATCTTTTTCTTTTCCTATGGTTTTTTTTTTTGTATTCTGTAAACCTATGTTTTTGTAAAATTTCAATAAATATTTAATTAAAAAAAAACCAATCCCTTCCATCTCAAGCAGCTGGGCTGAGAAAGTCCTCTGACCTGGGGAACTACTGCCAGTTATAATGGACAACATCGGGCAAGATGGACTAGCAGACTGACCTGACTTGAGGCAGCTTACAATGTTTGTAGATCATCTGCCCTGGAGGTTGAGGGATTCTGTGGTTTTTCTGAGCAACAATGTCATGCTTTCCATACATGCTTGCCTCTGTCGTCATCATGGATCAATCAAGCTACCAATCAAGTTGGGATTTCAAAGCCCTGGCATGTCTCATCAGTTCACATCTGGGGCCTGGACATTCTGCATCAGAGGATGTGTGCTTTCCTCCACTAGAGTTTCTAGTGGGCTTCAAATGGGTTTCAGACTGCTTCAACTAGAGCCAGGGCTTTCTCGGCTGCGGCTCCAATGTGGTGGAACACTCTGTCACAAGAGACTAGGGCCCTGCAGGACCTGACATCTTTCCGCAGGGCCTGCAAGACAGAGCTGTTCCACCAGGCCTTTGGTCAGGGCGCAGCCTGACTCCCTCCTCTGGCGACCTGCACAGAATTTTGCTTGACGGTTGCCATCAATTTGATTTTAATTAATTTTTATAATGAAATGTTTTTAGAATGTTGGATTATTTGATTGTTTGATTATTTGATTGTTGTTAGCCACCCTGAGCCCGGCTTCGGCTGGGGAGGGCGGGATATAAATAAAATTATTATTATTATTATTATTATTATTATTATTATTATTATTATTATTATTCATTGGATTGGACTCTCCCGTGTGAGTGTCTGAGGGCCCTGCTCTTGCCGCTTACCATCTACCTGGCCCAGGGAGGGGCCTGAAGCCTCACAGGGACTGCTGTGCTCTGCTGCCCAGGAGGACTCTCCTGTGTGAGTGTTGGAGGGCCCTGCTCTTGCCGCTTACCCTGGCCCAGGGCGGGGCCTGAAGCCTCACAGGAACTGCTGTGCTCTGCTGCCCAGGAGGACTCTCCTGTGTGAGTGTCTGAGGGCCCTTCTCCTTCCTGCCACTTACCACCTGGCCCAGGGCGGGGCCTGAAGCCTCATAAGGACTGCTACGCTCTGCTGCCCAGGAGGACTCTCCTGTGTGAGTGTCTGAGGGCCCTGCTCTTGCCGCTTACCATCTACCTGGCCCAGGGCGGGGCCTGAAGCCTCACAGGGACTGCTGTGCTCTGCTGCCCAGAAGGACTCTCCTGTGTGAGTGTCTGGGGGCCCTGCTCCTTCCTACCACTTACCACCTGGCCCAGGGCAGGGCCTGACGGGCCTCACTAGGACAGTTAATGTTACTGCTGGAGGGGTGCAGAGTGCTTTTAAAATGTTTTTAAATTTTTCTTTTGAATTTTTTGTATGTGGGGTGGGTGGACCCATCCCCTCTGCAGGGAGGTGGGACCGATTCGGATGGTCCGCCCCCGCCACTTAATGGATCCAAATAGTTTCCAGAGAGTGGTAGGGGATGCTTTATCCCATGTTGATGGCCTTTCAGCCGATTCCCTGGTGGCCCGCTGGAATGTGGAGTTAACCAGGGCTATTGACTGTTTGGCTCCGAAGCGCCCTCTCCGATTGCATGGAGCCCGGACAGCCCCGTGGTTTTCCATGGATCTGAGGGCAATGAAACAATCGTTGAGACGGCTAGAGCGCCGGTGGTGGATAACTCATTCCAAATCTGACCGGACACAGGTTAGAGCTCAACGTCGAGCCTACCAAGTGGCGATAGCGACGGCGAAGAAGACATTCTTCACCGCCTCTATTGCATCTGCAGAAAACAGCAGCAGGAGACTTTTTCAGGTGGTTCACAATTTAGCGGAACCACCTGCGACATCGGAGCCCAGTACGGGCCACATGATCTCCTGCAATGATTTTGCAAAGTTTTTTGCAGATAAAATCGCTCAGATTCGGGAAGAAGTAGACTCCACCGTGGGAGCAGGGCCAGGGCGGGAGAGTGCTAGAGTCCTGTCTAGTCAAGTTGTGTGGGATCAATTCCAATCTGTTACCTCCGAGGATGTGGACAGGCTGCTTGGACGAGTGAAGCCAACCACCTGTCTCCTGGATCCTTGCCCATCCTGGCTTATAAAAGCTAGCCGGGAAGGACTGGGCGATGGGCTTCGTGGGGTTGTGAATGCTTCCCTCCGTGAGGGAGCCTTCCCAGACCTGCTGAAAGAGGCGGTTATTAAACCGCTTCTTAAAAAACCATCTTTAGATGCGGCCACGATGGCCAATTATCGCCCAGTATCAATTCTTCCATTCTTGGGCAAAGTGATTGAGCGAGTGGTTGCTGAACAACTCCAGGCACGCCTGGAAGAAGCAGACCATTTGGATCCCTTCCAGTCGGGATTCAGGCCTCATCATGGGACTGAAACTGCCTTGGTCGCACTGGTTGATGATCTCCGGCGGGCTAGGGACAAAGGTGAGAGCTGTTTCCTAGTTCTGCTGGATCTCTCAGCGGCATTTGATACCATCGACCATAACATCCTTCTGTCTTGAGGGGCTGGGAGCTGGGGGCACTGTCATACAGTGGTTCCGCTCCTTCCTCCTGGGCCGTGTTCAGAAAGTGGTGGTGGGGGATGAGTGTTCAGACCCCTGGGCTCTCACTTGTGGGGTGCCTCAGGGTTCTGTCCTCTCCCCCATGCTTTTCAACATTTACATGCAGCCACTGGGAGAGATCATCAGGAGGTTTGGGCTGGGTGTTCATCAGTATGCGGATGATACCCAGCTCTACCTCTCTTTTAAATCAGAACCAGTGAAGGCGGTGAAGGTCCTGTGTGAGTGTCTGGAGGCAGTTGGAGGATGGATGGCGGCTAACAGATTGAGGTTGAATCCTGACAAGACAGAAGTACTGTTTTTGGGGGACAGGAGGTGGGCAGGTGTGGAGGATTCCCTGGTACTGAATGGGGTAACTGTGCCCCTGAAGGACCAGGTGCACAGCCTGGGAGTCATTTTGGACTCACAGCTGTCCATGGAGGCACAGGTCAAATCTGTATCCAGGGCAGCTGTTTACCAGCTCCATCTGGTACGTAGGCTGAGACCCTATCTGCCTGCGGACTGTCTCGCCAGAGTGGTGCATGCTCTGGTTATCTCCCGCTTGGACTACTGCAATGCGCTCTACGTGGGGCTACCTTTGAAGGTGACCTGGAAACTACAACTAATCCAGAATGCGGCAGCTAGACTGGTGACTGGGAGCAGCCGCCGAGACCATATAACACCGGTCTTGAAAGACCTACATTGGCTCCCAGTACGTTTCCAAGCACAATTCAAATTGTTGGTGCTGACCTTTAAAGCCCTAAACGGCCTCGGTCCAGTATATCTGAAGGAGCGTCTCCTCCCCCATCGTTCTGCCCGGACACTGAGGTCCAGTTCCGAGGGCCTTCTGGTGGTTCCCTCACTGCAAGAGGCCAAGTTACAGGGAACCAGGCAGAGGGCCTTCTCAGTAGTGGCGCCCGCCCTGTGGAACGCCCTCCCATCAGATGTCAAAGCGATAAACAACTACCTGACATTCAGAAGACATCTGAAGGCAGCCCTGTTCAGGGAAGTTTTTAATATGTGACATTTCAGTTTATTTTTCATCTTTGTTGGAAGCCGCCCAGAGTGGCTGGGGAAACCCAGCCAGATGGGCGGGGTACAAATAATAAATTATTATTATTATTATTTATTATTATCTCTGCCTCAGAATAGGGCAGCCCCAGCCCCAATGTTGTTGTTGGACTACAACTTCCATCATACCTGACCAATGCTTGTGCTAGTTGGGCTAACAGAAGTTGGAGTCCAATAGCATATAGAGAGTCACATGTTCCTCATCTCTGGTCTGACAGGGTGAGAGTGCCTAAGGAGTGAAGAAGACACAACAAAACACAACTGAAGCCAACAAGATGCAAAAATTTAAGTGCTCATGGGGGATGTCAGAAAGTATAGCCATATTAGAGGAGCCTTCCCTAACATGGTGCCCTCCAGATGTTTAGGACTATACTGTAATTGCCCTCACCCCGGTATAGGAAAGTTGTGGAAGAAGTGTTGGTGCAGAGGTGCTTACCTGACCTAGCAAGTGAGTCACCAATGCTCACTGGGAGGGATGAGGTGCTGACAAGGCTGGCATGATGCAATCACACCAGGCAAGCTAGTCTGGCAGTACTGTCAATGAGTTTCTACTGTCCTGCTCTCACTTTCCCCACCCTCTCTCCCTGTCTCCCAGTAGGCAGCAGTGATTAACCTCCTAGGAGGTGAAGTAAGTGCCTATACCGCACCATGCCTCCTGCTGCAGGCCAGGAATTATTCTGAAGGGGACCAGATTAGCGTAGGCTGTGTTAGAGCTTTGAAGATTAGACAATTTCCCCCCACCCCCCTCAAAAAAACTAATTTAGAAAACTATTGTCAATGAGAGAGGTTTTGGCCCTTGGTTCTCCAGCCTTAATAGTACAAGAGAATGCCAGATGAAAAATGTCGATAGAAGGACATCTAGGGGATATTCAAGAAGGAGCTGGAAGTACACCAAGCAACTACTGCCTTGACATCAGAATGGATTAGCACTGCCACTTCTGCTAATTCCAGTTCACTGTATCATACAGCAAGCTGGAAGGCTATTTATGTAATCAATATGTAATGACAGGTAATGGAAGGATGGCTTGAAATTTAAGCAGCTACAGCCAAGCAAGCAGATCTGCCTTGCTGTGAATACTCATCAGGCAGCACACTAGAAAAGAAACAGAAGTTGGGCAAAAGCAATTTTGCAACAGGCCAAAAAAAAAAAAAGAATTAAGAGTAAATAAAATATCCTCCAGTTTTTATTTTTAGAGGGGAAAGCATTTTCCCAACCTGCACAGATTAACCAAAAATTCACTTTTTTCCTGCCCATTGGTCATTGCTCCTCTGCCACGTCCCCCTTCCCCTTCTTCTTAGATTGGTAAAATGAATGATTCCAGTCATTCAGGGATCACATGCTGGATGAGGTGACATTATAGTGCTACATAAGCCAATCAGTTTGGGATACATGATTATACCACATCTAAATCAGCTGAAAGGCAGAGAAAGGTCACATCCACACCACACATGTAAAAAATACCGAGAACTGTAGTTTCTTAAGGTTGTGAAGAATTGCAGCTTTGTGAAGGGGAACTTCATGAGGAGTTCCCACCATTCTTTGGAGGAAATCATGCACTTGTGGCTATGACCCAAGGGAACAATGTAAATGAATGAGGTTACTTCAGAGATAATTTGGAAGAGGGCAAGTGCTTATGGAACATCTTAGATTCTCTCTTTTTAAAAGTGGGCATTCTTTTCAAGTCTTGTATCTACCCCCGCTAAACAGATGCCCTTTCCCCTGTTATCATCAGCTCATTCTAAAAAGTGTAAAGTGTTGTGTTATTTAATAGGACTGAACTAAACTACAGAAGGGATAAAGGGGAAAGTCACATATTACTTTGTCGTCCCCCCCACCAACCATGACAATCCACATCCTAGTAGACTTTCCTATGCCATGTCTGGCATTATTCTATTTTCCTCTTCACTGTGTGAGCCTAACCAATCAGTATTCATTTAGATGATGTACACTATGTAGCCAACAAGGTTCTTTTGCGAAAACAGAGGGTTGCCTAGACAACCCGGAATGTGTTCCACCATTTCTTCATGCTAACCCCACCACGAAGCATCACCCAAAAGCTCTTTTCAAAGCATAGTTGTGGGAGGTTGTTGCAATTCAGCCTTACAATTAAAAGCCTCAGTATCTCAAGAGAAGATCCTGACTCTTTTACAAGGGTATAGGTGCTTCCCAGATCTTTTTGCCCTCAGATTAGAACTTTGGGTCTCTCCCATTCATCGCCTTACTATCTGCTCAGTACACAGGAGGACATGCTTCCTCTGGTATCATCAAACCACCGCAGAACAAGGTGAGTCTCCATCTTTGCTGGAAGATTCAGGACAGGAAAAAGAATGCATGGAGAACTATATGCTTCATGCAGCACATAGTGAAACTTGCTCCCATAGGAAGCAGTGATGCAAACCAATTTGGATGGATTTAAAAGAGGATTAGACAAATTTGGGGAGGATAAGGCTATCAAAGGCTACTAGTCCCAATGGCTATGTTCTACCTTCACTGTCTGAGGCACCATGTATCTGAATACCAGATGCTCAGAATCACAGGTGAGCAGAGTGCTGTTGTCTTAGGATGCTGCTTGTGGGCTTCCCATGGGCATTCGGTTGGCCACTGCAGTAACAGGATGCTAGACTAAATGGGTCATTAGCCTGATCCAGCAGGCATGTCTTACATTCTTGTGCTCTTGTCCTCTTCATCAGCAGCCGTGAGCAAACTTTAAATGAAATCTTCTCCAGGGAAACTCTGGAGTAGCAGAATCTCAGAAACTCAGGTAGGCTCAAGAAGAAAGCAAACAGCCTCTACAGTAACCAAGGGCAATGAAAAGAGACCAGGAAAAAAATGGTAAAATGCAAAATCAATACAAATAATTCTGAAAATAAGTATGCTGATCCTGTTACGCACACCCCTGCTCCAAATGCAACTTTTGTATTTGCTGTAGAATTAATGAACACAGTTGATTTATAACATCAATATGTTTGATAATTACATATTTTTATAGTGGGGGAAAAACTATTTGCAGCCAGCAAATACAAGGACACCTTGAGAGAAAGAAAATAAAACTTTTTAAAAAGTTCCATCTTATAAAACTAAACTGAAATGTGCTGGATCAGAGATTATGGTTTCACATGGCAGGATCCAACACCGTATGAAATGCCAATGCCTTTCTTACTAGAAGAACAATGAAGCATTTGGATAATTTAAAAATATAATATTCATGGGTTGCAAACACACCTAAAATTCTATATACATTTTCTGTTACCAACAGTATTCCTCAGAGAAGACCACTTTTGCTCGGAGGTTTGAAATCCTTGAAGAACCATGTCCTTCCTTTAGCCATTTGCTCCAGAAACTGAAATGTGTCTGCAAGTCATTTAGTATTATAAGCATTGTGTATGATAACTGATGCAGCTTTTTCTGAACCATACCAGGGCTTCACTTTCTCTCTCTCTCTCTCTCTCTCTCTCTCTCTCTCTCTCTCTCTCTCTGTGTGTGTGTGTGTGTGTTGCTTGAATGTCCAACCATGATCACCTATTGTGCAGTGGTGGTGATCTCAGATTGCACATGCTGGCCGTTGCAGAATTCTTTCTGCCTGCACTGATTTCAAACAGAATCTGTTGCTAGTCTTCTCACTCCTGCTGGGCCTGTGTTAGTCCATCAATCACTAGTAGCCCATTTATTTGTGCACAGTGCTAGTATTTCAGAGTCATATATAGGCTATTTAAATTGTTAAGCTACTGCACCACAGGAGTGCCCATGAGTGGGAAACTCCCCTTTAGTTTTTAAAGAAGCCATTCTCCTCTCATTACGAACCACAAGTTCCCCAAATATGGCCTTTGTTCAGCAGTGTTTAACCAGTGCTCCTTAATAATGCTGTTAGGTCTTCTGGGCAATAGGAAATTGGGGATCAAGACTGCATACCTAGGCAGTCATATATCTCCTTTTGAGCAGTCCACCCTATATATGGGCAAGGAAATCGGTGAAACTATTTCATTACATTTCTTTGGGAGAAGGAGAAATTTGTCAATGGTATCTCAAGTGTGGCTCACCGTTTGCAATAATACTAGAGCAACTCTTCTTGCTTGCTTGCTTTTTGCTGACTCTGCAGTACTAGAAGGACCATTGGTCAACTCCAGGAGGTCCTTTATTAATGTTACTGAGTCGATGGTGCCCACAAAAAGTCATTACTTGGCACCACCAATGGAGTCCTTTACCTGCCTATGTATCTTACTGGCAAGTGCTATCATCTGATGATTTCATTTAGCAATATATATACTGAGAATAATGTTGACTTTATGCATGTCTGATAAGTGTGGGTTAAATGACTTAGATCACAGAAGGAAGGTCTCTTTGTCTGATGTCAGTTATGGAAGACTTGCTCTTAGAGCAAGGATTTTTCATAGAAGGAAGGCTGTCTCCAAGGGAGAAAGTTAATTAGCTCTGCATTAGAAGACATCGCTTAGCAGATTCTGTAGCTGTTGTGCTGACAGTACAGATACAATAGGAGGGGTGGCAGTGTGTTCAAAGGCAGGGAAAAGAAATAGCATCCATAAAATGAGGCAAGAGGTTATCAGAGCCGTGTGAAGTTCCAAACTAATCACTCCAGCAACATTTCAGAGCATTACGGAATTGATTACTAGAAGTAGCTTCGGTAAGAAACCACATTTTCCTGTTACATAACTACTGTGAGATAGCTTGACTCTCTCTCTCTATATATATAAATATATAAATATATGAAAAAACAGTTTAATGATCTCCAAATCAATAAGTAAATAAACCAACACATGCATAAACAATCTATATAAATCATCATAGTATTTTACCATTATTTCCAATGTGGAAAAAGTTGCCTGACTTCCTGTACATTCCTGTACATTATGTAAATACTCAAATTTTCCATCAATGGATTTTGTGTCTGTTGGCTTCCCAAGCTTTCTAACTTAAGATGAGGGACCTACAGCTCTCCAGATATTGATTGATTATTGGCCACGCTGGTTATGCTGGCTGAGGCGAATGAGAATCAGAGCCCAACACAAATGGAGGGTCACAGGTTCCCCATCCCTGATATACATTGCATCAATGAGTTGCCAGTGATGACGGGCACTGCTGCAAAAGAGGAAGAGAAGTCTAGAACCTGGGATTGAAATATCTACTTTCCTCCTGTTGAGATCCTAAGAGACACCATCATCACCACACCTCAGACTAAGTTGGGTACCCCACCATCCCATAGCACACACAGGCAACTGCTTGCCCAAGGTACTACTGTTAAACACATAAAGAGCCCTGATGGCCAAACGTGTCTAGTTTACCACCCTGTTCTCACAGCAACCTCCAAATGCTTCAGTGAAGCCACCACTAGTACTCTCCGCACTTCTGATTCTCAGCAAGTGGTATTCAGAGGCTTAGTTAGCAGCCACCAATTGCCTTAATCACCATGAATTTGTGTAATCCCCTTTTGTGTAATCTTTGGTAGCCATTTCTGCTTCTGTGTGGAGGATCAATATTTTAACTATGAAGTACTTCATTTTGTCTGTACTAGAACTTCCAGCCTGCAGCTTTATTGGCCAACCCTGAGTATTATGATCACAGAGGAAGAAAAAAATTATCCCTTCCCACTTTCTCTGTTGGTAGTGGTCATGTGGCACAACCTAGGTTTTTCAGTTATTAAACCTAGGTTTTTCAGTATTAAAAAAATATTTTCTGCCTGTGTCATTTTAATGTTGCATGTGGCCACTGAATAGGGTAGGATACCTGCATCAGACCTTCACACTAAACTCATGAAGGCCTGAGATGAGCTTTCACATATGAAGCATTGGGGGAGGATTGGGTTGTTCAGATGTAGGCCGCTGCCCTTCTGCATATTGAAAAAGGGGTTACATTCAATGATATAATCAGAAGAGACACACTGAAATTAATGAAGTGAAGTCCACTCATTTCAATGGATCTACTGTGACTATGACTAACATTGACTATCACCCATTCTTTTTATACAACTTTAGGGAACAAGGAGATAGTTATACATCTCCATATATCACGCATGCTTCCTCCTAAGGTCCCATTCACACCATGCATTTCAAGACACTATGTGGGTCATGGCTCCCCACAAAGAATTCTGGCAGCTGTAGGCGGTTACAGGTCTGGAGAGTTATTAGAAGACCCTTATTTCCCTCCCAGACCCAAAATTCTTAGTGTGGTCTAACTATCCCTCTTCACAAATAACTCTTACTATGTGACATTTGTTTATTTCCAGGTTTTCAACATTTTGTTAGGCAACTCAGATGTTTGTATAGCAGAAAGATGAGATATAAATATTTAAAGATATAACTAAAGATGGTTCAAGCCTGCCTGGAGGAGAAAATGTCCGCCAACAGAAAGAGACATAAATCTAAGCAAGAAGATCGAAGAAATCTTTGTGCTCTTCATTATCTCATGTTGTTGGCATCCATCTGTCTTGAAAGAGAATGGAGTGTGCAAAGTCAAACCACTGGAGAATCACAGCACCCGCTGTGGCTGCAAAGACCCGTAACTTGTAACAACTATCTTCCACATTGTTTTTGCTGCATTAGGAGCACTGAAGTGACCTCTCCAGTGCAAAGCTTTTCATTACCTATAGATATGTAAGAAATAGGAAGATGTTATTTTTAGTCTGGCCATTGCTGTTAAACTGTAATGAAAGACAAGAAAGTATTAGTCAAATGAGAACATGTTGCCCATTTTAATTCTGAGTGTTGGCAAGGTGGATAGTTTAGTGAGATGGAATGCAGGATAGAAATAAAACTGGGATCAAAGGGGATTCAAGTCTTGAAATATCAGTAGCAGCTGCTGCGAACCTGGCACCTTCCAAATGTTTTGCACTACAAAATGCAAAATCTCATCAGCTCCAGCCAGCATACCTGTGTTGGATGAGTTGTAATCCATAACATAAGCAGAACACCAAACTGGTGAGGTCCAGTTAATAGTATGGATGGGTGCTTACTATAGAGTCATGGTAATTGTATATCTGTCAGTCTGTGTTGGTTCCATCTCTAAATAAAGAGGTGGGATTAAGCTGCTGTTGCTGTTGTTGTCTTTGCTTGTTTGCTTATAGCAGGAGCTAATGCTCTCCAAAAATTGCTTCACTCCAACTTCCATCAGCACCAATACATCATGACCAATGTTGGAGTACAACAACATCTGGTGGGCACCACATTGTCTCCCCTGTTTAAGAGGCATGATAGTCTGTTAAATGTGCTCCATAAGAGCACCAGACTTGTCTTGGTGGATCAGAGCATGAGCCATCTGGTCCAGCCTCCTGTTGGCAATAACAACTATTCATATGCCCACAGACACTGTTGTTTCTGTTGTTTGTTGTTGTTTTCAAATAACTGGAACGCAAATAGAGGAAGTTGTACCCACATGTATACAAGAGGACACCTGTATTTCAGATCAAAGAGGATGATTCTGAAGATGCATCTAGATTTTTGAGCATAATGTGGTATAAAAAGCAACAAATACATGATGCCTACATCCAAGGACAGGCTCATGTGTTAATCTTGCAGTAAATCTCTTCCCATAATGAAATCCCATGCATTCCAACCACTTTTATTTTATACACACAGTCTCTGTTTTCTAATCCCTCTTCCTCAGTAAATCAATATTATTTTGTGGGGTGAGGCTTTGGGGGTTGCTCTCCTCCTATGCGTTCTAAAATAACTCTTTAATGAACACATGCATTTAACAAGTAAATTATTTTAACCTGCCAGGTTCAGGTTTTGAATGGCCAAGCCCCTTGTTTTACTTGCTGAATCCATCTGTGCTGTGTTTTTTGTTGTTGCTGTGTCCTTGTCCTTGTATTGGTTTGAGAACTTTTGTTTTAAAATGGTTGTTTTGAAGTGGTGGTTGTCTCTGGCAGAGGGCTTTCCCACTGTAGAGGTCATAGATAGCACTTGGGGCCTTCTGCATGCAAAGCAGATGCTCTTCCTCGGAGGTATGGCCCCTTCCTTTTGGAAGGTCCCATCAAATCATGGTGGTAGGCTTCATGAAAGCACTGATTGTATGAGAGCCACCATATTATTATTATTATTTATTAAATTTGTGTACCACCCTTCATCTAAAGTTCTCATGGTGGGACACAAAACAAGAATGCACCTTTCCAAACGTTTCCCTTTCTTCCTCAAAACTGTACTGTTCCTTTTTTTATATTTTCCCCTTCCACTCCCTGCCCTCTCTTTTACAAGGGGGGTTGTGCCATTCCATGAACCCCCACACCATTGGCCAGCTTGTTGTTTTCCCTTCTCTGACAGTTGCCCAAGCAAACAGTGTGCTTTCTTAAATTGCGCTCTGACATTAGACTCCCCTGCCAGCTGTTCTAGTTGTTTCCTTCTCCTGATAGCTGTTGACAGTAGCTATAAAAAGCATAATATATTCTTTTTCAAAACTCGACTCGAACATCAGGCTCCCACGACAGCTGGGCTAGTCATTCTCCTGTCCTAATTGCAGTGTGTTTAAGGGAAGGAGGGAAATTCGCTTTTGTTCAGCCTTGCAGTTTTAGCTCCACTATCATCTGATCCTGCGTTCCCCTTTATGGTTTTTCTTTAGCGCCACAGCGTTTCCTTCAAAGCCACTAACGAAGGAGGCAGACAAATAATTGCATCACCTGCCTCTTGTTAAAGGAACAGGGCAAGGAATAGCAATAAATACAATACAGTACAGAGAAATTGGAGAGGAGTTGTGGGTTGTTGTTCTTTTACCCCTTTCTTGTGTGATTTCTTTCTTCCTTCTTCCACATGAGGAAAAGGAGAGAGATTAGTGTCCATTTCTGAAAGTCCATCTTGCCCAGCATTGTCTTCACTGACTGGCAGCTGCCCTCCAAGGTTTTTTTAGGCAGGGGCCATTCTCAGCTCTACCTGGACATGCCAGGAATCGAACTTGGGACTTTATCCATTCCAAGCAGATGCTCTGCCACAGAGCTATAGCCCAGCACATCTGATTGGAACATTGGAAACTGCCTTACATCGAGTCATGGTTTTGGTCTATTTAGACAGTGTTGTCTAATCTGATTTGGCAGTGGCTCTCAAAGATTTTGGACTATCATCTCTCACAGACAGGAATGAGAGTAGCTCAGTCAGTAGACCATGAGACTCTTAATCTCAGGGTCGTGGGTTCAAGCCCCATGTTGGGCAAAATATTCCTGCATTGCAGGGAGTTGGACTAGATGGTCCTTGTAGTCCCTTCCAACTCTACAATTCTTTGATTCTATAACTGCAGATCTCACAGACTGGACCTGGGACCTTCTGCATGCAGTGCAGTTTCTTTGCCACTAAGCTATGGCCCTTCCTCATGTTTAGTGATTTTGGTAGCAGGAGAAAAAAATGGGGGGGGGGGGGTAAACAGCACTGGAGTAGTCTGAGTCCAAAGCCCAGTTGGGGATGCCCATCATCATGTGAAAAGGATCTAGGAGTCTTGGTTGACCACAAACTTGACATGAGCCAACAGTGTGACGCGGCAGCTAAAAAAGCCAATGCAATTCTGGGCTGCATCAATAGGAGTATAGCATCTAGATGAAGGGAAGTAATAGTGCCACTGTATTCTGCTCTGGTCAGACCTCACCTGGAGTACTGTGTCCAGTTCTGGGCACCACAGTTCAAGAAGGACACTGACAAACTGGAACGTGTCCAGAGGAGGGCAACCAAAATGGTCAAAGGCCTGGAAACGATGCCTTATGAGGAACGGCTAAGGGAGCTGTGCATATTTAGCCTGGAGAAAAGGAGGTTAAGGGGTGATATGATAGCCATGTTCAAATATATAAAAGGATGTCACATAGAGGAGGGAGAAAGGTTGTTTTCTGCTGCTCCAGAGAAGCGGACATGGAGCAATGGATCCAAACTGCAGGAAAGAAGATTCCACCTAAACATTAGGAAGAACTTCCTGACAGTAAGAGCTGTTCGACAGTGGAGTTTGCTGCCAAGGAGTGTGGTGGAGTCTCCTTCTTTGGAGGTCTTTAAGCAGAGGCTTGACAACCATATGTCAGGAGTGTTCTGATGGTGTTTCCTGCTTGGCAGGGGGTTGGACTCGATGGCCCTTGTGGTCTCTTCCAACTCTATGATTCTATGATTCTATGATTCTCCCCAGTCATCAGATTGACTATTTGATGAGCAGAGAGCGGACAATATAACCCAATTCTTCAGCTAGAGAGGGAAGGATGTGCCATTTTCAATTCTCTCTTTTCCTCATTTTTCCAATCTTAAATTCAGCTCTTCACATTTTTTCCCAACAATTTGCATTGTTATTATTGTAAATATTCATGAAAAATCATTTTACTGCAAATTGTAACCTGTGCACACCTTTTTGTACATAGTTTTGCCTAATGCACACATTTCTGCAAGCATTTTCTCCTAATACAATAATGCACATTTGGAAGTTATTTACACTAATATATTCATCTCTATGCACTGGTCCCTAATAGATGAATATTTTTGCAGACAGTGGCTAGAGTTCTGCATCACAAAATACAGATAAGTGCAAATTTCAACTGATGGTTGTGTTTCAGTTATCCTATTGTTTCAGAAAATGCATACAGTGCTACCTCAGGTTACATACGCTTCAGGTTACATATGCTTCAGGTTACAGACTCCGCTAACCCAGAAATAGTGCTTCAGGTTAAGAACTTTGCTTCAGGATGAGAACAGAAATCATGCTCCGGCGGCGCAGTGGCAGCAGGAGGCCCCATTAGCTAAAGTGGTCTTCAGGTTAAGAACAGTTTCAGGTTAAGTATGGACCTCCGGAACGAATTAAGTACTTAACCCGAGGTACCACTGTATTTGAGAGATTTGAGAGCAGAATCAAATTCTCACCCAACCCTATGTTGATCAGCTGAGGAGGCGGGTCGTGTGCCTGTGTGTGCCCTGAGTATGTCTATGGGCAGATTTGCACCATGCATTTAAAGCAGCATTATACCACTTTAAGCAGTCATGGCTTCCGCTGCAGAATTCTGGGAGATGTAGTTTAATAAGGGTGCTGAGAGATGTTGGAAGACCCTTATTCCCCTTCCCAGAGCCCAGTTTTCAGAGTTCCCTGTGCAAAGGGATTGGCTTTGAAATCACCCTAGGAATTGTAGTTCTTGGAGGGGAATGGGGATCTCCTAACAACTCCACATCCTTAAAGAGCAAGAGCTCCCAAAATTCTATAAGGGATTTCTGGCATCCGACTCCTCAAAGAAAAAGGTTGGCTGGGTTTGAAAAGGTTGGTTGCCTAATCCGAAAATCCAAGAAAAAAAGAAAGAAGAGAAAGATACATGAGTTGCCTCTGCTATCCCACAATGACTCGTGCTGAAAACAGATATCTGAAGGATGCTGCCTTTGGAAAGTGTGTTCTAGTCAACAATTTCTGTTCTGGGAGGACAAACATAGTCACATTCTGCCCTGAAGCCATCTGTGCCACATCCCTTAAAGTGAAATCACACTAAATGGCTACTTAAAACACACACAGCTGTATTGCACAATGCCAGGAAAACCACTTGGGCAGCTTCAGCCGGGATATGGGTTCTAAGTCTAAGAAACAATTAAAGAAATAAACTGCTCCAAAATTCAGCTGGCAGGGTCATTCTCCTTGGGATGGCAAATGGATATGTTGTGGTGCCTCACATATCACACAGCAGAGGACTGAGTTTCTAAAATAAGGCTCTGTAATTAATCTAATGTTTTTTCCTCTCTCTCTCCTGCTCCCAAAGAAGAGGGATGATATTATGATGGTGCTTTTTGCATTCTGAATGGAAAAGAAAATGTGTGTACAGAACAGACCAAGAAAGATCATCCCCTGGAACATGAATGTGGAGCAGCAGTCACAAAGTCATTATGTAGTCCCCATTGCCTCAATCACTCCTAAGCTATAAAGGGACTATGAAAAATGTGCAGGCTTCTTCAGCCCCACCAGGGGACTGGGATGCACTTAAAAAGAATTGCAGATGCAGGCTTGGGACTTTCCTTGCACTGCTCTGAATATATTTAGAGGAGGAGGAGGAGGTGTTGGTGGGTGTGGGGTGGGAGGGAGGTGGGAAGCTGCAAAAAAAGTGCTGCCTCACCAGCCTGGAGATTGCCGTAGCAACCACTGAGGCTCAGCGCAAAGAAGTGCTGAAACGGGGCTTCTCATTCTGGGGAGGATTAGATTATGCAGCTGAAAAATATTGCAAGATTAAAAGTAATTGCTTCCCATCTATTTTTTACGCAGCTTGCAGAGTTGAGCGGCCGCTAACATTTAATGGGCAGCTATTATTGATTCCACATGTGTAGAGGTATGAGTGTGTGAGAGAGAGACAGACAGACAGAGATGTCAGTAGATATGGAAGGATCGTTGGACCAGATTCTCTCGGTTCCCTCCTCTTTTCCTGACTATTACACCTCCTCTATTTTTATTTTTATTTATATTTCATTATGTGAGTTCAGAGTGACATAGCTGCTTCTTCCCTCTATTATCCTCTCAACAACCCTGTGAGGTAGCTTCTGGCTAAAAGGCAGTGACTGGGCTGAAGGCTACCCAGTGAGATTCGTCGTCTCACAGGATCTAGTCAAACACAAGTCACTACACCACACTCATTGCCCTAGCAGCACTCCTTTCACTTGCTATAAATACACCAAATCACCAGGAAGGAGATAGAAAGGTATGCTGGAGTTATTGTTTCCTTTCCTGACTCATCTCATTCCTCACTTGCTTTGAGACACAAGAAGTATCTCTTATATTCATTGTCTTAACATTTCTAATTCTCCTTACCTCCTGGAGTCCACAGCAGCAAACATGTGGTTCCCCAGTGGCCTCCCATAAAGGCACTGACCATACCCATTCCTCTTAAGATGATGGCCTCATGTGCCTTCAGACCTGGACCAGTTCAAGCAGCTCTTGGGATGGTCAGTGGTCTCCTTGCTGTGGAAAGAACCTCAGTACCAGAGGTCCAATGATGCCAACCCCTGATGCCTACCTGGAGTGAGTGGGGTGGGGGTGGGGAATCAAGTATAAGACATTCAGCCATGCAATTTAGCTTACTTCATACATATGCATTACATTTATATCCCACCATTCCTCCAAGGAATTCAAGGTGGCATCTATTATTTCCTCCCTCTCTGTTTTTATCTTCAGTCACAAATCCTCACAAGGATAAGTAGATAAATTCAATTTTCAGATTTTCAGAAAATTCTGTCCCTAGTTGGATCAGCTTAGCCTAGCAGGTTTACTGGAGAAAAGGAAACTTAACATAACAGAAATAAAGGGGCATGTACCAATGATTTGTCACCACACACAAAAAAGTCAGATTCTTCTGAAAGGGGGCATATTGTTCTCCCCTGGCCCCAGCTCAAGGTGATGCCTTCAGGTGGTATTTTTGTGTGAAAGGGGCAATTGTTTGGCACTGTGAGAACTGAGTCTGGAAGAGACAGAGGCCTGACTTGCTCTTTGTGAGAATCCAATGCTAGAGCATTAAGAGCTGCATTAGAAAGCTGCTGAAGAGCAATGTTTGTGGGCTTGATGTTGTGAACCTCATGCTATGCTCAGCCTATATAGGAACGTGTAAACAAAACTTTCACTGAAACAAGACAAGTCTCCAGTGACTATACTGGAAGGAAACTGACCCAGGGTGCACACTGGAACTCCTAAAATATCTCACCATTCAGAGATTGGGATGCACATGACAGTAAGACTGCATCAATATCATTTTTGTGTGGTGTTTCACCAGCTTGCACAATGGCCCCTATCCTGTGTATGGATGAAAGCAAAAATTGATACAGAAGCAATGTAACCACATTGCACACATACAGGGTTGAATCCAATGCTAGTTCTCCTCAAAGTGGACCCAACTGGGGTGGGGAAGGACATGACTAATTTAGATCCATTTATTTCCATGAGTCTACTCTGAGCAAAACCAAGTTGGATATAGCAGGTAATGAATGGGAAAGTGAAGTGCCTGATGTGAAAATGTTGGTGCCATATTGACTGCCTTGTGCAAAAATTGGGATTGTTGTTGTTGGTATTAAATGGATTATTGATTTGTTCAGTTCTGCTTCTGAAACAAACACCATGTCATTTGGGTCTGAAACATTTAGGAAGAAACTGGGATGAGGAGAATTGTCGAAACATCCTTAATTGTGCATAATACACCATGGGTGCATTCAGACATGGGGAAATTGTGTTAGTTTCCTTTATAATGCTTGTACTTCTGTCTCAGAACATACCTTTCACACTGAAATACTTGCTGTATTATTGCACTGTGGTTTTTTGACCAATATACTGCTATGCAAGGCTAAAAGTGCTTCACCCCATTGGGTTTGATGTGATTCAACAAAGGACATCACTGGAAAATGTTGCTACTCCCCCATGCTTTCCACAAGTGTGCTTCAAAACCTCCATGATTTCCCCCATAAAGGAAAGAACTGCATGTTGGTATACATATTGGCATGTGGGGGTGGGTGGGAATTATTGGGTGTTTTTTATTATTATTTTGATAATGTACTTTGTGGTTTTATATTCTGATTTTATCCTGTGAACCACCCTAAGACCTGCAGGTATAGGGCAGTATATAAATTCTAATTCTAATTCTAATAATAATAATAATAATAATACCACACAATTTTTTGTCGCTTTACTCCTGTGATTCTCTGGGTTAAGTGGGTTGCAAATGGATTTTTTTTTATGGAATCAAACATGAAAATGAGCACCAAAGTTACGCTGTATTCCATTAGTTTTCCACAAGTGGTTTTTACATAATATGAAAGCTCAAATGTAATGTAGAAATTAACATTTAGAGAAACTTCGGGGAAATGGAACATACTATGATTTGAATGCAACCTGTGATACACTTTTGCACTGCCACCCAGAAATAGGTTGCACATAGTGCTTGGCAAGTGACATAATGTTCAGTGTTGAAAAAAAGCAACTGTTTTCCCTTCACCATTAGTTTTAGAAGATTATTAATGTGCCTGGTTTGACTTCTGAAACAAAGTCCATGCCACTTGGAACTGAAAAATTCATGGAGACATTAGCAAGAGGAGGATTTAGAAACATCCTTAATAGTGTATGATACATTTGCTGGCACATATTTGATGGTCTCACTTACATAACCACCCACCAATGGCTTACGTATAGTGGTTTGCAAATGCCACAATATTCAATGATGTGGGGGGGGGGACCCAATTGTATCTCCCCCACTAATAGTTTACCTCTGTTTTCTATTCCTCAGTTCTGGGATCTTGGGAAATGTGGCAGCATTGCCATTATCAAAGGCTGTGAGTGGTGAGGACAGCTATAAATGAGATGGTTGTTGATGTTTTTTTACTCCTTCTACTCATAGTGCATGTTAGCAAAATCCAATTCTATTCATTATTGCACTCTGGTTTTCTCTCAGCTTGGATTAAGGCTAAGACCCAACAAGTTTGCTATCCTAAATTGTAGTTGCTCGGAGAAACATTTGTGATTATCAGCCATCTCCTTCAAGTTTCTCACAAAATGAGTCAGCAGAGCCTAGTCATCTCTGAACCAAGTGTCTGACCATGATAAGGAAAGGGGGGGCACACACAACAACAAACCAATAAAATTCAATAAAATATGTCCCCTCTGTGTTCACATACAAAGTGAACATCCAAATTCAGGTACTTTGTCCAGCACAGGGGTGGGGAACATAAGTCCTGGAACTTAATGTGACCCTTTGGAGCTCTCTGATCCTCAAAACTTTCCACAAGGTAGACATACATTCCCTCCCCCTCCCCTGCTGGCCACATTTCTCACCAACATGAGTGTTTCCTTGAGTGTTTGTGCCTGGCTGGAATGTTTTCTTGAACTCTGGCAATGCCTCTGGCTTGCCTGGATGGAGTATAGAGCTGGGGTGTATGTAAAAGTCAATATTCATTTGTTGCTCTGCAATCCTTTGTCTCTGGACTAACCAACCATTGGCATGTGTCCCCCAGGAGGTTTCTTTGAAGGACTGTGGTGTGCAGCCCCCCCCCCAAATCCCCACACTGGGACTAGGATTATTACGGCACCCCTCCATTTCTTGTAAAGAGAGGCTACTGGAGCTCTTCTATGTACCTTTTCCTTTTATGGATATGGATAAACAAAGCAGCAGCAGCAACAGCAACAACAAAAGACACCAACCCATTTGTGACATTTTGTCTGAGAGACATTGAAATCCCAAATCAAACAGACATAGGTTCACATACATGTGCATGGACAGTTTCAGTGTGTGTGTAAGAACCGCAAAACCTTCTGTTTCCACCTCCACTAGTGGTCGTGGCTATAGGACCATCCACAAGCTGAACCATTAGTTGCCAATGATGCATTTCTGGTCAGGGGCAGAGGTTGGTGATAGATATGTGATATATAATTTTTTAAGATCACATAGACACCATCAGTTTGATGTAACAGTCGTTGTGTGATGATAAGAGGAAGGCAAAAATAGAAAAAAAGAAAGAAAGTGTAGCGAGGGGTTGAAGCAACAATAACTGGCTTCTCCATTCATAGCAGGTGATAAGAAATATTTTTGTCTAAAGTCCACTGCCAGTCAGTGTAGACAGCTAGATGGACAAATGAGTGAAAGGCAGCTTTCCGTGTGTTTTGTATGGTGGATATGCAATATATTGGTTCCTTCTTTGTCTTATTCATACTTGGAAAGAGCTAGGCCATTGCTTAGCAAAAGTTGAGGAAGCCTCCAAGGACAAAGTTGGAGAACCCCTCATCTGTGGCGCTCATCTTAAGTTGGGATATTTATACCTATGTACAAATGCTTCATAAATTTTGCCAACTATATGGTTCAACTCAGCCTCGCCTGGCTGGGTGATTTATCTCTGGTCACTTAATCCTCCTTCTCCTCATTCCCCTGTACCTGTAAAAACCATTGGTGCGACAGCATTTGCCGCAACTTACAAAGCACAAGGGAGTAAAATGTCACCGTCCTTTGTGCTTCTGTGCATCCAAGATAAGGTGAGCAGAACTATACATCGATTAACGTGCTGCTCTTTTCCAGAACAGCTGTTTCCACACCACGCTTAAGGAAACACAAGTGGGGAAAAACTGTGTTTATGAGAGGTGTGAAGTTTGAAAAGATCAGAGATAATATGTCAGGAATAAGACCTGCCATCCCTGAAGCTATTTTGATATTTTGCCTTGAGGGGGAGAGAGAGAGAGATGATAGATAGATAGATAGATAGATAGATAGATGATAGATAGATAGATAGATGATAGATAGATAGATAGATAGATAGATAGATAGATAGAGATAGATAGATAGATAGATAGATAGATGATAGATGATAGATGATGATAGATGATAGATAGATAGATAGATATAGATAGATAGATAGATAGATAGATAGATAGATAGATATAGATAGATATAGATAGATAGATAGATAGATAGATGATAGATGTACTTGCCAGACTTTCAGACTGCTGTTTTTAAAATCTTATTTATTTATTTTATTTAGTGTTCTAATTTACTTTTTATTTTATTTTTACAGATTATAGCATGGATGGCAAGATAGAGACATCATCATCTAACATTAACAATAAAAAGTCCATAAATCCTAACTTAAACATTTAAAAGAATACAAGGCAGTCCATATGTCCAGACAAGTATCTAAACAAATTGATGATTATAATCAGGCATTCAAATGTAGAAAGGACAGTGAGATCTTCCAACAACTGAACAGATTTGCAATATAAATCTTTTTCCTATCACATGAGCATGTGGGGCACATTTTTGCTGTCTGTTAGCCCCCACACCACAACAATATAATTTAAGACTTTGTGAACATCTGCAAATATAAAGACCTTTTCCAAAACAAAGTTACAATGAACAAAAAAATTCTGACCAGAAAGGCAACAACACAGGACATACCCCCAATCATATCCTTCAAAGAGGCACTTGCAGCATTACATCACCAGCTTCGAAGTCCCTTCTACTGTACAATTACATGATTTTATGAGTTATCTGAACCACCCAGATCCTTCCTATACAGACACTGTGGAGTCCAACATACCTGGAACAATATTTTTTGCTGAATCAATCTCAATTTTGACAATAAAGAGATGCTACATATAGATGCGAAGACAGGAGTGCCTGGCATGCTCTGGTCCATGGGGTCACGAAGAGTCGGACATGACTAAACAACAACAACATATAGATTCTAATGCAACTTGCTTGTGAGCTGAATGAAATGTCTTTTCTATTCCAGTAACTCAGAGAAGGACTTACAATGCAGTTTCCCCCATGCATTCTGTGAAACAGAAGTTCCATCAAGATACTGCATGCACCCATGATCTTGTACTTTCTGGAAACAGCTGAATATGTTTTTTTGTTCTGACAGGCTTTCCACTTGTTAGGGATTTAATCTTTTTTAAAAATGTATTTGTTGTTTTTGTATTTTTAAGTGCTTTTCATTATTATATGAGTAAATCGCTTTAAGATAGTGATTTAGAAAACAATAAATATATTACTAGTAGTAATAGTACTAGTAGTAACAACAACAACGACAACTACAACTATTACAACAATTTAATTCATTTCTTAGGTCCTGGACACTCATTGTGTGACCAGGCCATGACAGCCCCAGCGCCCAGGGATTATAGGAAAGGAATAACAATTCTGACAACGTGTTATGGACTTAAATTAGGCCACAACTTTATTAAACTTCCGAATGTAGGAAGACCTTGGCTTAGGCCTTGGGCATGTATCCCTCCCAGCCCCCCAGCCAGGGGAACTAGGGCACGTTAGGGCAAATGGGATATAGGGGTGCACTGTGAGACGTATGTGTACGCAGGCAGCCCAGCCCATATCCCCGCATTCAGGGTAGTTCACTGACAGCCTTTTGGTGTATGGCCAGTGACACCCATATATATAACCCCTTTTAAGAGGGGACCCTGGAATCGACGCCGCATGGAGGTGAGTCACCACTTCACATACACCCCACTATAGGGAAGAAAAGACTAAAGGGTTCCACCCAAGGCCATAAATGTCAAAGTTGTGACGAATGGCTACAGGGAAGACAAAACCTGCCAATTAAGGAAAATTTATTCCCGGTTCTTCAACAGCAACCAGTCAAAGACAGCAGCAGCACCTGCTAAACAGGAAGAAAAACTTAACCTGAAAACACAAAAGCATTAAACTAAGGGAGGAGAGGGTGGGTTAATCTCCTGAGCCAACTGCCTGGCTACTGTCAGCTCCACCTCCATATATAAATGGGGCTGGCCCCACCTCCCAGCAAGAAACTTGACTATTGAGGCTGGGCATGAACCTCCAAATAATAACACTGAGAGGCAGGCCAGTTCCTGTTTGCCATCAAGTTCCCTGTGAACTAAAGCACTGCAATGTAAAGTGTGAGTGCTCATTGTACAAGCTTACCTTTCTTCAAAGATTCAATTATTCCCTCCAGCAAGGTTTTCATATGACTTACATTTCCAGCCATTTCCCCAAATCATAGGATGTTCTGAATAGCTTACTGAACAGTATGGTTCACCTTATAAAGTGAGAGTGAGCTCAGGCCCATGGCCAGGATTCAAAGATGCAACAGAATATGTGGATCTTTCCCTCCTTATAAGCACCTTTCCCTCCTTATAGCACCAACCTAGCCTCTCCTAGTCACACGGGAAGATGAGGAACCCTCCAGTGGGCTGTCCAATACATGTCCAGCTAGGAGCACAAATTAGGAAAGTCCCATGTATGCATGAATGCAATCTTGTCCCATTGTGTTATTCCCACCCCAATTACAAGAGGTGAACTGGAGGGAAAGCTGTTTTGGTTGCCGTTAGGGTGGAGGGGGTGAGTTGCTGGCAGCTTTGAGAGTACAGCAGCGCCTGTGAAGCTCTGGTCACTTTTACTGCCATGCAAGTGCATGCATTCAAGTGCTCTTTTCAGAGGCTTTCAGGAAACTAAAAATGGTGCTGAGAGTGGCCAGAGCTCCACTGTTATTATATCAGCAAAAATGCCGCCACCAAGGACTCCTGCTTTTAAAAGTGCCTTAGCATGTTTTAAAAGAAGATGGGGGGGGGGAGAAGGAAACTCTCTGCCACAATGGTAAGTCCTTTCTGCTGCCTTCTGCTGCCTGTAAATTCAGTGCTTTCTATCCAAAGAGTGTGGTATTTTCTGTGATCTATGCGGGATGCACGTTTGCAACCTATAGCATTCACAACCTGCAGCAGCACGTCTGCGCATGCAATTCAGTGCTTCTGCGCATGTGCAAAGTGTGAACTAGTGCTTCTGCGCATGTGCGACCGCTGAAACCTGGAAGTAGTCCATTCCGGTACTTCCGGGTTTTGACGCATCTGTAACCTGAAAAAATGCAACCTGAAGCGTCTGTAACCCAAAGTATGACTGTACTACCCTATTCCCCCAGGGCTTCAGGCCTGTAAATGTTCCTGTAGGGAAGACTACCATTCTCCATTTTGTTGACAATATATACCTGTCAATTTCACACACACATACACACACCTTTTTCTCCCTCACTCCCCTTCCTGCTCTGTCTCACCGTTCTGTATAGGCTGTTCCATGGTATATCAGTTTCTCCTTCCATTAGAATCTAATGAAAAACGTGGAGTTCATTCATTTGAATTACAGTTCATTTTCATAATTAGAAGTAATGAAACAAATGAAATTCATTTATTTAGACTAGCATTTAGAGGACAGCAAAATAATTTCATAATACAATAATGTTTTCTTTCAAAAACATCTGCCATTAGGAGCCCTTGTTGTAACCTGTTAGCACTGAAGCCTATTGGGGGCCTGGGGGGGTATATTGTTGAACACTTATTGTGCACTGGAATGAAGGATTTGATTAAAAACCACTGACATTGATTGATAGATTTTCCCAAAACCTTAGCTGAAATGAGATTGACTATAAAGAATGGGCTTTTCAAAGCAGCTTGTGGTGTTTGTTTGAAAGCAATATTCCCCCCGTATAAAAATCACCAATTAAATAAGTGTGTGAATGATGAACATAAAAAAATGGCCCTGTTCAATCAGAACAAAAGCCCATCTAACCTAGCATCCTGTTTCACAGAATCACTATTTAGAAATCTTGTTGGAGGTGAGTCACAAGTTGAGAAGCCATGGGAGAAACTAGTAGCCAGGGTCAATGAACAAAAAAAGCAGGATAAAGATGAAAGTTAGAACCTCCACAGTTAGAGGCTGTATAGGGTGGCGCTGTGGCCTAAACCACTGAGCCTCTTGGGCTTGCTGATCAGAAGGTCGGCGGTTTGAATCCCCATGACGGAGTGAGCTCCAGTTGCTCTGTCCCAGCTCCTGCCAATCTAGCAGTTCGAAAGCACGCCAGTGCAAGTAGATAAATAGGTACCACTGTGACAGGAAAGTAAACAGCATTTCTGTGCGCTCTGGTTTCCATCACGGTGTTTCCATTGTGCCAGAAACGGTTTAGTCCTGCTGGCCACTTGACCCGGAAACCTGTCTGTGGCCAAATGCCAGCTCCCTGGGCCTGAAAGTGAGATGAGTGGCATAGTCGCCTTTGACTGGATGTAACCATCCAGGAGTCCTTTACCCTTTTTCTTTTTTTTCTTTTTTGCTTCCAAACACCAGTTGCTGGAAACTGCAGGAGGGGAAAGCATTGCATTCATGTCCAGCTTGTAGGCTTCCCATAGGCCAAAATATCCCAAAGTTGGACTTTCTGTGTCACCTGCAGTAGCCTGCTGACCATTGAGCGGCATCTTTACTCATGAATCAGGTGCAGCTGTGAGACAGGATAGCCATCTGCCCAGACTCTGTATTCAGTACTAGCCCTCCAGGTCTACACTGTACAGCATGTCGCTTTCTCCTTACCCGTGAAGTTATTCAGGTGTCTTGAGTTATTTAGATGAATATGACGACCTTGTTCCTTTGTCTCCAAAGCTAATAAGGAAGGAAGTTTTGATTCTCTGACCCATGGAGGGAGATAAGAGGCACTCTTGATCTTCAAGCAGCTGCAGAATTTGGCTGTAGATTTCTATAAATATTTCAGTGAGGCATTGATCATTCTTGCCCTTTCCTCTTCTTTCCCTCACATACCTGGCCAGAAAAGAAAAGAAAATTACCTGGAGTGATTTAGTATGTGGTTCTCCACATCCGCATACATTCCTACTGAGAATTTGGGATCCATTTCATTAAATCATTCCTACATTTCATCCTGTATTATTTTTTAAATAATGCTTTTCATGATCACACAGAAAGTACAGTAAATTTTAAAATCTAATTCTAACATTTAAAACACAAAAGAAAAAGATATTCATTGATACAGACACAAAGGAAGGGGCTTGAATGAACGAATGAGAACAAAAAATCAGAGGTAGCCTTTATCCCAGAAGTTGCCAAAATGTTGCCTGTGAGTTCCCATTGCCCCTCAAATTCCCCCACATTTATGGAATGACTAAAGTTGGGAAATGGACTTGCAGATAAAGCAAACATATAATAGGGGGGGGGACAATTTATAGCAATGATCAAAACAAATTTATCAAAAGATGGTATACATTTATAGAGTTCTGACAAAGCAGCAGTCAATATAACTCCTTATATATTTTTTCACATTAATTTAATATTAAATTCACCTTCCTCCTTCCACCTTCCACCTTCATTTCTTCCTCCTTTCTTATTAATACATGTTTCTATTCATATTTTCTATTAATTTTTTATATATTTATATTAACATGAATACAAACTATTAATAAAAAGAAAAGACTTGAGACTTTCCCCACCTCTACTGGAGATGCTGGAGATTGATCCTAGGACCTTCTGTATGCAGAACAATTGCTCTGCTACTGAGCTACACCAGTTCTCTCTTGCAGCCTGAGGCAGAGCACCATATGGCACAAAATCCCCAGGACAGGTGCATTGTCAAAAGCCACGCAAAACCAGCATGTGTCACTCCCTTCGTTTCCTTTTTCAGTCCAGATGGGAACAGTTTTCAAAATCCAAGAACTTCAAAATGATTACCGTCGTAACTCAGGAATGTTTTCAAAGTGCCCCAAGTTTCTAATTCTCTTAACTTTCCGGAAAGGCATTGCCAATCAGTGAAGGCAAAGTGGAACAGGCTGGGTCAGTAGACTGAGTCTGTTTAAGGCTGCATCTAAATCAACACTTTATTCAAAGAGGACTAAAATAAACTCAATTTTGTATTTAGTTACTGCAGTCATTTACAAATGCCTTTCAGTACACAAGCCCATTCTTCAGTGGCTTGCAAGTAATATCAGCATCCAATCAAAAAATCACAATGATCAACATCAAAAATAAGCAAATAAGGATCTTTCCACAGAACAGCTGGCAGGAGATAGGCATGTCGGGAGGTGATGGACCAGCTGGAACAAGTGCTAGGTTTTTTTCTGTATTTCCCACTCCTCTTTTAGAGGAGGACCATAAACCAGCACATTTTCTTCTTACCCAAAATGATATTCGATTCTATGGTTTCAGTGGTGATTTCTGAATTTACCTGGCCAAAACTGGAAACATTTGGACATTTTGCTGGAGTCTGTGCTTCAGGGAGCTTCTGCAATGATGAAAAAGGGTTCTCACATTTCCCTTTCTCATTATGAAGACAGCAAATCACATCGATCAATTGCATTGATTTCCAGCTCCTCTCATCAGTGGAAAGGTAATGTCACATGGCTCAATTATTGGGCTAAATTTAGAAGGCTTTGTATTATATGCGGCTTATGAGCCTCCTAATCATACTACAGATATAAAAGCCAAGGCAGAGCAGGTCACCCATTAGCCTGCCAATGAAGAATCCAGTATAGGCATAGCCAGAAATTCTGGTAATTAGTACCATTTTTCTGTTGCATTTGAAACTGGTTTGCACTGTCAAGGTGGATGTTAACAGGTATAACTAGCATCACAGATGGATTTTCAGGAGTGAGGTGGGAGGGGAAAGTCTGTACATCTTAGCCATTTGAGGTTATCCAAGCCTTCCTCTCCCTATATTTATTCTCAAAAGCTTTAGATGATATGCCTTCTTCCTGCTTTCAAACAGTGCTCAGAAAAGAAATGCTATTTGGAGTTCTCGCTCATATTGAATCCTGTATGTTCCTGGGGGCTTTCAAGGGGAAACCAGGTTAAAACACAGAAGGCTGCAATGAATTTCAGACCAGATTTCTTCTTCAATATGCTATTAGGCCTTTAAGCAGCCTCCAAAGACCGGGTGAATCAACTTAATGAAGCAAATCCAGAAATTGGGAACAAGCATTTGTGGAAACCCGGAGAAAAAATTACACACCAACCCCACATATATGGAGTTCCATGAAGGTACATCTACAGACACTTGAGGAATAAATGAACAGTTCTTCCAAAGTAGAAATTGAGACCCAGAAAGATTAGGATGTAAGAACTTAAGAAGAGCCTGTTGGATCAGGCTGATGGCCTTATATAGTCCAGCATCTTGTTCTCATAGTGGCTGAACAGATAGTTGCCTGTGGGAAACCTGCAAGCAGAACCCAAGAACAAGAGCACTCCCCTCCTCATGGTTTCCAGCATTTGGTATTCAACAGCACTGCTGCCTCCAGCTGTGGAAGAAGAACATAACCATCATAACTAGCAGCCACTGGTAGCCATATCTTCCCTGAATTTGTCTAATCCTCTTTTAAAGCCCTCCAAGTTGGGGATGAACTATGAAGTAGCCAAGTTTGCTTATGATACCAAATGGTTCAAGGCATTTAAAACAAAAAGTGATTGCAAGGAACTCTTAAATTGGTAAATGGGCAATAAAATGGTGCATTCAATTCAAAGTATGTAAGTGTAAAGTGATGCACACTGGGGCAAAAACACCCTCAATTCCCATATATACTAATGGGACTGAACTGGTGGTGACTGGTGGTTCCACTGGTGCTGGAACAACCCCCCTCAGCGGGTTGTGGACTCTACTTCGAGGTTTTTAAGCAGAAGTTGGATGACCATTTGCCATGTATGATTTAGTTGAAATTTCTGCATTGCAGGGGGTTGAACTGGATGATTCTTGAGATCCCTTCCAACTCTAAGATTCTATAATTCTATAACCTGGAATGTGACCTTGGGGTCATAATGTCTGATGTATCATATGTTCTTTTATATTTTGTTGGAGGCCATTATTATTATTATTATTATTATTATTATTATTTGAAGATGTTGAACCATTGTGAGGCAGCTATGGAAAACTGTAAATTTTATATTGGAGATCATTAGAAAAGGGGCTGAAAAGAAATTCCCCACTTCCCTCAATCCCTTAAAAAAGGTGATTTGGAGGCAGTAGGTCTGAGGGCACTGTACATGCATATCATGGGCTAGTTAGATGCAGAGGAATGTTGGGAGGAACCAGCTGGGGAACCTTGAAGGAAAGAATTCTCAGAGCCCGAGGGTTGGTGATGGGACAATGATGCGTGGTCAGAGGGAGTAGAGAGAAAAGACTAGGAGGAGGAGGAGGTGCTGAAGAGGATTTAGTGAGCTGGCAGAGTCTGGAGCAGAGAAAAAGACCAGAATCAGAGGCAGAAGCTGAAGGAGGAGCATGGGACAAAGGAGGCCAAGAGGCAGAAATGAATCAGACTGGTGCAGAGTTGCAGATCTCTCCCCCTTTTGCTGCAACAAGCTTCCCTTCCAGAACCAGAAGAGACATGAAAAGGGCAGATGAAAGGATGGCTTCACCCAGGTGAAATCTCCAACTGCCTGGAAAAAGCCCTGGAGAGGAGGGGTCTTAGACAGCTGTGGGGAGGCAGAGATTGTCAGTCTCAGTAACTGCTTCATGGGGGTCAGACCTACTGGGGATGAGCTGCTGTGCTCATTAGGCCTGCAACTCCAGCAAGTTTGTGCAGATCGTGTCTTTGCTAATGAAAAATTAACTGCAACCCATTCAACTGCAGTGAAGGAAGGTGATCCGTGCGCTTTACTTGACCCCCCTCTCGACATCGCCAATGGCCACTGCTTCTCTTCCTCAGCTCCACCAGGTGAGGAGCTAAGTACCACAAACGTCTTTTCCCACCGATCAGGGACTGTTACCGCAGCCATTGGCAAAGGCGATCCGAACAAGCCCCTGGGCAAGATGTCCTCGTACACTTATTTCATGCAAACGTGCCGCAAGGAACATAAGAAGAAGCGCCTGGACACTTCGGTCAACTTTTCCAACTTCTCCAAGAAATGTTCCGAGAAATGGAGGACAATGTCAGCAAAAGAAAAAGGCAAGTTTGAAAACATGGCAAAGGGTGACAAAGTTCATTATGATAGGGAGATGAAAAGTTATATTCCTCCTAAAGGGGAGAAGAAGAAGAAGAAGAAGAAGAAGAAGAAGAAGAAGAAGAGGAAGAAGAAGGACCCCAATGCCCCCAAAAGACCACCATCTGCTTTCTTCCTGTTTTGTTCTGAGCATCACCCAAAGATAAAAAGCGACCACCCAGGTTTGTCTATTGGTGAGACAGCAAAGAAACTAGGCAAAATGTGGTCTGAGCAAACAGCAAAAGACAAACAGCCCTTTGAGCAGAAGGCAGCAAAATTAAAGGAGAAGTATGAGAAGGATGTTGCAGCATATCGTGCCAAGGGGAAGGGTGATGCAGGAAAGAAAGGTCCAGGTAGGCCAGCATGGCTCCAAGAAGAAAGTAGAACCTGAAGAAGATGATGAGGAAGAAGAAGATGAGGAGGAAGATGAGGAGGAAGATGAAGATGAAGAGTGGAGTTATAAAGCTGCTGTAAAGATTTTGTGCTCAAAAGTCAATGATTTTGCTAAGAATGTGAAGTCGAATGCAGCTCATTGTTAGCTTCAGTATAAAAACAGTACAGAATTGTGTATAGGTAATGTGATTGTTGGGAGATCTGTATTCTAATTTAAGCAGTAGATGAATGCCACTATTGTTAGATTTTTAAAAGCTGATATTGTCAAATGTTCAGTCATATTTAATGGTTCTTTGGATTCAATGAGAGCTTGATTTTGAGCAAAGTTTAAAAAATGGTAGTAAAATTGGTAGTCAACCTTGTCTTGCATACTATTGCATTGTATTACTTTTTAAAACAATTTTGGAAAAGAAAAAAAGAATTAACTGCAACTTCCACAGTGTCATTTACGCCCAGCTCGTTCCTGATAATGAACTTGATGTTGACATTGTTGAGGGCTGCCAAAAGACCTCATGGGCCATGTGTGCCTGGGGGTCACGTGTTTGACCACCATGGCTTAGGGATATGGGCAATTGCTCCCCACTCTCAACTATATATAGCGATATGGTGTTTAGGTTCAGAGTTGTCAGCAATGTGGAGAAATATTTTGGAAAGGGGAGAAGGGGGGATGGGGGGGAGGACATTATCGTCTTCCAGAGGATATCCCTGTTCATCTGACTGCAAATATATAACACTCACTTCCCTTGCCTGAAATAAGTACAACCATCTGGCTATTTCTGAAATTGAAGTTAACTACTGGTGACCCTCAAATCTTGGAGAAGAAAAATGATTCATAAAAAGTGGAAACTTGGAAGCATGCACAGCAAGAATCAATCCACGCAGTGTTTATATTTATTTGAATGCACCATCTTTTCTTCACTCTCTGTCTTCTGACCGAATCCCTGCAGCCAAGCTGTGACAGCTCAAGTCTTTCCCTGCCAGCCACCATTCAAAGGGGTGTCAGAAATCTAACTAGTCGAAATAGCTTTCCCTATAGAACAGCTGTTGCATGAGCTAAGGCACAACATTGTGCCGAATGCAGATTCTCCTGCTGCTTCACTGGCCGAAAAAATCCACGCAGCAAAGATCTTAATGTTATGTAGGTCACACACGCTTTTTTTTTTAAGGGATTTGCTCTCCTTTTGAAAAATAAAGGGACTGCTCCAATAAGAATCAAGGGTAAGAAGGTATTTATTAGGCGTTCCTTGAGCTTCTAGATGTAAATAAAATAATAGAGCTATTTGGAGGTCTAATTGGACCGGACATTTCATAATTCTACTGGAAAGAAAAACACAAAATTTTATGAAACATATTGAATATGCACAATTTATTGAGTATGGCTTCCATCTGCCAGCAATGCACAAAACATTGTGGAATGATAGCTTCATCTGAATACTGTACATCCAGTGATCCTCAGAAGAAGAAGAAGAAGAGTTTGGATTTGATATCCCGCTTTATCACTACCCGAAGGAGTCTCAAAGCGGCTAACATTCTCCTTTCCCTTCCTCCCCCACAACAAACACTCTGTGAGGTGAGTGGGGCTGAGAGACTTCAAGGAAGTGTGACTAGCCCAAGGTCACCCAGCAGCTGCATGTGGAGGAGCAGGGAATCGAACCCAGTTCACCAGATTACGAGGCCACCGCTCTTAACCACTACACCACACTGGCTCTCCTCAGCTGAGATTGCCTCTGTTATATTTTTCCCTCTTTGTGATGGCTCTGCACTCTGCCTTTTTGTTGTTGTTGTTGATATAATTCTCTTTCTTTTCTTCTTTTTACATCTAATTAATTTGTTACTGATGATCAATAAAACACAAATTAAATTAAAAAATAATAATAAAAGAAAAGACTCAAGGGTGCTAGGTCATGGGGAATGGTTCTAACTTATGGTAGTTGTAGTCCATCAACCCCCAGAAAACACCAGGCTGCCTTAAAGAATGACTCTAAGGAGTCTACTCATTGAAATATCCACAGAGCATACACAAGCGAAGAAAAATGGGGTTGGGTGAAAAAAAGCATTTATCCAGTTGTCTTTTTCCATCTCCACTCATGAATTTCTTAAAATGTTCTGGGTCTCTGAGCAACATTAGTCAATCCTACACTTCCCCTAGAAATGAAATGAAACCTAAAAACTATACAGTTGGTTGCCAAAGCTTCCAGTAACTGTTATGGAGTTTACTTGTTTTTATAGTATGATATGTTTATTTTATTGTTTCTAAATGTGTTGCTAGTTGCTTGGAAGCCTTTGGGGCAAGTAACATGTTTAATAAATTATTTATTAGTTATTATCATCATCATTTGCCTTCCAGGTGATAAACAATAAAAACAGAAGGGGAGAAAACAGTTAAAAACACAGCCAATAAATAAACAAAAACAATACATAATAGACACTCACAGCAAAGACTCATTTATTCAGCTCAGAAAACCTGTCAGAACAAAAATTTCTTCAACTGTTTCCAGTTGTGGGTCCCTGGCATGCCTCAACATAAATGCTGTTCCACAGAGCAGGGGCAGGCCACACTAAAAGCCCTGCTCTGAGCTACTGCAGAGTGAGCTTCTAAGACCTTGGGGACTTGCAGGAGACACCTTCCCACCATGGCCTACTAGGTAGCTAAGGGATAAACCAGGGATAACTTCACAAGCAAGTGGTAGTTTGTGCCATATGAAACCTAACTGCTGTGTTTTGAACTAGCTGCAGTCTCCAAGCCAACCCCAAGTATAGCTCCACTTAGGGCACATTGCAGTAATCTGTAAGGCTACCAATGGATGGACAATAGCAAACTAGCTATATATAAATTTTGATATATATATATATATATATATATATATATATATATATGATACGATATTCAGATCTTATCCCATGTCCATCTACTCATTTTTGGTAGGCTTGGAGCCTAAGTGAGTTCCGTAGCAGCTCTCCCCAACTTTGTGCTCCCCTGATGCTCCCCTGATGCTCCGCATCATCCCCATGCACTGTCCATGTTGGGGAGGGCTTCTGGGAGTACAAAACTCCTATAGGGTACTGGGCTGAGAAAGGTTGTTCTGTAGCATACCAGAGATACACCATAACAAGCAGAGAGACTCAGAGAGAAATGCCATTTCATGACCCCGCACAGCTTTCAATTATTGGAGAGTGACAAGCTAATCAAAGCTCCAAGGAGAAGGCCTCAGAGCTATAAGGCTGGCCACTAGGAGATAACATCTGAATCGTTTTGAATGTCAGTTGTCTTTCTTAGGATGCAGTCTAGCAATTACACTTGAAAACAGGGAAGTATATCCTGTTTCCAGCATCTGCTTCAATCTCCCACCTATCAGCTGGCCTCTCAGGCCATATCTGGCCCAAGCAGAGAGGAAGAGAGCAGCTGAAAGTAAACTCATATGGATTGTATTATTTCCAAAAAGCAACAAGCCAGACAGGTGCAGAACTTGAAGCACCTCCAGAAGTTGCTTGACTACAGTTACTAACTTACCTGACCATTGACCATGAACACTGGGACTGATAGATGTTGTAGTCTAACATTTGGAGGACCAGTTACTGCCTCCCACCTCTAGGTTAAGGTAAATAATGAAACATGCAGCTACCAGCAATTTACCCCCACTATATTACCCAATAAGAAGTTTGCAGAGTGCATGAAAGGATTTATTGTTTGATTTGGACTATTTGTTCTACCGACAAGGACCAAGTGCTGTTGTGGCAGGCACCATGGGAGTTTCTGAGGGGTCCCAAGATGAGCAATGCAGTAAGAATGACTCTGAAAGGAGAATGCAGAAATTTATGCCCCCATTGAAGCTGTGATTCCAATGCAGAAGCTTTGGTCAGATGAAGAAACTAAATTTCTCTCACCTACTGTATTGATAATGGGTAGCTCAGTTAGAGCATGGTGCTGATTACTCCAAGGCTGAAGGTTTCCTACATTGCAAGGAGTTGGACTAGATGATCCTCAGGGTACCTTCCAAACACTACAATTCTATTCTTATAAGACTATTCCTGCAATTGATGCTGTGTCCCACAGAGTATTCTCTTCTTAATTACTAAAGCAGTGCTGCTTGAATCAGTGACAAAGTTCTCTCTTGCTTTCCCCCCACCCCCTCTGAAATTAAGAACACAAGAAGAGCCTGCTGGATCAGGCCAATGGCCCATCTAGTCCAGCATCCTGTTCTCACAGTGATCAACCAAATGCCTATGGGAAATCAGCAACTAGATCCTAAGGACAAGTGCACTCACACCTCCTGTAGTTTCAAACAACTGGCATTCAGAAGCAAATTTCTTTCAACTGTGAAGGCCAGGGAGACAGCGTTTTGACGGACAAAAACCAAGATAAAAAACACTTTAATTTACAAGTATGCTCTATGACATTTTAGAACAACATATCTAATATCATTCTAATATTGTTAAACAGGTCAGTGTAGATCCAGCCTAGATAGAGATGTCTGGAGGCCCATAGCATACCTCCTGAACTGTCCCAACCTGACCAGGACATCCCAGAATTATACAAGTCATCCCAGCTTCTTATTGGATCCCAGGATGTCCTGTTTTGGCTCCTGCAAGAGCACAGCCCCATAAGATGCCCTTTTTTGGGGGGGGTGCTCTCGTGTAAGTCACCTGGCTCCTGTGAGAGCATGACCCCCCAAAACATGCATTTGGGGGCACTCTCATGCAAGTCACACGACTCATGCAGGAGCACAGATGCAAAAGATTCACATCCCAGTTTTCCTCTGTGGCATGTTGGAGGGCATACCACATTTGTCCCTCAGGCCTGACATTCCTCACTGCTGCTGTTTTGCCTTGGGAAACATCTGACCCATACTGTGCTACTTGGGGAATTGTCCTATGAGTTGACCCACATCTGTTTGTTTCTTACATCAGCAGCTAACACTATATGACTGATAAATTCATATATACTTAAAATAAAATTTCACTCTCCAGGCCGACAGCAAGACCAAATGTTTCAAAGCTGTCATACAAATGTAAATGTGGTCTTCTAATCCATAATATATCAAGGGAGATAGGAAGTAGGGGGGAAATCAGGGTCAGATTCTCACTATGATAAAAACCAATAAAAACATATCCTTTGGGCTTAGATGGACTGTGTGAGCCAGTTATACTGAAGACTGAATCTCACATCCATGGGTCAACACTCCCTTTGAGGTTGTTGGCAACCTGGTGTGTCAAACACCACACAACTGCAGTCTTCATATTTTATTTAAGCAACTTCAACATATTGATCCAGTAAGAAAAACAATAGTTCCTGGGTTTTTTTGCAGTAGGAAGAACGAAAGAAAACACAAAAGTTCATAGCCTTTCACACTAGGAAAAAGAAGCAAACTATGCCTGTGGGATCTTGGTTTCTTGAGAATCTTCATAATGGAACAAGCTGCCTTATACTGAGTCAGACCTTTCGTCCATCTAGATCAGTATTATCTACACCACAGATTCCATCTGTGGTGTCCACTTGGGTCTCCATCTGTTTTTGAACTTAAACTCCCATCATCCCTAGCTAGCAGGACCAGTGGTCGGGGATGGTGGGAATTATAGCCCCAAAACAGCTGGAGACCCAAGTTTGGAAACCCTGGTTTACACTGACTAGCAGCAGCTGTACAGGGTTTTAGGCAGGATCTTATCCTAGCCCTACCTAGAGTTGTTGGGGATGGAAGATGGAACTTTCTGCATGCGAAGCAGGTGCTCCGTTTGGTACCTGCTTCTCCCACGTCCAAGGAGCTATTTGCTGACCAGGGCCGCATCCCTTACTGGGGAGCCGTGAGAGCCAGCCCCTCCCTTGCCGCTGGCCTTGGAGGAGATGCAGGGCGGGATTAATACTTTTGGAGTCCCTAAGCACTTAAAAAGCAGAGACATCACCTTGCCGACAAAGGTCCATATAGTTAAAGCTCTGATTTTCCCAGTAGTGATGTATGGAAGTGAGAGCTGGAGCATAAAGAAGGCTGATCGCCTACCACTGAGGGATAACCAACATATGAAAAGGAACAGAGACATCTAGGTAAAGATGCTCTCATGAATATAATGGGTTTCCTAAATAATGCCTATATCAGGAGAAGAAACTTGGAAGACGTAGGCTGCACTCCTGTACCCTGACCTGTTTGTAAGCTCTATTGAGCTCAACAGGACTTCCTTCTGAGTACACTGTAGTTCTGCATGTTGCCACCAATAACCCCCATGTTTTTTTCATTCTGCTGCATTTCACCCCCATCCTAATTTCTGCAGTGAGCTGGGGGGAGGGGGCAGCATTTCTGTTTGGCCCAGCATACAACCAGGTTTACCACACTAGCTATTATAGATCACTCATTCCTCAAAATGCACTTTTTAAGAAACATTTCCTTGGGATACAACCATTTTTTTGCTTTTTTTCAAAAGTTTTGAAATGTATTGTTGTAGCCCATGTGTGGGGACTGTCTGAGCCAAGAGCTGGCTGCATCCCTCCCCTTAATTTCATGCTGTCCTGAGGCATTTCCTAGCAGCTATTTTCCATTTACTCAATGGGGAGGGCTGTCAAAGAGAGTGGCCAAGCAGGTGGTCCTATAGCAAGGTGCTCCATGCACATTTAACAGCAGCATCCAACCCTCCCTTCATCACCTGCTTGCTTTGGCAAATAATAACAACAGTCCTGGTAGAAGGAACTAGCACTTTTCCCACCTTTCCCTCCAGCAGGGGTAAAGAACCTGCAGCCTTCCAGATGTTGCTTGGACTCAACTCCCATCAGCCTTAACCAGCATGGTCAATCATCTGGAAAGTTGGGAGTTGTAGCCCAATAACATCTAAAGGGCCACCAGCTCCCCATCCCTGCTTTCCAAGTGTAGTTGTCATGGTCATTTAAGCAGATCAGCAAGAGCTTCAGGATATGGCAACAATACACAGTAGTATCTTCTTAGGCTGTATATTTTCTCTCACACACAAATGCAATTTGTTGCCTAATGCAATTGGAGTAATTGGCTAATTATTTGTGGCCTTCAGGTGAATTTTCTTGTGGGGTAATGGTCCTTGGTAGAAGAGGATATCATTTGCCTTAGCGGAAGTCTCCAACTCTACCACCACTGTTGGAGGCAGCATGGTTCCAAATACCAGTTGCTGGAAATTGCATGAGAAGAGGGTGTTGTTGCACTCAGGTCATGCTTGCAGTCTTCCCATAGACATCTGATTGGTCACTGTGAGTTTAGGATGCTGGACTAGATGGGCCACTGGCCTGATTGAGCAGGTTCTTCTTATGCTTATGCTCATCCTCATATAATGTAGTGTACACAAAGGAATATGCATACCCCACCTGTAGACAAAAATGGTGGCTTTGTTGAAATTCTTTCTTGCTTACCACAAATCTGTTATTCTTGGAGGACCTTCAGTGCTCACATACATCTCTGTTGCCTTTTTCTCTTCTTCCTTCACAAAGGAATACAATTCTGAAAGGGATAGTACCGGTAATTACCAAATATTCCATGAGATTGCAGGCATCATCGGTTTTCCCTTTGCCCCTTTGAAGCAGAGGACCAAACTGTCCCTTTGAAGCAGCAGACCAAAGGGAAGCGCATGGCAACTGAAGAGCAAACTAGAGATGTGTCTACATGGAAGGAGGTTCTGAAACATGCAAATTGAGGCATTTTAATGTACCATGAATCAGAAAGCTAAGGTTGCTTTCTAGTCTCACATCTCTTTTGTAGCAAAAATCTTTTACTGTCTTGCATCCATTTGCAAAGCAGAGACAAAATCAAGCATGAGCAATGTGTTAAAGAAATCTCTTAATCTCTTTTGTAGCTTTCTCTCCCCTTTGACCTATCAGAACTGAAGAAGAATGAAAGCATCTGCTAGAAGCTCCAGAAGTCAGTAATACAAACAGTATATACTTTACATTATGCCTCCTTAGCACAATTATAGGGCAGCACTACTCACAGTTTACAATAGAGCATTCCCTGTCCTCCAGGTTCACCTGCTGGGTCTTCAATGCCCAAAGGGGATAGAGGTCCATGCTGTGACTCCTCAGGTTGGCTTTACAAAGAAGAAAGTCTTTTTTTAAAAAAAAAATATTTATTAAAGTTTTAAAGATTACAAAAAAATACACCATATTAAACAAAAACAAAACAACACATCACGGTAAGTAATAAAAGGAAAGAAAAAGAAAACAGAAAAATAAAAACCATTAAAAAACACACACAGCGAATCTTCCCATAACATATCTTTCATTTGCTTATTTCCTTGACCTCCTCACACCTCCCTTTTTTGTATTCTAGTTCAGTTAACTATTTCAGCAAATCCTTTCCATCTTTTCCAATTTTTGTCCTGTAATTTATCTTAATATTAATGTAACTTTACTTTCCCTCCTTTCACCAATTAACAGTCTGTTTTTTCCTAAACCTTTATAACATTTCTGCTAAAACCACATAACTTCATTCCAACATCCTTCTAACATTCATTAATTTTACAATGTTTCTGTAGATAGTCCTTAAATTTCTTCCAATCTTCCTCCACCGACTCTTCTCCCTGGTCTTGGATTCTGCCAGTCATTTCCGCCAGTTCCATGTAGTCCATCACCTTCATCTGCCATTCTTCCCGGGTGGGTAGATCTTGTGTCTTCCAGTACTTTGCAATAAGTATTCTTGCTGCTGTTGTGGCATACATAAAGAAAATTCTATCCTTCTTTGGCACCAATTGGCTGACCATGCCCAGGAGAAAGGCCTCTGGTTTCTTCAGAAAGGTATATTTAAATACCTTTTTCATTTCATTATAGATCATCTCCCAGAAAGTCTTAATCCTTGGGCATGTCCACCAAAGGTGAAAGAATGTACCTTCAGTCTCTTTACATTTCCAACATTTATTATCAGGCAAATGATAAATTTTTGCAAACTTGACTGGTGTCATGTACCACCTGTAGATCATTTTCATTATATTCTCTCTTACGGCATTACATGCCGTGAACTTCATACCTGTGGTCCATAACTGTTCCCAGTCAGCCATCATAATGTTATGTCCAACATCTTGTGCCCATTTAATCATAGCAGATTTCACTGTTTGATCCTGAGTGTTCCATTTCAACAGCAAGTTATACATTCTTGACAAGTTCTTAATTTTAGGATCTAACAGTTCTGTTTCCAATTTTGATTTTTCCACCTGGAAGCCAATTTTTTTGTCCAAATTATATGCCTCCATTATCTGGTAATAATGAAGCCAATCTCGCACTCTATTTTTTAATTTCTCAAAACTCTGCAGTTTTAATCTGTCTCCCTCTTGTTCCAAAATTTGCCAATATTTCGTACAAAGAAGAAAGTCAAGCAAATTACTGGATCACTACTGAGCTACCTCAGGGAGGGAAAAACAACAACTACTGCAACACACAAATGCTCTGGAAATTGAGCTAATTGAGCAATCTATTACCTTTAAAAATATTAGTGTTTTTTGGTTTTTTTACTATGTGTTTTTGTGTTTTTATATTGTAAACTGCCCTGTGATCTTCTGATGAAGGGTGGTATAGAAATTGGATAGATGATATTGATAGATAGATAGAGTCTATACTCCAGAGGCTGTCACCCACCAAACTCCATCCATCTGGCCAGAGATTTATCCCACCTCAGTATCACTTCGGGATAATTTTTCTTTGCAGTTCTGCAAGTTCATCTTCTCACTCCCACACTTCATATTTAGCTCTGTCCAAATATAGTTCACAGGATTTGCTCCAAATTGGCCTTGCAGTGCCCCCTGACCCAATCTCCTTATGGCACCCATATGATATTGCATTTGGGCTGCCATCAAAAAACACCCAGAGGGGTATGGCAGTATCCTTCCCAGCCCACTTCCTTCCCACAACAACCTGCAGGAGTCAAGTACAGCCGTCAGACTCATGCCTGTCCATGGCTCCTTCTTCACATATATTCATTACAGTTCTATATATGGAGAGATTCCGCATGGTGAGCTCCACCAATTAACTAAGAGAACTAATATTTCATGGCAACAATACATAAATATCACATAGATGATTAAAAAGTCATGTTTTGTCTTTTCTTGCATTACTGTTACTACAGATGTTGCACCAGCATAATACCCACTCCAGTTCCAATAACCTCCATTTCACTTTATAGATCTTGTGCAGCCAGTTTCCTTCAATCGGATTTTCACTGTAATGCTTCTTCAACATTATTGTCAACTTAACAACTTCCATTTGTCCCCATTTCTTGCTTGGTTTGTGCGTATCTTCCTAATCCCTTGCAAAGAGTGTGTGTGTGTGTGTGTGTGTGTGTGTGTGTGTGTGTCCCAGTGTCTCCTGAAAAATGTTATAAAAGTGCTTCAATGCATACTGTGCATATATCCTCTGTCTAGGAATATGCTTGCACATATGTATATCTATTATTTACTAACCTCCTAGCATAACTTCCATGGAGGGGACAAGACTCAATGGCATGTTAGGGAAGGCCTCTGTGGGCACATGCACACCTGCTCACCATATGTTGGTGACACTGTGGGGAAAGCATATCTTGGATGTTTAGTTCTCATTCATTCAAGTTCCTTTGTGTCTGGGGCAGCATCTCTCATGGGCACCAGCTCATGGGAGCCAAACCCTTTTGCCACCCCTCTATTTTTTGGGTGAGGACCAGGGCCCCTCAATGCTCAAAAAGCATGGAGGTGAAATGCAGATCTGAGCATGGCATGCCTCTAGTGGCCAGCTCCTCCTCCTGCCACAGAGGAGAAGGGGGGTTGAAGCAACCTCCCACTGGTGACAGCACCAGTTGGAGGCAGAGAAGCAGTTGACCATTAGGCCGCACAGCTGTCATGTTGAGCTCCCCCCTCCCAGCTCCTTCTGATGTCCTGTTGTCATGTGAACAATGCCCCCCCCCACTTTCCCTCACAAGCTGGCACCTCTGACATCTATGCTATATATTTAAAGCACTATAATACCACTATTACAGTCATGGCTTCCCCTGAAGAATTATGGTAGTTGTAGTTTGTTACAGGTGCTGAACATTGCTAGGAGGCCCCCTGTTCTCTACCCATAGCTACAATTCCCAGATCAGTGCATTAAATGTATGGTACAGTATAAAGCTGCTTCTTATCTTCCTAAACTTTAGAACAAGATTTCGTCCCTCACATGCATATTTATGCAGATTTAATCATCTAATTATTTAGATAACATTTCTTTGATTAATTAACTTGGATGTTGTTGTTAGTGGTGGAATGTTTTTATTGAAATTCACTAAAGCTCCATATCTTATAGGTACAAGCATAAAATAAGGCTGTTACAATCAAAGAAAAAGAAAAAACAAAACACAAGAAGAATATACCTGCAATCCCAAAGTATGATGTTAAAAGTATCAGCAAAAGATTCCTGCATTGCAAGGGGTTGGACTAGATTACCCTCGTGGTCCCTTCCAACTCTACAATTCTATGATTCTATGGTTCTATGATTAGCTACTGTTCTTGAGATAGCAGAGGATGCCATGTTGCTGCCGTTCTTGTTGCTGTCCTTCTTGTTACCTGCCCTTCACCAGGGTAACAGGGCAACAACAATTTAAAAATCAATATTAAAAAAAAATTAATGCATCTCACAGTCACAAGAATAGGGTTGTCCTAAAACACACACCTCAGGTGTCAAAGGCCAAGGTCACATAGAAACAGCCAACAGAGACTGTGAGCTATCTTGCTGTGAAATTGTACATATGTTTTATTCAAAAACAAGTCCCTCTGAGCTAAATAGGGCTTTATCCTGATAAGTCGGGGTTGGGCCTGCAGCCTTAAAATCCTGTGCACTTCTACTCTGAAGGAAGCTCTCATTGAATTCAATGGGACTTATTTCCTGGTAAGTGTGTAGAAAAAAAACAACAACCCAGCTTGACTGTGTCAGAATGGCAATAGTAAACTGCTGTTGTGCACCAACTCCACCTTTAGGGACAAGGATTCTTACAAAAGACAAACTGCATTTAAACAGCTGCCCCCTCTTCTCCTTTGGGTGGTATCTGTTTCCTTTTTCGTACAATTCTTTACAAATATGGAGACAGCCTAACTGGCAAGAAAAAGAAGAAGAAGAAGTAGAAATGCTGCGCAACCATTACGTACATGTACGTAATGATATGGGTTTTCTTCTGTAGATGTGTGCTTTTTCGTTTTTGTTTAGTTTAGTTTAGTTTAGTTTCCTTTGCTTCCCCCCCCCTTTTTCTTTTCTGTTTTTTTCTTTCTATATGTTCCGGGGTTTTTTGTTTGTATAGTATTATTTTGGATTCAATGTTTGTAATTTTTGTTATGATTCTGCATTGAAAATAAAAAAAGGAAAGAAATGCTGCGCAACAGGGCTACATATTATGGGCTATCTGTGTGTGCAGCACCTTCTGTCCACATGAAATGGGACAGAAGACAATAAGTGTGCTGCACACAGCTGATGTGATTTCTTTTCAGCTGTTGTCAGTGACTGGCTGCCCAATAGCATTCCAGAAATTAGATTGCTCCTCACCTCAAGTCATTACCGAGTAATTAAATATAACATCAAACAAGAGCCTCCTTTGTCCTAGATATTAAAAAATAAAATGAAGGCAAGGGAGGTGAAGAGCAGCCCTACATTAGCCCAGAATTAGAAGCCCCTGCGAATCTCAGCATGGTAATCTAACAGAGCTGATAATAGAAGGAAAGAGATAACAGAAAGAAGAATGAAACAGCAGGAAGGAGAAAAAATCGCTGGTGGAAACCGGCAATTCTGGAATTGTTATTGAAGTGATACAAGGGAAAGACATTTCATGAGATGTTATGTCCTGGTTCTAAAAGCTGGAAGCAAGCTGGGAATCAGGAGGAGGGGTGGTGTGTGCAGATTGCAAGTTTTGGTTTGGACCCCTATCTGGCTCTTTTGTAAGACAGCCTGATTTGCCTCAGCCCAATTTGGAGGTTGTACAATTCAATTCTGGGGTCTGAGCTCTCTTTGCTCTCCCACATGTACAATCCCTATTCTCCCCACTCACCCACTGATTTAATGGGGGGAGTGAGATCCTATACCTTTAAAGCTTTTTTTTGGAGGGGGGGAGTTTATTCGGGATTTTTTGTCGTTTAATAAGTTTTATGTGTAGGAATTCTCCAAGCATAACAATGCATGTGCATTGCCTGAGGTCCATGTACAAATTGTAGGTCCATATCGTTATGCTACAGACATGGGATTATAGAGACAGCCCATTTCAACATTTGCATGAGAAACACACCCTGAGGTGGCAATTGCAATTCTACAGGATAGTTTCAAGGGACTGTGAGAAATGTCACTCTCTCTGTTCCCTCAGTCACAAATAGTAGCTGTGAAATATACCTCAGTTCTTCTGCCAACTAATGATAATAGTTTTGCATACAGAAAGGTATGGCATACTATCACTTCATTGTCCGCAACCCACTTCCAGGGCTTATATCTAAATGAATTAAATGAAGCCAAGGGGTATGTCACCCATCTGTTCACTGGGTTGGATCCAAGCTTCCCATCATGCTTAAAGTAGATACATTGTTGCTAAAGTGAGTTCAATTGTTCTGCTCTATGCATGATAAAATCTGGTTCCAAACCATTATGTGTGAGGTGATGCTTGGTGACATGAAAATTTTACCTGTGCAATTACTGGAATTTCACTTGTGCAAGTCAGCACTGGGTATGAACAGGAAGAGCATACTTATGCAAATCAGTCCAAAGTGACCCCCTGCAAGTAGCAAGCCTCAGAGAATGGAAGCAATGGATAAGAAACCAATAAACCTAACCAAGGCCAAATTCTTACATCTAGTTAACTTCCAGCACTCTGGGAAACATTCCACAGCAAAAGGAGTCTATTGCCAGAAAGATTAATGAGCATTTCCACAAGGAAGCTTGTAATTTTATTTTTTTTTTTTTTATAATATTTTTTTATTACGTTTCTTTCCAAATTTTATACATTACAAACAAATAAGGAGTTTACAAGAAACCATTTTTTTTTTTTTTAACAAAAATCCCAACTTGGACTTCCCCACCCCTTCCGATTCTGCGTTCTTTATATTAACAATGTCAGCAATTTGTTACCTTATGTCATACCTTATTGTAACTTTTACATGTTATGTATCTATATTCAATGTATTATGTCACAATTTTTATACCTTTAAAATAAACGTAACATGTTCAATTTCATATTATCTCCTTTTCTCTTTTATCACTTAGTTTACTATTTACTTAATCATAATTGCTAAAGCGTATCATTTCCAAATCATGCACCGTCTTAAGATTCATACAGTTTGTAATACTTTTGCAAGTAGTCTTTAAACTTTTTCCAGTCCACCTCAATTGTTTCTACATCCAAATCTCGGATTCTGCCGGTCAGTTCAGCTATCTCCATGTAGTCCATCAACTGCATCTGCCATTCCTCCAGCGTGGGTAAATCTTGTGTCTTCCAGTTCTTTGCGATGAGTATTCTTGCTGCTGTACTAGCATACATAAACAAAGTTCTGTCCTTCTTTAACACTTTCTGGTCTACCATGCCCAACAGGAAGGCCTCTGGTTTCTTGGGAAAGGTATACCTAAATACCTTTTTCAACTCATTGTAAATCATTTCCCAGAAAGCCTTAACCCTTGGGCATGTCCACCAGAGGTGAAAGAAAGTCCCCTCTGCTTCCTTACACTTCCAACATTTATTGTCAGACAGGTGATGTATCTTAGCTAACTTGACTGGGGTCATGTACCACCGGTATATCATTTTCATAATGTTTTCCTTCAAGGCCGTACTGGCCGTGAATTTCATTCCGGTGTTCCATAACCTTTCCCAGTCTTCAAACATAATGTTGTGTCCAACATCCTGTGCCCATTTAATCATAGCAGATTTAACTGTCTCATCCTGTAAATTCCACATAAGCAGCAAGTTATACATTCTAGATAACAGCTTTGTCTTTGGTTCTAACAATTCTGTCTCTAGTTTCGACTTTTCCACCTGGAAACCAACTTTTTTGTCCATTTTGAAAACCTCTTGAATTTGAGCATAATGTAGCCAATCTCGCACCTTATTTTTTAGTTTGTCCTGGCTCTGCAACTTCCAATTGTCTCCAATTTTTTCAGTCAATTCCCAATATTTCGGCCAATAGGCCTCCATATTGGGTCTTTTTCGGGCCTTGGCCTCCACTGGTGATAGCCACCTCGGAGTTTTACTCTCTAGTAAGTCTTTATATTTCATCCAGACTGCGAAAATTGCTTTTCTGACAATGTGGCTTTTAAACAATTTATGTGCTTTAACCTTGTCGTACCATAGGTATGCGTGCCATCCAAAAGCATTATTAAAACCTTCCAGATCTAGGACATCGGTGTTTTCCAACAAAAACCAATCCTTCAGCCAGCAGAAGGCTGCAGCTTCATAATACAACCTCAAGTCCGGCAGGGCAAACCCCCCTCTTTCTTTCGAATCTGTTAATATTTTAAACTTTATTCGGGGCTTTTTGCCCTGCCAGATAAATCTAGATATATCCTTCTGCCATTTTCCAAAGCAATCCACTCTGTCCACGATCTGTAAGGTTTGAAACAAAAATAACATTTTCGGCAACACATTCATTTTTATAGCTGCAATTCTTCCCAACAAGGAAAGTTTCAATCTTGACCAAATTTCTAAATCCTTTTTAACTTCCAACCAACATTTCTCATAATTATCCTTAAATAAATTCAAATTCTTGGAGGACAAATAGATCCCAAGGTATTTCACTTTTTTAACCACATTCAGTTCTGTTTCTCTCTGAAACCCCTCTGTTTCTGTAATTGTTAAATTTTTGGTCAGAACCTTAGTTTTTTGTTTATTCAACCTAAATCCCGCCACCCGACCAAATTCAGATATAAGTTCGAGAACTCTTTTTGTACTGGATTCTGGCTCCTGCAGTGTCAAAACTAGGTCATCTGCAAAAGCTTTCAGTTTATATTGTTTCACTCCGACCTCTATCCCTTGTACCAACCGGTCCTCTCTGATCATATTCAATAGCACCTCCAGGACTGAAATAAATAACAGAGGGGATAGAGGGCACCCTTGTCGTGTCCCTTTTTCAATTTTAAATTCCTCCGTCACCACATTGTTCACTATTAATTTAGCTTTTTGTTCTGAATAGATTGCATGTAATCCATTCTCAAACCCCCGTCCCACTCCCATCCCTTCCAAGTTCTTCTTCATAAACATCCAAGATATGTTGTCAAATGCTTTCTCCGCATCAATAAAGATTAACACCGCCCTTGTGTTCCTGTTAGTCTGCAAAAGTTCTAAAATGTCAATGATGTTTCTAGTGTTCTCATATAAATGTCTACCAGGGAGAAAGCCAGCTTGGTCTTTATGAATTACTTCATTTAAGACTTTTTTAAGTCTATTTGCCAAAATGTCTGCAAATATTTTGTAATCCACATTTAGGAGTGAGATGGGACGGTAGTTTTTAAGCTGAGTCTTTTCAGATTCTGACTTAGGTATCAATGTGATGAAGGCTTCTTTCCACGTTTCTGGTGCCCTCTTCCCATCCATAATCTGGTTACATACCTCCAACAAAGGTTGTATCAAATAGTCCTTCAGAACCTTGTAATATTTGGAGGTAAGTCCATCCGGGCCTGGAGATTTGCCTAGTTGCATATTCTGAATGGCACCTTCAATTTCCTGTGAGGTTATTGTAGAGTTCAAGATTGATCTTTTATCTTGAGTTATTTTTGATAGTCCATTTATCTTTAAAAATTGATCTATCTCTGATTCTTTCTGGGGCCCCTGTGCATACAGTTCTTTGAAGTATCTGTGGAAGCACCTCCTAATTTCTTCTGGTTTCTGTACGATCCTTCCATCAATCTCTAGATTTGTTATCGTGTTTAGCTTTTGTCTTTTTTTCAGCTGCCAAGCTAGCAGCTTTCCACATTTATTTGCTGATTCAAAAGATCTTTGCTTCATCTGTTTTATTTTCCATTCAATCTCCTGATTAATCAATTTTGAGTATTCTGCTTGGTGGAATTTAATTTCTCTCAGCACCTCCTTGGACTTTGGTTTGGTTCTCAGTTTTTTTTCTCCTTGGTGTATTTTCTCCAATATTTTGTCCTTCTTTCCGTTCCAGAGTTTTTTCTTGATTGAATTCTGTTGTATCAGAAACCCTCTCATAAGAGCTTTGCTTGCGTCCCAGATCGTTCTTTTTTCAACTGTAGTATTCAGATTTATCTCAAAATAGTCCTTTAATGTTTTTTGGGCCTTTTTCACAATCTCTTGATCTCTTAGTAGTGTGTCATTCATTCTCCATCTGAAGGAACCGGGTTGAGTTAATCTAAGTTCTATTTTCAAGGCGTTGTGGTCGGAGCATGTTTTTGGGCAGATTTCCACCTTTTTAGTCTTGGGTGCCAGCCCCCTGGAGGTCCAGATTTGGTCGATCCTTGACCAAGACAGGTGGGCCTCAGAGAAAAAAGTTCCTTCTTTACCTAGGGGGTTCTTTGTCCTCCATATGTCGATCAAATCCAGATTGTCAGTCAGTTCGAAAAAAGTTTTGGGCAGTCTGCCGTCTGATGTTAAGTTTTGGTTATAAGACTTATCCATATGTGTAGACACCACTCCATTCATATCTCCCATCATTATGATGTTAGCATAATCCAGATAGTCCAGCAACGTCTCATGCAGCTTCTTGAAAAATTCTGATTTCCCGTCATTTGGGGCATAAATTCCTAATATCAATATTTTTTCTCCTTGGGTTTGAATTTCAATTGCCAAAATTCTTCCTTGTTCATCCTTAAATAGAAATTTGGGTATCAGGCTCTCCTTAGCGTAGATCACCACTCCTCTTTTCTTTACTTTGTCAGACGAAATAAATTCTTGGCCTAATCTTTTATTTACCAAAACCTTCCTGTGGAGCCTGGTCACATGGGTTTCTTGTAGGCAAATAATGTCCAATTGTTCTTTCTTCAATATGTGAAATAACCTCCTTCTTTTCTCCGGGGAATTTCCGCCATTTATATTCCAACTGAGTAGCCGCAGAGACATCCTGAACTATTCTGCTACACCTAGAGCGGTGTATCTTCTTTCTCCTCTGGTTCCGAAGGTGCAGGTATTGCTCCACCTGGGTTGGGTATAGGCCAATTAGCTGCTGCTTCTTTTTGGAGGTCTTCTCCGTGATCGTGCTGGAACTTTTGTAAGTCCTCTGGTGATCTTATTTTAACCTTCTTCTGTTTGTAAGTGAATGATAGCCCTTGTGGGAACTCCCACCTGTAAGGAATTGTGTTGAGTCTCAGCAACTTAGCCAAATCTGAGTAGGTGGCTCTCAAGTCCAATAACTGTTTAGGAATATCTCGGTAAATTTCCACCCTTTTCTCTTGTATCACAATTGAGTTTTTGAAGTGTAGGCCTAGTATTTTGTCTCTCTCCTCCCTTGATCTCAAAGCTATTAAGCAGTCTCTGGATCTATCTTTTCTTACTAATCTTCCCAACCGAAAAGCCGATACAATTTTGAAATCAATTTCTTCTTTTAAGTCCCAGAACTTTGTAAACTCTATTGTCAAAAGTCCTTTCAAATCTTCTTGTTCAATTTCTGGGACTGCCCTTAGTCTGAGGTTGGTCTCGCGATTTTTCAATTCCACCAACGAGAGATAGGTTTGTTGGTCCCCTATCTGTTTATGAAGAGGCTTGACTTCCGCTTTAACTTCCTCGACTTCTTTTTTAGCTGATGTTGCAATTTGAACGGCTTCCCCTGCCAGTTTACGATTCTCTTCTGTTGCTCCTTGCAATTTTTCAATTGCTTGGGTATGTTGGGAAACCTGATCTGTCAATTTCTGGATCGAGGATGTTGCTTGGTCAATTTTTGTTGATTGGTTATCAATTTTTTGATTTATTGCTGACAATTGTTCCAAAACTTGTTTCAGTACTGCCTCAGCTCCTCCTGCTGCCATATCTTCCTCTTCAGATTTTTCAGGCTTTTCGGTTTCTACTTTTTGTGTCGCAAGCACAGCTGGAACTGATAATCTACGTCCCTGAGTTAAAGTTGTTTGCAAAAGCTGTGCTTGCTTTTTTGCTTTCTCTTTCTCCTTAGCTTCCTTAGCTTTGGCTGCTCTTGTCTTTCCTGTGCCACTCATCAGTCAACGTTCAAGGTCAAGTGTTGTAATCCCATGGGAAAGGCAAGTCCAGAATTAAAAACAGTCTATTGAGAGAAGGTAAACAGAGAAACTTTCCCAGGCCTCTATATTCCCAATGTCCTCTAGGGGGAGTGCCACCAAAGTTTTAGTAAGAAGAAGGTAACTTTCCGCAATTAAAGTCTCTTTGTTCCAACTTTAAAAACAATTTTAAAAGCAAATTAGTTCCAGCACGCTAAAAGAAAGGTCCTGCAGAGCCCTTTTAAACATATAACAAAGTTCCAGCAAGGTGCCTGCAATTGTATCCACTTCAGCTAGGTGAGCTCAAAATTACACTATCCAGTTACAAAAGTATCTGGAAGCTTGCAACAGTTCCGCAGTTTAAACAACTTTACCCGGCCACCCGGGAATTTGGGGTTAGAGTCTTCCCTTGCCCTTGGGGTGTCCGCTCCAGGTCAATTTTATGCTGTATTTATTCTTTAAAAGTAAAATTCAAATGTGCACGAAAGTCCCGATTTAAAGCTTCAAAGCTTCCCTGTTCACAGCGCTTTCCGCTCTTTAGACCGTCTGCTTTGATCTTGAAAGCAGTGTCGGAAGACGGACTTCCTCTTTCTCGTCTCCCGTTTTTAGCCAAATTTTCCGATTTGATTTGTAGAATCTTAGGTCCTTACTCACGGGTTTGATGTTTCAGCCCGATGTTTCTTGGAAGAAAGGTCAGCGCTCATCCGTGACAGCCGCGCGGCTTCGCCTCCGCAGAAAGAGCGATGAACCCACAGCACCGCTCCCCCTCCTTCACTCCGGAGCCCCTTACGGGGTTCCTTTTGTGATTTCGGGGTCGCTCCAGGTGCCCGCCGGGTCCCACGGCCACGGACTCACTCTGCCCGTGGTTTATCTTGATGGGTTGCCGCTGCGCCGTCGCGAGCAACCCTTTTCTGCGGTGCCCCTCTTCAGAGCTCGAAGAGGTCCGCCATCACGGTTTTGCGCCGCCTCCGGAAGTCCTGGGTTCATTTTTTCGTAATTTTAAACTTGTTATATAATTACAGGTAATGCTAGGGTCAGTTCCTTCCTTGCTTTTATTCAAGGAGATAGGTAGGCAGAACAGTTACTCAGGGGTCAGTTGGAAAGAGAGGGGGAGGCAATACAAGGAATGACAGACAAGCTGTAGCAAAAACAAAAATGGACCACATGATGGTTATTATAAAGAATGATGCCTTTAAGAATAAAGCCCTCAAGGAATGGGAAAAACAGTGGGAAGATTTTAAAATGCACACTGAACTGGTCTCCATACATATAATTTGTTGGAGTGCTTTCAGCTTCACCTAGCAAGGCCCCTAGATTTGCTCCTGGCAAAAAAATAATTAGTGGAGTGAGTTCTGTTGTCTCCTCTCATTAGCCAAGTGGGAACACTTTAGCACTTCCTACTTAGCTCTTGTTTCATAAGCAGGTGGCAACAAGCAAAGGGCTAATGAGAAGAAAACGCTAAGGCTGATTCTCCTGGTAACTTTTTTTTTTGGGGGGGGGAGTATTGTTATTTATCCAAAAGTAAATATATAATAATGTTTATGCACAGTAGAAGAGATTATTCTAGTGATAACTGAAAACAAAGTGAGCATTTTGCTAGACTACCTGCAGCCTAGAAGTCAGATGGTGTGACTGTTTCTTTGCAAGGCAGAACAATTGTATTTTAGCATGAAGTCCCAGTGTGTACCCATTGGTTGGACCTGCAGAGAGATGGGCCAAAGTTCAGTGGTAAAGCAGAAGGTCCCAGGTGCAATCCTGGACATCTCCAGATAGGATTAGGAATGTCCCCTGTCTGAAACCCTGGAGAGTCACTCCAAGCCAGGGTAGACAATGCTGATCCAGACAGACTTATGGTCCGAATCAGGATAAGGCAATACAGTGATACCTCGGGTTAAGAACTTTGCTTCAGGATAAGAACAGAAATCGTGCTCCGGCGGTGTGGTGGCAGCAGGAGGCCCCATTAGCTATAGTGGTGCTTCAGATTAAGAACAGTTTCAGGTTAAGAACAGACCTCCAGATCGAATTACCGTAAGTACTTAACCCGAGGTACCACTGTATCCTATGTTCCTTTATATAGTAGGCATTTCACTTTGTGTGCCTCTGTCATGTTGGGTTTCTGGTGAAGTATTTCACCCTGTTCTGCAGGGGGTGTGGACTCTCTCAAACACACACTCTCCCTTTTGGTTTTCTACAATCAAGTGTGATGTCATTTTCATGAAATGATAGATTATAGATAGATGACAGATAGATATGGGGAGGAATTTCTTTAGTGAACTTTGCACACTAGACTGGTCCAATTCATCACTCTTGTACTTGCTTACAAACCATAATGCAACTCCCAATTGGATTTTGCAGCATTTCTCTGGGAACTGGGAACTTTAAGCATGCAAAAAGAGTGCACAAAAATATCAATTTTATAAAAGATGCATGCAAAATGTGTGTTTTACTGTTGAATGCATTGGGCAGCATTGAAAAGTGCGCGTTTCACATCAAAAGTCCAAATCTTATGTAAGAAGTGCATACAAAATGTACACAAAAAGGTGGAACAGTATACAATGGTAAGGAATGAGATATAGCGGGAATGAACAGAAAGCAACAATCCACTGGCTGAGTGCCAGAGGGAGCAAACAGGGATGGAATAAGTTGCTCAACCCATCCCAACTTGTAATAAAGGAATTTAAACCTCTAAACCTTGTGAGTATGAAATGGAGAGTCTATTATAGTGCCTGTAAAAGAAAAAAGAAGATGTTGGCTCTGCCTGGCCATCGGCCAAGGATTTTGCCTTGCACTAAACCTCCAAAGGCTACTTAATGACTTTAATATCAACAGACACATTTGGTGTGCATTCCAAACTTCACCCTAAGGGGAACTTCAATAGAAAACAAAAATACTGAATTGCTAGCATGCATACACACACACACTTTAACAACATCTTCCTACAGAGATTGTGTGACAAGGTGGTGACTGCCCCAGCCATCAGGGATCATAAGGAGGGAATAAAGACTCTGACAACGTTATATGGAATTAAAATTAGGCCACAACTTTATTAACCTTCTGAATGTAGGAAGATCTTGGCTTACGCCTTGGGCATGTATCCCTCCCATACCCCCAGCCAGGAGGAACTGGGGCTCTTCAGGGAAAATGGGATATGGGGGTGATCTGTGAGACGTAAGTGTAGCAGGCAGCCAAGCCCATATCCCTACATGCAGGGTAGTTCACTGATGACCTTTCAGTGTATGGCCAGTGACACCCATATATATAACCCCTTTAAGAGGGGGACCTGGAATCGCCGCCGCAGGGGGGTGAGTCACCACTTCACTCTCTCTCTCTCTCTCACACACACACACACACATAGGGAAGAAAAGACTAAAGGATTCCGGAACTTCCGGGTTAGCGCCATCGACTAATGGCGGATTCCCTCTGAGTTCCGGAGGGAATCGGCTCTGTAGGATCGGGTCTTGCTGCTGCGGTGACGCGGGGACCCTTAAAAATCACAGGCGGTGAAGCCTGTGAACCTGGTGACTCGGCGGGCACTATTTGCGCCCCCCGACCTGTGAAGAGCCTTTTTAAAGGCTTCGGAACGGGGGACGGGGTGAGCGGCGCGGTGCTGAGAGTCGACTGCTTCTCCTGCAGAGTGAAGCCGCATTGCCATGGTCGGAGAGCGCTGACTTCTTCTTTGGAACAATTGGACTCTAAAAGTAACAACCCGTGAGTACTATGGAAATTGGTATCGTAAAGAATTTTTTTTTTTTTTTTAAGAATTAGGCACGATCGAAAGGGTGTACAAATATATTTTGTTTTAATTAAGTTGGTTTTGCCACTAACATAAAAATGGGGATTTTGGGGAAGGGATTTGGGGCCGACCTTAGCAAAAGATTGTTAAGAATAAGTGTTGGTGTATAAAGACTGAAGTTTCTAAGTTAAAATAAGTTAATTAAATTGATGGGGGGAATTTAGGAAAAGTATTTTAAGAATAAGTTTTGAAATATAAAGATTGAGGTTTAGAAGTTAAAATTGATTAAGTAAATTGAATTAGAGGAAATAAGGTAAAGTGTGGGGACAAAAATTGCTGAGCTAAAAATTGGAATTGGAATACAAGAAGGGCAGGTGTGGGGAAGTCAAGGAAATTGGGCACGGAATGTGAGTAAGGTAAACTTCTTTTTAACTGTTGTTCTTTCTTTTCTTTTTTCTTTCTTCTTAAAAGAATTAGGCACGATCGGGGAAGGTGTAAAAAGGAAGTCTGCCTCCCCGTCTTGTAAACAAGTTAAAGCAAAGACCTGCTAACTAAGGTCGAGAGAACCTCTTTTTTCCTTCTTTGGTAAAAGACTTTAATTTCACGGTTTGGCAGTATAAGAAATCTTGCTGGAGGATAAAAGAGCTAATTTTGGGAGCTGAAGTGTCACCCTCCCGGACCCGGGAGTGTTCCGCGAGAGAGCCTGTTGATGAGGTACTAAAGAGCTTGACAGCTGTCAAATTAGCTGTCAAGACAGAAAAAGAGAACTTTGTTTCTGCTGCTTCTTCTGGTTATATCTGTTACAATTTTTGTTACAATTTGTTGAAAACAAGGAAGAACCGATACAAACTAACTGGATTTTTGGATTTGAACTGGAATGAACATTAAGAAACCAAAATCCCTCTAGAGGGGGTTTTGGGACATTACAAGAATGGCTGGAGGAGGGAGAGTTCAGGCTGAATTGGACAGAGTCTTTGTTCTCTTGGGAAAGTTACAAGGCCAAATTGATGTTTTGGCCATAAATGTTACAACTCTGGACTCAACTGTAAACAATATCATGGAACCTGATAAGGATTTGAATCAGGAAGTTTATCCAACTGAACAGAAAGAGAAACTTGACAACATTGAGAACTTGGAGAAGGAGACATATATTGTCCCTGAAGAAAAGGAAGGAGGAATTGTAATTCTGCAGATGATGAAAGAGGACTTGAGGTTTGACATGATGGCAATGAAGGAAAATAAGAACTTGATGTGGAAAATCTGGCCTGAATTGGAGATGGAAAAAAGGAGAGATCTCCTTATGTGGAGATCTGAAGACCTAAGGATTACAAATTTGCTTAAGGTGGAGGTTGGAGCCTTGGGGACATTTGGTTTTGAAAGGAGTAAGAAACAAGATTTGGGCCCCACCTTTAAGTACGGAGGACTGGTTGGAAGAAATATGGATCCTGAAGGGCCAGAGCTTCTCCGAGATTTGGTGTTTAATTTTAAGGACTATCAGAAAAACCAGCAGAGAGGAATTGAGAGAGAATTAAGAGCCTCGGATGTGAGGTCTCCAGGCTAATACTAGATTAAGACTGGTGGATATTTGTGGGGGACTGAAACCGGGAAAGGGGGGTGTGGGGCTTGGGAATCCAAAGGGTGCATAATTATAATGTGTTTTTGCTTTCATTTTGTTTTGGTAATGTGTATGAAATTTGGGAAATTCGTGGAAGGGAATCTGGGTCGACTTTAGAAAGAATGTTTTAAGAATGTGTATTGAGGTACAAGTGTTGATGTTGAAGTTTGGATAAGGTAAAATTGGTTTGTTTTAAAACGGACTAAATTAAAGGAAAATAAGGTTAGCAAAAATAAATTGAGGAAATGAATGAAAGAGAAAAAGTAAAATAATAATATGTTAAATTAAGCACAGAAATAGGTTAAAAATTATGGATGAGGATTTGCTGAATTAACAATTTGAATTGGAATACAAGAAAGGGGGGTATGAGGAGGTTAGGGAAATATGTTATTGAAAAATAGATTTTGTGAACTTTATGTGTTTTTAATTTTTTTTTTTTGCTTTTTGTTTTTCTTTTTTTTCTTTTTGACTTTTTGTTTTTTGTTATTGTATTAAATTCGAAAATCTTAATAAATATATTTTTTTTTTTAAAAAAGAAAAGACTAAAGGATTCCACCCAAGGCCATAACCGTCAAAGTTGTGACGAATTGCTGCGGGGAAGACAAAATCTGCCAATGCAGGAAAATTTCTTCCTGGTCCTTCAACAACAATCAGTCAAAGACCGTAGGAGCGCCCACTAAACAGGAAGAAAAAGTTAACCTGCAAACAAGAAACATTAAACAAAGGGAGGGTAGGGAGGGTGAATCTCCAAAGCCTGGCTATTGTTGGCTTCACCCCCTATTTATGAATGGGGCTGGCCCCACTTCCCAGCAAGAAACTTGATTACTGAGGCTGGGCATGAACCTCCAAAAATTAACACTGAGAGGCAAGCCAACCCCTACCCACAATGTAAACTGTGAGTGCTCATTATCTATATAATCACTATATATTTATGCTTTTTAAAATGTAGTACCTCTGACTCCAGAGTTTACACACCTATTTCATAGTTTTCTTAGTCTTTGTGCCTCGGCAGAACCAGGGTTGTCTATGTTGTTAGGTTTGTGGTGGTGGTGGTGAGGATTACCATATAAAAGGAGAGCAAAAGTGTCAGGAATGTGCAGAGCAGTCCTATGGCTGTTTATTTGGATGTCATTCCCATTGAGTTTGATGGGACACTACCTAAGAGGTGTTCACACATTACATTCTGTGTAAAACCTCTGTACACAAATAGGTGAGCTTCACAGTTGTTCAAATGCAAGGTACAAGGAGTGTTGAGTCTATGGACACAACAAAGTTGTACTAATCAATCGTCATGAAGGAGAAAGCCATTCATGGAGGAAGAGGAGGCTGTACTCTGCCTCCAAGGCTCAAGGCAGTAATATTTCTCAATGCCAGTTGCTGAAAACCATGGGAGGGAAGACTACTCTCATGATTATGGGTTTCCCACAGGGATCTGGTTGTCTACTTTGAGAAGAGGATTCTCAAGAGGGCCATTGACCTGATCCAGCCAGGCTATTTTTAATGGCCAGGGCTCCCCCCCCCTCGTATGTGTGTTTTACACACACACACACACACACACACACACACACACACACACACTGGGCAGTATCCAATGTAGTGTTTCTGCTAGTATTACTGAAAGAACTTTTAGCTGTGCTACACCCCCTTCTTTTCCCCCCCCAATATTCCCACACACCTACATCTGTTGTGGAGTTTTTCCTATGCTTCTGCAGGAGATTTGGGGAACGGTGTGTGTGTGTGCATGCACAAATGTGCACACACAAGTAGAAGACAAGGAGGGAAAGTTCTCTTGAGCTGGCAGAAGCACTTAGTTGCATACCAATGTACCGTATATATTTGAAAGCTCTAAATAAATGCTAGGTACAGTGGTACCTCGCAAGATGAATGCCTCGCAAGACGAAAAACGCGCAAGACGAAAGAGTTTTCCGTTTTTTGAGTCGTTCTGCAAGACGAATTTCCCTATGGGCTTGCTTCACAAGACGAAACGTCTTGCGAGTTCTTGCGAGTTTGTTTCCTTTTTCTTAAAGCCGCTAAGCCGTTAATAGCCACTAAGCCGCTAAGCCGCTAATAGCCGTGCTTCACAAGATGAAAAAACCGCAAGACAAAGAGACTTGCGGAACGGATTAATTTCGTCTTGCGAGGCACCACTGTACAGTATTATTCGAAGGGATGCGGGTGGCGCTGTGGGTTAAACCACAGAGCCTAGGACTTGCCAATCAGAAGGTCAGCGGTTTGAATCCCCGTGACAGGGTGAGCTCCCGTTGCTCGGTCCCTGCTCCTGCCAACCTAGCATTTCGAAAGCAAGTCAAAATGCAAGTAGATAAATAGGTACCGCTCCGGCGGGAAGGTAAACGGTGTTTCCGTGCACTGCTCTGGTTTGCCAGAAGCAGCTTAGTCATGCCAGCCACATGACCTGGAAGCTGTACGCCGGCTCCCTCGACCAATAAAGCTAGATGAGCGCCGCAACCCCAGAGTCGGTTGTGACTGGACCTAATGGTCAGGAGTCCCTTTACCTTTACAGTATTATTCTACAGTGGTAGCTCTGGTTACAGACGCTTCAGGTTACAGACTCCGCTAACCCAGAAATAGTACCTCAGGTTAAGAACTTTGCTTCAGGATGAAAACAGAAATAGTGCGGTGGCGGTGCGGCGGCAGCAGGAGGCCCCATTAGCTAAAGTGGTACCTCAGGTTAAGAACAGTTTTAGGTTAAGAACAGACCTCCAGAACAAATTAAGTTCTTAACTCAAGGTACCAGTGTAATAGCATAACGGTAACAGAAATCACAAGTCCTCAGCCCTTGTGGAAGAGAAATATTTGGATCAACTTTTTAAAGGCAGGAAAGTATTTAGAGAGTAAGGTTCCTCAGGAATGGAATTCCAGTCTTAAGATGCCACAACTGAACTGATTCTTGATATCACTATCCAGACATCCCGAAATGAGGCAATCTTATACCTACTTAGTTTGGTGGTACAAATGGATTTCCTCCTGTTAGGAATGTTGGCAGTCACTCTGACCAGCATGTGGAGATGGTGCCATCTTCCTAATGCACATGAATTTCACCAATAAGGATGGCAAATGCAATTTACTTTAATTGCCTGATGCTCTGCACTGATGTATCATCACATTAGATCAGGAAGCAAAAGCCAGATTTCTCAAAGTGAGTTCATGTGCCTGCTTTGCTTTTTAATTTGTTCAACAGTGGGTCAAACAGTCATTTGATTTGTTTGGCCATAAGCTGTACCACCACCATCATCATTAGATACACTGCTTAATGCTAGAGTAGGCTTCTAAACAGTTTACAAACTATAAAGGCAATAATAAACAGAACCATTAAAATATAACTTTCCACATTCAAAATGCAGAATAGAAACAACACCATTAAAACAATAAGGCAATCATGAAAGGCGGGAAGTCCAGATCAAGAAGTCAAGGCAATCCCTGTGAAAACAGATGCAACTTCAAACGTCATTATAATGCCAAGAGTATAGGAACTTCTTTTCTCTCACATTGTGGTTAAAAATTAACTATACTTCACAGCTGCAGATTCTTTTTCTTTCTTCCTTAGAATAAGAAAGGGGGAGGACTCTTGCTTAATGGTAGAGCAGGTGCTTTCCAGGCAGAAAGTCCCAGGGTCAATCCCCAGGCATACCTTGGGAGAGACTAGAGATGGACAAATCTGCCCATTTCAATTCCTTCTGTCACTCATTTTTCCAGTCTTAAATTCAGTTCTTCACACTTCCATTGCAATTTGTGATGTGTGTGTATATTTAAATCAGGGTTTCCCAAACTTGGGCCTCCAGTTGTTTTTGGACTTCAATTCCCATCATCCATGGCTTCTGTTCCTGCTGGCTAAGGATGATGGGAGTTGTAGTCCCAAAACAGCTGGAAACCCAAGTTTGGGAAACCTTGATTTAAATCCTCATGAAAATGTTAAAGCCCTATGCATCTAGGTACCAGGATAGCTAAGATTGTCTCACCTCTTATAAACCCAGCTGATCACTGCAGGTGTGAGTCTCCTACAGATACCGTTATATAGTTAGGTCCATGACACACAATGTAGGAATTGGGCCTTTATTATTGAAATACATCCCCTTCGGAATCACCTCACCTTGAATATTAGACAGATGTTGCCTTTGTTGTCTTTTTAATGCCTACTGAAGACCTTCCTCTTTCAACAAACCTTTTAAGCTGAGAACTATTCCAGTGCACATCAAAAGTTCTTAAGATCTTTCGATTGATTGATTTCTTGTTATTTGCCACCCTAGGCTCCTTTGGGAGTCAGGGCAGGATTGAAATTTAATTAATAAATAATACCACACTCTCTCGCTCTCTGGATCTTGCAGTGCTTGTACATCTTAACATTATATTTACTACTCTGAAATATCTATTGGCTTTGAAGAGATGGTTGCTTAAACTGGAAATTTTCTATTTCTATTCTTCAAACAAACCCTTTCTGCAAGTTTACTCACTGCTTTGAGCTGAGGACTGTATCATTACATTTTGGGACAGTGTATAAACTGAAGGATAACTATGTTCTGATGATTTTATATTGGAGGTTGCTGCCCACACACTTCGGCTGTGCTTGCTGCTGGTGTGGTGGCTCCTCTGTAAAACTGCTTTAAACAGCTTGAAGCAGAGATTACGAGACTTGTGCAAAATACTCAGTCAAGGGTTACTTTATTTATTGGCTGGTTCACAAGCATTTTAGTTGTGACTATATACAAATCAATTTACATAACATCCTTCCGCCACGGTATAAACTCACAGTGTGTGGATACCCTTTTCTCGTGCAGGCAAGTCCAACCTGCAACTTCCTCTTTTTTATTTTCACCCTCAGCTGTAACTAATCAGCCTGGAATGTCACTCCTAACTACAATGGTACCTCAGGTTACATACACTTCAGGTTACATATGCTTCAGGTCACAGACTCTGCTAACCCAGAAATAGTACCTCGGGTTAAGAACTTTACCTCAGGATGAGAACAGAAATTGCGCGGCGGTGGTGCGGCAGCAGTGGGAGGCCCCATTAGCTAAAATGGTGCTTCAGGTTAAGAACAGTTTCAGGTTAAGAACGGACCTTCAGAACGAATTAAGTTCTTAACACAAGGTACCACTGTAGTTGTTTATGACTTCTGAACACTCACAGGAAGGCACAGTGAAGGAAGAACAACCCCAGACATACTGGTTGTATACAGCAGATTGCTTGCATTTGGACCATGTGTGCAGGTTGGCACAAATTCATAAACCTTTCCCCCTCTGACAAAAATGAGAGAAAGAGAGATAGATAGAGCACATACCCAAGAATTTGAGACTGCCTGTTAGAGGCAGGGTGGGTGTTGCTTTGATCACTATCAGCATAGCTTTAGCACTGCACTTTCCTCTACTGTAGTTAAGCTTATTGAATTGATTGCAGCAGGAGAAGTTATAAGTCATTCTGCTTTTTATAGCCACTGTTCCATTCTAGTGGAGAGGAGAAAAAGAACTCCAACATAAGCTTTCCTTTTTGGAATGGTGGTAAACAGATTGTGTCAGGAGCCAAACTTGTTTTTGGTTTATATCAGAGGCACAGATAGAGCAGTAACTTCACAATTCTTTCTAGAATTTATGAAACAGCAGGTAGTATAGGGGGACACAAATCACTGACGCAACAGGATAAATGGGCCTGCAGGTTTTCTTTTTCCATGTGGCTTCATAGCCCCTGTATGCTTCTTCTCTATCTGCAACACCCAGTGAACCTCTCACTCTGTTGAACTCTGGGCTCCTCTCACCCTTAAGTACAGTATTGGGATGCAACACTGAATTTCTGTGTTCCAGACACTCTGTTTCTGTTTAGGTTCGGAAACCTCATTTCCTAACACTATTCTCCACCTGTATGACACACTACCAAAATGCTCTATGTACTCCCCCTTTTGCTTTTTTTCCTTAAAAAAAGTTTAGGGGTACTCTCATTTTGACTCAAGAAAATCACCATTTTATACTTGAAATCGGGGGAAATAAATACAGTAAATGGACAAAAGTACAAAGATTGACAAAATGTTTAAGGGTATGTGTACCCCTGTGTCCTCCTGGAAAAAGAGCACTGGCCTTTTACGCAGTTCTATCCTGCTCATTTTTTTCATAGCTCCCTCATAGATCTGCACTGCAACTACTCTGCTTCCACTCTACACACACACACTTGTATAACAATGTTGCATCCATTCCTTAATCTTTCTCCCTGCCAGCCGCACACACACTCCTCCCTTTCATGCTCTCATTCCCATCTGCTGGAACACCCACCCACCCATCCTTCTTAACTCACCCTTCTTTACTCAGTCTTTCATCTTCACTGTATCAATCACTCGAAGGCTTCTCTGCTTCTCAACCCTGCTCACTTCCTGTTTCAGCTGTACTCTCACATGCCCTCTCTTTCTTCTTCCAATTCCTTTGCTTTCCATACTGGCTTTTCCATATTCCCACTGCTTGCACAAACCTCCACGGCTTTATCTCTCAGCCTGCCAGGCCTGGAGGCTCGGTTGGCATTTCTTATCCGCTCACCTATTTCTAGGATGCTTGGCTCAGCATCACAGAGCCATACTTGTCTCCTGGACCTCCTGGAGGACAGTGAAACCCTTCACAGTGGGGTTGAGACTACATTATGCCAGCAATTGTATCTTAAAAGTACTATAAATTAATCCTTTAGAAATCCATAGTCCTAAACACTAGTGGCAATAGTCTTCTAACAAGTGGAGGTGAGGGGAAAAATTACAGAAGTGCTATCCAATGAACCATTGGTTCCTTATTCTCATTACGTGGACAGGCGGAGTCCCCCAGATCCCGAGCGCCCCCCCTCATGTGGAATAACGACTCAAGACAATGTGCTATGGGATTAAATTGGCCACGACTTTATTAAATTTCAAATGTGGGTAGACCTTGGCTCAGGCATTGGGCATTATCCCTCCCCAGTCCCCAGCCAGGGACCTAAGGAGCATCAGGGTTATCCAGTGGGGGGGGGGGATGGGCCAGCTGTGGAGAACATATGTTCAAGCAGAGATATCTGCTCCTGTTACGATGACGCCGCAGGGGAGAGCAATGACGACCTCTCGGCGTACGGTCAAAGCCTCCCTTCAGCCTCCCTGGTATCACAGCTGCAAAGAGGAAGATAGACTAAAGAATTCCGCCCAAGGCCTGATACCGCCAAAGTTGTGACATTTTGCTACGGGAAAGGCAAAACCTGCCAATGCAGGGAAATTCCTTTCCGGCCCTTTAACAGCAACCTTGACGTAGCAGCGCCCGCATACCTGTGAAGAAAAGTTAACCTGCAAAATAAGACTTAACTGAGGGTGGGTAGGGTGGGAGAAGCTCTGGAGCCAAGTGAGGATTCCCAGGTAAGATCCTCCCTCTATTGTGTGGGCAGGTAGTCCCTCCCCTACCTGGCCTGGTCTCCTTGGCAACGCTTCCCCCAAGCAGGATTGGACAACTGACTGAGGTAGGCAGAGACCTCCAGGTGGAGAGACCTCCACCTGAGGGAAGGCGAAGCCAAGCCTATGCTGATGGAGCCGCTCCAGATCCAGGGGCTGTGCGTGTCCACGCAAAGGGCACCCCCCATTTTATGCAGGGAGCGGTCATTCCCACCTAATCCATGAAGCCTGCAGATGCCATGGTTAAAAACAGTTAGGCTTGATATTATGGGATCAGCTGCAGAGGGCCATTGGAAGCTGCTCAGAGATGCTGGTGCTGGTGCTGAAACTGGTAATTCTGTCATCTGAGGTACACTGAGCCCCATGTTCTGTCATATTGGGCAAAACAAGAAGAGATCTATCGATGCACAAAGGGAAGTGGTGTGATCTGACAAAACCAATATCTTCTCTCTATACAAATCCCATTTACTGAAGCAAACATGTATCAAAACCCAAAAAATCTAGTCCACATTTTAAGTGGTGAGAATGACTGATTCTTTTACTGCTTAGGAAAATTCAACCATGTGTAATCCAATCAAGTCAGATTGCCTCAATTTCTGAAGCAGTAAGTGGCCTACAATATTTTTAAAGCTGATTTACCATTGCATGCATGTGTATGTTTTTGTATTAAGGGTGTGCGTGGGTGCCAATATTTGCCTTGTATCTGTATTTGTGCTCTGTTTAAAAAAAAACAAATTGATTTTCCTCTGAGCTGCTGTGTACTTTGTTTCAATTTATGATTCTAGCAGCAAATAGCTAAAACATTATTATTATTATTATTATTATTATTATTATTATTATTACTACTACTACTACTACTACTACCACTACTATGTCATCTTTTAATACATTAGAAGCATGAAACTGGCTAGAAAAATGTTTGAACCTGTAGATGACAAGGGAGTCAAAGGTGAGCTAAATATAGAAAAGGAGATTGCAGAGAAGCAGAACATATTATATTCATCTGTTTTCACTGAAGATGTGCATGAGCTAACTTTCTTAGGAAGTCAGGAAAATATTGTAGGCAAGAGTCAAAAGCATAGGCCTCACTGAGAAATAAACATAAATATAAAGATCGTTGGGTCCAGATGGCATCATCCAAGAGTTTGTAAAGAACTCAAAAGTGAAATTGCTGGTACAGTGGTACCTCGGGTTACAGACACTTCAGGTCACAGACTCTGCTAATCCAGAAATATTACCTCAGGTTAATAACTTTGCTTCAGGATGAGAACAGAAATCGCACGGCGGCAGTGGTGCATCAGCAGCGGGAGGCTCCATTAGCTAAAGTGGTACCTCAGGTTAAGAACAGTTTTAGGTTAAGAACGGGCCTCCAGAACGAATTAAGTTCTTAACCCGAGGTACCACTGTATTCTGACCACCCCCACCCCCCCAGAAAAACTTGTTCCTAAAAATGGCTTCCATCACTGAAGTTAGAAAAGTAGCCAATGAAAGGATTTATTTTTTTAAATGGACCCTTGGGAATCCTGGAAATTACAGGCCTAATATCTATTTCAAGGAAAACAGTATTCATGGTAAAATTCTCAAACACAGAATAGCAATTCAAGCTGAAACAGAATTTGGGACAGAGAAAATGAAGTATTTTCATCACACAATGCACAGTTGAGCCATTTGCTGCCCCAGGCTGTAGTAAGGGAAAACCTGGGCAGTTTAAAAGTGGAAGATTTGGCTGAGTATAGGAGACAGGGTGCTTCTAATCATGCAGACAAAGAACATTATCAGGTGGACTCTGATGAGGGCCTTTCATGGTGGACCCTGGACCTTCTGACTCTTCTCTATTTTAAAGCTTAAAATAAAACTTTACTCAGTGCAAAGCCAAACCATGTGTGCTACGATCCCCAAAACCCATCCCTCATGGAAATAAAGACACAGTGGAGACAGAATTTAGTTTAAATGTTAATGGGCAAATTTTGGCCACAACTTTATTGAATACACAAATGTGACTGGTATTGACTTAGGCAATGGTATCAAAACTATATCTGGCTCCTGCCCCACCCTGCAGGAAGCCTGTAAGGGTAAACAACCAGCAGGGGGAGCTACATCAATGTATATTGACTGGTGCTCACCCTTGGGGTTCCCGGGGGTCCTGGCATGGCCCTAGCCTCTCTCTGGGCTTCGGATGAGATCCAGACCCTCGGATTCCTTTAATGGAATGCCCTATGCATTGGAGGGGCACATTCCTCCTCACATTCCCCTAAACCAATGTCTAACCACCAAACCTTACAAAGTTGTCATGATTGCTAAGAGGTAGGCAAAAACCAAGTGGCCACAGCCAATCTGCTACATTGGAAAATATTCCTACCCGGCCCCCGTTCCAAAACAGGTGACCAACCGAAGTCCAAAGCAAGGCCAAACAGGACCTAATTAACGGATGGATGGGCAGGTGTTCGGCAGCGCAAAGCAAAAGGAGGTCGCTACGTTGTGCTGCCAAATAGATATGCCCAACCCCCAACCTTTGCCATGATGCCAATTGGCTAAAGGCCAGTGGCATAACTGTGGCACCACTGGCTTGGAGCAGGGCAAGCCCGGCCACAAGCTGGTTGGGGAAGAGTTTCAGGGGCCGAGCACAACATGGACCCTCTATTAGGGGGCTCCAACTTACCATTTTAATTTTCTAGTGGCATCTACATATGCAAATCAGCATATGTGCATTCTATTCAGATTTGTTTCATGGGCCCTGTTCTTTGCGTCTTTTAAACATCTAACAGTGCCCCTGTATGTAAAATATTTCAGAAACATAAATAATGAACATAGATAATGAAACCAATGCACATTGCGACACATTTCTTAACAAAATTGGAAGCTCCTAAGGCCAAGAATGAACAGCTACAGAAGTACAATTCCCCAAGAAATAAGCTGGTTGTATAATTATCATCCAGTCATTTGATGGAAGGGCCACAGCTCAGTTGCAGAGCATCTGATTTGCCTACAGAGGCTTCCAAATTCAATCCCCAGAATCTCCAGGTAGAGTTGGGATAGTTCCCTGCCTGGAACCCTAGAGAGCTGCTCCCGGTTAGGGTTTATCCACACTTACCTGTAGTGGAAAGGTAACTGTGGACAGTACTGACCTAGATAGAGCAATGAACTGATTCAGCACAAGGCATCTTCCTATCTTCCTAAGACATAAAAACAGAATTATTAGATTATTCTTTTTGATTGTTGGCATGAATGAAGTGAATGAGTGAATGAAGGAGTGTGCCTTTGGGGGTGAGGTCAAACTGTTGGAAGGTTCCAGCACCTGCTGTAGTTGTAGAGACTGCTATAGGAGAGGCATGTTTTGTTGCAGCTGGGCCAGATGAAGACATCTGCTTCTGCGGATGCAGATGCACTGTGGCATTTATTTTCTCTGTGCTCCTCTCAGTGGTCATCCCTCCTCTGGTCACTGCTATGGATGCACAACCTGACTGTCTGACTCCAGGCATTGCAGTCATCTGCAAGGGATTCCCACATGGTGAGGCTGATGTTGCCAGCCTTCATGGCACTTTTACATTTTTGTAATGCAGGGTCAGTTTTCCAATGGGCCTGGTGCCTGAAGCCACCTCCCCGTAAAGCATGTCTTTGGGGATCCTGCCATCCTGCCTTCTGTGGAAATGACCAAGCCAGCATAGATGTTGCTGAGAAAGGACTATGGGTAATGTGGGCTTGAGAGAGCACTTCTTTGTCTGAAACTCTGTCCTGCCATGTGACACTCAAAATATTCCTGACAGGTCACATGTGGAAGGCATTGAGGCAGCAGTCTTGGAAGATATACGTTGCCCATGTCTCACTACCTTAAAACAGTGTGCAAGAGGAAGCCATGGAGGTATGTCATGAGGAAGGAACTGAAGCCAGATGTCAGCACTTCTGTTGAGTTCTGCCCTGTCCCAGGGCTTTACCGCATGCCTGAGAGTTGATGGCATCCTTCAGAGAGGTAGAGTCTGAATACTCTCAATTGTTCATTATATTCACTCTTGTTTTTTCTATCCTCTCTTTTATTTTATACTTAGGGTTTTATTTTATTGGTAAAGTGTTATTCATCCACTCACACCCTGGTCTCATCCACTCATGTGCCCAAAGTCTCTCAAAAGAGGAAAAGTCACTCATTCCAAAAATAAATACATAGCACGATTTGTAAAGACAATTAAACAGGGAATTTTTACAGAAGATGAATGACAGAAAGTAATGGTTGTTTCAGTGGGCCAAATCTGTCTCCTACAAAAACAACAATAATATGAGATCCATCCCTATCGTGTCAATGGATGGACTGCTGTAATTTGTCTTTAGTCATTCCCAGAGATAATGGATCAAACATACTTTTAGAGAAAGCTACCTCCAGAATTCATTGTACCTTGCAGAAGGAAGGTGACTTTCAATAGTTTTGAACTTTTTCTACCTTACATTAAGAGTTGATGAAATATTTGTGCCAATACACCACATGCAACTCTAATGTTAGCTCTGGGATTCAATAACAAGTCTAAATCCATCATGGTTTTGAATTTCCTATATTTTTTGTAAGTATGCATTAGGAACTATCCTGCAGAATGATCCATAATGGAACAGCAACCTCTGAGCAATCACTCAACCTGATTCACTGAAGGACTAGTGGAAGAGGGAAATGTTTTGACAGAGATCAAGTGTGCCCTTATTAGTCTCCTCTAAAAAAACAACACACACAAAAACAAAAAGCATCCATTTTATCAGTCCACAAACCAAGCTCTTCAGGTAGCGAAACAGCAATGAAAAATAGTTGCACATCAGGGATGGAAAATATTCGTGGACACACACAGAAACCTCCAGTTTAAATTGATGTGGTATCACACGCAGCGGCAATGGCCAAGAATCCATAATCTAATGGATGCCTTGAAATGATTAGCTTTGCTTTTTCAAGGAACAGATCAAAAGCATTTGGAGAGCCCTGTTTAGGTAGCATGTGGGCATTGTGAAACCGCAATCTGATTTTTCATTGATCTGCCAATAGGGTATAATGTATTGGATATGAGAGAAAGAATTCTAGGTTCAAATCCACAATCAGAAGTTAAGCTAACAGTGTAAACTTGAACTAGTCATCATCTCCCAGTCTCTTACCTACCCTTTAAGGTGATTATGATTAAAATGAGACAGCCCCGTGCTTATCCCTTATACAGTGGTACCTCGGGTTACATACGCTTCAAGTTACAGATGCTTCAGGTTACAGACTCCGCTAACCCAGAAATAGTACCTTGGGTTAAGAACTTTGCTTCAGGATGAGAACAGAAATCGTGCAGCGGCGGTGCAGCAACAGCAGGAGGCCCCATTAGCTAAAGTGGTGCTTCAGGTTAAGAACAGTTTCAGGTTAAGAACAGACCTCCAGAATGAATTAAGTTCTTAACCCGAGGTACCACTGTAGTTCCTTGGAGGAACACTAAACCATAAATAATTTTGATATTATCAAATCTTTCTCCCTTCTTTGTCTTTGTTTTTCTGTTGAGTAGAGAAGAAGAGTTTGGATTTGATATCCCGCCTTTCACTCCCCTTCAGGAGTCTCAAAGCAGCTAACATTCTCCTTTCCCTTCCTCCCCCACAACAAACACTCTGTGAGGTGAGTGGGGCTGAGAGACTTCAAAGAAGTGTGACTGGCCTAAGGTCACCCAGCAGCTGCATGTGGAGGAGCGGAGACGCGAACCCGGTTCCCCAGATTACGAGACTACCACTCTTAACCACTACACCACACTGGCTCCCTAAGTGAAATAGAGCTTCAGTTTCCAGGATGCTTTGTAGGAAACCATAACCATCAAAAGTGCTATACATTTATAATGCCTTTTGCTTGCCTAGATGGTAGGTGCGTGAGTGTGAAGGAGTGTGAAGGAACTTCCCCACTTTTGCATCTGGCTATGCCCCACCAAGGGCATATGGCCCACAGAAAGTTGCTCAGGGTGGAATGTGGCCCTTGAGGTGTAAAGTGCAAGGGAAAGACATGGCAAAGTTCATTGGTATATCATCTGTTTTGCATGCAGGAGGTCCCAGGTTCCATCCCTGACACCTTTTAGGCAGAGATCCCCTGCCTAAAAAAAACATGGTTAGCACAGACATTACTGAGCTATGTGGGCCAATGGCCTGACTCAGTATAAGGCAGTTTCCTATGTTCCTAAATTGTCCCCAACTTATCTGGATCTTTGGAATGATAAAACAGAGCAAATGCTTATGACCTTATCAGATCTATATGGCCTTTTAAGGGAACTTCTGAGCATTGAGAAAGGATTTGTTTCTGCTGCATTCCATGTGTGGGTTTGTTCAAAGCACAATCAATGTATCTAACAGCACGAGTTTTCTGCTTTTGCTTTATAAATCATGCCCTTTATAGCTTCATCTAACTTGCTGTTCTCCAGGCCGCGAGGAGGTAGGTTCACAGTGTGATGCCAAAAAGATTTCCGCGGGTGGGGGGAATCTAGGCAGAATAGATAATGTGATTTTAAAAGTTGAGAAAATCATATTACAGAATAAAATTATGCCAGTGAACAATAGGCACCATTGGACTTTTTATATGCATTTATATCCCATTTGAATTTCCAAGCGGAAATTGCCACAAAAACAATTGCATATAATCAGCTTGGCATACAAATTGGATCACAGCCCCCAGCATTGATTTGTAAGGCTTCCCAAAAAGCATGTGGATTATAATGATATTGCAATTAGAGATTTGAAACACAACCATACATCAGAGAAAATGTGAGATATTTTATCAGCATTTTACCTGCTAGCTAAAGACAGATTAATGAGTTGTTTATAGCAATCAGATACAAAGTATGTTTTCACCCTGAAAGCCAAAGCACAGTGAATCAAACGCGTACAAAGTCCTGATCTCGGAGCATTCATTATTACACATTCTTTGCAAAACACCATTCATGTTGCAACACTTTAAAGAGCAAGAGAAAGAAGTAAGCTTCTCCTCTGTGGGGTTTGCAGTTTAGGGATCTGACTAGCCATGTAAGGTGATGCATATCAGGGCAATATATATATATAATAATTTGACATGGAGTCTGGACTCCAAACGCATTTGGAATACTGTGTGCAGTTCTGGTTGTCTCATCTCAAAAAGGATATTGTAGGGATGGGAAGGGTTCAGAAAATGGCAACCAACATGAACAAGGGGATGGAAAAGTTCCCTCTGATGAAAATTTGCAGCATTTGGGGCTTCTTAGTTTAGAGCTGTGGTGGCCAAACTTGGCCCACCAGCTGTTTTGGGACTACAATTCCCATCATCCCTGGCCACTGGTCCTGTTGGCAGGGGATGATGGGAGTTGTAGTCCAAAAACAGCTGGTGGGCTAAGTTTGGCTACCACTAGTTTAGAGAAAAGGGAAGTAAGAGTTGACATGACAGACGTTTGTAAAATTATGTGAGGCATGGAGAAAGCACATTCTCTCATAACACTAGAATTTGTGGGCATTCAATGAAGCTGGATGTTAGAAGATTCAGGGCGTATCAAAGGAAGGAAGTATTCTTCACACAGCGCTATGGAAATCGCTCAAACAGTCGGCAGCGATGGCCACAAACATGTTGGAAAAGGGAGGCCTTCAATAGATGCTATAATTTAAAAAACAACAACAGAGGGTTGGAATACACATGAAATGCATGATTCCTACATGATATGGAGCAGAACTACTGATAAGCTGGTGTCTGTAGAAGGTCATTTCCTTCAGAGTGAAGTGACTGATATGGTATATAAGGGTGAAACGATCCTATTCTGTTCTTTTGTGTCATCTGCAAAAATGATAAGTATCCCTCCCATGCCCTCATCCAGGTCATTTCTAAAAAACATTGATGAGAGCAGGGTCTAGAGCAGAACCCTGTGACATTCTATTCAAGACACAGCTTTACTTCGGAGTTTTTTCTCTGAACTTCAGAACAGCCATCTTTGCTTCCATGATCTTAGTAATATCTCTGCAGAGGATTGTACACTGAACCAAATGAGCTAATAAACACAACAAGAGGCAATGAACAGGAACTTTATTAGCAAGGCCTTCTAGTCTCCATGCAATCAGAGAAAATAGTCTTGACTTTCTTAAACAAGGTCGTAATTGACATTCTGCAAAGAAAATCCAGGTGATACTAATGGCTTGTATGACAGTTGAAAGAATTTAGAAGTGCATGCACAGCAATCCAAAAAGTAACAGAGGCTGACTAAGTGTAACATTGCAGAGACATAACCATCCCATACCCCAATGACTGGATTTATGTTCACCAATTACATCTATGTTCAAACGTATTACTTTGGTAGAGGTATGATATCCAGACAATATTTCTGCAGTAAATGGTTGCATCAGATTTTTACCAAACTCACTGGTAGATCATGTTTTGGTGTATTCTCATATAAATGTGCATGACAGCCAATGCAGATGACTTCCCAGTCAAAAGTGTTAGGGAAGTGTTGGGGTATAATTGGCCTGTCTTGGCATATATAGCCCTGCTCCTCCTCCCTCCTTTTGCATTGTGGGCTTGCCAGTCACCTATTGATGGGGCTGAGTATGTATTTTGAAGGGAGCCCCCAATGGCTCCCCATTTTACCTACTACACACTGTTGGGAGTAATTTTAAGTGTGGTGTAATTTCTTAATCTGGCCTTTGGTCTAGGCCGAAAAAAAGGCTTTAGATCTGGGGACCCTTAATCCTGAGGCATTGTGAGATAAGGGCACTCTGGCATTTCCCTACACTATATCTGCTTAGTGAGTGACAGGGTTGCTTTATGGGCTGCGCATGCACATTGGGGTGAATGCCAAGCTAGTGGGGCCATGATGTCTTTGTCTGGTTCACAAACCCAGGGCTCAGGGAGCAAGGAGAGAAATATTCTTCCAGTCCTTCCTGCAAGGCACAGGTTCCATTGCCTCAGGAGTTGGGAGGGAAATGTCAGGAGACCAGGCTACCATCTTGATAACACAGCACTCAGGTCGTAATTAGCTGGAAGATTTATTGAAATACAAACATTTAGCCTTGGACGTCTAACTGAACGTCTGTGGCTTATGAATCAGTTGACCCTTCTGAAGAATGCTTCCTGGTTCTGCAGAAGGGTTGAGCTTGGACTGCCATCACACCAACTCCAAAGAAGACTCAAGATACCACTTCAAGTTGGGGAATCTGCAGAGAAAACCAATTAAACTAACTTAATTCAACCAAGCTCAGCCCTTCATGTATGGATGCAGGTTGCAGTTACACGGTGGTTAGAGGGAAATCACTCTTTGTCTGTTCAGAGATTGCTTTTCTATATTAGTGTCTTTTATGTTTCATGATTCCACCCTGGAGCTAAGTGCTGGAGATCACTGACATAATTCAAGCCCTGAAGATGGCTGTTGCTGAGGTGGAAGAATCCTGTGCAAGACATACAAAACCCAAGCATGTGGTTAGGGATTATCAGTTCATGTCTTGGAAGCTGCTCTTCCATGGAAAACCTCACCTATTATTGATGTCACTTACCAGCAAAGCAAAATAAAACAGGTACAGTCAAATTCACCAATAGTATTCTCTACAGATTGCATTATGGAGACAAAGAAGGACAGTCAACGCTAGTCTACTCACAATAGACCCACTGATGCTAATGGGCGTGACTAACTTGGGTTCATTCATTTCTGTGGGTTTGCTCTGGGTACAATTAATTGAATGCAACCCAGAGGCTTGACTGATCTTCTTCAAGGGTGATTATGTGTCCTGCTTTACATAGGACAGTCCCCCCCCCATCTCTCAGAAAATTTCTTCTGTCTTCAAATATTTGTTCAGTCCAAATCCAGTTTAAAGATGAAGAACGTACTAAGCAGATACAGAGGCGACCTGGTCAGTCTTCATCAATAGGATGGGATTTATTGTATTTCCATTTATTTATTTCTAAATACATATGTATAGATTAGCACATGCAAATCTTAATTCCATTTTGTCCTCATTTATCCTTATGCATTTCCTCTCCCCCCCTTTTTTGACCATGCATAAGAGGCCACACAATAGATTTTAAAAGGCCACCCCCCACCACAGCATGAGATGCTGAGTCCTAGGCATCTGACCACGGGGTGAGATGACATTAAATTATGCACCCCAAAGACCAGACTGAGGTTGATTTCAAAAGGCAGTTCAAACTGGAAAAACTTTTAAATTAGAAAAATATATATGAAATATTTGATGGATATTTTTGTGCTAACTAATATAAGCATAATAACATTTATAATTTATTTATTTTTTTTTAAAAAAACTCTTGCAAAGAGGCATTTCCATTTAAGCTGCTGAATTTGGAATCCTATCCAAAAATAGGATGGAAAGTATATCCAGTCTCTTTTATTATTGTCCTCATTCTCTGACTTCCTTTATGCTTATCACAAGCCACAGTAAAACTTGAAAGCCACATTATCACCTTATTTCCTTGCAAAAGCAAAGATAGTCCATAAATTTCCCTGGTGTTCCAGCAGATTGCATTACTGATTGTGTACTGAAAAAGTCCTGGAGCTACCCTCCCTTGTGTATGTACACACACACACACACACACACACACACACACACACACACTGCACCTCTGCTGGAACTGCACTGGCCTTCAGGGTTCATGCACTTAAACATTAGAACTTAAAAAGTAGACTATTACACAAACTCATTAAAATTTAGCTCACTATAAGTAATGGATTTACCCTAAGAGAGTTTACTCATCCTTTCTATTATCTTATGTGGAGGTTTCTTAACCTCTTAACTTCACAGTCCATCCTATGACACTCTGTCCATCAACATGCCCTTTTGAGAGTTCTTTCAAAACCTTTGAAGCACAAGCTAGCATATTGGGAGTTAAAATTTCCAACACTCTAACATGAGGATTTAATTCAGCGTTAATGAAAAGTTCAACATTATTGTCATTAGAACAAACTTCATTACCAATTTTCAATTGATCAGTTTAAGTATCTATTACTTCTAGTAATTAAACCTCCAATCTTTGTAAATGTGGTGATAAATTGTTATGTAATGCTTAGCTACAATGGCCATCCAATTATTTCTCAATTATAAGGTTTGCAGGATTTGAGTTAAAGCCCCACCTCTCCTTAATCACCCCAACCCTACAGATGGGTTTGAGTTCTTTGACTCAGCAGACATTCTTGCAATTCATTCAGTGAAGACAGCGCAAGATCAGACCTTTAAAGAAATAATGAATAGATTTATGATAACACTCCATTGAGCCTGGGCCAATCCTGTTCACAGTAGAGACTCTGGAAGGGCAGTACACTACTAACAGTAGACTAATAACCATCTCCTCTTTTCACTCTAGACCCTGTGAAGCAATAGTCCCAATTGCCATATTTTGACCATTGGCAAATCCCTAGAACAGTGTTACCTGGACTTTAGACAGCTATAAGATACTTCTTGCTGAATCCAAATTGGAAGTGAACTTCACTCCTATAGCTGAAAAGATTGACCTTTACACTCTCAGATAAGCTTACTACTGTTCTATATTTCTGCAAGAGGTATGCTTCCAGATAGGTTTCCCTCCCTGAGGACAAGTAATTATGGCATATGTCAATGCTTGAACTAGTAGAATTATCTAACCACACTAAAGATATATACAAACTTCTACCCAGATTCTGGAATCTGAATTTGCCTTGTTTTCAAGGTGAAACTGATGCACTAGGAATTCTCTGTTGTTGTTGTTGTTGTTGTTGTTGCTGTTGTTGTTGTTGTTGTTTCAGAACAGGCCCTTCTCTGTGTTTCATCTATATAAGAGAACAAAGTTTACTATACAAGTGCATAAGAGAAGGGCCTTATCTGTAGTGGTGCCCTGATCTTGAATGTCCTCTCATAAGACACACACCCATTACTAACACTGTATTCATTTGGGGACTAGTTAAAAGTATTTTTTTAAAAAACAAAAACAAAAAAACCCAAGCATTTTAAAATATTGAGCTTGACAAATACTTGCATCCCTCTTATTTTTGTATTTTTTAAAAAGGAAAGAAATTGTGTAATTTTGTTTTAATGTTGTTTTAATATTGTACTGTGGATTTTAAGTTCTTGTGCACACCACCTTTGGTCCCCACTTTGCACTCAGTGACAGTGGCCACACCTTGGGAATTGCTTCGACTGGCTGGCTAAACCATGAGAAAATAGGCTCTGGCAGATTGAGTAGAGGAGACCAGTGGTGGGTCGAATGGTCAAAAAAGTGATTTTTGCATGTGCTGTAGAGAGGGGAAAATGGGGCTCATCAACATGTGAAGGTAGCTCATCTAGAAGGAAAACTCTGGTTCCACTGCCTTGTGGGATATCTTTGGGAGAAGAAAAGGCTTTGTATGCCTCCTGTAATCCTTGCAGTCAAGCTGGCACGAAACATATTTCTCTGTCTTTGTTTGGACATCAGTGAGTCCAAGAGGGGCTCTTGTTGTCTGGGCAGCCCAGGATCTCCATACACACTGCCCTGGGAGGTCACTTCAGTGCTGCTAACACAGAAAAACAATGCAAGAGGTAGCAGTTATGATTTACAAGTCTCTGCAGCCCCTCTACAAATGATTCTCCAGTGGCTTGACTTCACCCCCGGAGGTACCCTCCATTGGCTCTTGAGACAGATGGATGCCAACAAGGATATAGAAAGTCATATGTGCTCCAATTCTAGAGCTGATTTTAGAGCTTGAGGTGAATATGTGCAAGTCAGGTGCAAGGCCAGGAGACACAATCCCGCTTCACCTACCATGCATCCATATCCCCAGATTTGTCTCATCAACAGAGCTCCTGACATCCAGCCTACCAAAATGGTTTTGTTAAGTTGTGGGTGAACATATCAGATGACACAGCGATTCTTCCAAAGCAGCTCTTCTCTTTATCAGCCTGCTTATATAGAGCTCCAGAACAATTGTAACTGTTGCAACTTTCTAAAACTATCCAATCACTGAACGTCACTTTTCGATCCTTCATTTGCATACAAACTATCCAATCACAGAACGTTACTTTCGATCCTTCATTTGCATAACTATCTACAGTATCCCCCTGTTGGCCCAGGGTGAGAACATCAGCACATAACAGGTTTGTCCACCTTTAATTCCCACCCTCCACTCACCTCTCACCACAGATATGCTCTCAGTGGTAAACTAGCACCATATTCACCCATAGTTAAATTAGGAACTACCACTTGTGTTCTGTTCTCTTTAATGAATGGAAAACTGTGATATTCTCTATATGACACTGCTTTTAAAATCATTTCTTCTTTCAGGAGGTGCAGAATGAAGAATGCTAGTGCCAGACTACTATCACTCAACCAAAGTGGCATTTTTAGTATAAAATACTTCCAGGATAATTTCACCTGGTGGGGGGGGATCCATCTCTTGAAAAACATTAAATATTTTAGCAGTGCTCAGCTGAGAAGATCCTTGCATTTTGTGTTGATGTGAACCTTGATAAAATGCCCCTTTAGGAAAAGACTGATCACACATTAGAACTTTATTTAAATGACAGTTATTTTTAAATGTCACAGTAGCAGAGCACTCAGATAAAAGGTCTTTCAACAAATTTAAGGGCAGTTTAAAGGTAAAGAAAATATGGGAATAGCCATCTGAATTCTTGCTGGAGATGGGCCTACATTAATTTGTGCAAGCCTGCAGGCAACCAACCAAGTACTTGAAAGACGGTGTCACCCCTTAGATGCCCAGTTGTTCACTATGCTATGCTGGAGATGGGTTTCTGAAGATAGCATCTCTTCAGGAGGTCCTTTCATTCCACACAGTGTAGGAATTAGTCCTCTAGTGTTCTGGCAGCTGCTGTTGTGTTTGGAACCTACTGAAGAACTTTCTCTACCAATAAGTCTTTCTAATACCTTTCCCAGTCTGGCTCTGTATTGGATTTGTTTTTAGGATGTTTTATGGTTGTTTGAAACATTTGTATTGCTTGCTGATCCTTTGGGACTAAGGGTTTATATAAATCTAATAAAGAAATAATTAAGTTGAAGCTAAAGCCCCAAACAGCTGAGGCTGAGGTTATAATCCTTCTGTCTGTACAATGGACAGAGGTCCATCTCATGAAGGGAAGTAGTTAAGAGAGCTGAAAATAATGCCAATATATTTCACATCTGGCAACCAATGCACCCCTTTGGTTTCAGATAGTACATGGGTAGACAAGTCTAAAAAGGCCAGGATACAAATTTTCATGGCCCCCTAGCGGCCATGGTGGCTCATTTACCAGAAGTAATGCATTTAGTGTTAACTCTGGAACTATATACTTGATTCTGACCAAACTAAGCTTCCTGATGCTCCAGATCCATTTAAAGCAGGGAAAGCCCTCTGGATGTTACTGGACTACAACTTCCAGTATCCCTAACCATTGACCATGCTTATGAAAGTTGAAATCAAGCAAAATCTGGATAGCATCACACTGGTAATCCCCAATTTAGAAAATTCTGATGCTTTACCCCATGTGAATATATTTTGGAGGCTAGAAGAGGGATCATGGGAAATTTGTAGCATTTATTTACTCAAACTTAATTGACTAATCAATTCCTTCTTTTGTCAAGTAAAGAACCATTGCCTACTAAAGAAGAGAACACCTGTATTTTTCTGACCTTTACATAGGTGACTTGAAAGGCAGAGACAAAATAATTGCATAGTTCTCAGAAAGTTATAATAGAGATGTTAGCCACGTCCTATGCTATTCATATGAACCCTTCCTCTAATTGTTCTCTATGCTTATGTACTCTTGGAATGTGGCCAGCCCAAAGCTGAGTTTAATGCATACACATTAGTAGCATCAGTACATTACAAATAGTGCGGAAACAAAGATGCAGGTTGTGGGACACGCTTCTGAAACTTATGCAAACCAATTTGCATGTCTTAATTATGGAGGAACAAACTTGAATGCACAGGGGAAAGAGTCATGCTTGAGCTTAAGCCCTGTCTCCTTAACTGCTTCAGTTATTCTGAATGGCAATGTGACTTTCCATCTCTGTTGTTCACCCTTTAATTTAAAAGTGCTTGCCAAAAAGTGGATATCCCATGCAAGATAGAAATGGCTCTAACCAATGAAGGGGCTGTATAGCTCAATGACTGAGTACATCTTTTGCATGCAGAGGGCATCGAATTCCTGGCATTTCCAGTTAGGAGAACCTAAAGCAGCAGGACTGGCAAAATCCTGTTCCTTTTACATAGTGGAGGCTGGTATATTAGGAAGAATGGGACACTTTCCCACAAAACTCAGTCTGCCCTCAGTTCACACCCAACTACCTATTGTTTTACTAACCAGCCCAGGAAGCTATACTGACTGTCAGCTCCATTCTCTACAGTCTCAGTGTTGCACGTATATAACACAGCCGGGCAGGGCAAAACTAGAATTAGTTGTCTCTGTTTGTCCTTAAGTCCATCTACCATTGGCCCTGCTTTCTGCATCCCAAAGCACACCAGCCACTACTGCTTACTGAACTGCTGGACAGAGGAAGCAGACAAAACTTGACTAGATGGATTGAGGATCTGACCATCAAAAACTGTATCCTATGCTGCTCATTAGTTAAAACAGAGATGAAGAATGTATTGTAGAATGTGTTCTACAACTCACTCCACATCATTGGCCATATTGACTGGCACTGGTGGGAGTTGGTCCATTGACTTCTGGAGGGCCACAGAGTTTTCCATTCATGACTTTAAAAATAATATGATTAAACGAGCAATACAGCTGTATAGGAAGGCTTACACCCCCACTGCATCTCTTGGAAAAGCATTCCAGGACAGGAGACTCTCTGAAGTGTTCTTGAATGCCACATTGGAGCAGAATTTTTAAAAATTTACTTAACTTGAATCAGATCATTGGGCCTGTCCAACCAGAGCTTGTCTTGATTGGCAGAAGGCAACTCTCAGACAGAGGGAGCTTGCAAGAGATTGGATCCATAGTTTCCTGCCTCCAGAGCATGTGAAATATGACTGAGCTATGGGCCAACCCCTTGCTCCCTTATTTGTTTAAATATTTATAAGCCATAGTTTTGTGAAAGAAAATGTGGAAAGGCATTATACACCATGCTAAAGTGCAACAAAAACAATAAAAATATCAATTAAAACATCTATGAATACTAGCTGGTCAAAAAAAAAAATCACATTACAAAGGTCTGTCTGGAAAATGCAGTTTTTAGGAGATGTCTAAAAGAAGGCAAGGATGAATTATGCCTAAGCTCCCTGGGAAGGTGCTCCAGCAAAGTGGAGCCTGCCACATGAAACACTCATTCCCTAACGAAAATCAACCAACCCTCAGGGGCATAAGGAACCACAATAAGTGCCACAGCAGAGGATCTCAATGACTAAGATGAAACATAAGGAATCAGATAGTCCTTAAGGCAATTTGTTCTGTAGTTTGTGAATTAACACAAAAAGCTTGAACTGGGCCCACTAGCAGAGAAAGCCTTAATGTGCAATTGGAATTGTTTGTGATTTCAAATAGAGCCTTCAAGACCTTGCCCAATTTGTTTCAACATGATCTTAATGTATGACATTATAGCATTTAAAAATGTACAGCAACTGCTCCCCACAAAACAAGACTCCTACCACTGATTGTTTACAAACCTAATATGCCAAATTCACTTCAGTTTGCATTTGGGAAACTGAGGTTGAGAGATTATGTGTCAAGAAAACCTATATAAGGAATCCCTGGCAAAAGTTCTACTTGAATCCATGTTTCCCAGATCGTAATCTAATCTGTTACATAGTTGTCATATCAAACAGCAATGTCTCTCCATAGTATGTTAGGGGAAGATCTAGTTGTGTCCAAAGTAGCCTCTTTCAGCATTTGTCTGAAGATTAATGACAACCCCTTACTCACAACTCCCAGGGCTTTCAAGTCAATGCTATATATCTAACAAATGATGTTTGTATGGCCTCATGAACATTTGGCATTTGAAAGTGAGAACAACTTGTAAGAGAGAAATGCTCACTGGACACCCACCCCTGGATGATCTCACTTGCAGGTTCACATCACATAATATAGCAGATCAAGGCAACAACACAGCTCACCAATTCCTCTGGACAAGAAATATCAAGGTGGTGGGTGTAGATATTAGTCAGAGAGGATGAAGGGATTCAACTCATTGTTAAGTAAGCAAATTTCACTCTACAATGCTCTTTTTTGTTGCATTATCAACTGATGAGTTTTAAGTTTACAAAGCAAGAGTTGTGCTCCTCTGCAGGGCTTGCGGGCTTTTAAAAACTTTTTTCTTTCTTTCTAAATAAATATAGTTTTATTGATTTCCAATAAATAAATCCAGAAAAAGAGAGGATACAAAAACAAAAACCCCCTCGTCTCCCTCTGTCCCTCCAGCACAAAGCAGTTGAGTTAAGTTTGCCATTCTTCAGGATTATCAATAAAGTATTTTTTTAATAAAATGATGTCATATTTTCAACATCATTTATATCATTCAATGCAAGCAATCTCTTGATTAATTTTTCTGATACAGTAACAGAGCATACATTCTGTTTCCAACGTAAGATATATGGGTGTTCCAATAATTTTCAATTCCATGAGTAGGCATGCCGCTACTAAAAGAAAAGTAATTAGTTCTTTATAGCAAAGATCAGATTGCCTATCTCTAAAAATAGTCAACAGTCCTAATCTTGGGGTGCATTCCACATGTTGATCCATAATATAGCCTGTTTCTGTAAACGCCCTCTGCCAGAAGGCTTGGCAGAAATAATGTAATCCACTGCACTCATTCACAGAAACATACAAAGCAGCACTGCTTATTCTGACCAAATAAACAGCACTCTATTTCTACTGTGGTCAGCCACATGCCTATGGAAAGCCTACAAGCAGTACATGAGTGCAAGCAGGACATGATCTGCTATTGCAATTGGGGGAATACAAACTCACAGGAATGTGGTAAGGAGAAGTGAGGAGCCCAGTTCAGGGTGCACAGTACCATCAGCATCTGACAAAACCATCAACCATTCCAGGCCTGAGAGGTACTGGGGCAATTCCTCTCCCACCTTCCTTGGGACTACCTTGAGGGAAGGCAGAAATGGGGGAGCCCAGGTCAGGGAACATACATACCACTGGGTTTCATTTGTCCTGAGAGCACACCATCCCTTTAAACTCTATATAATGTGTTTAAAAATTGGGTGCCTTGGGAAAAAAGATGGCATATAAATCCAATAAATGATAAATAAATCTGAAGGACTTGAAAGCACTCTACAAATGCAAAGTATTTTATATACAGTACAGTGGTACCTCAGGTTACATACACTTCAGGTTACATACGCTTCAGGCTACAGACTCTGCTAACCCAGAAATAGTGCTTCAGGTTAAGAACTTTGCTTCAGAATGAGAACAGAAATCGTGCAGCGGTGGTGCAGCGGCAGCGGGAGGCCCCATTAGCTAAAGTGGTGCTTCAGGTTAAGAACAGTTTCAGGTTAATAACAGACCTCCGGAACGAATTAAGTACTTAACCCGAGGTACCACTGTATAGCAATGTTTCAGCTATGCATTGGAGGAATTTGTCAGACTATACACTTGGCAGAGTTTGAGTCCCAACAAATATCAGGGAAGTTGAAGTCCCCCATGATTACTATTTCTTTCCTTTATCACAATCAGCTTTTGAAACTCTTCCACATTTCCAAAGTTTGTCACACATTGTTGGGGAGATGGGCATCAATTTAAAAAACCACTAATCAGAATCCGCCTTGGACTCACAATATTATTTGCGTCTGATAGTTGCAGTTGTTAGGATGCTAGTCGATCCTCATTTAAGCCTTGTTAGCACTTACTCACTCGCAAGGTCTGGAGCAAGCATCAGCTCCCCATAGGCTATGCAAAAAGTTACACTGAATCTGTATACTAGAACATGACACCAGCTTTCCCAGATATTACCTGCTCAAGTTGGCATATCAACCTGCTCTTAATTACCTGAGGCAAAATCATGTTGCTGTTTAATGTTAACTAAAGTTTAGAACTATCACATGAAATGGTTGAAATGCTAAGACCATTGATGAAAGGCAATTATGAGGGGCTAGGGAAAAGGGATTGAGTCTGCCAGGGAAGAAAAGGATTAATCTCTCATCTCCATCTGTCAGACTTAACTGACCATAAATCCATAAGGCTTATTTCTCCAACATCTGCTACTGGCTGTTTGAACAGTCCTTTCTAGTACTTTTTTTTGTCATTATGGTTTATGATGTTGCTCATCAGAGTGGCATTATTTCTCTGTGGATTTTGCACATGTAAGGGAGAGTGAAGCCTTGCAGTTCTGTTCTCAAAAACTGAGGCCTTGGGCACTTATTACAACCAGGGAGAGGATGCTGGTGTAAGGATACGAGGCAATGAATCACCATCCTGCCCATATTCTTAAAGCCTTTTAAAGTTGAGGAACATATGTGAGTTTATGCATAATTTTATGATACAATCATGTGAGAAGCATCATTAGATTTGTGATGTTTTGCTGAATTATAATTTCAACAGTGCTGTGCTTGAAAATGGGGTCCCTGGCCAGATTTAAGGAGAGGCTGTCAATGTGGCTATCCTGAGGTGCAGGGCTTGAGGACTGTGCCAGGACTGATGTATATATAACATTGGTTATATGTTGAATCCCAGCCCAGGACAGGATGTGCACACATGCACAAACGTGTGTGTGCATGCTCATACATACACCACAGATCACCTGTACAAAACCTGTTTGCACTGGCAGTTGAATCCTACTTCAGCACTGGTAATAAGACAGCACCCTTCACTGAACATGAATGTAGCAGGCAAATTCTGGGGGCCCAGAACAGGTCACATGTTCCATCAAGCTCTGTCTTTCAGCACTGTGCTGTCATTACCATCCCAGAATTTCCTGACTGAGGTATTTGTCTGACTTTATCTAATGGTAGGGCCAGTCCTTCCAACAAGGAATTGATGGGGAAACAGACTTGCCCCAGTCTTTATGCGCTGAAAAATTGTAACCACAATCTAACACATGGAAATCAATGTACTTTAGCATGACCAGGTGTTAGATGGATAGCTGTCATTCTGTGAAAAGGCCACTATGTGTTGGACTAGGACCTGGGAGACCAAGGTTCAAAATCCCATTCAATGGGTGACCTTGGACCAGTCCCAGTCCCTTACCTAGCTGAATTTTACACTGTATTTTATTCAATGTATGTTCTGAGGAAGTGAAGTACCATGGTTTGGAAAAGACAAATAAGCCCAGGATGCATGAAGGAATCGGTTGATCATCTTGCTACATTATAAGTAGGGAGGCTCTGATTTATGGTGTCTGGGAAATAAAGCCATTTCATTTGCCTCTTTCTTTCACCTCTTGAGCTTTTGGTTTTCTTACTGTCATTTTAATTCACTTATCAGAGAGAGAGAGAAAGAGAGCAAAGGGGGGGGGGAATAAATTCAAACAAGTTCCTTAGACTGAAAGCTCGGGCAAAAGAATTTGTGGAGAAACAAGATATAGCAGAGATATGGAACAGGGAAGAAAATTACATTTGTCAAACACTTCTGTAGAAGAAAGAGTATCAAGCTATAGTAATTTATATATAAGATCATGACGCACCACATCGAAGAAACAAATGGGCATGGAATACAAATTTAGGGATGGGGAAGCAATTTGGTACAGTTCATATTCAAATGAGAGCCTGCCTGCCTAATTCACACTTCCCAAAACACTGTGTGAACCAAAACAGAGCTATCCTCCTAAATTCACCTTTCTACAGCACTCCAACCAAATACACATATCTATAAAAATGCATATATTAGGGGAAAGTGTACATTAAATGCATTTGCATAGCTGATACCATAGTAGTTATTGTGGTAAGGTTGTACTGCTCACCTGATTTCTGTTTACCTTAGTCATGGCAACGTATTAGGAAGAACAGAGGGAGGGGAGGGGCAGTGGTGAGGTCCACACACTTGTACCTTGCTGGGAGAGCCAATCTAATGAGGAGGGTGTCACGTTTGTGCCACGTCCCTCACCTCCCCCTCTCTATCCTGAGAAGTGGCAGTTACTCATAGCATTTGGGGTGATGCCCCCACCACACTATTCATTCCTCTTCCAGAAATGTCTGAGAAGTGTGAGATTCCAGGGGTTCCAGGGGCTTACTCAGTTTCCTTGGAATGAGGGACAGCAGAGACTGTAGTGCCTTTATGATATCAGGTTTACACATACATACAACCTGAGCCTACGGTGGAGGGGCTCACACCAGAAGGTCTTGCTTCCTTGGGGTTTGAAAAGAAATCATGCATGTCTCTCTTTCTCAGGCTTCTACCTGCTTCTAGCCAGCTCTTTCTCACTATTCTGGCCTTTGTCTTTCTCACTACCAACCAGGTGAGGGAGGGCATAGGGCAGCTTCACATCAGAGGGCAGCAAATGGGAAAGAATGGGGGGGGACCTGAAAATAAAATTCAGAGATTTTCCCCCTGTCCCTATACAGATGCATCAGGGTCAGTCCAAAGAATTGATTTAGTTCAGAATAAGATTGCTAATGGTGATTATAAACCCCTCCTCTTTCTAATTCTTACATCCATGGTGGGGAGTCAGCAGCAGGTAGTGGTGATGGAGTCTTCATTCTTATGCCCTAGACACTTCTGTATATTATCACTGGTAAGGAATGGCAGAGAAGAGGAGGAAAGAACAGGTCACTCCCCCACAAGACTAAAAATAGTCAAAAGGAAAGCAACAGAGGAAGAAGGAACAGTGTAAACATATTCAGTTATTTCAGCTATGTGGATTTAGAATTAAATACAGGTAGGGAGCCTTTGCTCACCAGTGCCCTCCAGAGGCTTCTGGATTTGGGTTCCCATCAGTCCCAATGATAGGCCATGGTGGCTGGAACGGATGGGATTTGTGACTCAAAACCTCTGAAGGCTGGTCGGGGAAGGTTGCAGTATGGCTGTGGGGATGAGTGAGCAATTCAAAAGGCTTTACTCTAAACGGCCCTGTGATACACATATGAAAGTTAGTATATATAAATTTAACAAATAAAATCATATAAAGGGTGAATTTTCAGGAGGGGCTGGAAGGAAGGCTGGAAGGAGGGAAGGAGATGGTCTCATGAAGAATCCTGAGAGGAACAAGATGCAGCAAGTCTGGTTGGAGGCTTTGATGCTTCTGAGTACCAGTTGCTGGAAACCTCAAGAGGGGAGAGTGCTTTTGTGCTCCTGTTCTACTTGTAGATTTCCACAGGCATCTGGCTGGCCACTTCTGTGCAGGATACTGAATTAGATGGGCCATTGGCTTGATTTATTTATGTTTGTTTGTATTTATTTTTGTTTGTTTGTTTTTTTCTGAAGAAGCATGGAATGCTGGTGACTATGGAATATGTATATAAAAAAATTGTCCAGTAGCACCTTATAGACCAACATATCTACATGCTACCATCCCAAACATACCAAACAATCAATTGTATATATAGCCAGGCTCTACATTACAGCTGCATCTGCTTCAAGGTCTGCTCTGCTAGAACCACTATGGATTAAACTTAGCCCTTCTGTGATTCCCTATACTTAAACATCCATAGCATGGCCTAATTAGCAAACCTACCTGGCCACAAAATTTGCTTGCTCTTCTTTTAGGTTGGCTGTCAGATGGAATAACGGTAGGTGTGCAATTAAACAGGAAGTTGGAAGTTGCTCTTTTGTGCCTGCTAAGGTACAAAATAAAAAGTGACAAATGACTTTATTAGTACATGACAGGAAAACATACTCTTAACTCTATGGGTTAATCACAACTCGGCTGACTGACAGCTTGTACAATGGAACCATCATTTATAGACCCTTATCACCAAATATCCCAACACTTCTGTGGATAAATGCAGGTGTCTGGACATGAAACTCAAGCAGGTTGTGTCCATTCAGTTGAGACATTCATTTATACATAATTTATAGAATAGGATTGTTCTGAATGAAGGTACATTAAACAATAGTGCATTCCCAGGAAAGGACAGCTAGCCTGAGTTGTCTGAAATCATGCAGGGCTTTGTAAGAGTGTGCCAAATCATTTTGAAAGGTGTATGCTAGAGTTTCTCTGCTATCTCACATAAAGCAAGCCTTTGAGGCAGACATGGAAGTTTCTATGTAAGAGGTGTGGGATTTCTCAAAAGAATTTTGCACATTTTTACCCAGAGACAGGAATGTTGCAAAGTCCTTAACCTGGGGCTCAGGCCTATGACATAAGAGTGCATATGCTGCACACAACTGCTCCCATGTGTAGAAATGTGTGAGGGGCCTGCACAGGCCAGGTGAACATGTGTGTGCTCTGGTGCCTGCAGGAGAAATGCCTCCTCACCAATTAATGTTTGGCCAGCATGAAAAAGGGTTTTTTTATGTGCTGATGTATATACATAAAGGTCCTCTATGCAAGAAGATGGCCTTGATTGCTCCAGGTCCCTCTTTGGTACATGCATACATCTCTTTCACATACTGGAAAAACCATGGATAGTGACTGTGTGAACCTTTCAACCATATGTGTTACTCGCTCTACGTGGGGCTGCCCTTGAGACTGACCCAGAAACTCCAGCGGGTGCAGAATGCCGCGGCGAGACTCCTTGCGGTGTCCTCACTGCAAGATCACATTCACCCGGTGCTATACCAGCTGCATTGGCTACCGGTGGAGTACAGGATCAGGTTTAAGGTGCTGGTTTTAACCTTCAAAGCCCTATATGGCCTAGGACCTTCATACCTATGGGACCGCCTCTCCTGGTATGTCCCACAGAGGAACTTACGGTCTTCAAACAAAAACATCCTGAAGGTCCCAGGCCACAGAGAGGTTAGGCTGGCCTCAACTAGAGCCAGGGCCTTTTCTGCTGTGGCTCCAATCTGGTGGAACTCTCTGTCACAAGAGACTAGGGCCCTGCGGGACTTGACATCTTTCCACAGGGCCTGCAAGACAGAGCTGTTCCACCAGGCCTTTGGTCAGGGCACAGCCTGACTCCCTCCTTTGGCAATCTTCACAGAACTTTAGCCTAATGGTTGCCATCAATTTAAGTTGAATTAATTTTATAATGAAATGATTTTAGAATGTTGTACTATTTTATTGTTGTTAGCCGCCCTGAGCCTGGCTTCGGCTGGGGAGGGCGGGATATAAATAAATTTATTATTATTATTATTATTATTATTATTATTATTATTATTATTATGTGTACATGGTGATAAATAGAAGTTATATATTTTGTTTGTTTTAATATTAAGCAATTGTTGTTATCATCATCACCACCATCATTTAGGCAAGGGATTAATAAACCAATTTTGAATGAACTGATGAAACAATAAGGAATTTCTGAGGCACCTTCAGTACTAAAAGATATTGGTATTGTCAATATCTAACCTTTGTGGACTAGCAGAGTCAATTTCATCACATCCATGATGAGGCTATGAAACCATTTTGAAATATTCAAAAGAGCAGTTCGAAAGACTATCCTTTGATAGTAGACTTGAGGTGAACATTTAAGTAACACTGCCAGTCATGCCCACTGAAACTTAGCACTACCCTGCAGAAGATATAAACGAGGAGAAAATGCAGTCTGCTCAACTAGGAGAATTTCTGTACCTCCACCAGTTTCCTCCTGACAGCTGCCAGTGCCTGTAAAATCAGACAAAGATCCTTTAAGTCATCAAAACTAGCAACTATGAGGCCAACAATAGTATAGCCCTTGCCAGCATATATAAAGCCTCAGATGGCCCCAGGTTTTGGCTGAGATCATTCACAGTTCAGCTAGCAGGGCCTACAGGGATCTGACCATGGTCCTGAACTCCTTAAAAAGCTTTGTCTTGACTTTGCCTCACTTGATTTTGCCAAGACTTTGCCTCACCCAACTTGACCTGCTTGGAAGCAGCTCTGCTTATTCCTCTCGCTTCATCTTCTAGCCCCAAGTCTCAGAAGAAGAGGTTACTCCCCATTTTGCAATGAAGTTTTTTTATCACATGGTGGACTTTTTGATGCAAGTAGGATTTCATCATACTTGAGGGTCTGCCGAATCTTTCGAGTATTTTAACTGAAGTGAGGTATGTGAATAAAACAGAAGATAAAAAGGATTCAGATTGGCCTGACTTTTGAAAAACAAACTAAAGAAACAAGCTAACTTTATCAAAATGATTTCTATCAGTGTACTGGCAAGTGCAGGGTGGGAGTGAAATATTTCCTTTGTAGGCAACATGCCTGAGGACATGTCCAGGTCCTTGTATGCACTAAATCCATCTTTTATAAGCAGAAATTCACTGTACAGCCATAAATATTTAAGTAGTCAAAAAGGTCAGACCCTGTTTCCAACAGTGACTGCCTCCTGAGCATGGACTGAAAATGTATATTTTCTTTTTAATTAGAACTGTCAACTAATGAAAAATTAATCAGATACAATTGTTTCATCATGAGTTATTCATTTAAATGTAAAACATACACGTGCATGTCACCACAGCACCAATACAAGCACCTTTTTAAGGCATTTGAAAGAAACACATAATCATTCCCAAATCTGCAAGAATGGGCTATTGGCATGAATTTAACTGGTAAGGCTGGCAATCGGGCTTCCTTGCCTCTAGGGGGATCATAGGAAAGGCACTGTTCTAGAAAAGTTAGTTACAATCGTAAACAAGTGGCAATGGGGGCAAATGGGTAAACTCCCAGGCCCTGAACCAGAGACAGCTAATTAAATCATAGCCCAGTGTCTTTGAAGTCAAGATTACAAGCCAGTCGTAACTATTTCACTAAGTCCTACTTTTTTTTAATGAGACGGAAGCTGAAATTCTATACTCACTTACCTAGAAGTAAACCTAACTGAACTCAAAAGGGCAGACTTCTAAGTAGGCACTCATAGGATTGCACTGTGAAGTAGAAGTAACTTCAGTAGCAATCTAATCCACCTTTCAACCCAGCTAACGTTGGATATCCACCACTATGGCATTTCTGATTGCTGGCCATCTGACGTCTGCTTAAAAACTTCCAATAAAGGAAAGTACAACTTACAAGGCATTCTGTTCCACTGTCAAAGTGCTCACCATCATGATTTTCTTTTTAATACTTCTTAATTTCAATATTTTTTTCTGGTAATTTGAACCCATTACTTTAGGTCCTACGTTCTGGAGCAACATAAAACAAATCTGCTCAGTCATAAATGCAGACATTGAAATATTAAACGATGACTTAATCATCTCTTCTCCAGGTGAAAAATGCACAACTCCTTCACTCTTCAGAACTCTTGATCTGTAGAGCCCTCACTGTTTCTGTCACCCTTTCCAGAAATGTCCCAGTTTGTTCACACCCATCTTAATCTGTGGTGCCCAAAACTGGACACAGTACTCCATGGAACTCAGGGTTGGTTAATATATGTGTGAATGCTTACTGCAACATCAGCTAAACATCATAGATACAAGTTGTCCAGTAGCACCTTAGAGACCAACTAAGTATGTTCTGGGTATAAGCTTTTGTGTGCATGCACACTTCTTCAGATACACTAAAAGAGAAGTCACCAGACCTTTATATATAGTGGGAGGGTGGGGTGGGGTGGGGTTTTTCTCAGGAGAGTAATAGGAGATGGGTGATTGACTCAATGGGCATAGTAAACCTGTTGACGACTGTTAATGACTGCAATTAGTCCTACAGGAAAAAGCATGGGATAGTATTTATATATTTCTACTGCGTCAGACCAACATGGCTACCTACCTGAATCATAGATACAGTGGTACCTCTGGTTATGAACTTAATTCGTTCCAGAGCTCTGTTCTTAACCTGAAACCATTCTTAACCTGAGGTACCACTTTAGCTAATGGGGCCTCCTGCTGCCGTCACATGATTTCTGTTCTCATCCTGAGGTAAAGTTCTTAACCCAAGGTACTACTTCCGGTTTAGCGGAGTCTGTAACCCGAAGTGTTTGTAACCCGAGGTACCACTGTACAACTTCCATATAATCTCAGACTAATTGAAACAATGGGACTAAAGTATGATTAATATAGTTTGCAATTCTAACTCCATTTACCAAGGAGTACACTCCATTGCATTCAATAGGACTTCTTTTGTGTAGGCATAGTTAGTATTGTTCTGCAGGTCTGGATCCAACTCATCCCCCCCCCCCAGTGGAGTCTTTTCACAAATTTGATCTGAAGCTATTGAGGGCATGCATGTTTGATAGAGCCCAACATCTCATAAATGCATCAAACATACATGTGGTCCCCCAGTTAGGAATGGAACAGTTAAGTTCTCTGTCTTTTACATGATGCTTTTATTAGCTTAACTAAATCTATACTCCATACTCCATAATTCCTGGTATTGTATATAAATCCTGAGAGACCTAATGAATACATACATTAAATTTTCTGTTATCTGTTATGGCACTTGATAACTTGCTATCAAATGATTGCATAATCAGTTGGTTCTCCCACCTCAATCTAAATTTGTCAATCTGCATTTCTCTCATTTTCTCATTTCTCCAATCTTAAATTCTGTGCTCCACATTTTCACACCAGTTTACATCCTTTTAAAAAGAAATCTTTAGAAATTCATCAACATTTTGGTGTAGATTTATTCTAAAATACACATGTATTTTCTCACAATGCACACATTTTGGTAAACCCATTTTCATTAATATAGTAATGTATCTTTGTATGTTAGTTTAGCTAAAATATGCATTTATATGCATTTTTGTACACATTGCTTGACCAGAGAATGGCACTGCAAAATTCAGATAAGTGTTAATTATTATTATTATTATTAAATGTGTTGTTGTTAATTTTTAATAAAACAAGTAAACATAACACGGGCACTGCATGAACAACAGTTCATAAACATACAAACACAACACTGTATTAAAGCAACCAAGAGGAGAAAAGCTGATTCCCAGTTATGACTTAAGAAAATCTTTCCAGTGTGAAGTCCGAGTCCCTGGAGGGCAACAGTTTATATTATGTTTGCTTATAAAGCGGATAAAAGGAAATCAGATTTTGTCAGTGCTGTCATGTTTTGCCATTCCCTTAAACAGTGGTGGGTTAAGTGTTCTGAAAGTGCTGTGTCCCATACACAAGACCACTGTTTGGCCTTATAAGACATGTCCAACTCTCTCTCAGTATCATTCAGAATGAGGTGAGTTCTGGGATTAATGTTACTAAGAAAGCATTCCCCTCCCCCTGCATCTGACAGAACACACACACACACACACACACACACACACACACACACTGCCATGCACGCCAAACCAAAAGTTATTGAGGCACTCACAGTTGATTTGATCTTCAAGCATGAGCTCTAGATCCTGCACTCTCATTTTGAGAATCTCCATTTCAGACTGTGTCTCCAGATCCATTAGCTTTCTTAGTTACATCCAGCATTTTAGCTGAAGGGGTTTCTATTTTAGTTTCAAGGTGCTGAAGGGCCTCTGTCCAGGCTGCTTCAGGAGCATGCCTATCCTATGAAATATATTCACTGGCTCATCTGACATGTAAGTCATTTTCAAGCCCTGCCTTGCCCTTGAGCCACCTCACACCATTTTGGCCAGGCCTTCCTTGTCTGAAGTGTCAGTGGTTTGCTTTTCTATTACGTTGTCTGAGTGAAGTTTCTGCAACTTTGCCTGCAGGACTCTCGTGCTCTTCTGCATCCCCTTTCCAATCCTGTGGGTTCTTTTTAATCGAGGTCTGTTCTGTTTGATCATTCACAGAAGACTTTGAATTCCTGTGGTTATTGGAGCTGAACAACTAGGCAGCCATTATGCTTGCATGCTAACCCTTCACCCCAGTAAGTGTGAATTATGAAGGGTAGTTGTGTTTTGGTTTGCATATTGTTTCAGAAAAATACTTTTCCTTTAAATGTGAACTGAATTTTTTCCTTATTCATTGTGAATTAGTTTAATCCCTCATGTTGATCTTCGAGTTTAGCTTATTTGAAAATAAGCTGCATCATTACATGGGACATTCTTTGCTGCAAACCAAGTTCTTATTAATGCAGTGTGAGGACCTTGTGGTGATCTCATAATAAAAACACAACTATTTTTCTATCACTTTATTTTTAAGATACCATGCTTCATTTTTTCTATAAATGTTTATGTGTCATGGAAATATGCACGGAACTCCATGTCCTCTTTTTTAAAAGGCATCATTATTAATCCGCATTGATCAGACCACCCTGCTATGCCTATTTATCAAACTTTAAAAGATCGAAGCTTTCACTGTCCATAAAATCTGGCTTATTTTCCCTCATTATTTCCTGATATTCATCCTTCAACTCTCATTTAATGAGAAAAGGTCTTCCTTCTCTCTCTGACCTCTCCTTTAAATCTGACATCAATCTTTAGAATATTTTTTTTTTCTGGTATCACATCTCTGCCATTAATCTTAAAGGTGTGTGGATTGTTAAATGCATTTTTGAACATGATTGCCACAAAAGAGTAATTGCCGTAGTGTGTGAAATTGTTACCTGGACTTACATCTTCATTGGAAGAGATTGTGGCTGTTCAGAATGTTTTTAAACAATGTGGGGTGGGGTGAGGGGTAAAAGGGTGGGGAATTCCTTAAGTTAATATCTTGCAATTTGGTTGATCTTGCAGTTTGAGTGCTCTTGCAAAGTCCAGTTTGGGGTCACACACAAATGCAGCTCAGAATCTCACTGTACTGCAATCCAGATAGGTTTCTTGGTACACAAAAGGTACAGCAGGGAGGAGAGGGTGGGACTTTGCTGTGACTGGATGGAATAGAAGCCTAGACTTCTCTGCCTTTCTTTCTTTCTTTCTTTCTTTCTTTCTTTCTTTCTTTCTTTCAACCAATCATTGGTTCTTAAATGCATGTTCTCCTATAATCTGATATCTTGTAAAGCATAGGAAAACAAGCAAGCAAAATATAATGGCACCTTTTATCTTCCTTCCTTCTCATTAGTGGGGAATTTCTGGCCCATGGGCATTATTAAGATTGCCCAATTAGAAGTTTTCCCTGAGTCATACCCACCTCTTCTTTCTTCTTCTTCTTTGGCGATCACTCGTAGCAGAGTAAGATTGTCTTCCATGAACACGGTCTTAACAGTGAGTTGGTAAGTGACTGTGGAGGCCAATTCTGGATCCACACATCCTTCCACAGTGGGGACATAGGTTTACGGGCAGGAGTTGTTCATAGTGAGGGTTTGCCAAGCATGCCTTCTTCTTAGCACGTTTCTCCCTTGTGTCCTCAGTTCAAGCATCTTCAAAGCCCAGGACACCTTTGGTAAAGGCTGTTCTCCAAATGTTTTACTCTCAGAACAGTGTTTCCCAACCTTACACTGCACCAGAGGTGTGGTGTGGGGGAGGGGAGGGTCATACTGGGGCGATTGCCCTGAGCACAAAGAAATTTATGGGTGCACTTCTGTGGCTGCCATTCTGATGAGAGGCGCTCTGTGTCCTGCCTGCCTATTTCACTTCAGGAGCTGAGAAAGCCCTTGTATTCCTTGGCCATGTGGCATCCCCTGCTTGCTGGAGAGGCAGGCGGACAGCAAGAATTGTGGCAGTGGTGGTGGCGGCGGCACACCAGCCCAAGAATGCGTACACACATGTCCCAACGCTGCTCCAAATCTCCATCCGGCAGCACTGCATGGAGCACTGCATGGAGGCACCGGTTAGGGGCCACATTACTTGTCTTAGGGGTGCAATACTTCCCTAGCTCTTGGCACTGGCAACCCACACTATGCCACTGCACTGGATGTCATCTGTACAGCCAATCCTTGCTGAAAGTGAAGCATGTAGTCTGTATGACTCAGGCTCAAGCATTACCTGAATTACAAGCAAACTCAGGCTGGGTCCTTAAGCAGAGCTGCAGCTCCATCTGTGTGGCAGCTTCAGTAACTGAAACCTCTTTAGATTAAGGACCCTAGTTTCTTTCAGTCCCTATTGTCCTCCAGTGGTGCTGGGAGGCCATAGAAACAATATGATTTGAGTCTAGTGGAGCTCACTCATTATTACTTTAACCAATTCAACAATAATTCAATTTGTCATGGTGATGTGTTAATATTATATGAAAAAGACAAAATCATATTGCGAATTCAGTATGAAAAATCCCAAATCATATAAAACTGCATGGTTTTACACAATGCAGAGCTACTTAAACATGGCATTTGGAACATTTTATTATATTTTTGGGGGTTTTAAAAAAAATTTATTAAAGATTTTCTTGTTTTACAGAAGTAAGTGTAATGTCTCTCATATTATTTCATATTTTTTCCATGTAACATTTTTACAAATCCGTTTCATTTGTTGAGACATTAGGGGGAGAGAAAAAAAGAAGGGGTGGAGGGAGGGAAGATGGGTGGGGGTAGACCAGATGACCCTCAGGCAGAAGCACCAAGTTCTGCTTGACATTGGGGAGGGGGGCTTGTCATGTTTGTGTAAGGTCACACGAGCGACACACACACACACACACACACACACACACACACACACACAACATCATGAGCATCGAGAGGAGGCTACATGACCCAGTGAGGCCCACCTTCACCATGGGGAAGTCCAGCAAGAACCGTATTACTCATTCTGCCTTGCTGTCATGACAAGGAAATAAAATTACATCTACAAGTTGCACCTTCCACATTTTCAAAAGTAGAATCTTAATCACGGAGACTCTAACCCTAGCATCAGTCTTACAAAAAGCTCTAACCAACCAACACACACACATAGACTTTTAAGTTTCAGCTATGTACTACAAAACATAATTGGTCCCTACATTACTTTAATGTGAGAGATAATAAATAAAACATATTTTAATCTTCCACATTCTGATGCCCAGGAGTTTGCAGGAATTATACTCTGGGATGGGTGGTTGTGCAATGCTTTATTATAATTATTTTAGTTTCCTTTTTGCTTCCTTTAATGAAAAATGATCAAAACATGTCTCATTAGCTATAATAAATATCACTACGCTGATTATAGTCTTCAGTGTTTTAGGATTTACAACATATTCACAATGTTCTGGGATTTATATTATTTGTTTTATTATTAACATATTGATCAGGATGGCCTCAACATTGTAATCCTGCACTGGTAACTCTGAGGCTAGATTACTACAATGTGCTCAGTGTGGAACTGCCCAGGGGTCTTGTTCAGAAGCTACACTTGGCGGAGAATGCAGTGTGCAGACTGTCAACAGGGACATCTGGCCAACAACATGTGCCACCATTGTTTAAACTTCTACACTGGCTGCAGTGGTATAGCACACACACCCCAGCACCCATAACAGACGAGCATGAGCATCCTCTCCCATGGGGATGGAGGCTACTGCCACACGCCTCACTGTCAAGGGACGAAGGCTGCTGCCGCTGCCAAATGGTGGCAGAGTTTCCTCCGCACCTGTTCCCATCCCCGGTGTGTGAGCGACTGCCCATCAGCAGCAGTGTTAGAAACTGAGATGTGAAAGCTAGGAGCTAAATAGCACCTTAAACCTAGGTTATGAGTGCCCCGACATAGTACCTGGGTGCACTTTTTTATAACAAGAATACAAGCTGAAAATGAATGAACTTCGGCTGAAATTTTATGTTCATTTTTCACATGGTCTAGTCCTCATCTGAAGACTGGGGAAAAACAAAGCCTTACTTCCTCTGCCCACTCCCCTATTAGTCATAATAATAATAATAATAATAATAATAATAATAATAATAATAGTAATAAATTTTATTTATATCCCGCCCTCCCCAGCCGAAGCCGGGCTCAGGGCGGCTAACAACAATAAAACAGTACAACTGTTAAGAGGATCCCTTCTCCAATCTTCAGAGAGTGACTGAAAATGGGGAGGCAGAAAAAGGTGCTCCTTTCCTTCTAGCAGTGGCAGTTCTAATCCTAAATCTTAGGCATGGTATTGTGCGCAGAGCTCAGAAACTGCTCGCATTAATGAAATTCCCTAGAACAATGGGATTTTCAAATGTTGATCAGCAACGGGGACTGGGTAAGCACGGAGGGCTCCCTTTGCATGCTCCCTTATCCCTGGCACTAATGGGCTGGCACTCGCATGCTGGGTGGGGGCAGGGGGCAGAGGGCAGAGTTTGAAGAGCACCCTCCATGCCCTCCCAGCGCTAAGGTGAATGCAGAGGGTGCTCACGTGCCAGGCAGGGGATGGGTGAACACATGGAGCAAGTCCTCTGCACTCACCCAGTTTCCACCGCTGACAGGGGGCACTTGTGCAGAATGCAGAGTGTGCCAGGCGCATACGGGGGAAGTGCCTAGTTCCCACACCCCAAGATCCTGTGCCAGAGGCCATGGCTCCCCTATCCCCCTCCCATGCTATGCCCCTGACTGAGTGTTCGTTGTTCACTGAGCCACGTTCAAGGTCCTTGTATTAATTTGCATAGCTCCAGATTTCTTAGCTCCAGGACCACCTGAATCCTTATATCCCAGCTCAGTCACTGATATCATTGGCAGAAGCATTTGCTTAATATTCCCTGAGTTTGTGAGGCTTATTTAACAACAACAAGAAACTGAGCCTTTAATGTCATTGGCCCAGTATTGAGAAAACTCTGCCAATAGAGATTCAGCAGGTACCTTCCATGCCAACTTATAAATGCCTTCTGAAACCTTTTCTATTCAATCAGGCTTATTTAGGCAATTAAAAATACATCTTTCCACAAGAGTTAGACAATTTCTGACGAACTACTTTATATGGTTTTTGTTGTATGGTTTTATGCATAACGGTTGTAAGCCAGTCTGGTTTTTTTTATGACTAGCAGCATATAAATATTTTTTAGACTAAATAAATAAATATTGCAGAAAGGGATGTATGGAGGCTGAGAGAATCTTGACCAGCTAGCTTTTTTAAAAAAAAAGTCTCAGTAATTACGCTGGATCAGCTTTTTTGTAGCAATATGGACCTGCTGTGAATATGTGGTTTTCCAACTGATATAGTAGCTTAGGGAAGGCAGATGCATAAGGGCTAAGTTCAGATCCTCATATAGGTAGCATGGGATTCACATTATTTCAGCTTAAACTGCCTAACAGGGTTGTTGTGAGGAATAAACAGAAGGAAGCCCTTGTATAGGTCCCTGAGAATTTTTAAAAGGGTGAGATTTCTATATGCCATGAATAAACAATAACTTTAAATAAATTTGAACAAATGTTGTTTTTGAAGAGAATGGACTTCAGGCGGTTGTTGTTTTTTCAGTGAACATGACCTAAGTCATGTTCCCTTCTTCACAACCTTCTAGGGGCAGCATGCCAGAGGCAAAAGTGTATGGAGCAACGAATGATATATTTTTTTTACCTTTGTACAGTAGTCTAGTTTCTACACATCCACACCCCTCTCTGTCGACCATCCAGGCAAACAAGAGTTCAAGGACATGTTCCAGCCAACTAGAAACACTCAAGAAGAGCATGGTGTCAGGTTGATGAGGGTCATGGCCTAGAATGAAGAGGCATGGCTAGGGTGAATGTATTGCCTGGTGAGATTCCTGAGGGGCAAATAGAGAAGCATGGAGGACCACATTCCCCACCCCACCCCTGCTCTAAAATCTTTGGGGACAATTAAATATGTGCCTGACTGTGTCTCTGGCCATATTCATGCCATACATTCCAAGCACTGTGGTAGCACTTTGAATTGGCATGGCTCCCCCCCCCCAAGAATTCTGGGAGCAGTCTTTGGTAAGGCTGCTCAGAATTGTTAGGTGACCCCTATCCCACTCACAGAGCTACAGTTTGTGGAGTTCCCTTTTTAACCATTCTGGGAATTATATCTCTGTGAGGGGAATAGGGGCTTTCTGTTAATTCTGAGCACTCAACACAAGCTACAGCTCCCAGAATACTTGGGAGGAGGGGAGCCATGACTCTTTAAAGTTGTGCCATAGTGCTTTAAACACATGGTGTGAATGGCCTAAGTCTGCCTCTCTTACAAACCTTACACGATGCTGCTTAAACACAGACATGGAAGTTTGCACAGTAAATTTCCCTTGAAGCAAAGAAGGAAGCCCACTGGGAATTCTAGGTGTCATTCCTCATGCATGTGCACACACACACAAATGTGGAGCAGAGTGACTTGCAAGACAAAATGTAAAATAAAGCTACTTTGCAGACAACCATAGGCAGGTTTCAAGGAGAGGGGGAGAGGCATACAGAAGAGCCAGCAAAGCTTTTGAGCACAGGAAAAATCCTGACTGGGTCAGCATAAAGCATCTAAGACAATACATATTTAAGCAGTGCAATCCAGGTAGAAAAATTGCTTGACAGTTGCGTAGAAGCCTTATTCTTTCAGCAATAAATTGTCAAGCATTGTCAAAGCAGTAAAGGTTACCAGTGAAATATTTGCTGGAGCATTATCCAAGATTTCAATACATACAGTTTAGAAAGAGCAATTTCCCCCCAGTTCCATTCCTTTGTTGTCTCCTGAGTTTGTTCTGCCCCCTGGCATTCCAACTCCCCTTGAATTTCCTAGGAAAGCCTTCTAACAGCAACCACAGTTTGCTGAAGGCTGGTCCTGATAGCTTGGGGGTGTTATTGGGTTGTTGTTTTTATTTTGTGGTTTTCTATTTCGATTTTATTCTGTGAACTGCCAAGACCTCCAGGTGTAGGGTGGTATATAAATTCTATTATTATTATTATTATTATTATTATTATTATTATTATTATTATTATACAGCAACAGCCATCCATAAGACCTGAGGACAAGGGGCATGGGGTTCAAGGGAGTCACAATATTTTGCAGAAATGCAAAATATTTTTATTTCAAAGAAAACTAAGGGAAAAGATGGAATTCCTGCAACAGCCTAATGAGGACTGAGCATGCTCAGTGGGCCTAGATTACCAGCAGGCCATTTGCTGATGGCGAGGAACCAAAGATCAGGTGAGAGGAGAAAGAGAATGGTGTATCCTAGAAAGGAGCATAGTTGATTGACTGGAACCCTGAAGCACACTGCACTGTTATATTTCTTGCATGCCTCATTTGTTACCACAATGAATTATGGAATTTGAACATGAATTCGATGCAGATTTTAGTTCCACCATCTCCCTTGCCCCACAAGTTACTGAAGCACACATATTGATAAAACAGTGCATCATCATCATCATCATCTCAGTGTGATTCAAGGCCAGTCTTAACATTTGGCAGAGTAAGACATCAGCAGAGAGGACAGGCCTGTCTGCGCCACACCCTGCCCTGCACGTCCTCAGTTATTGAAGAAAGAATTGCCTGCTGGTCTAGCTACCTTCTGTATATCCTGTCCTTTGCCTGAGGCAGCATAATGACTTTGACTGGTCCTGTTGTGACTGAGCATAGCATTGCACCAAGATTATTTTTGTGCAGAGTTACACTGGCATCTGAATGAAGTCAAGTACGTTGGTAAAACACCACACACAATCACATGGAACACAAACAAACATACAGCCACATCTAGAGTGCATAATGTGTTGTGCCTCCCTAATTTTGAAAAGGGGAAAACATGAATTAACTGAAAGTTTGTATTCTTTACAAAATTCTCTCCCTCCTGAGTGAATAATTATTTTCCTCATATGACTACCTCAGTGTACAGAAATGACAAGGTTACCGGTGCTCACAATACTTGCTCCACATTGCACCAAAATCAGTCTTCAGAAGAAGTCCTTGCCTGTTGACACCAGGCTGCACCTTTTCAGCACATACTTCAGTGTAATATGTGAACAAACTTACTATTGAATGGAGTTCATAAAAGAATCCAATAAATCAAGAAAGAGCTCACGCATTTGCCTGCTTTAAGAAGGAAAGAATGGTAGTTTACATTTAACCCATCCCACAAGGAGCAGTGTAACAGTGGGATACAAAAGGTCTCTGAGCAGACTTTCGCTTTAGGATGTATTTCTATAGATCTTGAAAGATTTGTGAAGAACATTTAAATTCTAAGCAGTTGCTACAGCTCATATGTATCCTATGCACATAAAGACTTTGCACTGTTCCAAGACTATGTACGTGAGAGAGAGAAGGGAAGCCACAAATAATACAGAGAAGTGGGCATTTCTATGAGTCAAATTGTATGCTAACCGCACCATGAACCCAACCAAAACATTTGCCTTCTGGTTTGAGAGTTTATGCTTCCTTTGGGTAATAAAAGGAAGAAAATTCAAAGCACTAGTGACACGTCCTTTGGGGTCCGGGTGACCTTAAGCTTCAGTCAGCTTTTCTGCTCACATTTGTTCTTAGACAAGGAGAACAGAGCTGATCTAGGCAGAAAACACCAGAACATAAAATGAGTTCTGCTAGATCAGACCAAAGGTTGATCTACTCTAGTCCAGCATCCTTGTCCCCACAGTATTGGACCAGATGCCTATGACAAAGTAGAGGCCTCATTGAGATTGGATGACTCTGCCTCATCACTCTAAAGCCAATAAAAAAACTGGCCAGTGAGACTTGCAGAGAGTCTCAATGGAGAGCCTGACTCCAAGGGGTTTTACTGGGAAGGCTCTGAACCATGGTTTCTTCCTCTGCTACAATTCCCAGAGTTCAATGCAAAGAGGGATTGCCTGTTAAGCCACGCATTGCAACTCTGGGAATGTAATAGTGGTCTCTTAAGAACTCTCAACACCCTTAACAAACTACAGCTCCCAGAATTCTTTGGGAAAGCCATGACTTTTAATAGCAGTATGATAGTGCTTTAAATGTATGGTGTGAATGTAGCCTTAGTCACAGAGGGACATTTTGCATGAGCCCTGCTGAAACTCTCAAACCTACAAGTATGTCCTTAGCTCGTAGCTGTACATTTAAAAAAACAGTATTCTGTACAATTTATATAAGGAAATCCCACATGGAATACAGGACAGGTTTCTTGTTCTGCTACCTCCACACGCCTTGCCATTTATGTCAAACAGTTGGTGTATTTAACTGTCAGACAATGAAGTCTATCAAAGCATATTGCATTCTTCATATCCCCATATGTCATATGTCTTCATTTTCTCCTCAGCATGTCACAATTGTTTCAGCATGTTGTAAAGCATTTCTTCCTTTCTTTCCCCAAAGTTAAGCATCCTTTGCCATTGTGGAGAAAAATAAAGATGCGGGGGGGGGGGGAAGAATCCCATTGCCTATCAAGCTTCCCAAGGAGTCTTTGTGACATCTGCCTCTTTCTGTTCACCTCCTCTTTCTTACAATTCGGTACATACAACAATTTTTAATTGCAGGAACTTAGCACAGCACAAATGCCTCTGTATATTTGCATGCACCCCAATGTCTGTGCAGTGAGAGTTTTCAGGGGCTCCAGCACTTACCCAGGGTTGTTGACTATTGGTCTTGTGCCCATATTTAGCCTTAGATGGAGTTTACCACCAGCTTTGGGCTGCATTCCCAAGCAACCCGATTCTGAGAAGACGCAGTCCTGACATGCCAGGGGCCTCTACCAGCCTCACACCGTCCATGGGCTGTGCTTCGAGCTTCGATCAGAAGGATTTGGGGGCCCCACCAGAGCGGTGCCGGGGAGTGGGTCTTCTGTACACCACATTTCCTGTGTCCCTTTGAATTCTCTTCAAAGTTCTTTTTGACTTTTCCTTACAGTACTACTTACCTAGTGTTTGATTTTCTTAGTATGAGGGTCTATGGAGACTGTGGTGTCTTTACAATGTATGTTTTTATTTTCACACACATATATGACCTGAAATGGGATGCGGGTGGCGCTGTGGGTTAAACCACAGACCCTAGGACTTGCCGATCAGAAGGTCATTGGTTTGAATCCCCGCAAGGGGTGAGCTCCCGTTGTTCGGTCCCAGCTCCTGCCAACTAGCAGTTCGAAAGCACGTCAAAGTGCAAATAGATAAATAGGTACCGCTCCGGTGGGAAGGTAAATGGCATTTCCGTGTGCTACTCTGGTTCACCAGAAGCGGCTTAGTCATACTGGCCACATGACCCAGAAGCTGTACGCCGGCTCCCTCGGCCAATAAAGCGAGATGAGTGCCGCAAACCCAGAGTCGGCCACGACTGGACCTAATGGTCAGGGGTCCCTTTACCTTTACCTATATGACCTGATGGAAGGTCTCATAGCATTAATACAACAGATATTGCCTTCCCATTAGCTTCCTCAAGCCATAGTTGTGGGTCCAGTACAGAGCAAAACAAGCCTCTGTTTCTCCATCTTGCAGAAACTGTCAAAACTCTCTCTCTCAACCCCCTTTGCCCTGTTCTTCCTTCTAGAATGATGTAGCATCCAGCCCCACCCCCTTCTCTCCTTAATGTGACATCCAGGCTGCTCACTTGGGCTTTTCCTGTGGTGGCTCACTGCTTGTGGAACACTCTCACCAGGGAGGTTTGCCTTGAGCCTTCATTACATATTTTTAGGTGCAAGGCAAAAACATTCCTTTTCACCCAGGCCTTTGGCTAATTAAACAATCTATGGCCATTTAAACTGTGTTATGGTAAGATTTTTGTGTTTTTATACTGCAAACCACCCTGTGATCCTCAGATGAAGGGCAGTATAGAAATAATAATAATAATAATAATAATAATAATAATAATAATACATTCCTATAACAAAGTGTCCAACTTTTCTCTCTGTGCTTTTTAATGTCACCCATATCAAAATGTTACTATATTCTGAGGTTAGCATCCAAGGGCAAAAACCATGATTTGGGTGAGGAAGGTAAGGCTGAGAGGGTGTGACTTGCCCAAGCTCGCCCAGTGGCCGAGAGAGGATCCTGGGCCTCCCTGCTCCCCTTGTGCCAGATTACAACTGCATCCTAGGACACTTCCTGTTCTGAAAGCCTATGAAGCATTCACTCATTCCTCTGCCTTTTCACCAACATGTACTAGAGTGAAAAGAAACAGCGTCTCTTAATGGAATCCGTAGGCAAAAAGTGCAGTCTGTACAAAGACCCTGAGATAAGGAGCTTAAACGGATGAAAGTGTCAACAATCTATTTTTCTTAAATGATATAGAAAGAGGGGAGGGCTCCAGCAGATAAAATCCAATTGAGCTGGGAGAAGAACTTAGCAAATAAAGGCAGCACAGTAAGAAGTAAAGTAAATTGGTGCCAAAATCTTTACTTCAGATGAGTAATTTCTATCTGGAAGATTCAGAGTTGCTTAAGACATGAGGAAACAGTGTAAGATTGGACATAAGTTCATGGGAGAGTTCTCTCCCCCACCCTACAAGTTTTATTATCTGTTTTAGGTCTCCAATCATTTCTTCAGCCACATACACCCACACAGTAACCTCTTTCGAGATAGATCGCTTCAGGAATGTATAGGATTCATTAGATTGAAACCAAGGTTGATTAGATAAGACCCAGGGCAACCAAGACCAATTCTCCCACATTCCTTGTTGGCCTTCAGTGTGCGGGTTCTATTTTAAAATAAAAGGCGGAAAGATACAGACATCCATATTAAATCCTAAATAGGTTTCCGCTGTTGCATTTTCATTTGATAACATTTTCATTTTCATTATTTTATTTTATTTTTTGCATTAACAAACATTAACATCATTAAGGTCTGTTCCGATGGGATTCATGTTGGAGATGGGTATTAATAGAAAACATTAACAGTTCTCTCTTAAAGGAGAACTGGGGCAACAGAGCAGCCAAGAGTTTTGTGGTGGGGGGTTGGAGGGGGTGTGCAATGATTCCCCCCCCCCCATTTTGGAATTACATTAATGCTTGCTACATAGAACCTTATGAAAGCCGCAGTCCTGTGCATACTTCCTTGGGACGAATTCCCACTGAACATACTAAAACCCATTGTTTCATGAATATGTGGTTTGTTCTGTGTTTCATTAATGAATGAATATTTTGTAAAGGAACACGCTATCATCTATGAGTCATCACCCCACCCTGGTGTTTTTTTTTATATTCTTACAATAATTCTTCCTGCTGGTGAAAGTGGAGGAAAAGCATTGACTCTGCAGCTGCTCCTAGAATTAGCCATTTCGGGGTTTTCCTAGAATGCCCTTGGAAGTGAGAATAGAGTAATGGCTAAATGAGCCATAGGGCAGGTCAAGAGATCTATCTCTTCTTGGGTTCTTAAATGGAACCTACTACAAAAATGGAAGCCTGCACTGGGGGGGGGGGGGACAGGGACTTTCAAAAGAAACTTCAGCCCATCATGCTAACTACAGGTAGAGACAGGTTCTGTGGGGGGGGGGGGGACAGGAGGGGTGAAGTAGAAAAAGTGACTTCACAGGGGCTATCCCCTAGTAAGGGGAAGGGGGCAGGCAATGGAAATATATGAGCTTCCCACATTGAGCCCCTTAGATCTAAGTACTGTATGGTTTGGCCCTACACAATTGCTTTAATAAATCCAAAAGAAGTGGGACTTTCTTCCTTTTTGTTCATTGCAGAGAGCTCTGGGGGCTTTCATATTTGCTGCTGCAGCAGTACAATCCAGTTTGTCTTCTGATAAGGAGTTAATGAGCTCTTTCCAAAGGAGCCTTTGAAGGCGTTTGAAATGGTTCAGTTACATGAAATGGGATATCATTTTGGAGATTTGCTCCAGGAAGCGCCATGCCGTTCCATGAATAATTAATGTTCATTATAATGCGAGGCTTTCTTTTGTTGGAAATTGTACTCTGTTCCCTACCTGTGAAGTGCAATTTTCAATCCAATAAAACAGCACCGGACAAAGGTATTATTCTCTCTTATCTAGGTAGGCATCTTTATTCCACCTTCATGTTCCATTACATAACAGGGGCAAAGCTGGACATACATGCTGTAGTGTTCAGGAAGGGGAGATCCCTTTGAAAGACTATAAGCCAACCTTCTCCAACATAGTGCCCTTCAGATGTTGATGAACTATAACTCCTTTCCATGCAGGCTGTGTTAGCCAGGGTTGACAGGAGTGTAATTGTTTTTATATGCTGAAAACCTCATGAAGCAAGATGGAAACATGCAAGGACCAACATAGGCACCCTGTAGTGATGCATTTCACAATTTAGTATATAGTTAGATCTCATAAGTCATGGTCAAACAACCAATTCACCATGGGCTAAAAGCTAAAGGTCGCCACATGCAAATTCCTTGTGTACTTATGCATCCTGCTGGTTGTGTGAATGACTCCTCACTAGACCTACAGGTTTGCTTGTGGGAAGATATTTGGAATAGTAATTCATCTTCCTTTTTTATAATCCATATTCACAAGCATTTTTAATGGTTCTTTAAAAAGAAAAACCCTTGCACACTCACCCAGAACCTCTGATTTACGCTTGGAACAAGACTACAAAAGCTGTCTTCTCCACTTAAAATTAATAAGTACTCTATTTACATGTTCATTGTCGTAACTGAAAGCCCTACCTCCAGTAAGTCACTCCACTGCTTTCCCCCATAAAGATGAAAAGAAATAAATAAAACCTAGCTGAGAGAAATCTGGACAGCTGGTGAGGGAAGGGTCACATCCCTTGGAAGCTGCAACACAAAGGTTTCAGCTAGGAATGAGGGAGAAATCTGATTCAATTCCCATTTAAAGTCAAACCTATCTAATTCACACCTTCGTACACAACACAAGGACCAAACCACAGCCACCCTTCAAATTCCACACTTCTGCAAATATTGCAATGCAGTTCTCCAACCACGGTGTAAAATGAAAAAATAAAAAATGCATAGATAAGTGGTGTGAGCAAAAATGTGTGATGCAGCAGCAAAAACAGCTAATATTATTCTAGGCAGGATCAACAGAAGTCTAGTGACCCTGTCAAGGGAAGTAATGGTACCACTATATTCTTACTTGGTCAGTCCACACCTAGAGTATTATGTTAAGTTCTGGGATACCACAATTTTAGAAGGATATTGACAAGCTGGAAAGTGTGTGGAGGAGGGCAACCAAGATGATGATGGTGATGATGATGATTAATAATAATAATAATAATAATAATAAATGTTATTATTCATATCCCACTCATTTGGCTGGGTTGCCCTAGCCACTCTGGGCGGCTTCCAAAATACAGTATATAAAAAACCTAATAAAGCATTACACATTAAAAAGCTTCCCTATATAAGGCTGCCTTCAGATGTCTTCTAAAGGTTAAACAATCTCCTGACATCTGATGGGAGGGCATTCAGCAGGGTGGGTGCTACTACTCAGAAGCCCCTCTGCCTAATCAAAGGTCTGAAAAACCAAGCCTCATGGGGGACAGTTGAAGGAATTTGGTAAGTTTAGTCTGAAAAAGAGGAGTCTGAAAGGAGATATGATAGCCACCTTCAAATATCTAAAGGGCTGTCTTGTGGAAAATAGAGCAAGCATCCTTTCTGCCGTTCCAGAGGGTAGGACAAGAACCTACAGATTCAAATTACAAGAAAGGAGATTCCAACTAAACATTAGGAAGAACTTCAAGCAGTAAGAGTTGTTTGGCAATGGAATGGTCTCCCTCAGGAGGAGATTTTAAAGCAGAAATTGGCTGGCCATCTGTCATCTATGATCTACTTGGGATTCCTGCATTGCAGGGGGTTGGACGAGATGCCCCCAAGGGTGGGATATAAATTAGGAATAAATAAATAATTTAAAAAACAAACAAAATATATATTAGGGGAAATTGTTTTGCAGAAATGGGAGAAATTTGCGATATAATGCTGGTGGATTTTAATGAGGATTTAAAAAATAATAATCACAAATTGATGTGGGAATTTAAAACTGGAAAAATAAGAAACTGGAAGAAACCAAACTTGACAGATTTGCCCGTCCCTAGCTCCAGACCAAGTGAGCTATGGATCTTTTCAGGGATGCTCAGGATCCAAAAATTGGTGGCAAAACCAGAGTATAATTGTGTCTGAGGCAGCAGGACTATTTTTTTTTAATAAATGAATTTTATTAGTATTTTCCACACAACAACAACACGAAAGATATCAAAAAATAACAATACACAACACACAAAAATCAACATTCAAAAATAAAAAACCAACAAAAACAAAACAAAAAATCCATATCTTACAAGTTAATATTATAAACACTAAAACAACAACAAGACACTGACTTCCACCAATCCCACAGAACCTCCTTTATCTCTCATTGTGTCTTCCTGTTTTCCTGTTTTCTTTATCCTCTCTATCCTAACATCTAGATATAAATCCTTCTTTCATATCCTTTCACTTCACAAGGTTATTCCAGACTCAGCCAGATTTCTGCCCTCGAACCTTGACTTTTGAGGTATTCATTTAGGCACTCCCATTCTTTTTTTACTTCACTTTTTGGTTTTTGTCTTATTATATCTGTCAATTTGACTAATTCTAAGTATTCTGAGAGCTTACATAGCCACTCTCCCCTAGTGGGTAACTGACTCCCTTTCCAGTACTTAGCCACCAGGAGTCTTGCTGCAGACGTTGCGTATAAGAAAAATTTAGTTTTGTCTTTTGGAATATCATCATTTAAAATTCCTAAAAGGAATGCCTCTGGCCTTTTACTATATGATATTCTTAATATTTTCTTTATTTCTTCATGGATCAAGACTATTCTTATGTATTACTTTAGCTTGTGAGTGGTGGGTGCCATTTTTGAAAAATATTCATAGAAACTCCTTCCTGTAAGTGTTGTTGTTGTTGTTGTTTGGTTTGGTTTTTGTTTTTGTTTTTAAGTTGTTCATCAGAAAGGAAAGATTCTAAAGCAGACAGCTTTCTACTGTCTTTGTTGATGGTGGTGGGTTTGTGTTTGCTGTTTTTATTTTCTGTAGTGAAGTGTTCAGAAATGTAACATCCCACCTGTAGACTGCAATTGTACAGTCCAGTCTACCCCTTCCTTACCATCATGTTCTGCTGCCCATGTAGACCAAGCTGAAATAATAAAGGATAGAGTGATATTGTCTTGGCAGTTTTTGCTTGGATGCCCACTGCTAACAGTCTAGCTATCAACCCACAAGCATCTCATAACCTACTTGTGGGAATCAAATACCATTTTGGAAACTGGTGGGCTAGATAATATCTAAAGTCCTCCCAACCATGCTATTATAAAAAGTAGCTTGAAATACAATTGCATATATGAATGTTTTACTGCAGAACCTTCATGGTACAATGACGATAGGGTGATAATCTTCTTTTTCTCCCTATTCCATGCGCCATTACATGAAAATTCAGAATTTCCAGGAAAATGATATTCATTAAGACAGTTGATTACCAGTTCCCAGAAACAATTTTTGTTCCTAGCAAAAATAGCATTTGAAGCAAGTTGTAAATTATCCTAAATGGCATTGATTATAGTGTTGGAAGGCACCATGGTGGTCCTCTGGTCACACTCCTGCACAATGCAGACGGTAACTCATACATGGGTTTATGGGCTACAGGTTTCAACTTGTATCTGTTTGCAAAACAGCCCAAGCTGGCTTTGAGCCATTTTGTGCCTTTCCAATTCAGCTTGTCATTTGTGACCTAATCAGATTTGTTAAAAACAAATATCATTTCCTCTCATTCAATGCAATGAGGTGGGAAATGTATAGCAGCTATAACTTTATTCACAGAAGTGGATGAAATTTGCAAGCATCAAATGTGCATGTGGATGAAATTTGCAAACTATAAGGTGGACTAAATCCACCAAATTGTGCATAGATATATTTTGTAGGCAGGTTAGTGGGGTGTTGGTGTGTAAGGCACCTTTCCCCCCTTTTTTTCTTCCTCTTCCTTTTCAATGCACTCAAGAAATTGAGAGCTGAGGAAAATGATATGGGCATGATCACAAGTGGGGACCTTTTTCAACCTGAGGACCCCATTCACTTATAAATACGGTTCTGTAGGCCATATTTCAGTGGTAGGCAGAAAGAGAATCAAAAGTGAGAAGAGGAAGTTGAGGGAAGTCAGGGGGAAGGGGAAATTGGGGGATTGTCTTATTTGCCTAACGTTTTGTGTTTTGCTGGTTCATGGCAGCCATTTTGCCAGAAAACGGGATGGGGGGGGAGAAATAAGAGGGCTCCTCCCCCTTTCCTTCCTTGTTTGCCTTTCACAAGGTTTCAGATGTTTTCCCCGGGTCTTACCAGGTCTTTTCATCATTTGGGGGGTCAAAATTCAGTGGTCAGGGACACATTAGAATTTTTCCCATAGGACTCAATTGAAATACTCACCTAACAATTTCCTGAAAATGTATTATATCTGGATTGTGAGACCGGCATGTACAAGGATGCATTTGGTGCAGGCAAAAATACTCAAGGAAGATGCAAAGCATGGTTGCAACTTGAAGAGAAGGGGCGTGGCCTTAGAGAGTTTTGGGGGCCAGATAGAGGGACGGGGGAGGCTCCATTCAGGCACTGAGCCAGAGGCTCCCATACCTGCTCAGTATAAAATATGCAAAGTGAGGATACAGGGGATTCATTCATAATATTTTTGCTCACAGGACCCACAAGAAACCCTACAGGCAGCTTCAGTAAAAAGGAAGAGCCTGCTGAACCAAGCCAGGGCATAGCTATCATGGTGAGTAGCCCTTGAAAACCTTGCCCCCCCCCATGAATTTGTCTAGTCCTCTTTTAAAGCCATCTAGGTTGGTGGCCATCACTGCCTCCTGTGAAAGCAAGTGCCCTAGTTTAACCATGTCCTGCATGAAGAAGGACTTTCTTTTATCTGCCTTGCATCTTCCAAAAGTCAATAGATGTTTATGAGTTCTAGGGTGAAAGCTCACAAAGTATCTTGAACTGGCAAGCAGAGGAATTTAAAACCAGAATTCTATTCCCCCGCCCCCCAGGCTAGACATCAAAATCACAAGCAATGTTAAGTGTAAATAAATATAAAGTGGTATACATTGGAGCAATAAAAGTAAAACACATTTCAATTTCACATGCATTGTTTAGCCTACTTTTTAGTTGTAATTTATTTGATTCAGCTATTTTATACTGCTTAATTACCAAAGTTCCTAAGTGGTGTATGTAGCAATTACAAACACACACACACTGGGAAAAAATCAATTACAATTCATCATAAAAATATAAGTATTGCACATAAGTAAGATTAATATTCTTTTATAGATTATAATTACTTTTAATTGTTTTATTATTTGTTAATGGGATTATATGACTTGGGAGGGCCAGCTTGCTCTGGCCCAGGTATCGTGATTTTGATGTTTTGTGCTAAAGCTGTGATACTTGATTACATTTATTGCTGCTGTTGCTGCTTATTGCTTGTAAACTGTTTTGGGATTCACTGGAATGGAAAGCAGCACAGAAATATAATAAATCAAATCCAAACTAGGTACGCCAATAAGGGGTTCATATTGAAGGTGATTAGTCAAAGAGAGGATTCTGGGCAGTGGTGGCTAGCTGAATGAAAAAATCAACTTGGTGAACGACAGCTGAGAAAAAGGCAACCGCCATACTAGGGATTTTCAGGAAAGGGATTGAAAATAAACCTCCCAGTTTTGTCATGTGTTAATCAAGACCCTTTTCTGCCAAATTGCTTTCTCTTGATAAGAATAATGTTTCTGCTGATAATTCATCAGGTGCCAGTTGTTTGTTTTAATGATATTGTGCTGAGTTGAATACTTCTGTTTATTATTGTTGTTTTGCTGCTGTTTTATTGCCACTGCTCTTTAATTGTGGCATTTACCTGCTTTTTTTGTTCTGTGGCAGTTTTGCTTCTATTGTGATTTGTACCACTGTATACACTACTATAAGATGGGACCCATCTTATGAGATCTTGGCTGAAATGTGGTGTGTGTGTCTGTGTGCCTTTGTGTGTAAGCATAGCAGGATCAGTCAGGGGTGTAGCTGCAGGGTAGGACTGAGGGCCACATGGAAAAGCATTTGCCCTCCAGCCCTGATGTTCCTTGTCATAAATGAAAGAGGCAGGAGGAGAAAGAGACCATTTGGAATACTGTGTGCGTATTTTCTCGCCACGTTTCAAAACAAATCTGCAGAGACTGAAAAGTGCACAAAGAGACAGGAATTTGAAGGGCTTCCGCTCTGAAGAAAGGCCTGAGTGTTTGGGGCTTTGGCTTATGAAAAAAAGGAACCTGATAGATCAAATGGTCAAATGTGAAACCTGGCACCCTCTAGATGTTCGAGGACTAGAGCTCCCACTGTACTGACCACTGGTCATGCAGGATGGGGCTGATGAGAGAGCATCTAGGGGGTGAGCACCATGCTGGATACACTAAAAGTAAAAGACATATCAATCTGAATATTACAAGCTACCATTTGGACTACTGCTATGCGCTCTACGTGGGGCTACCTTTGAAGGTGACCCGGAAACTACAACTAATCCAGAATGCGGCAGCTAGACTGGTGACTGGGAGTGGCTGCCGGGACCATATAACACCGGCCTTGAAAGACCTACATTTGCTCCCAGTACGTTTCCGAGCACAATTCAAAGTGTTGGTGCTGACCTTGAAAGCCCTAAACGGCCTCAGCCCAGTATACCTGAAGGAGCATCTCCACCCCCATTGTTCTGCCCGCACACTGAGGTCCAGCACTGAGGGCCTTCTGGCGGTTCCCTCATTGCAAGAAGCAAAGCTACAGGGAACCAGGCAGAGGGCCTTCTCGGTAGTGGCGCCTGCCCTGTGGAACGCCCTCCCATCAGATGTCAAAGAGATAAACAACTACGTAACATTTAGAAGACATCTAAAGGCAGCCCTGTTCAGGGAAGTTTTTAATGTGTGACATTTTAATGTATTTTTAATCTTTGTTGGAAGCCACCCAGAGTGGCTGGGGAAACCCAGCCAGATAGGCGGGGTACAAATAAATTATTATTATTATTATTATTATTATTATTATTATTATTATTATTATTATTTCTTTTCATTCCCCAGCGGCATTGGGTCTTGATTATATTACCCCTCACACTTGTATTGCCCTGTTTCCCATGTGCAGGATTTACACTGCCTGCATCATTAAAATGCATCCCTCAAATTGTTTAAAAGAAAACGCAAATGTGGAGGGGGGGGATTGCAATCAGCGTGGCATGGTGACAGAGTACCAGCATTCTAATTAATTAGCTCCCTCCTCTCATTTTCATAATACATTTTCACATTAACCCATACATTTGTTTTTAATCTATTTTTGTTATATATAATATAAATATTTTATGGAAGCAATCTAGAATTTCTGAAAACAATGTGCACCATAGCCAGTTGTGATGCTTTCATTGCCATCACTTTGTATATGTCTGAATCTTAATGAGAAAGTTTTGGCTTTTATCTCAAGAGATGACAAACAAAGTTTGCCTTCATCTTTGCCACAAACTGAACCCCCTTTCCCCTGGCGTGCTGCACTTTTTGAGGGTTTTGGCATATTGGTTGATTTAAATATCTCTCAGCAGGAGGCAGAAAATGGGAACAAAGCCGGTGCGGCATCCAGCAGGTGGTGAAGATCAAAAATGAAGAATATCAAAGCGGATGTAGAACAGTTGCAGGCATTATTCTTCCATTCCACATCTGATACTTTAGTTAAAGATGGGCCATTGGTTTCATTAGACACAGAGACGTGTTACCTGCTTGGCTTTGAAGTCAAAATTCCACCAATGTCGGCAACACATGGAGAAATATCCCAACATAGAAACCTTCCCTCCATTGAAGCCTATTCACTCCTACTCAGAAGAGACCCATTGAAATCAATGAACATGTCTACCTTTGATCCATTAATTTTAGTGTGTCTCCTCTGTATACTCAGAACTGGCCCATGGAAATGAATTCTGTCTATCAATCAGTAATAGTGTATAATAATTTCAATGGGTCTATTCTGATTGTTATGAGTATTGAGGAATCTCCCCCTTCCAACACACACACATTTGACAGAAATGTTTTCATGTAAAGAATAATAGCTATAAGTGGGACCTGCAACAAAACATTGCACTGTTGAGCGTTTCGATTGATAGTTTCAACCAATCAGCCATACTTTCTTCTAAGATATTCCATTCCATTCCTCCTCCCCCTTGTTTTTCTCCTTTCATTCAGCATTCCATGACTACTGAGCATGCTCATTGTCAATTTATGCCTCCACCTTAGAGTTTTTTTCTAAGTCCCCCCCCCCCCGTATTTCCCCAGGTCATTCCTGTGCAGGAACCTCTCTCTATCTTACTATAGAAGGATCCACATAGAGAACAAGTTCACTATTAGCACATGATGATGTTTGTGATATAGACTCACAATGAAGAGGCTGCTTCTAACCATAGAATTTCAGGAATAGATAAAGCCAAGAATTATTATCATTAATATTTATTAATTTATAGCCTGTCCTTCATCTTGAAGGAGTCCAGAGCATCAAACAGATATACAGTGGTACCTCGGGTTACAAACACCTCGGGTTACAAACACTTCGGGTTACAGACTCCACTAACCCAGAAGTAGTACTTCAGGTTAAGACCTTTACCTCAGGATGAGAACAGAAATCGTGCGGTGGCGGCACAGCGGCAGTGGGAGGCCTCATGAGCTAAAGTGGTACCTCAGGTTAAGAACAGTTTCAGGTCAAGAATGGACCTCCAGAATGAATTAAGTTCGTAACCAGAGGTACCACTGTACAAAACAGAAACATTCTAAAAGAGTTCAAGAAACTTAAAATCACTTGCAGTTAATGCAGCCTAGAATTGCTATAGTTTTCTTCTTTCTGCATCCCACTGTTGACTCATGTTAAGTTTGTGGTCTAGTAAGACCCCTAGATGGTTTTCATATGTCCTTCTGTCAAGCTAGGTATCCCACATCCTATATTTTGCATTTACTTGTGTATCCTATATTTCCCCACCTCCAACATGCTGGGTTCGTTTATCATGCAATTGTTTGTCATAGAATCATAGAGTTGGAAAAGTCCACAAGGGCCATCGAGTCCAACCCCCTGCCAAGCAGGAAACACCATCAGAGCACTCCTGCCATATGGTTGTCAAGCCTCTGCTTAAAGACCTCCAAAGAAGGAGACTCCACCACACTCCTTGGCAGCAAATTCCACTGTCGAACAGCTCTTACTGTCAGGAAGTTCTTCCTAATGTTTAGGTGGAATCTTCTTTCTTGTAGTTTGGATCCACTGCTCCATGTCCGCTTCTCTGGAGCAGCAGAAAACAACCTTTCTCCCTCCTCTATGTGACATCCTTTTATATATTTGAACATGGCTATCATATCACCCCTTAACCTCCTCTTCTCCAGGCTAAACATGCCTGGGCTAAACATTACCCTACAATGCATTATCAGAAGCTGATAACTGAACATAGGGACAGGCCAGTAGCCCATCTAGTCCAGCTTCCCGTTCTCACATTGGCCAACAAATGCCCATGAAAAACCTGCAAGCAGGGCCTGAGCACAAGAGCTCTTTCCCCTCCCATGGTTTCCAGCAACTGGTATTCAGAAGCATTACTGCCTCTAACTCTGTAAACAGAGCAGTCGCCATGCATCATATTGTCCTCAATGAATTTGTCTAATCCTCTTTTAAAGCCATCCAAGTTGGTGCCTCCTGTGGGACTGCATTCCATTGTTTAATTCTACATTGCATGAAGAAGTACTTCCTTTTTTATGTGTCCTGAATCTTCTAACATCCAGCTTTATTGAAGCCCTAGCTGGGCAGTTATCTTTCCACAAGGGCCAACATTGATGCTGAATTGCAGCATCACATGAGCTCTACAAGCACAGCTTTCTCCCAATTGAAGCAACAGAGTGTTTGAGGATCGGGACATTCACAAGGAAACCAAAATGCTCATTTACAAAGCTATTGTACTACCAACTTTACTGTATGTTTGTGAAACATGGACCACTTATAAGTGCCATCTCCAACTCCTCGAAAGATTCCATCAACGGTGTCTACAAATTTTTTTTACATATCACTTGGAAAGACAAGCAAACTAATGTCAGCGTACTGGAAGAAGCAAAGATCACCAGTGTCGAAGCAATGATTCTTCAACTTCAACTTTGTTGGACTGGTCATGTTGTTCAAATGCCTGCTTATTGTCTTCCAAAGCAACTACTATATTCTCAATTTAAGAATGGAAAGCAAAATACTGGTGGACAACAAAAGAGGTTTAAAGATGCTCTGAATGCAAATATATTTAGAAATGTAGTATAAGCACTGATAACTGGGAAACACTGGCCTGCGAGCACTCCAGTTGGAGAATAGCCTTTACCAAAGGTGGACTTTGAAGAAGCATGAACTCAGGGCAAAAAGGAGAAATGGGCAAAGAGGAAGGCACGTTTGGCAAATCAGCACCATGATCAACTCCCACCCGGAAACCTATGTCCCTACTATGGAAGGATGTGTGGATCCAAAATTAGCCTCCACAATCACGGACTCACTTCAGACAATCTAACTCGGCTATGAGTGATCATCAAAGAAAGAAAGAAAGAAAGAAAGAAAGAAAGAAAGAAAGAAGTGTTATGAGAGAGGGGTGGTAGCTTTTCCTTTATCCCCCTTTTCCATGCTATGCATCATTTTATAAGCTACTATCACGTTGCCTCTTCCTTGCCTTTTCTCTAAAGTAAAATGTCCCAAATACTGCAACTGTTACTCATAGGGAACTTGTTCATCATTTTGGTTGCTTTTTCTAAACCTTTTCCCAACCTTACAAGAACCTTTCTGAGGTGAGGTGACCAGGACTTTACACAGCATTCCAAGTGGAACTCAGGGTCAGTGACATCTATGCCTGGCCTCTTTTGGAGTTCAGAGTTGGTCCAACTAGGAAAGTGGCAGAGACACACTTATCCCACAAATCCCACAAAAAGTTCTAAATTCCATTATCCCCATCTCATCATACATACCTTTTTTTAAAAAAAAAAAAAGTGATCAATATATTGCTCTCTGAAAATGCTTACTTACAAACATATAGCTGGGCACAATAGATAACAAGTGTCAAAAGTACGTAATGCCAATATGGTGGAAAGATCAAACTCATCTGTTGGTAGAAGTTCGGGTAATATTCTAGCAGCCAGCTAGATTCACTTATAAACCTATTGATTTGTGCCTGTGAGAGTAAACGAACAGGACTGCAGCGACAAATTGCATGCAGTATATTCTGTTCCCTTTCCATGGTTGTCATCTCTGTTGTCTGTCAGTCGTGGAAAAAACAGTGAAGTTTGACCAAAGTGAAGACCTCTTAATCAACATAGCACAGAAAACAAATAAAATCTCCAGTCTGACAAAGAATGTGGCTCAACTGTCAAGTGAAATGAGATCTTAATTAGTGTTTTGGAGGACTTTTCTGGTTGTAGATGTTTTTAGTGAGATGAATTGGGTCTTTTATTCCCAGGAATCTTAAACATTTCAAGATTGCCGTTTCATATCAATACACTCGAAAACATGGCAGTGAAGACAAGGCTCTGTGACAAAAAAGGCAAAACAAAAAGAATGGCTCTGAGAAGCAACTAGGGACTTCAATTCAGTTCACATGGAAATGTAAATCTATTAGTTTATACCTTCTGAAAAAGAACGTGAAACAAAACATTGCAATCCTTCAAAATTCACACCAGTCATATGTACAAAAATGCATGTACTGGTATAAAGTGTGCATAAGAATGAATATTAGTGAAAATAACATATAGAAATGAACTATGCTGGGGAAAATTGATTTGCAAAAGCATCTATTCAGCAAAATGGCATATAAGCATGTGTATATTAAGAAAAACTTGCATTAAAATGTGCAGTAGAATGCTGCTGAATAGACTTGATTACATTTTTAAAAGTGATAATGTGAAGAACTGAATTTACAACTGGAAACAGGCTGGGCAAGGGTTAAGACAAAAAGAAGTCACTACATCATCGCAAGAGTCCTGCCCATATAATCAAGACAAATAAACTGAAAACGATCCACAAGATGCATACTCATCAACAGTCCCAGGACATCCCATTTTTTTCATGCATGAGCACACCATGATCTCACACCCAAAACGCACTTGGGGGGGGGGCTGTGATCTTGCGCGAATCACATAACTCACACTGGAACATGGCCCCAGAAGACAAAGTCTAGATTTTTCACTTTGACATGTTGGAGGGTACAAATGTGAGCTTTGAAAGTCCCTGATCCAATCCTTGGCATCTCCAGACAGGGCTGGGAAACGCCCCTTTCAAAAACCCAACATAATCTCTGCTTGGCAGCCTAAATGAGGGATGTGGCACCTGTAGCCTTCCAGGTTTGTTTTGGACATCTCATCATCCCTGACAACTGACCATGCAGGCTGATGGCATTTGGTCTTGAGCAACATAGGGAGGACCTCAGGGTTACTACCCCTGTCTAGACTAAATTGACCTAGAGTAAACCAATGCTCTAATTTCATTGCATTCACCAATGTGTCAGGCATAAACCCCTGTCCATTGTCTGGTGGTCATCACCTGTCTCCCCCGCAACCTTTTCCCTCCAGGCGCAAACCCCAGAGTCATATTTGCAGAAGAAGAGGGGCTGAGGGCAAACTCACCCCCCTACTGGCAGCACCAGATTTTCTAACCTTGCTAGACTGGAATCTCTCTCACTTTTAAACCTCCTCCCCCCTCACTCCTTCAAAGTTAGCATTTTGTAGCCTGCAAGGATATCTGTCTCTCACAGCAGAGGAAGCAACCTTATCACAATGGTTTAAATTGTGATTGTCTTATCACAATGGTTTAGATTACTGCAACGTGCATGGGGATCATTCAGTTCTGATTTGCCTTTAAAAATACGTGCACACAATGTCTTCTTAGGCCACATTTGCATCCTGTGGGGCCCAACAGAGCCATTTCACATCATGCAAAATGCATTTCAAGCAACCAAATAGTGTGGCATACTGTCTGCAGTGTGCTCCATTTCTTTATAGCAGGAGTGTTACTTTTTAATATCTATTTCCACAGACCCACTCGAAATAGATTATTTTTTTACCAAGGTGTACAGGAGATACTGCAGTGTGCTCCCCCCCCACACACACACTGTCAGAAATGTAAGGAGCCGTGAATAATTATGAAAGGAATCCACCTTGCTGCTTTCCTCCTGGGAGAGATTCCTGCTTCTACATGTTAGGGAAATAGTATCTTTCATGCAACACGTTAGCCTTTCAGAGTTCAAAAGTCTGGCTTCCCCAATTAAAGGTGATTGCATTAGGTTGACATGAATCACATTTCAGGAGAGGGAGAAATGATGAGGTTCCCCCTGAATTTAGAATGCCTCTGGGTTTAAGTCAGAATGTAACTGTCTGACATCGAGGCCCAAAGTACAGTACCTTTGGAGCAGAGAGGAAGTCGGCAGAGAGGTGGAAGGCCAGCTTTCTGACAGCACTGACAGTTAGCTTTGCAGCTGAGGAGCAGGGGAGCAGTTCTCAGCACATCTTCCTGCAAACTGAACAGTGCAACAGAGCTTAAAAGCTTGTCTTTACATCTAGGGATGAGGGGAGAAATTCAGTTCAGTTCCAACTTTAATACAGTGGTACCTCGAGTTACGAACTTAATTCGTTCTTAACCTGAAACTGTTCTTAACGAGCGGCATGGCTTCCCTAATGGGGCCTCTTGCTGCCACTGCACCACCGGCACATGATTTCCATTCTCATCCTGGGGCAAAGTTCTCAACTCAAGGTATCTCTTCCAGGTTAGTGGAGTTTGTAATCTGAGGTGTTTGTAACTCGAGGTACTACTGTACTACCTTATATGCACTGCCCTGGGGGAGGAGGAGGGAATGCACAAAACCTATTTGCATTTCTCCAAATTGAGTGGTGTAGTGATCCATACAAATATATTTGTACAAAAGTGCACAAAAAAGTAGAAAATGGTGAAAATAACATGCTTATTCCACACTGTACTGTTGGGAAGGAACAGTTAGCCGTGGGTGCTGGATAATTAGACTGATTAGTTTAATAGTCTTTGTCACTTGGAAAGTGTGTGCGGTAAAGGGAAGAGATTCAGACAGATGGTGAGTACCTGCAGCATGTTTAAGGTGAATAGTGATGCAATAAACTTGCACATAAGGCTTTGTGACACATGGGGCAGGGTATATATATAACTTCTGAAGTTAACCTGTGTCTCTGACTTGGGGTTTTACAGCCCCGTGGGATTCTGAATCAGGAAGACCTCCTTCACTTTAAGGCTGTGGCAGATGGGAAGACTTGGAATCTTTACTCATAGCTGTCAACTTACAGATTTGAAAATAAGGGACCAGCAGCCTCGGAAATAAGGGATCAGCAGCCAAAATAAGGGATTTTGCTATTGTAAAGAGTTACATACATTGGTAGGATTGACAGATGCTGTCAATCCAGCATGTGGTGGTTGCAGTGCCGTGGCGGCCGCTGAAGTGCCGTGGCGGCCACTGAAGCGCCACCCTTCTGCGTCCCTCCCAATCCCCTCCTCTTCCTCCTCCCTCAGGCTGCCTCCTCAGCTGCCACCACCACTGCCGCCTCCGGGCTCGTGGGTGGCGTGGGCAAGAGTCTCTCTCCCTCCCCCCCTCTCGGGCGGGGAAGGGCCAATGGAACTCCTCACGCCAGGACGACGGCGTGCAACTCTCACGCTGCGGAGGACCCTGAGCCACTGCTTCCCTCCGGAACCAGGCGAGCATGAAACCCGGGAAATTTAAGGGACATCATCAATAGGGGACAGCAACGGGACACAGCACTGTAATAAGGGAGTTTCCCCCCAAATAAGGGACGGTTGACAGCTATGTCTTTACTCCCTTCAGGGTAGGCTCATCTAGTCAACAGGCTTCAGAGCCTGAAGAGTTCAGGGCTCCTTTTCACACATGGTTTTTATTTACCCCCTATGCATTCATTATGTTCTCATGTTATTCAATGAAGTAGCTCTAGTTTCCCCCCAAAACTTTTGTCTTGCCTCCTTATTTCTGGTCTCCTAATGTAAATAACTATAGAAGAGTCATAGATTGCTTTCCCGCCCTTTCACACAAAGCATCATATTAAGTATTTCACATAGGGAACATGCTATCTGCTACTTACCTGCAGTTGCAATAGAATTAATTTTATGCTCAGTGGCCTTCAAACTTGGAAGGTGCCCCCTGACTGCTTTGAAGCTCATCAGCCTAATGAAATAGTCCATTCAGTATGGGCATCTTTTGGAATACATATCAGCTTTCAAAGGGAACACTACGTGAGGTCTGGAGACACTGTTAAGGTGGTGCAGACATAAAATCATTTATTAGCTTGGCATTCAATGTGACCAATTTGGACTTTTAGCCTTGAATTTTAATGGAGAGTTCTAATCAATTACATGTCTCTCTTCGTCCAACTTACTGGGAGGTTTTGCATCTTCTTTGTGATGCTAAAATTCAGCAATGTGTATCAATGTGCTCTCATTCTGCTCCATGTTAAAATCTGCACAATAAGAATTTCCATAGATTTGAACACTCATGGCTCTAGAAGCAGGTCTACCTACCTGGATTTCTGTTTTAGTTTTATTAGGAATTCACTGCATCTTTCCAGTCAAGGTGAACAAGTCCACTGGGACTCAATTAGAGGTGAACTGAAATGATTAGTATTTTTCTCTCTTCATGTGTGTTGAAAAGCACCTCCAGATTCAGGACAATTTCAGCACCCAGGGTGAATACTTTTGTATCATTTCATTGCTGTTTATCTCAATATCATTTTTCCTTCTGCTAATTTGCCCACCCTGCCAAATTGGCTCTGCTGACAAATATTATTGTCACCACAATGATATACCTGACGTGATATGATGGCATTATGGATTCACTGTGTTTTACTGGAAATTAAAACAAATTTCCATCAACAGTAAAACATTGGTGGTCATTGTGCAATGTGCACTATCTTTCAATGAAAGCAACTGCAACCACAAAGAATTTTATTTATCTATTTACTTGTTTATTTTGGAATTTGTTGGAAGGCTTGCCAATATGTAACTGTGTTTTGTCTTTGAAACAACAACAACAACAAAAATCTAAGTGGGAATCAGTAAAACATAAGAACTTAATACAAAATCATTAAACACAATAACATGAATATCTGAAGGCTGTCATGTAGAAGATGGCACATGCTTGTTTTCTGCTGTTCCAGAGGGTAGGAGCCAAACCAATGGATTCTAATTACAGTGGTACCTTGGGTTAAGTACTTAATTCGTTCTGGAGGTCTGTACTTAACCTGAAACTGTTCTTAACCTGAAGCACACTTTACCTAATGGGGCCTCCTGCTGCTGCCACACCGCCGGAGCACAATTTCTGTTCTCATCCCGAAGCAAAGTTCTTAACCTGAAGCACTATTTCTGGGTTAGCAGAGTCTGTAACCTGAAGCGTATGTAACCCGAGGTACCACTCTACAAGCAATGAGATTCCAACTCAACATAAGGAAGAACTTTCTCATGATAAGAGCTGTTCAACAGTGGAATGGACTACATCAGAAAGTGGTAGACTCCCCTTCATTGGAAGCTTTTAAACAGAGTTTGGCTCTGTCAGAGACTCTTTAGCTGAGATTCCTGCTAAATAACCAGATAACCCCCCTTTGGGTCCCTTCCAACTCTACAGTTCTATGTTTATGTGATAAAGAACACGGTTCTGCATCTTTCCACTCAAACCAGAAGGGCTGAAACTCAGTGGTGCAGCATATGTTTGCATGCTAGCTCAGCCATTTCATGCCCCCAAACTGGGGATCCCCCAACCCATTAGCCAAATGGGGGGTTGCTGGTATTGCTCACCAGCTGATTGGCACTGCCTCCAAAGACCCATGCACAACCAGCTGATTGTCAACACCTACATTGTCATTATAATGTCAGGTGATTGACAGTTGGGTGGCTCTACTCACCTGTCAAATTTGGACTGTGATGGGTGAGGGAGATAAGAATCCAGATCCAGTTTCAAACCCTCACTCTGCCCACTTGCTTCAGAATTAATCCCCACTGACATCAACTAGAACTTGCTTCTTGGTGGACATGTTTAGGACTGCACTCAGAGGCTTAGCCAGCATGTATTTCATGCAGCCTAAATATTTAGGGATTTCTTGGGGTTGGGTGGTAAGAATATGTGTATATTTACAGAAAACAGGGGAAGATAGGCTGTTCAGCTGTACTGTTAAATTGCAGATCCCACTATGGCAACCATTAGCAAAATCCACAGGCTTTTCCCAGTTCAGATTTGACTTGCCTTTTGTTCCTGCCATCTCTCAAGCTTATTTTATCAATTTATATGCTACATGTGTCATTAAAAACACAGCATTACACAGATGCCACTAAGGACAACCAACAAAGGGAATAAAGGAAGCTGCAAGATGAAGGACACCTGAGTTTTGGTTAGGTGGACTAAGTGCAAAACATGAACAGAAGAGGGAATGGGAAGATAAACAGATAAATTGAAGCAAAAGAAATCAAAGCAAAGCATAACAATGTGTCTTAGAATGAGAATTTCACTGTAATTCTGTTTCTGTCTATAGACATAACTGTATTTCCATAGTAGCGACAACAATGTGTGCTCTGAGAGGCTGTCTGCCAGTTAAGTGTATGTCAATGGCTCCTGGGGGAAAGCCTTTTTCTGCAGTTGTACCTCAACTGTGACCATGGGCGTAGCCAGGATTTTTGTTGGGAGGAGTGTTGGGGGGCAGAAACTCAGTTAGTTAAGTATTTTTATTGATTTTTTATTTATTTAGGGGGGCAGCTACCCCCTGCCCTTCCCTCTTGGCTATGCCCGTGCCTCTGACACAGCTTCACAAGAGAGATCCACCTAGCACTACCTCTGCCATTGTTTAGGTGCAATGAAAGCCTGTCATTTACACCAGTGCCTTGCACTTATCACTTGCATCATTTGGTTGTTGAGGGTCACTGTGGTTGTCTGAATGATTTGGTAGTGTTGCACGTGACTGCCACAGATTAGAATTCCCCACCTTATGGAGGGAATTCTGTTCAGGAGTAAGCCTCACTGGGCTTGATTGGGTTACTCTCCAATAAGTACACAGGTTTTGATGTTTTGATTTTGGGTATAATAGCTCAGTACAGCTGCTGTTCTGAAATACAAGTGAAAGCAACTCCTTTCTTATTTTAGTGTTTTACACAGAGCAAAGGACACACAGAGAGAAAGCAGAATTCATCAATCTATTCTCAAACAGCTGGGGCTGGGGGAGAGTTGGGGAAAGGAGATGTTTGTTTACCATTAATATTTTCTGGTTCTAGAGTGCAACATACAATGTTCTACCATTTACTTCTGTATGCTCATTGCATTACTTAACTGCACTTGGCATTAGAAACTTTCCTGTGCACAGCATATGTTGTGTAGAATGGCTAGATTGTTGAACTAGAACCTGGAGACCAGGCTACAAATTCCCTCAACCATGAAGTTCACTTGGGCTAATCACTGCCTCTCAGCCTAACCTAACTCACAGGATCATCGTGGGGATTAAAGGAGGAAAGGAAAAGGTAAAGGACCCCTGGATAGTTACGTCCAGTCAGAGGCGACTATGGGGTTGCAACACTCATTTCGTTTTCAGACCAAGGGAGCCTGCGTTTGTCCACAGACAGCTTTCTGGGTCATGTGGCCAGCAGGACTAAACCACTTCTGCCACAATGGAAACACTGTGCCAGAAGCCAGAGCATATGGAAGCGCTGTTTACCTTCCTGCTGCAGTGGTATCTATTTATCTATTTGCACTGGTGTGCTTTACAAACTGCCAGGTTGGCAGGAGCTGGGACAGAGCAATGGGAGCTCACTCCATCGTGGGGATTTGAACCGCTGTCCTTCCAATTGGCAAGCCCAAGAGGCTCAGTGGTTTAGACCACAGTGCCACCCATGTCCCTAAAGGAGGAGAGAAAGAACTACAGACACCACTTTGAGAGCCTTGGAGAAAAGATGGGATATAAATGCAATAAATAAAAACAATATTTTTAAAAAATAATAAAATCATTTTTTAAAAAATGAAATAAAATATTGGGGTTTCCAATTGTCCTGGAACTATACATAAAGAGAGGGGTCTTTTAAAAACCAGGAAAACAGTGGGAGGAAATTAACAGGGAGGAATAAACTCTGGTGGGATGGTAGAATTGAATAGCTTTCGAAGGCTATGGGGGCCACATTAAATGAGGTTGGGGCCACCACCTGAGCTTTAAATAAGTGCATCTTGCTGTGTCACTTGTGTTATTTTCCTTGTCAAGATCATTAATATGACCAAGGCCCATGGCTATTATTAGATGTGATAATAACTGCCTCCCAAGTGCAGCATTTCTCCATGGTTTAATTTCGAAAGCGATCGCTCCCAAATGCTGATATGGAAATAGCTTTAATCAGGGGCAGTCCTCTAGGGCTGTCATGATGTTCCACATCTGAGTCCCTCCGCCCTGCCATCCCAAGTCCTCCATTCTCATCAGGATGAAAGATAATCACTTGCCATTATTGTTACATCAAAGACTTTTTGCTGCATTAAAGCAGCACAGAACATACGTTTGGCCTTTCTGGACCCAAAAACAAAAACAAACAAGCAATAAAGCGTAGCTAAGCAACAGAGGAGACCCCTGGACATTGATGCCATTAAGGTCAGACCTTGGGGCAGTTGCCTGGGGTGTCTCTCAGCAGAATGTGAAGAAGGGTCCCGAAACAGCAGCAGGGCTTACATACCACAAAGTTAATGAAGTAATATTCATTGGGCGGTGTGCTGTCCAATGCCCTTGTTCCATTAGCTCAAAGATTTGCAATTGTGAAATGGAAGTTTCTCCCCTCTCCTTGCCCTGTACATGCTCTGTGTCCTCCCCAGGAGTGGGGGCTCAGGGGGAGGATGGGAAGGGAGCTCCATTGTGCAATCTGTAAATCCTTGCCCTACAGAGTGCTCTGTAGTTGATTGCGTCATTTGATAGATTGGAAGATGGAAGCGGGAAGGACTAGCTCAGTGGTAGAGCATCTGCCTTGCATTGAGAAGGTCCCTGGTTCAATCCCTCACATCTCCAGGTAGGGCTGGGAGAAAATCATGCCTGAGACCTTGGAGAGTCACTATCAATACTGAGCTAGACAGACCAATGTTTGTTTGTTTGTTTTATACCCCGTCCTCCCTGGCCAAGACCAGGCTCAGGGCGGCTAACATCAAGTATAAAAACAATTGATTAAAATACAACTTAAAAACAGGATTAAAGTACAACTTAAAATGCAGCCTCATTTCAGTGGAAGCCCAGATCAAAAACCGTTTGGGGGGAGAAAATGTCAAATCTTCACCAAGGCCAACTATCCAGACTGGTCCTACGTGGGCCAGAGAAAAGCCAAGGAAGTCCCCAAATAGGGGTTCCATCACAGAAGGAAAAGGAAAGAGGGGGAGGGGATCAGGATGATTCCAAGCCAAAGGCCAGGTGGAACAACTCTGTCTTACAGGCCCTGCGGAAAGAAATCAGATCCCACAGGGCCCTGGTCTCATGAGGCAGAGCATTCCACCAGGCCAGAGCCAGTCTTGAAAAGGCCCTGGCTCTGGTTGAGGCTAATCTGACTTCCTTAGGGCCCGGGATCTCTAGAGTATTGCTATTTATGGACCTTATGGTCCTCCGTGGGGCATACACTGGGAGAGGCAGTCCCGTAGGTACAAGGGTCCTAGGCCGCAAAGGGCTTTAAAGGTCAAAACCAACACCTTAAACCAGCGGGAGCCAGTGCAGCTGAAAAAGCACTAGGTGAATGTCATCCTGTGGCGAGGACCCCGTAAGGAGTCTCACCGCAACATTCTGCACCCGCTGGAGTTTCTGGGACAGCTTCAAGGGCAGCCCCACGTAGAGCGAATTACAGTAGTCAAGCCTGGAGGTGACCATCGCATGGATCACTGTGGCCAGGTTGGGGTGGGAAAGGTAAGGGACCAACTGTTTGATACAGCGGAGATGTTCTGATTTTGTATAAGGCAGCTTCCTTCGTATTGAAAGAGTGGCCTTTGGGGTCTGATTCTAGATATGACTAAAACTGCACAATATATATTTCATGCAGGAAAAGCAACATTGATGGTAACTAAGTGCTGTTTGACCCTAACACTTTTATTTAGGTGCAGGTCTAAGGAAATATGTATCACATGGAGGTAGGAGACACTTCCCGGTAATGTATTTATAATTTTAAAATAAAATAAAATAATAAAATAAAACAATAAAGCAAGCTATCTAGAAGCCAGAACTGATTTCCAACTCCAACTCATTTCCCACCAAGTCCCTGGGATTAATCATGACTCTTGCACCCAGCTAATTAATACAGAGTCTCTCTTGCTCCGTCAACTCCTCACCTTCCGCATTGAGCCTGAATGTATTCTTATGCATTGGAAGAGAACACTGTAGGAATAAATCTATAGGTCAGCAAGTGTAGTCTGCATAATGCTATTAAGCAAAAGGGAAAAGGAAAGAAAGAACACACAGAAGCCCGTAAGGATTTCTCCCAAGGATTTGGAACAAGCAGTGCTGATCCCACACAAGAATTCACAGTGCTTTCAAAATCCTCCTCTCTCTATTCCTCAAGAGATGCACAAGGGCAGAAGCAGCTGGGTTGATATTAATTATGGGCCAGTTTGCAATCTCTCTTTGGTTTTAATGATAGAAGCCCCACCACCTCCACTTTCCCTTTAGGAAACCTCAGTTTATTCAAAGGCAAACCAAGTTAGTTGGACCACATGTGACAAGGAACACAACGGGGGCTGATGCCTTCCCCACCCCCATGAGTCTTCAACCTGACCTTCTCCTCATTCAGGTCACAACCAGGGTTGGCCCTACCATTAGGGCAGAGTGAGGCAGGTGTTTCAGGCAATAGGGGATAAGACAGGGGTCAGCAACCTGGGGAATGAATACGGGCCCACAGCACTTTCTCCAGACCCTATGTGTTTTTGCCTGGCTGGAGCAAGTCCTTGAATTCTGATAATGCTCCTTGCTTGCTTGGAGAGAGGACAGAGTGAGTCTCTGTGTGCTGAGAGTAACATACTGTACAAAGGTAAAATTTACATTCATTGCTCTGCCCTTTTTTTTGCCTCTTGCTCCTTCCGCCACTGGCAAGCAACCCTCAAGGGGCAGTCTGAAAGGAAATGTGGCCTTTGGCTGAAAATGACTTCCTGTTTCTTTGCTAGGTAGTAGAAGGCAGTGACATAATCGCCCTCATCATTGCTCCTGATCCCCTTTTGGCCATTTTCCAGAGCTGTGTGTGCCACACCACCAAACCTGCACCCCCTAAGCTATGCAGCTGCTCTCAAGTGCAGAGATGAAGTCCTATCACAATCAGTGAAGTAAAATTCAACTCCCAGTCCAACTTGGAATAGGTGGCACCATCAGAGGTGGACTTTGGTCTTCCAAATTTCAGCAGAGCCCTGTGCAAGGCCAAAATTTGATGGCCCCGGCCTTTGCCTTCTGTTTTGCGTGTGTACTATGTCATAACTGCAATGTCCTGCTTGGTGCCCAGTGCAGGGGGACCAGTTGTATTGACCCAAATCCACTTCTGGCAGCATCCTGTGCTTTGCCTCAGGTTCCAAAATGTCTTTGGTCCCCCCTAGGCAGCGTTCAGACATGGGGTTTATTGCATTGGTGTTATGTACTGAGTTGAATAGGATCCAAAATGCAGCAGTCTGATTGGTCCTGGAACAATAGGATTCAGAATGCAGCAGTCTGATTGGTCCTAGAACAATGCAGAAGTATGACTGGTCTGCAGGAGCCACCCAATCCAGCTCCAGATGGAAATGAATCCACAACCTGATTGGCCTACAGGAGAATTCCGGAATTAGCCAATCATGTGCAGCCCATTGTGTAAATAATGTATATAAAGCAGATACTTTGGGGAAACATTCATTCCTCCTCACCACTATGAGCTGAATAAAGAGCATGAAATCCACTCTAGACTCTGAGTATATTTCAATTGGTTTCAATGCCATAGTGGTTATAATGTCCCACTACCAGCAATGAAGTAAAGGTCCAGCTGCCTTTGTCCAAACTGCTTCAGTACTCAGAATGGTGGAATGTGCTGTCGATGGTCTTAGAGTAGACATGAATCCTATATATATTGACCAGGGAGCAGGGCTATTGGATGATTTCAACAAAAACAGAAATGGGAGCAAAAATGGATGACATTCACTTATTCAGTCCATGTCTGAAATGGAAATCTATCTGGCAAATACAATTGTTTTGTGCTGCTGCTTTCAGTATGCAAATAATGCATAATTGATTACTCCCCTAGCCCATTTGCATTGTGTTTCCATTGCATTGGAATAAAGGGGTGGAATAACATAATGGCAATTTTATTTTTTACATAATTATGTAAATTATAATAGTTACATGAGTTCACCACAATGGGCAGTGAGGTGGAAAATGTCATTTGGGTCAGAAGGCGAACTCCAGTGGAAATGAAACAGTGCTGCAAGTGACAAAAACAGGGTAGAATTGTAAATGGGGCATTCTTAAATCAAGCAAAGGCAGCCTTATCTCTGAGCAAGCATGCATAGATTTGGGTGGATAAAAGCAATCCAAGTAACTTGAGGCTTTATAAAATGTCTCTCTCCCAGAGTTCATGTTGTACAATGAGAAACAGCTCATGGCTCATAAAGTTAAGAATGGTATTGGAATCCACTCCTCTTATAACCTTCCTATGGCATTGCATCTGGCAAAGCAGTGCATAAGTGACTGTACCAGAATGCTTGCTGATGGGCTGGACAATAAATGCAACTTTATATTGTACTGTACCTTGTACACGACAAAGAGAAACAGAGAAAGTGTTGTTGCATCGATAACCTCATTGCTTTAGTTGTCCATTGCAGAGAAGCACTTCTAAATTATTATTCTTATACCAGTTGCCAATGCCCCTTTAATAATAATTATAATAAAAAACACAGCTTTATTTTTGTGAAGGAAGTTCAATGGCTCAACAGTCAAGAATCCATTGTCCATTCAGAAGGTCCCAGATTCAATCCCCAGCAGCATCTGCAGGTAGGGCTGCGGATGTCACCTGCCTGAACCTCTGGAGAATTGCTTCTGTCAGTTTAGACAGTGTTGAACAAGTACTGGCCGGAATCCAATATTTGCATACCATGCACAAACTCCAAAAACATGAGGTATAATAGTTCAGTGGTAGAGCATCTGGTTTGCATGCAAAAGGGCCCTAGCTCAATCCCTGATATCCCTAGGTAAAGCTGAGACTCCCTCTCTGAAACCCTGGAGAGCTGCTGCCAGTGAGTGTAGACCACACACACCTGGCTTTAATATCTCTTTGAACTAGGCTAATGCTTCTTGCTTGCCTGGATGGAGGAAGGATGCATACTTCTCTAATTTCCATCTGGCCGAAAAGTAGACCAGTGCACAAAGGTAAGAGTGACATTCACTGGTGCACTCAGTTATGTCTCTGACCCTATCAGTAGATGGTATGTGGTCCCCGAAACATTCTTCCCCACAAGAGAATGTGGCCCTTGATATGGAAAAGTCTCCCTGCCCCTTGTGTAAACAATGCTGAGCTAGATGACATAATAATCTGACCTGGTATGATACCGTTTCCATTGTTTTTACAACCATTTACTTAAAGTGTATAAAATATCACTGAGGTCTTAACACAGAGGGACCAAACCAGCTTCATCTGAGATTAAAACGCCCACCAAGGTGAGCTGCACAAAAAAGGTTGCTGTAATAGTTTCCTAATTATGCCTTGCAAAAAAAAAGCAAAAAACTTGTTTAAGTAGTTCCTAGCTGATTGTACCTGAAACAATTTCAGATTACAAACAATGTATTTAACTTATTAGAGGCAGGAAGAAGAAGAAGAAACATTAAAAGCTTATGTTCAATCTCCTGCCTGGTATAATGAGAATTTTTTTCCCCTAAAAAGGCATTCAATTACATTTCCAAAATAAATGGTGTTTATTTTCTTTCACTTAATGAAGTAGGAATGACAGTCACCTACTGCTGTTGCCTGTGGGCCTTTAAAAATGATTACTATAGGGAGGAAATTATACTGGCAATGTAATGGTTTAGGCTTTTTTGTATCTTTAAATTACACACATGAAACTCATGTGAAATGCAAAAAAAGAAAAAAGAAATAAAAACAGGCCACTCATTTAATAAATAAAAGCCATTTTAGCATTGGGTAAGCAATGCTACTGCTTTTGAGCAGGAACAAAGATCATCTCCCATCTGCAGTGGCCAGGAGCCTTTCTGCCCAAAAAGGAATGCTATAGTCCATAGTTCTATGGATTTCACACACCTGTTGTCCTGGAGAACCAGGGTGGTTTTGTGGTTTGAGTGTTGAACAAGGACCTAGGAGACTGGGGATCAAATCTCGACTTGCACATGAAGTTCACTGGGTGAAATTGGACCAATCACTGCCCCTCAGCCAACTTCACAGGGTTGTTGTGGGGATTAAATGAGGAGGGGGAGAGCCATGTAGGCCACCTTAAGCTCCTTAGAGTAAAGATTTGAGCTATGAATGCATAAACAATAATTAAGCATAATTAAGCAGCTGCACATCTCCAGCATCTACTGCCAGAACTGACTGATATGCTTTGCACAATGGTAGGGCCGGTCATGTTTGGATTGCAACTTTTTGGTAAATGGCACCACTAAAAGGTCAAAGGTCTGACTCAGTGTAAATTAGTTTCAGTATTTCTGTGCAGGCAGTTGTTGCCTTGGTAGCTTAGTGGAGGAAATCAATGTAATGGGCCTAAGATCTTTGAGACACAAAACAAGTAGTCTACTGCTTGTAGCTTTGACAGACCCTTTTGGTTTTTCTAGAAATAAGGGAGAACGACGCGGGAGTTGAATGCATGTGAGCTGTGCAGGAGCAACCAAGCAAGCTGCCGGCTAGCTTTGCAGAGCCTTTTTTTATTAGCAGAAATAAACAGTTGGAAACAGTAGTGAAACCACCCTGAACTTAATGTATTTCCAGCAAGGGCACATATCTAGCACGAATGATACACGCTTCAAACCAGGTGCTTCCCCCAAATGTTCCCCTGATACTCGAAAGTCTGCCTCACTCATCACGCTCCAGCCAAGTGAAACATTAAGCAAAGCTTTCTGCGAGGGAGGCAAAGGTCAGAGAGTGGGCATGGCGGCTAGACACGCTGTGGCGTGTCTTTTGCTGAGGTGGGGGTGTGCCCCCACACTGCATCCGCCATCCCCACAGTTTTATGGCAGAAGAGCTTCACTGGGTAGCCCTCCCATGCAGAGACTTTCTTTATACATCTTTATTCAAGCATGTTTGCAAGCCGCCGCAAGGGCATAAATAGTGGGAAAGGTGGATACAAGCCTGTTAAGCAAGCAAATGATGTTATCCAATCTACCCCTCTGCTTGATGTTTCCAAGCTTCAAGCAATATCCTTTGTGTTACCGTTCTCTCCCCCCCTCCCAAAATCTGTTGAAAGCGTATGAGAATTCACAAATACTGCTGTATAAAAGAAGCAATGGTGCAACATAGAATGAGGTGACTCCCTTTGCCAGAGGACAACATTGGCCTATAGGTTACCACTGATGAGCAAAGACAGAGGAAAAATTGATTAACAGACTGGTGTGGATTTTAAAATTTGTAAACTAGACTACATTCTGGCCAGAGCTTTCTACACCCATGCATACACACACCCAAGGGAGCAAGAGACACCATCACATTTCAAGAACACATTCCAATGAGCCAAAAATATGTGCAGAGAAGGCTTTGATATGGGTGTGTCCTAGGGAGTTTCTTGAGGACCATGCAGAGAGATCTGATTCAGCTCCCAGGTTTGAGTTCTTCCACCCTGGTCACAGAATATATACGTACCTTGCCAATGCCATTTAACACAATCCAGTAACTGAAAGTGCAGGTGAGCCAGATAATGGAAGACCCTAAGAATTGTTCTACAAACCAGGACTTTCAGTTGGTGGTTTCCAGCTGCACTCCCAATACATGCTGAGCTGGAAGTAAGTCTCCTTGAAGTAAATGGTACTTCCGAGTAGATGTGTGAGATTGCATACATGTTCTCTCATGAACTTAAAACCATCTTTTGACTTTTTTTTAAAGAGAGAGAGAGAGAGAGAGCAGCCGATAAGATAAAAAAACTTTTAAAAAACCTAAAATGGCTTTGGAAATATGGAGAAATGAGAGTGTTTCGGGAATGAAATGCTACCATGGAAAATGCTTCTGACAGGCAAATTAATCATAATATTCAACAAGCGCACTTCACAGGTAAGTTTTCAAAGTGTCCTTATAAGAAATAGAATTATATGTTGTGTAATTGTTGACAATGTTGTCAAGGCTTACTAAGGAATCAAAAGAAAAATAGACATGAATGTGTTGTATAAAATGTTGATTTTTCCAAACTGTGCCCCCACTCCCCACCCTAAAACTACCCACACTGGATGTGAAAGAGGATAACTGAGACATAAAATGCAAAACAACTGTCAAGCGTGACAAGCAAGGAGAACTGATGTATTTCAGACATCTGAGCCAAAATATTTAAAACAAATTAGAAAGAATCCAAAGTGCCTACATCTTGCCCTTCAGAGTGTGTGTGTTTTTGTGTGTGTGTAGATGATTGTGTTTTCAGAGCTAAATTTACAGGGAAAGGTTTGCCCTGTTAATGTGATCAAATGGCATTGATGATGTTCGAATGATGCACATAGGAAACTAACTACCTTACATCGAGTTAATCCATTGGTCCATCCAGCTCAATACTGGCAGCTGCTCTTCAGAGTCTCACAGGGGGTACATTCCCAGCACCAAATGGAAATGTCAGGCATAAAACCTTCTGCATGCAATACAGTTGTCCAACTAAACAATGTTTACAGAAATGCATATATTCGGGGAAAGTGTGCATAGTAGTAGTAATAATAATAATAATAATAATAATAATATCTTTATTGTCATTGCCCCCTCTCGGGGACAACGAAATTACTTGACTGCTCCATAAAAACACTAATTAAACAATACAGTATAGAAAACATTGTATTTGTGAAAACACCATACAAAAATGCATTACATTACATAAGGGAGGGTGTTTTTGTTTCTTGCAGAAAAACTGACAAAAAAGGGTTTATGCCTTGAACAATATATGTGATGTAGGAGACTTTATTGAAATACAGTACTCCTTTGTCAGAAATTCTAATGAATACACTGATGACTGGAACCCACTTAATTCGAAAACAGATTATGGCAAAAACTGATAAATTAATCTGCTACTTTGGTGGGGGGTGGGGAATGTCGGAACACGCCTGGGGGCACACACAGCCCTCAGGATGAAACAGACCTCTATGGGCATCTTCCTGATGAAGCGCAGCTCCAGGACGTTCTCCAATCTGCAGTCCCGGTGCACTGTAGTGACACATATCAAAAGATATGTGCAAACTCTATCAGTAGTGTATAGCAGAAACGACGTGGAGCATAGGTGTGCTTAGTCTAAGTATTTATTAAGTAATATATACAGGACAAAGCAATCATGGCATCCTTTCACTTCTTCTCCAAGAGAGAGAGAGAGAGAGAGAGAGAGAGAGAGAGAGAGAGAGAGAGAGAGAAAAGAAGTACAAAAGTACAGTACAAGAGGAAGAGATAAGACTGGCTTCCGTTCTCACACTTTCCAAGCCTGGAAAGTAAACACAGACATATGATGTAGCAATCACACATGCAGCAACAGAGGAGTGAAATGCTGACAGGGAAAACCTTGTGTTTTGTTCATACCTTGTTGAAAAGTAAAAGATTTCCGCCCCCCCCTCTAAAACTGTATATTAACCAATACAGCATATAAAAAGTATTTATTGGGAGAAATTCATACCAAAATGCTGATGAATATTCACATCAGAATTCTACAGTTATCTCCCCAAGTTTGGATTCCACAGTTGGAAAGGACCAAAAGGCTGTTAGTCCAATCCAAAAGCAGGAATATGCAGGCATCAGGCAGACAGTCAACGATACAGCAGTTACCCTGAGATAATTACTCAATTGAAAAGTAATGTTCTCTCAGGTCCACCATGTGTGTCTGCATTATAGTGAGCACTATTGCTATTCATTATAACGGAGGGACCATTACTTGTAACAGAAGGCAAAGGTCATTAAATTCAGCGCTGTGGATTTTGGGTCTATGAAAAAGTACTACTGCACCAGAACTTTTAGGGTCTGTATTTGGATGAACTGTACACCCTGTACTCCCAGAGGAATAGAATTTTCTGTTTCTTGCTGTTTCCCTTTCCCTCTAATTAAGCTTGTTAGGTCAAATTCATTTGGGATATTAAATCTGACAGACCAATGGAGCTATTCCAAAAGTGAACGGGACTCTTTCACACTCTCATTCCTTTTCCCCCATCCCTTTCTGTATCGATCCCCTGAAACTCATAATAGATAGGATTGATCCCAAATTTTTGAGGCTTCCATCAGCAGAGCTAAATGTTGACACATGCAAGGACTAATCCCTATTCAGAAGATGCACTTACATGTCCTTATCAATGTGTGGGAAGGCTGTGGAACCATATCAAAATGTACCTAATGAGACTCACCTCTGGGATCTGTGTGCAAAAGTATTCAGCAGAGACAGCTAATGTGCTGTCCTCTATACATTATTGGGCTGCATTTCTCCTCATCCCTGCTCATTGGCCCATGCTGGTTGGGGTTTGTCACGGCTAAAAATTGGCCGCTGTTTCTTTAATGCTAAAATATCTAAGTCAGCATGAGTCAGTGGCCTACAATGACTCATGCAACCTTTCACCTAATTATACTGTATATATAGAGTGGTCAATGTTGGTGTGGGTTGTGGGTGGGTGGGTTGGTTGATTGGTTAGTTAGTTAGTTAGTTAGTTAGTTAGTTAGTTAGTTAGTTAAAGAAAGCTGGTAGTGTTGATGTGTGTACAGTTGGTCAGTCGTTTTGCAGATAAAGACTTTTAAGAGTAAAAGCAGAAAATACTCTGCAAGGACACTCTTCTCGTGGACTCTTTTATGCCGACAAGGGTCCGAGGACCAGGCTGAGGAGACAAAGGAAGTCAGGACCTTTTCCTTTTCAAACACTGATGAAAGTTGAAGTCCAACAATAAGTGAAGGGCACCTCATTGGCTACTCCTGGTCTACAGGGAGAAAATCTTTGTGCATTTGTGCAAAAGCTTAGATGCCAGGGAAGAGGGCTAGTCAATATGGAGTGTGTTGGAGGAATGGCTACTTAGCAGTGACCTACTCCCTACTCATGCACATATAACACTTACTCTCCGAATAGGGCTCAACACAGAACCAGAATGATATTGGCACTCAGGACCTGTGTATGCATTCTCCCACTCCTTCCCATTTTCCCTTTTATTCTGGAGACCCAAAATGCCTCTCCTGTCACAGCACTCTTCACCACTGCACACAACTGGAAAAAACTCAGCCATTTCTACCCATTGTCATTCCCAGCCTCTTTCCTCTTTACACTGAGGAACATATTAAAATTATGGAAACAATTCCCCCCAAAAGAGGGTTCACAACCTCTTTGGGGTTCGGAGGTCAGGTGCCAATGAACCAAAACAAAAGAACTTCAATAGGGTCTTCCAGGGTTACTCCCTGCAATTTTCAGCCCAAGGGCTGCACTTTATAAAATTGTAGAGATGGAAGGGACAACAAGGGTCATCTGTTCCAGCCTCCTGCAATGCAGGAATCTCAACTAAAGCATCAATGACAGATGGCCAACCAATGTCTGTTAAAGCATCCACCCCTTACTTCCAGGCTACTTTCCAAGGACCATATGCCAGTTATGGGTATGCAGAGCAATTAATGTAATATTGTATGTGTGTACAGCAGGGTACATACTCACACACCCCTCACTATCCTCCATCAAGCAAGGAAGAGGCAATATCAGCATTCAAAGACACATTCCAGTCAGGCAAAAACACCCATGGAGGGTGTGAAACAAAGCCAGTGAGAGGGCTGTCTTAGGGAAGTGGCATAGCCTGCAGAGAGTCCTGAGGACCAGACAGAGGGGCTCGGATGGCACCATTTGGGTTCTGAGTTGATGGCACATGGGCTTTTTGCAAGTATTCTAATTTCCACAGTCAACTAGAACAAGGGGGCTTTCAAAGGCAGCTGAAAACAGGCGTTGCCTTGCTTCCAGATGGATTTCAGCATCAAGGGCATTTACATTTGCAAACCATAATTTCCCCCACATATGCTCTCATTCCCTTTACTTTCTTTCTTTTAAAAAAAGTATTTTAGCTTCCAAGTGCAAAACTCTGTCGTTGTCATTGATGAGCTACATAAAGGTGAGAGACATGCCAAATAGTTTATGGGTATTTGGAGACTTCCGTGAAGTGCAAAGACAATCGTCCTGCTCCCAATGTTCTTCTTTGTCATTTATTTGTCCATCCTTATCTGAATAGATAAAATCTTTGTGAGCGGGAGAGCAAATAGGATCACTTCACATCTACTTTAGAATCCCTGGGGGTTTCTCCCTCCCCCATTTAATGCCATCTTAAATTTTGATGCCAGTAGCCAATGATGTGACCTGTGAAACAATTAAATTTTAAAGTGCTCTTTATTTCTGACTTGGAAAAGATCCCAAGCTTTCAAAGTGTATGTTGAGGGCATTTGCCCACATTCTTCCCTCCCTGCCCTTGTCTCCTGCTGATCCCCCCCCCCCCCAAAAAAAATGTTCTTGCATTGTCTAGTTTAGATTGTGCAGCAATATCACCTCTGGAATTACAGGTATCAGTCACCAAAAATATTTTTTATCAAATATAAGAGAGGTATTGTGGTCCCAAAAACTATTTCTCAGCTCAGATTTTAATCCAAGCTATAGAAACAGCCAAGCTCTTTTCCCAACAAACCCACCTTCCCAACTCCCAACTCCCTATCTGTCCCATACTTTCCCCATCTCAGCACCAGGCAAACTCCTATGGTTTAAGGGAAAACAGCTCAATTTTCCTGAGCCAGGCTCCAACCCTAACAAAGGTAGTTCACCCATCAGTAATTGTATGTTAAAGGTAAAGGGACCCTTGACCATTAGGTCCAGTCGTGGCAGACTCTGGGGTCGCGGCGGTCATCTCGCTTTATTGGCCGAGGGAACCAGTGTACAGCTTCCGGGTCATGTGGTCTGCATGACTAAGCCGCTTCTGGCAAACCAGAGCAGCGCATGGAAACACCGTTTACCTTCCCGCTGGAGCGGTACCTATTTATCTACTTGCACTTTGACGTGCTTTCAAACTGCTAGGTGGGCAGGAGCAGGGACGAGCAACGTGAGCTCACCCCATCGCGGGGATTCAAACCGCCGACCTGATCGGCAAGTCCTAGGCTCTGTGGTTTAACCCACAGCACCACCCACGTCCCTCCAATTGTATGTTACCTGAGCTCAAAAACTGTCTATTTGACCAGGTAGCCCATAGCATACCCTCTGTGTCCAATTTCCCAAGAACAGTCCCAGAATTACAAAAGCCATACCAGCTTTGGATTTGATCCCAGAAAGTCCCTATTTTCCCTACCAGTGCCACCGCCAAGTTCAGAAAGATGGATGCAATAGTGCTTGTGGTGGTGGCATTGTCTCTCCATGGCCTTTCCATGCCTGCTGCTGGCATCTTCCCTTGGGCAGCTGATCATGTCTGCTGGAGAAAGGGGGAGGAGGAGGAGGAGGAGAGTTTACAGCTCAGAGGGGCAGGCAGAGGCCAATGGCACCTTGGGAGGGAAGAAAGGGAGAGTGGAGTGGAGTGAAAGGAGTTGTTGTTGTTAGGGGGGGGAACCTTGTGCTTCCACATCTAATCCTGTCCCTTTCTAAATTTTATTTATTGGTATGTGTGTTTCTTTTTTGTAGATCTAAAATTTTGTAAATTTTTAATTATGTCTAAAAATTATGGGGAAGATATTTAACACTTGGTGAGATGTTTTCCCACTGAGCTGTCCCCTGTCTAAACTATCACAGTTTGAATCTGAGCTGAAATTTCCAATAGTTCATACGCTGTTTGTCCACTACAGAAAACTAAGTTATAGGCCTTGCTTTGAGCAATGCTGAGGACTGTAGTCTAAGAGAATGAAAGAGATTTCCTTGTAGAACCTCTTAGCTTCTTCTCATACTATCACATATAAGATTACAATACTTACTGATAAGTCTTACGATAAGTCTTACTTTCCCATAGTTTCAGTTCTCACATTCAGCTGCCAATCATTACAGTGTACCACAGTGAATCACAGAGAAATCAACTGATGCATGAAGCTGGACTCTATGACCCTCGAGTCACTGGGTGCACATGAAGAAACATCATTAAGCATATAAACAAATTCATATCACATGTGTTTTGCACATAAACTGGGGGGGGGGGAATATTCTAGCCCTTAAAAACAAGCTGGATCTGCAGTAGGAACATAAAAAGGGGGGGTTCAATTGGAGGTCCAGATCCAGGTCAGGTTGGCCCAGCCCCCAAAAGGACCCTGCCTGCTACTCACCAAGGAGAATTTGTGAGTCACCAACTGTGTATGAATTAATGGCTAATGCTCATTAGATTTCAACTCTTTAAACATTTGTCAGGGTTTCCATATTAGCACCCTGCAAATGTTTCTTTACAAGCAAATTTATATGATGTTGGGGGTGGGATGAAATGTGGAAAACCACTTTGCCAGTCTTTCAGGCCAATGTAGGAGGCATTGCAGTAATCACAATGTACGGGTGACTTATGCATTTGGATGCATTTCCCAATAAAAATACAATGAATCACTAAAGTGAGGCTCCTAGGGCTCAAGGGTACATAAAGGGGGAAAGCTACTTGACAAATGAGATTGCCCTTGTATCCAAAATGAGGGGACATAAATTAGCACTGCGTCATACCAAAGCATTGTCTGAATACGATCTCTAGTTGTGGCATCCAGTTCTTATTGGCAGGCACACAATAGTCCATTAGAAAATGTCATCATTGGGGAATGGGTCATGGCTTAAGCTTTCACTTCGTGAATTCAAATGTTGACAAATAATTGTACTTTTTCACTCACTGATTTAGGGCTTTAGGAAGTACAAAGGTCAATGTTCATATTTAGTTGTGCAATTATCCAAGATTGTTTTGGGACTATAGAGATGATTAAAAACAAGCAGAGCCTGGCTCTGTAATCACTTGACTCCATTTTCAAGACATGCCATCTCCAAAAGACACCCCCACCCCCACCCCCCAAAAAGTGATGCTGATAAAGTCACATTTTTAAATCTTGCAAATCAAGGATGGGGAACATCCATCCTTGGTGTCAAGTTCCAGCTTCCATCATCCGCACCCAGCATGTCTAATAGTCAAGAATGTTAGATGTTGTAGTGCAACAACATCTGCAGGATCACAAGTTGCTCATCTCTGGTATGAATGAACCTGTTTTAAGGTACCAAGGATCTTGAACTCCAGGTGTCGTTGAATCATGGCCCTAGGCCATTCATTCTGATGCACTGTAGTGACTTTTTGATGAGAAAGCTTTTCACCTGCTATCTGCTATACTTCAATGACACCCCACCATGGATGGTCAATGGGTGGTCCATCAGCTGCTAGTTGAGCAGGGACCAAATGAGTAAATGGTCCAACAGTGTTCTGCCCCATCTTCTAAAAAGGCTGGTTCTGGTTGGGCTCTACTATCTGTGCATATGCAGGTGCAGACACAGGTACAGACTGAGATATGCTAGGGTTGTGTGTCTTGTGCCTACTTTCTGGCCTGCTGGATCTGATACCATCTTTCTTCAGACCTATTAAGACCTTTCTTCCTCTGGACCTTTCTTCAGACCTATTAAGAAACAGAGATACATAGATCATGTTTTTCAAATGGAAGACTGGGAGCCATTGGAGGCTTCAGTCCACTTTCAGGAAGACCTCAGTGCTGTAACCCACCCAAGACCTCTTCATTGACCTACTCCACCCTCTGGTCATACTTGTAACCTTTTGCCTGGACCCAAGCCACCACCAACAACCCACCAAATGCTGAGCAAAGATGAGCAAATACAAAGAAACTTAAGGAGGAGGGAGTTCTCCCTTCTCTGAGGGGAAAGGGCCAGAGAAGGCATTGAAAGAAAATAGCTAAAAGGGGTGAATACACACACACACACACACACACACACACACACACACACACACACACACTGAACTGCGATGGAACAGAAGACTATAAGAGACGGAAACTGTTGTAACAGGGATAAGTGAACGTTAAAGGTGGTGGGAGGAAGGATTTAAGGAACAGACAATTTAGCCAAATAAGGAGAATATTTAGTGTGAAAGAAGAAGGGGAGAAGAAATTAGGAGATGAGTAAAAATTACTTTGAGAGGTGTAGGAGGAGAAGCTACCTAAAATAAAATTAAAAGCCTTATTGGCTCATAGCAGGGCTGGGAAACTGGACTCACCCACTTGTCAAAGGTGGCCTGGAGAGTCAGTTAGGCCCTGGGAATAGAAAGTTTGAGAATCCCTATTAGGGCAGAATATAACCTATTGCACAGAGATCTCTCCCATCCCCAGCTTTAAATAGTGTCTACTATTTTGGAGGGCTATTAAATACTGCCAACATTTCTTGCCTCCTTTACCATGTGTTGAGAAGTTGGAAAGGGGGAGAATAGATGGGAAACCAGATCACCCCTCTCCACAGATGAAGACAAATGCAAGAAGTCCCCACAAATGAAGTGCATTGAAGGGGTTAGGCAGAAGGTGGAGGGGAGAAGATGAAATGCGGTCTACGGAGGCATGAAAGTGAATTGCTATGCAGCCAGTCCACCCATTTCTGCTTGAAGTGAGTGAGTAATAAAGGTGTTAGAAATTCCTGACCTTTCCTCTTCATAATTCCACTCAACTACTTTGAAAGCTATAAAAATTTGCAGACTTCTCCCAGCCTGGGCTTTTAAACATGAGACAGGTTAATAAATGTGAAAGCCCCCTCAGCTTAGACTCTTTGCACAGATACTTATAAAATCTTACTGCTTTTACAATCTCTCTTTTTTTGCACACACATGCACAGTTTCCGCCACTCCAATTTCGTTTATATGCCTAGTTAAATTTGTGTGCTTTGTTAGCTTGGAGACCAGCTCTTGCACCTCCCAATTGAGCAAGTAACCTTTCTGGTCAAGTCCCTTGCCATGCAGAAAGGGCTGTTACTCAGTGGTAGGAAATCTGCTTTGTACGCAGGCAGAAGGCCCCAAGTCTCATTCCCCAGCATCTCCGGGTAGACTGGGAGAGATCCATCTAAAATCCCAAAGAGCCTCTGCCAATTAGTAGATAATACTGAGCTTGTTGGAACAATTGTTTGACTGTATAAGGCAGCTTCCTTCAAACTGGCAACTATGTGTTGGAGGAGGGAATAAGTGTGAGTTGGATCATTAACAACATCAGCTCAGCCAAGAAACATGATGCGCCAGTCCTGTGTAGCTAAAATATCCCAATCTGGGCAAATCATCACTAGCTGGGGGGTCCATTAGGTTATCCCCCTGAACTGCCATACTCATTTACCACCTTGCCTGCTTACTATTAGCCAACTCACCTTACTGCTGTCACCCCTGAACATTTGAGATTCAGTAAATATTATTCCCTGCCAAAAGGTAACTGAGGATAGCCCTGACTTCTGTGTCTCGATAATAGCTATTCAGTCTGATTTAAACAGATATTTCCAAGAGACCAATCCAATCTGATGCCCCTGAACTTGTGGACTGGAGCACAACTCATGGTCAGATTGCATACTTCTCTGCATTTTGCAATTCATTTTCAGTGTGCAAAAAGGTGGGGCAAATTTGTGTTAAGTAAAATTTGTTTAATTGACACTGAAATGGGAATGCCTGTGTATTGGTGAAAAGGTTTAACATGGAGAGATTCCATTGAAGCTAAATTAAGAGCAAGAAATGGTCTGTGAGTTCCTAAATAGGTTGATAATTAACTTTTGTTGTTTTCTGCTAGCTAACATATGAGTGTTTAACCTTAGATCACATGGGAGGCTATTGAATTGCAAATAACCATTCAAACTATAGTTGCCTTTATTTTCTTTGTTCCTAGGCTCCGTGCAGTAAGGATGTGTAAATGGCTCTGAAGGAGTGCACAGCTTTGGGGCTGTAATGCAGGAAAATTGGAGGGAGTGAGAGAGCTATGTTTCTCAGCTCTGATTATGACTTACTTTATTTCTAAGAAGATGCTAAGCCTATGCTTGGATAAGCATATGTTTTATGGAATTGCTTGGCTGTATCTTTGATATTTTTGTTATGTTTTGAAGAAAGTTCTGTAAGTAAAGATCTGAATAATATCTAATGAGTCTGGAAAATACTTCATTTCCAAAAGGAGTCAGTTTTCATGCATCCAGTTGTTTCAAGCAGCGTGATATTAATATCTGCAATAATTTGTGCACTCTTCACCCCTGGAATTCCTTGCTCTCATCAGTAATGTCTAAACTAGGGTTGCCAGACGTCCCTGTTTCCTGGGGAGAGTCCCCAGATTTGCAAATCTGTCCCCTGACAAATTGTGTCCCCAGAATGTCCCCGGATTTCATCAAATGTCCCCGGGGAAATGTGGCAGCAGCACGCTGCCCTTGGCATCCCAATGCTCATGCTCATCCCTCCCCTTTATGCCCCTTTTCTCTTTGGGGCACACCAGCCGTGCTCGGATTCTTTCACTGAAGGTGTTATTTTTTGGGGGGGAGGGGGTAGCTCCTCCAGCTCTGGCTCCCGCCTGCTTCACCATGCCCAGTCCATGATGGAGAAGCAGCCGGCTGTGAGCGCTCCTGGATCGCTCCCAGCTCCGGTGGCTCTGATCCCAGGACTTGTCCGCTGCTGCTGCTATTGCTGCTGTGCTCTCCGCTGTCAGCAGCTGGATTGCCACCGCAGAGCTTCTCTCTCTCTCCCCCCGCCCCCCCAGCAGCCCATTCTCTTACATTCCCTACTGTTGCTTTTAATTGCAGCTGACTTACTCCACCTCTCTTTCCCCTACAGTTTTGAGCCTTTCCCTTGCTCAAATTTATGAGGGGGCTTTCCCCCATGTGTTTTGTTTTTTGCCTCCCTCCTTTCTTATTTCTTTTTTTTGTGTGTGTTTGAACTAGTGGGACGAGCAGGCAAGGAGCTTTTCGTCCCCCCCTCCCCCCCGTTTGTCAAACATGCAGGCAACATAGAGCTGGCGGCAAGGAAGGAAGGCAAGCCAGTTTCAGAAGGAGGTTCAGCTGGAGGAGGAAGAGGAGCTCAGGTTTGTAGGACACTGGTGGCAGCAGGCCGCTGCTGCATCTGAGGCTGCAGAGAAAGGCTTTCCTTTCTTAGCCTGCTGATCTCTCATGAAGCTCCATGCACCAGGCTCACTCATGGCTGAGGGGGAAAGAGTGCCTCTGAGAAGCAAAGCGCTTCTCTTTCCCCCCTGTGTCGCCTGACACAACAGCCAGGCTTTCCGGCTCTTTCATTTCTCCTTTTAAAACTAGCATGAACCCGCTGTATTGTCAAGGCTGGGGGGATTTATTCCCCTCCGAAAAATATTTCTAGCTATTTGAGAGAGATAGGGTTCAGCCCTGAAACCTGAGGAATTATAATTATTAGAGAATTAATTTATTTGTACAGGTATTTATTTTCCTCCAAAGAATAAACTTTCAGCTTTTTACTGGAACTTGTCTAGGGCTTTGATTTTTTGCCAGGAGCACAGGAGTGTACAGCCTGGATCCCCATGAAAACCATGTAATTATCGATAATAAAACATATATATATATGAGTCCCCGGATTCATTGGAAAAAAACTGGTAACCATAGTCTAAACAGTATGTAACCACTCTCAAGGCTGAGCTGCAGGCAACTGTCAGGTGAGAGTCAGAAATTAAACCTGGGTTTCAGAGCTGAGAAGATTTTGTTGCTCAGGTGATATCTCATGTGCTCAGACAGGAAGTCTGTTCAGAAAGGCCCAATGTCATCGGCCAGTCATGGTGTACAGGGCAAATCTGGCATTACTCCAGTTATGGGAAGGTATTCCAAGCTGCAATTGTGATAGCTCACAGGAAAGAGCAGTTGCACAAACAAGCAAACATTCCTCAGCAGTTTCTAAACAGGGCACTAAAGAACTGCTTCTAAATAATGGTAGATGGAGGTACCAATGACGTCTCCTAAAACAAAAATGCAAAATGCAAATATGACTCTGAATGCCAGTTGCTGAGAGTGCATGTGCTCTCATGTCCTGCTTATGGTTGGCCACTGTGAAAACAGAATGCTGAACTAGAAAATAGACCTTTGGTCTGATCTTGTGATGAAGTTGGAGGTGCCACCTCAGGCCAAATATGTTAGGAAAATCAAGGAAAGCTTTCTAAAAAAAAAGGCTGAACATATGCTTATTAGAGGATTGTGTGGTGTCTGGTGCCCACTGCAACTAGTGGGGTAAAAGATAAGAAGCCCATGCAGCAGCCCATAAAGCCAGAACCAATGGCAAGCAGAACCAACTAATTCTAGTTTTGCCCCCATCCTCCAACTGGCTGAATTCTACATAGGCAAAGCGGAGATCAAGGAGGAAGAAGGTGACAGACAGTGTCATCTCCTAGGACAGACAGGTTGCTGGAGCAAACTGAGGTTGATGAGATGGTGCTCCATTTGCCCTAATGAAGCAGCCTCCAGCATCTTTGCAACAAGCCTCAAGGAGAGGGATAAAGAATGTGTAGCTCTTCAGATGCCACATCATCCCCATTGTTCTTGATCACTGGGCCATGCTGGCCAGCATTGATAGCAGTTGGCATTCAACACCATCTGGAGAACCACAGGCTAGCCATCCCTGCTGTAAGGTAGGTCAGTGTTAGGAAAGCTAAGGCTGAGAAAGACTGCCTTGCTTAAGGCTTCCTAGTAACTTCATGGTAGAGGTAGGATTTGAATCTGGGACCTCCTTATTAATAGCTCAGCCTCTTTATTCTTTATTTATTTCATAAAATTTATACACCATTTATTTTGGGAGAAAACCTCCTAGATGTTTACAAAAATAAGGTAAAACAAGGGGAGAATTACAACAGCACTTTAAAACATAAAAGCTAAAATGCTAAAACAGATATAAAATTGCCTCAGCTTCCCAAGTAACTGGATAGCCTTGTTTAAGCAAGAAAGTTAGAAGGCACCAAAAGGAGTACAGTGAAGGCACCGACTTCATATCAGTAGGCAGAGAGTTCCAAAGTGCAGGTGCTGCCACACTAAACGACTGAATTCTTGCAAATGCAGAATGGGTAATATGTGGCAGCTGTACTAGTTCCAGTTGCACCAGCTGAAGTGGACACATGCAGGGTAAGGCAATCTCGTAGGTAAATGCCTCAAGGTGTTAAATACATTTGCAGCAAATGTTTGTGAAATACCAAAGGTAGGAAGAGTTTTGATAAGTATTTCTGGGGGTGCAGAGGGAGGTACTCTGTCCACAGGTTAATTTTTACACTTGCAAGTCCAAAAGTGATCCCCACTCTTGGTCTTTAGCAAAGTCTGGTTTCGCCACACACATACACCCTTGATTTTTCCTTAAAGTGCATGGATTCTCACCAACATCCACTCTTGAAAACATTTTGTGACTGTCATGTGCATCAAACTATGCAATGTAACACTATCTTGGTTTTTATGACTCATAATCATTGTCATTAAATTAAAAGCTTACAAAGCTACATTACAAGTTTAAGGTATTAATTCATGGAACAGAGCTCAGAAAAAGCCTGAGGCCTCTGATATAATCCCCCCCCCCCCAGTTTTACAGAATCCTACGCTGTAATGAACAATGCATTATAAAACTGGATCTTCCTTGAGTATCATGAGAAGTAAATAATAAAAAGATCTGAATTCTCACCCACTCTCTAGCAAATTACATTTAGATGGCTGAAGCCTTTTCTCATTAGGAATTGACACAATCAATCCTTTTATGTGTTCGGCATACAAATTAAGAATTGTACTGTCAGAAAGCATATGGGCCCAAACACATCAGGATCTATGGTCTCTTTTTATTAGGACAGGATAGTACATTTATAGATCACTAATGAAATACTATGCAAATTTGAAAATTGACAGCAGCAACAAAAACACATTCCAAATGCTATGATTTTTTTTTCCATTTTCAAAATTTGGAATTTGACTTTGAGGAACAATTGTAGATCTAATAGGCTGTCTCCAACTAAGTTTTCCACAGAGTACAGTCTTTAAAATCGATGAACTTACGTTAGTTACGATCATGAATTTCAATGGGTTTACTCTGAGCAAGACTAGCATTGGCTACAATCCTAACCCTTCATAATAATAATAATAATAATAATAATAATAATAATAATAATAATTTTTATTTATACCCCATCCTCCCTGGCCAGAGCTGGGTTCAGGGTGGCTAACACCAGTAAAATTACAGTAAAAACATAATGGGGGGGGAATTTAAAATACAGGTTAAAATGCAATTTAAAATGCAGCCTCATTTTAAAAGTAGCCCATAGATCAAAACCATATGGGGAGGGAAACATAAGGCCAAAGGCCAGACGGAACAGCTCTGTCTTGCAGGCCCTGTAGAAAGATGTCAAGTCTTACAGGGCCCTAGTCTCTTGTGACAGAGCATTCCACCAAGTCGGGGCCAGTACTGAAAAGGCCCTGGCCCTAGTTGAGACCAATCTAACCACCTTGCGACCTGGGACCTCCAAAATGTTGCCATTTGTGGACCTTAAGGTCCTCCGTGGGGCATACCAGGAGAGGCAGTCCTGTAGGTACGTGGGTCCTAGGTCCTATGACCTTTTAAGACAGTATACCGTATTTTTCGCTCTATAAGACACACCCAACCATAAGACACACCTAGTTTTAGAGGAGGAGAACAAGAAAAAAAATATTCTCTCCCTCTCTGCACAGCGCCCCTTCAGCGAAGCACCTCTCCAGCAAAGCAAAGCTAGGAGAGCAAGAAGGATCGGTGCGCACCGACCCCTCTTGCTCTTCTGGCTTCGGGGATAGTCGCTCCCGCTGCACTCCAGAGGCTTCGTGTTGCTTTGCTGAAGCCATGGAGCCTGCATTCGCTCCATAAGACGCACACACATTTCCCCTTACTTTTTAGGTGGGGAAAAGTGTGTCTCATAGAGCGAAAAATACAGTACATATCCACTTGGCAACCCTAGAATCCATTGTTTTACTCTTTCTCTCTCCTTGTTTTTCTCATTATTTTCACACAGCACATGCTTAGACAATAGAACTCACTTCCACAGGAAGCAGTGAGGGCCACCAACTTGGATGGCTTTAAAAGAGGATTGGACAAATTACTGGAGAAGGCTATCAGTGGTTGCTAGCCATATTTGCTATGCTCTGCCTCTGTGACTGCAGTGGCGGAGTTTCATGCTCCGGAACCAGGGGTGGAGAGCAGGCTGGGGGGGTGTTCCTGCCCGCAGGGGCGTGGCACGCATCCTGGGAGTGTGGTGCACTGCCTACTGGGGCGGGGCACCCAGTGTGGGCAGGGGACAGCCGCGATGGCACCTTGGAGATCGCGCTGCTGGGGGCAGTGCACTCGCCCCATACTCCACTTCCTCCACCAGTGTGTGACTGGAGACAGCACTGAACAACAGTTGCTGGTAACCATAGAAGGGGGCAGGGCTCTTGTGCTCAAGCCCTCCTTGTGGGTTTCCCACAAGTATCTGGGTGGCTACTGCGGGAACAGGATGCTTGAACAGATATTCCAGCAGGCTCTTCTTATTTTATTACGCTATTATTCTGCCTAACAAGTAGAACTGCTCTTACTTTGTTGAAAATAGAGAGGTTTCCCCAACAGAATTCTTTCTTTCTTCACTTCCTTTTTAACTTATTGTGGACAAAACCATGTGCGCAACCCTTAAACTACAGATTTCCTTCCTACCATTTGGTGTTAGGGTATTTCCTTGCCGCAGGCTATTAAAGATTCTCAATTTTATGGCAAATTAATGGGGCAATCTGTTCTTAACAAAGAGAAAAGTGAAGGAATCTGTTCCTATCTGCATGGGGTGACAGCTCATTGCTTCAGACAAATTTTGGGGTTCTGCTGAGTCAGCCAACTGGCTTGTTATGCATAAGGTGCTCTTTAAATTTTTAATATAATTTTTGTTATGACTTTGAAGTTCTGAGAGGTTCTGGGAGTCGTTTGGCCAGATATGTCAAACCGTAAGCCATTAACAGCACTCTGCATTTTCAGCAAGTAGGAATTTGTCAGTTTAGCTTTTTCTCTTAACGGTTCCATCAAATTAACTAGAAGTACAAGATGCAAAGTGACATCTGAACAGTACGTGGATGGAGAAACCTTGCTTGCACTCAAATGGTATGCATAAATTTTCATGAAGGGGAAGATACATTTTGATGAACAGAAAATACGCACGATGCTGAAGGAAAGTACCTGGCTTATGTAAGCTCTATGGGAGAAATAATAAAAGAGTCGCCAACACGCAGAAGCGGGCTATGCTATGCTTCTAAGCTTCCCATGGGCAACTGGTTGACCAGTGTGGGAACAGAACACTGAGCTTGAAGGACCCTTGGCCTGATCCAGCAGCCAAGCTGTTCTTGTATATAGGTAGGTACCAGTAGTCATCTTCACTGAGGATCAGGCCTGATTAGAGGTGAAGATGAACTTGCCCAATTCACACTTCACACTTGTGAAACAAATCCACAATTCACACTTGTGAAACAAAGTGCAGCCAGCCTTTGAAATTTGCACTTCTCTGAATTTTGCTGTGCAGTTCTCCAGCCAAAAAAGTGAGCAAAAAAGTATCTGCTAAAGGAAAGTGTGCTTACAAATTTGCACCCCAAAATGTGTATATTCCAGAAAATGTGCAATTAAAAGACAGTGAAATGTTGTGGATGCAGAAATGTGGAGAATTGACCTCAAGGTTGGAAAAATGAGAGACTGAGAGAAATCAAAACTGATAGATTCAACTTTCCCTAGACTTGATTCACACATGCATGTTTAGCTCTCAAAGACGTAAACATCAAGTAATGTCTTTCATGTGCATGAATGGACCATCTTGGGTGTGAAGAACATTCATTATCACCTCAAATGCAATGTTTTTCATTGTAGTCTTCACTTCTACAGCATCTAGTTATCAAGTGTGCAGGAGCCAATTTATGTACTTGCATATGCAAATAAGCTCTAGATAAACAAGGACATGCAGGCCAAAATTTGGGAGGTAAAATTTACCTACATATGTGTAAATCAACCTAATCAATTTATAGAGAGATCGGGGGGCAGTTTGTAATGTTTTGCAATAAATACAATGATGCTGTACAACCAAATGATATTTTTAATTTATTGTAATGTTATTAGTTAGATTTTTTGTTGTTGCTGCTGATGTATTGTTAATTGGGAGAAGGGCAGAATTAACAATTTAAAATGTTCATTAGAAATAATGGGAGAATTCCAAAAGGAATTGCATCATCCTTTCCTTCATTCTGCCAGTGTAGTGCCAAAAAGAAGAAGCGCATATGGATTTTCAACTAGGTTTGACCAACCCATTTATACAGCACCTTCCCTTTCTTAACTGCATAGCTGTGAAGGCTTTAATCAAATCAAGGGCACTGTCTGAAGTTTAAATACATTTATGTGACAACGAGGCACTTAACTCTTACAGCCAGTTTATGATACTTGTTGACTTTACTGCTAATGATGCTATGGAACTGGAGAAGGCCATAAAAGGGGTCAACAGTTAGGATACTGACACTGACACTCTCTCTGAATTACAGTGTCCAAGAGCTGTACTTCTTTGATTTGACTCAGCATTGCAATTAAACTTTTAAAAATTTCTGAAGCAGGGATCAAAATGAAAGTGAGTGCCTTACAGTATTTGCTTGGACTTCTCCACATAGTTTTAGTTTGGGCTGAAAGAAAGTGAAATTCTTTCCTGTAGCAGATTTTCAAAAACTTGAAGAACAGCATTCCCATGCTTGCACCTCGTTTTATGTATTTTGTGTTGTCTTCTACATCTGGTCCATTTTGCTATTATTGGGATGGGGAAAATATCTGAGAAAATGGGAATTGTTGCCTTACGAATTTTCAAATATAAAACATTAGCCAAAAATATCTAATTCGGCAGGTAGAAACTTCTGCCAAAATTTAATTTTAAATCCCCTGGAGGTAGGAATGTTCACTTTTTTTCAGATCTAGTTGAGCACCATTATTTCTCTCATCCATTTTTCTAAAAAAAATTCTGTAGCATTTCTCTCTGCTTAGTACTTCACATTATTGGACTAGTCGCATAAGTGATCTCAACCAATGAAAGATCCACCTGTAATCAATCTGATGTAGGGAGAGGAGAGGAATTCATTGGTCAAGCCTACCTGATGCACAACCCCTGGACTGATGTGTGGCTCAGAACGCATCCCACCAGAAAAACTGCACTCAACTAAATATTTGATTGGAGGCTGGTGCATAAGGGCACATTGGGTGCTCCCACACCAAGCACATTCTGTCCTCAACCAGTCCCTGCTACCCTCTTTTCTTCTGTCTAGTACAAGAGGTGGCTCTGCCTGACAGCTTCTTCCTCAGTCCTAGTGTTGCCCTTGTAGAACTTAACAGGGAGAAGGATTGAATGAGTCCATTCCAGTTCACTTTATTCTTTGTCTCCCTGCATTCCACCCTTCCAATCTCATTGGGCACTAGCTGTCACTAGCAGACTTCATTTAAACAGTTAAGTGGTGCTCGGGGCAGCTAGCAAGCGGGGCTACTGATGTGCTTTAAAATGTATTTCCTGTGTCCCTTAAATAGTCGATAATGGCTTAGAATGCCCAGCAAAGCTCTATACAGCTAATGCAGCAGCCAACTTTCTCTATACATGGTAGGTGTCAGGGAACTGCCATCGGAGCCAGGAGTGGTGGCAAGGCTCCCAAACGATGCCGGAGAAGGGCCCAGCAGGGAGAGAGGAGACTCATCGGCCGGGGAAGGAAATCAGCGTGACACCAGGGAGAAAGGGGGGCAGAGGAGGGCTTCGGAGAGATGGCTCCAGGACTCTTCGCCAGAGACCAGCAGGGAGAGCACGGGTCCTCCGCTGCCCACACCCACCCTGCGCAGAAGACTTCCGCGCAGGGAGGCTAGGCGGAGACTTGGCGTCAAAGAACTTTTATGCTGGAAGAAGTTCAGGAAATGCCCACTGACGGATTCTGCCAGTGACTGACACAGCCGCGGAGTCAGGGCTGTCCAGCCAGGGAAAGGTTTAACCAGGCAACCTTGCCAAGAGTGGCGGCAACTTACGCACGAGCAACCCCAATTTCCATTACAGTAGGCATATCAGAACCATCACCCCATTTGTGGTTCCAGTTTTGAAAATGGGTACTTTCAGCCAAACTTTCTAGCTGCTATAAGCTCCTTTTAAACCTTTAAGGTACAATGGGGAAAAGGTTTTAAAATGCATAAGCTGTTATCTTTTTAAAAAGAAAGAAAGGTAAGTGATAACTTAAAAGGCAGTCCTTGGACCACTTCAAAATCTCAGGGAAGGAGGAGTTTCAGGATTTTATGCAGATTTCTTTTTGAACAACTCCTCCCTCCCAAAATAGGAAGTGAGTTGAATAAACTGGAATTGACCAGATCCTTCCACCTGTAGTCTGATGCCACAGAACAATACCACAAATCAGATTTGGATACATGATATTCCTCAGAACAAATGAGTTCAGTTCAGAATGAGGACAACATGAGGCCATTGCTTCCTGGATTAGAGTGGTCATCTAGGCAATCAGGAATCATACAGAGAATTAGCTGACAACATGGGACTATAGCTCACTGTATTTGCCTATGGTGATGTCACTGAGGGCAAATGAAGCTTAGCTGAGAGTGAGAACAACTTAAGAAAAAAATGTTTTCATATTGAGTGTCAAAAAATAATCATCTTTCAGCAATGATGAACATGTCCTATTTTGCATGCCGATAGACAAAGCAGAAAGAGAAATTTTTAATCCTGATATTCAGTGAAGAAAGCTCTCTGGTTGCGGTAACAGGAAAGGCAAAGTAATTTCTGATTTCTGATGAGGTTTGCATTGAGGTGAAAGGCAACCTTCCTAATATTGATTTCAGCAAATTGCAAAAACCCATTACATATGCTGAACGGTGCCAAACGGTCTGCATTTACATTAAACAAATATTTGGGGACAGACAAACATCAGAAACCACAAATGTATGTGACAATCTCCTAACAGATTGCTAATGTGCATTAAAAGTCTGGAACAATTACTTTGGATTTCAGGCCCACAGCTTGCAAAAATCACAGAAGATTGAGTGCCCCATGCTATCACTATCCTTTTGTGGGTTTTTGGCTATTCCTGTCACATAGCGGTGGTCAATTCCAAGCGCTTCAGTTGCTAGCAACCTCAAGGAAATACAAGGTCAAAAGCAAAGGTTAGGAGTAAATCAGTTCTGTTAAAACGGTGATGAGTCATGCCCTGTTTATTCATAAATCGCAGAGCCCAGACCAGAAGAGCAATGAGCTACTCTGGCTGCAGAATGATGCACCCCTGAAGGACCACATATAGAAAATCATCTTGGTTGCCTGCGTATCTGATATTAATGACAAACATGTGATTATCTGCAAAATAGGGAGGTTTCATCAGGATTAAGCTGGTTTGACTTTTGTGTTCCATTATTTATGGGACCCAACTACTTTAAAAAACAACAACAACAACAACAACAACAACTATAGCCACAATATGTATCTCGCTGGCATCACAGGAAACAAAAGAGTTTCATACAAAGATGTGCTCTCCTAAGCTCACATTCCCAGCATGTTTGTACTCCTGTCCCAGTGACGTCTATACTGGCTTGGTCATATCCACAGAATGGAAAATTACAGGATCCCCAAGGATGTGCTCCACAGGGATCTGGCTTCAGGCACCAGACATATTGGCAGACCAAAACTGCATTACAAAAATGTCTGCAAATGTGACATGAAGGCTGGCAACATTAACCCCACTGTGTGGGAATCCCTTGCAGGTGAATGCTGTGCCTTGAAACAGACAGGTCATGTATTTACAGCAGTGACCAGAGGAGGAAAGACCACTGGGAGAAGTGCAGAGAGAAGAATGCTATGGTACATCTGTAGCAGCACAACCAGACATCTTCATCTGCCCCAGCTGCAACAAAAGATGTTTCTTATCCCTGGACAACCTTATTGCTGGACTGCAACTCCTATAATCCATTATCATTCACAATGCTGGCTGGGACTGATGGGAGCTACACCCCAACATCTGTAGCTGTAGTGCAACAACATCTGTGGCCACCATGTTGACTACCCTTCTTCTATGGTTAAGAATGGATGGGTGACAATATGCCCAATAAAATATTTGTTTTATTGAAATGGCACCCTTGTCTTGCATTGCCAATTATTGTATGTGAGACTGCAGGGTACATCAAGAGAGATCACAGGAGAAATGATTTTTATAAAATAAACTAGTTTGGACCTCTTATAAGAGTGACAGCTTTCACATTTCACTGACAGCCATTTAAAACTACTTTTGAAAACTGCCTTAGAAAGTTTTTCGGAGGAAATATCATAATCCATTTGACTCATAAATTTGATGGAAACGTGCCTCTCTAAGTGCACATTTTATGTCTTGTCTTTTGTAATGGATCAAAACCAGATGCCAGACGGTTATTACATTTATATATTTGTGTGTCTGGTATGGATTAGTGACAAATAGCACAGATAAATTGTACTCAGAAATGTTTGAAAGGGGTTATGTAGCCTTCAAATTTGGGTGTGTGTTTGCATGTGTTTTCCAAGGCTGTACACCTAAACGCTTCTCTGCAAATGCCCTTAAGTATCTTTTGTTATGATGTCTGACAGCTGATATATGCGTATAGCAAAGCTATGTTCCATGTTGAAAATACTCCTAATTATAAAGCTCCTTCAGCTGTACAGAATCTGGAGGAAAATGTTTATTTATGATATTTCTATCTGTTCCTTTTTCCAGCAAGTTCTGGCATAACTCTACCCACTGCCAGGTAGGTTAAACTGAGTGTTATTCTCTTTTGAGCAATAGCCTCTGAAGCAGATGGTTCATTTTTGGGCAAATGGAACAAGTGAAGCAGCACCTGACCAGGATTCAATGGCATTTTGGACAGCTCCATGGAAAGCTCAGGTTGGAGACTCCATAACAGCAAAGCTCAAATGTTTCAGCAACAGTTTCAATCTATTGATCAGGGAGGGGGAGATTCACATCCCGTTAAGACAGTGGGCTCTACCAACCCCAAAGCTATGTTTGTTTTGATATTTATATTTATATTTATATTGCTGGGTCCTAGCTTCCTACCTTCTTCCTCTTGCTAGCAGACTCTGCCAGCTAATCCATATTGGTTATGAGGACATTTCTCTTCTAGGGGAATGGCTGTGGCTCAGTGGTAGAGTACATGCTTTGCATGCAACAGATCCTGAGCTTAATCCCTGACATCTCAGTAGGTCTGTGAAAGATATCCACCTGAAACCCTGGAGACCCATTGCTTGTCAGTGTCAGCCCTACTGAGCTAGATGGAATCTTCATTTGGAACACTGGAAAACTTCACCTGGAATACTGTGTACTCTTCTGGTCACCCCACCTCATAAAGGATAGGGAAAAGTGAGGCAGATTGATACAGAAAAATGCAATCTAATATTTTATGTAACAAAAATGCTTGATGCATGGCATAACTAATCAATATTATAGTAGCATTCAAAAGAACCATTAAAATTAGAAGATGATGAGAATATAATGACTTCAGTAAAAATAGGGGGGGGTTGTATCATTCTGCCCCACCTACGGGGCACTTTGATACATTGGACAGGGCACTTTGATACAAAGCATAAATTGTATGAGAATGGTAATTATTTGCAAAAAATAATAATGAAAAAACAATTTTTATTGTGAGAGATCATAGCCTTACAATTTGTTACTTAAAATCTAAATTACATATCAAAACTAACAGTGTTTCACACATATCATAGACTTTATGACAGGTTTTCTTAATGAAACATCAAAACTTATATTAATCTTTCCTCAAACACCTATCCATTTAAAAAAAAACTTTGGAAAAACTTAAAAAGTATAAGAACTCACATTAGGTAGTCAAAAAATAGTAATTTAAACAAAATGCTTATAAAAAGTAAGATAATTACTTAACGTTTAGCTTCTATTGCACATTATATCCACTTAAGTGAATAGAAAAAGTATAAAGAGATGATGTTCCAGCTGTGCCCTTTGGGAAATTTGGTTTTGGCAAAGGCAAAACAACATCCTTGAAATCAATGCTTGCCTTATCTTCTACAATGGGGAAGACAAACATACAAGATCCTGGTTTTTTCCTGAGGTATGACACTTGATAATCGATCATATTATATTTAGAAATGACTTTGGCCACGTAGTAAACAACAGTCTTTTTTTCTTTTCAAATTTAATGAGTTTAGAGATTTCATGCAAACTTGTATATTGGGGCACTATTGTACACTAGCGGGGCACTTTTATATGTATCAATGTGCCCCATGTCTTAGTGTATCAAAGTGCCCCAACGGACATTTTCAAAAAAGCTAACAATTATGAATAAATCAACTGAACTTATTTAAAAATCATGTGTAGTCCTGATTACTGAGTGGAATAACTTACCTTTGGTATTTTTAAATCTTAACTAAATGACATAAAACAATGTTGGAATACTTTTACATTTCACATAATTTTTTAGTTGGCCATGCTAAAAACACACCTACTCTCGTCAAACGCCAACGGCTAACTGGCGGGTGGCACAGTCGCAACTGTTGTACTCACACATGTATAGACACGGTTTAGTGATGTCGCGACACAAATAACATTTCTCAATATTTAAATATTGTTGGTGTATCAATGTGCCCCGTGCATCAATGTGCCCCGCTTCCCCCCTAAAGTAGAGCTGGAAAATGTTCAGAAAAGGGCAACCCAAATGGTCAAGGGCAACTTCTTCATGAGGAAAAGTTCCAGCGCTCAGGGGTTTTTAGTTTAGAGAAAGGTGAGTAAGAGGTGGCAAAATATGTGTATAAGTTTATGCATGGCATAAAGAAACTGGGTAGAGAAAAAATGTTCAAGCAGTCTACTAGGTCTACTATCGATGTCTGTCCTGCCCTTTATACAATTATTTCTGGCACTTCAATTGGTGCCAGGTGGATGAATCTGAAATAGCAGGTTTTAATCCTCCACAATCCCCTTGATGTAGCTCAACTCCTAGGCCACTGTGGGAAACTGCAGATCACAGACCTGGCTGCCCAATACTAATCAGAGTGCTTTGGCTCAATGTTGCAACCATAGCTGGGAAGGGAAATCATTCCTGGGAGCCTCTGGGATTTTGCCAGGCCACACACTCCACCTGCTTGCAGGTTTGCCACAGGAATCTGTTAGCCACCGTTGAGAATAGGAGGTTGAACTTGACCTAACCCAGAAGACTCTTCTTATGTTCTTACTGAGTGTTTTAATTTTGTGATAGTGCCTCTTCCTTGCTGGATGCTTTTGTCTGGCTGGAATGAAACCTATGTACAAAAGCAAGAGCCACTTTCATTGCTCTGACCACTTTGGCCTCTGACCCCACCATATGCATGCTGCCCAATGAGAGAATGTAGCATCTCGTATTTAAAAAGGCCAGTGCAAAAGGCCCACTGACATAGGAAAGGGCCACCCAAAGAGCACTTTGCCAATGACTCTCTCAAATCAAATTTGACAAGTGGATGCACCTGCAAAGTATGGAGAAGGAAAAACTGCTATCTGTTAGCAAGGTGTCCCTTTTCTCCACTTCTCAATGTCTGGAAGAAACATATAAATAAGATTTTGCATCCTCCTGCATTATTACTCTTTTAAATATATATATACTTTCTATTCTCTGAGTAACCCTCTATTAACATAAGATTTCATGGCTCCCAGTCCTCTCAAATTGCAGAGCTTCTGCTTCCTATCATGCTATTTGCATGTCAATATTCATCTGAGATATCTAGTCTGACATTATTTTACCAGCGGCACAAATCTAATTTTAGTCCACTGTGCATATTAATGCACACACCTGTATATATATACCTCCAAGTGATGTGTACCAGGTAGAATTAGCCATCACCAGGGCAACAAATCTTAGCAACTTCCTTCCTAGCAATCGTGTCTTCAGAAAGAGGGCTTATAGTATAATTTACCTGAGTCAACATGTGTATTTATATCTGCTTCTTGCTCTGAAACATGTGCATCTCAAATTCAGTGCTGGAAGGTATCTGGATGTGATGCTACAGATACACCATGGTGTTTCTTCTTCTCCCAGTGGTTATTCCTCCTCTGGTCACTGCTGTGTATACAAACCTGACTGTCTGTCTCAAGACACTGCAATTGTCTGCAATGGATTCCCATAGGGTGGGGTTAATGTTGCCTGCCTTCACGTCATGCTTCTATACATCTTTGTAATGCAGAGTTTGGTCTGCCAACAGGCCTAGTGCTTGAAGCATGTCCTTGGAGAGTATGCCATATTCCATTCTGAAGATATGACCAAGCCAACCTAGACATCACTGAGACAGAAATGTCAACATGCTTTGAATTTGGGCTTGGGAGAGCACATCTTTATTTTAGACTCTGCCTGCCATGTGATGCCCAAAATCTTCCTGACACAGCACATATTTACAGCAACATTATTTCTCTCTTTCTAATCTTTTTTGAAGCCAGTGCAAAAAGAGCCACTTTATGTGTCACAAAGCCATTAGTGTCACTCAAAAGAAATAATATTCTTTCTACCATGGTATTCCTGTTTCCATATGTCAACAAAGGTTTCGGAAATCTCTCTCTTGGATCATTATGGTTGGCATCTGTCTGCTGGAAGACAATGGAGGAATGTGCCTTTGGGGATTGGAAGGTTATAGTGCCTGCTGTGGCTATAGAGACCAAAATGGGAGAGACATGTTTTGTTGCAGCTGGGGCAGATGAAGGTGACCAGTTTTGCTGCTGCAGATGCACCATGGCATTTCTTCTCTCTGCGTTCCTTGCAGTGCTCATTCATCCTCTGGTCACTGCTGTGGATACAGTGGTGCCCCGCAAGACGAATGCCTCGTAAGACGAAAAACTCGCTAGACGAAAGAGTTTTTCGTTTTTCGATGTGCTTCGCAAGACAAATTTCCCTATGGGCTTGCTTCGCAAGACGAAAACGTCTTGCAAGCTTGTTTCCTTTTTCGTAAAACCGTTAATACCCAGGGTGCATTGCTTGAAGAGGTGCAGTTGCGACTTGAACTTCGAGGAGCAACACATAGCACGCGGTGTGGTAGCCTTTTTTGAGGTTTTTGAGGACTTTGGTGCTTTTTGAAGCTTTTCCAAAACTTCTTTTGCATCCATTTGGTAAGTTAATCTTTTAAAACTTTTTTGGGGTTTTTTGGATTTTGGGTTGGGGTGTTTGGAATTCAAGGACTTGGTGTTGGGAAGGGGTTGCAAGAATCTGGGAGCTTGTGTGGTTTTTTCCTGCATTTTTATGATTTTCTGTGACCATTGGGCCATGTTGTTGTTTTTTTTAAATTTTCTGGGTTTGAATTTCTGTGTGGTGGCTGGCTGGGGGAACAGTTGGGGAGAGGTTTGCAAGAATCTGGGAGCTTGTGTGGGTTTTTTTGAATTTTTATGATTTTCTGTGAACATTGGGCCATGTTGTTGTTTTTAAAAAAAATTCTGGGTTTGAATTTCTGTGTGGTGGCTGGCTGGGGGAACAGTTGAGGAGGGGTTTGAAAGAATCTGGGAGCTTGTGTGGTTTTTTTTTTAATTTTTATGATTTTCTGTGACCATTGGGCCACTCTGCTGTTGTTTAAAAAAAAATTCTGGATTTTAATTTCTGTGTGGTGGCTGGCTGGGGGAACAGTTGAGGAGGGGTTTGAAAGAATCTGGGAGCTTGTGTGGGGTTTTTTTTGAATTTTTATGATTTTCTGTGACCATTGGGCCATGTTGTTTTTTTAAAAAAAATATTCTGGATTTGAATTTGTGTGTGGTGGCTGGCTGGGGGAACAGTTGGGGAGGGGTTTGCAACAGTTGGGGAGGGGTTTGCAATTTCTGTGTGGTGGGTGGGTGGCTGGGGGAACAAGTTGAGGTTTTTGAAGACTTTGGTGATTTTTAAAGCTTTTCCAAAACCTCTTTTGCAGCCATTTGAGGATTTTGAAGACTTTGGTGATTTGCAGCCATTTCGTAAGTTAAACTTTTAAAACTTTTTGGGGGTTTTTTGGATTTTGGGTTGGGGTGTTTGGAATTCAAGGACTTGGTTCTGGGTTTGATTTTCTGTGTGGTGGGTGGCTGGGTGCTTTTGAATTTTTTGGAAGTGAAGCACTGATTTTTTTTTATCTTTTTCTGAGTTTACGAAGGTAGGAGCTGTGCTGCCATGGGACCCAAGAAGACTGCTGCTGCAGAGGCCGGCGAGAGGAAGAAGGAGAAGGTGACGCTGGAAATGAAGAAGGAGATCATCCGGAAGCACGACGGTGGAATGCGTGTGACAGACCTCGCCAGGGAGTACGGCAGGAATCCATCGACCATCAGGACCATCCTGAAGATGAGGGAGAAGATCCTTGCGATGGATGCAGCCACGGGAGTCACCAGGATCATGAAGAACCACCCAGCTGTTCTGGAGGAGGTCGAGAAGTTGCTGCTCATCTGGTTAGAAGAGAAGCAGCGTGCAGGGGACATAGTGACTGAGGCCGTCATTTGTGAGAAGGCCAAGGCCTTGCACGCAGACCTCGTCTGGGAACAGCCAGGAACCTCAGGCGAGCCAGAAGTCTTCAAGGCAAGCAGAGGTTGGTTTGACCGGTTCAAAACAAGATCTGGAATCCACAGTGTGGTCAGGCATGGAGAGGCTGCTAGTTCTGATGTTCCTGCGGCTGAAGACTTTGCAGCGGAGTTCCTGGAGGTTGTGAAGACGGAGGGCTACGTTCCACAGCAGGTCTTCAACTGCGACGAGACTGGGCTGTTTTGGAAGAGGATGCCCAAAAGGACTTTCATCACTCAGGAGGAGGCCAAGTTGCCTGGCCACAAGCCCATGAAGGACCGTCTGACCCTGCTCTTCTGTGCCAATGCAAGCGGCGACCTGAAGATCAAGCCCCTGCTGGTGTACCACTCGGAGAACCCACGGGCCTTCAAGAAACACAAGGTCGACAAGGAGCAGCTGAGTGTTATGTGGCGATCCAACAGCAAGGCTTGGGTCACACGTGTGCTGTTTGTGGACTGGGTCAATCTTGCTTTTGGCCCTGCTGTCAAACAGTACCTACTGGACAACGACCTGCCGCTGAAGGCTTTGCTTCTGATGGATAATGCTCCTGCTCATCCTAAAGGCCTTGAGGAGGACTTGTTGGAGGAGTTCAGCTTCATCAGCATCATGTTCCTGCCGCCTAACACCACGCCACTGCTCCAGGCGATGGATCAGCAGGTCATCGCCAATTTCAAAAAACTCTACACCAAGGAGCTTTTCAGGCGATGCTTCGAGGTGACTGACTGCACCACCATCACCCTGCGGGAATTCTGGAAGGACCACTTCGACATCATCACCTGCTTGAAGATGATCATCACAGCCTGGGACGGGATCAGCCAGAGAAATTTGAATTGCGCTTGGCGCAGCCTGTGGCCGGACTGTGTGGCACCAAGTGACTCTGATGCACCAGAGTCAACAGTGGTGCAGGACATTGTTGCCTTGGGGAGGACCATGGGACTGGAGGTCACAGAGGAGGACGTCAGCGAGCTGGTGGAGGAGCACGACCACGAGCTGACCACCCAGGAGCTGGTCGAACTGCAGGCAGAGGCTGCGCAGGAGCAGGCCTCGCTGGAAGAGGAGGAAGCAACTGAGGAACGGCTGTCCTCCAAAGAACTGAGGGACATTTGCCAGAAGTGGAAGGATGTGCAGGCTTTTGCACAGTGGCACCACCCTAACAAGCACGTGATACATGACCTTGTGAACACTTTTGATACGACGGTCATGTCGCCTTTCAGGGAGGTGCTGAAAAGGCGGATGAAGCAGCAGACCATGGACAGGTTCTTCAGCAAGAAGCAAAGAGTGGAAGAGGAACCTTCTTCGAGTGGTCCCCCAGAGTCTTAGAAAATGTACGGTACACTTTGTTGATTTTTAAATGTTTTTCTGTCATGTTTAGAAACTTAATTTATTGTTCTTTCAATTTTTGAACTGCTCTTTACAGTATGTGTGACTTTAAAGAGCACTTAATAAACTCTTGTTGTACCAAATTTGGCTTTGTTTGGACTTTTTTTGACCATAGGAACACATTAATTGAATTTCAATGCATTCCTATGGGATTTCGTGCTTCGCAAGACGAAAAATTTGCTAGACGAAAAAGCTCGCAGAACGAATTAATTTCGTCTTGCGAGGCACCACTGTACATGACATGATTGTCTGTCTCCAGGCACTGTGCTTGTCTGCAAGGATTCCCACATGACAGGGTTAATGTTGCCAGCCTTCACAGCACATACACTTCTTTGTAATGCAGAGTTGGTCTGCCAACAGGCCTGGTTCCTGAATGCAGAGTTGGTCTGCCAACAGGCCTGGTTCCTGAATGCAGAGTTGGTCTGCCAACAGGCCTGTTTCCCCATAGAAGACATCCTTGCGATCCTGCTATCTTCCATTCTGTGGACATGACCAAGCCAGCCTAGATGTTGCTGAAACAGGAGTGTGAACATGATGGCAATGTGATGCCCAGCATCTTCCTGACACAGAACATGTGGAAGGCATTGAGGTGTTGCTCTTGGCAGGTATAAGTTGCCCATGGCACATTTCCATAAAGCAACATGCTCAACACGCAAGCCTGTTAGACCTTCATATTGGTATTAGACATTATTAACAGATAGTAATTTATTCCAACAAATATTTCCCACAAATACAGACTGGGTCTTTATAAGCGACCTTGTTATAGCCACCATCCAGGACTGCAGCTGGCATCTCTGGAAACTACAGCTCAATAAAAGCATTTCTTAGGGAAACAGTCATGAGTTTCATGAAATAACTGGCTCTAAGAGAAAATACCACAGACAAAATTTGGAGTTCCTATTTAGTTTAATGTCCCTTCTGTTGTCTATCCAGAAATGCAAGTCCCTTAATTGTCTCTTGTTCATGACCAAGGCAACATTCAGCTCTGGGAAATAATAACTGTCTAAAAGATTTTGAAGAGTTGATTTCCAGAATTGGTTATTACCCAATTCCACCTAGCACAATTAAGGAAAACAGTCATCTGATGATGTTGCAATTCATCTGATATATCTTAACTAAGCAAACTCTGTTCTAGCCTTAATTGATGGCCATACAGATTATGTGCATAATACAGCTGCAGAAATTCCTGATAGAAGGGTGGATGCCAGGTTGTAGTGTTTTAAGAAAGTTCAAGAAAGTTAAAAAATGTTACCATTTTTATACAAAGTTTGGGTTGCTATTCAGAGCTTTCACATGTTTAGTGATATTTTCTATTAGCATCACTATCCTTTGTGCCTCCATAGAAAAAGTTGCAGATGTTTCAGGGTTTTCCAGTTCTGTGCTATAAGTTGTCATGCAGCTACAAAAAGGAACATAATCAATTACTTATACTTTAAATTGCTAGCTAGGGGTGATGGGAGTTGTAGTCCATACAGCTGGAGACCCAATTTTAGGGAACCCTGATGTTGATAATACTGATCTAGATGGGCCAATGGTCTGACTCAGGATAATGCTGAACTACAGTCTATTCCCATTTGAGCCAAGTAGTTTTGGATCTTACTTGCTGGCTGCTCTGGTTCGCCAGAAGCGGCTTAGTCATGCTGGCCACATGTACGCCGGCTCCCTCGGCCTGTAAAGCGAGATGAGCGCTACAACCCCAGAGTCGGCCACGATTGGACCTAATGGTCAGGGGTCCCTTTACCTTTTATACTTTCTGTATCCGCAAAATGATGAAAACTTTCTCATGTTTAGCAATCCATTTGATATATTCATCAGCATCCACTCTTCTTTTCTTTCTCTCCCCTCACTCTCTTTCTGTCTGTCTCTATCCCTGTCCCTGTCTCAATAGCATTTGCATTCTGAATGCCTTTTTAGCATCATTGGTTGGTGGACCGCTCCTTCTCCATTTTTCTCATTTCCTGCAGCCAGGCTCTAATTTATCTTAAATGCTTCTTTTCCTACCTTTTTTTGGGTGTGTGTTTTGAACTTGTTTATTTATTTCCAGGTCCACTTAGCAACCTGGACTTGCCTGATGCTATGCTTTGCTCTCTGCTGTCCCCTGCTGCCTTTCACTGAAGCATTGGCAGAGAGAGACCAGGAATGCTTTCAGAAGGGTTACTAAGGCTGGAGCAAAACATGGAAGGAGACGTGTGGGGCTGTTTCCAAAAGCAGTAGCTAGCAACATCTGGAAGTGTGATCACTGCTAGCAAAAACAATTAAAAAAGAGCAGAGAAGTCCACAGTCAGGGCCAACCAAAGCCATTATGTTGCCTGAAGCAAAGGGTGTGATTGCACCTCTCTCATTTTGTGTGCAGAAGCCAACAGGACTGGAAGCTGGCTCTTACTTCAACAGTGGCTATGAAAGGGGGTCTTCTACTGTATCTGAGCATAGCTGGCCACTAGGGGTTCATGAACAACATGTGGCACACACAGTTCTGATCTCCATCTGAGGAAGCTGTCTCACTCTGTCTAATAGTAGCACCAGCCAAGCTCCTGGTGCAATGATAGAAAGTCATGCATTTTTATTCCACCACCAGATAGACTAGGAGAAAATCTCTGCTTCAAAGGCATGCTGAAAGAGGAAAGTTTTCAACAGGCACCAAAGTGACAAAAAAAGTGCCAAGGTGAATCTTGTCATAGTTACTCAATAGCAGAGGCAAACATTTTGGCATATGTGTAGAGACACCCTTGTTTCATATTAACTGTGCATGTTCCAGTTGAAAACAGTCTGTAAAGCTCCCTCACCAGTGAGGTTGTGTCCTGTGTCTTATCTCCTATCTGCCTATCTGCCTGAAGGTTATGTTCTACCTCCACTTTGACAGCATGCCTCTTAATATCAGTTGCTTGGAATAACAAGTGGGGATAGTTTGCTGTTAATAATGTGTGTGTGTGTGTGTGTGTGTGTGTGTGTGTGTGTTAATTTATATCCCACCCATCTGGTTAGGTTTCCCCATCCACTCTGGGTGGCTTACAACATACAGTATATAAAAACACAACAAAATATCAAACATTTTAAAAAAAACATATGCAAGCAACAAACAAACCAATAAATCAATAGAAACAAACAAACAAACAAACAAACAACAACAACTATAACAAAAGAGTTTACTTTTATACCCAAATTTAAGTAACCTAACCGCCAACCCCAACTAAACATTAACCAACACCAACCCTACAAAAAACAGAGGAACCAAAATTAGGACCATTTAAAACATATTAAAAACATTTTAGTCCGTTGCCCCAACCTAAGAGTTGTTCTATCAATGTCCCTCCAGCTTCCCAAGAGCCTCTTTTAGCTGCTCTGGGTGAGTCTGGGCCCCGCCCCTAGGCTAGGTTGAAATGGGTCTTGCAGCAGAAAGTGGTCTTCCAGCACTCACAGCAGCAGCAGTTGTTGTTGTTGTTTCTGTACTATCCTTCATCTGAGGATCAAAGTGCAGTTTATAATATAAAACCACAAAAATACATGACATAGTAACAAATGCAAATAATACACCCACACAGTTTAGAAGTCCATAGATTGTTTAATTAGCCAAGGGACTGGGAGAAGAGGAATGCTTTTGCCTGGCACCTAAAGATATGTAACGAAGGAACCAGGCAAGACTTCCTGGGAAGAGTGCACCACAAAACGAAGCCACTGCAGAAACGGGTCATTCTTGTATTGCTGCCCTCCAGACCTCTTGTGGAGGAGGCACATGAAGAAGGCCCTCAGATGATGATCATGTTCTGCTTATGGGCTGTCCAGAGGCATTTGGCCGATCACTGGTTAAACACTCCACTTTAACCAGGCCTTTGGCTGATTGACATTCAATACTCTTAATAAATGTGTTGGGGATGGGAGATTATTGATCTATTTTTGTTTTTATTATGTATCTATGCTTTTTTATATTGTGATTGTATCTTGTAAACTGCCCTGAGACCTGTGGGTACAGGGAAGTATTAAAAATTAATTAATTAATTAATATTAATAACGACTGTGTGAATAGGATGCTAGATTAAGTTCAGCCTTTGACCTGGTACAACAGGGCTCTTCTGGGGTTTGTTTGTTTTCCTTTCTTTCTCTCTCTCTCTCTCTTTCTCAAATGTTGGTGTTAGGTGGTAGAATAATGTAAACTGCAGTTGCTCGAAACTCATCGCCAGTGTTAATTTCTCACTCTAGTACACACTGACATAACAGAAGTGTCAACGCATTTGAACTAGCATTTGATATTAATTGGGATTTAACTGTAAACTGTAGTTTTAATTTCACATAAACTAGCATCTGTGCACTTAATTACATAAGCTAATGATCTATCCAAAGTATGTACAAGGTGCTATGGTTCAATGAATAAATGATAAGACATTTGGAACAATGTACCGTAATCTGTGTTTTTTCTTTACTACTGGAATAAAAAGAGCAACATCTCACTGCAGAAACATAGGAACTTCTCCAGCACAAGCTATGGTGTAAGCAAGAGATGCAGTCTAAACTAGGGATGCTTCTAAAATTCTGCTCAACTAAAGGGCTGTGGCTCCGTGGACAAGCTTCTGCTTTGCATGCAAAAGGTCCCATGTTAAATTCCTGGCATATTCATGCTGAGTCAGCTGATTAGCCAGTCTAGTTCAGTGTTGATTACACTGACTAGCTATGGCTGCTCCCCACATTGGTTGGTCCTTCGTTGAGCCTTACTCATTAACTCATCCTTCTCATAGCTGAGGTCCATAATCATCCAAATGCTTGGTTTTACAAACATATCTAGCTCTCAGGTATATTTAAAGTTAAGCACTTCAGCAAAAATAAGTGTTCTCCCCCTCTCCTATATGTAATTAACACTTTTAATGGAGGTGCAACATAAACACACACAGCACCTCCTCTTTATCAGCTGTGAATTACAGTTGTTGTTGTTGCTGCTGTTGTCTTTGCATCTTCCATTGACGTAGCAAATGAGAGTTGGCAAATAAGTGAAGGGTCAATTTTCTTTGTTGTTTAAGCCTTAGGAAAAGTGCAGAGGAAAGGCAGCCCATTGAAACCCTAATGAGCACTGCACTGAATTAATAACTTTTCCCTCTTCCCCTCTAGAATTAATTCATGGCTTACACTGACATTAACTCTTCCTCGAAAATCCCATTTGCATTATATAATGCCCTGACATTATCCCGCTGGCAACAGATGCTCTTCTTCTCCTGGAAAAAATGAAAGGAGTCAATTGTTTTTTAATGTGATTTTTTTTTAAAAAAAAAGGATTTGAAAATAGATTTATAAGTCAAACTGAATATTCATATGCCACTTTGTTTGAAGAGCAAATCTGATTCAGGCATTAAGGTGTCATCCAATGTTTAAGACAGAGATGGGAGTCATTTGACAGGACACAGTTCAACAAAACATTTAAGCAGCAATGATGCCTTGTTGAACATAAAAGTGTGCTTTAAAGCTCATGTGGTTGAATGAGAGGCAATTCCTTCTTGGGGAAAAAACCTCCCTACTTTTGGAGTTTATAACTGCATCACTAAAAATGTGTGCATCCCAAAATGACAGGATTTGAAACCACAGTGAGTCTTGACCTGCTGATCTGTGGACTGTCAAGCAAGTGTTTGATCTATGCATCACCACAGGGGAACTGTAGGGAGATCAACAACCTAAGAAGCCTTTTTGTACCAATAGGGCAGAGTGATCCATTACAAAAGCTTCTGGATCAAGCAACTAGAATATCTAGTCAGGTCTGGACCATGGACAGCAGTTTGAGGGGAATCGATAGCCAAGCCAGAATACAAGCCAGAAATCAGGACTAAAGAACAAGTCATGACCAAAAGGAAGCCAAGGGACAAGTCCCAGGAGGAAATTCAGGAACACCCCAGAGCTCAGGAATGTCATGTTGCTTGAACAAGGCTCAACTAGAACAGGAAGTCCTTTATACTCCTTCCTGCCAAGAAGAAGACAATGGCCAGACAGGGTGAGCAAGGTCAGGTATTTTTGTGAAAATGTTGTCATCTGCAATTCAATGGTTCACCATGTGGGGCAGTTACACACAGATCCCACAATTCCAAGACATTTCTACACTACAGATTGCCTTCAGCCTAGTACACCTGCTGCCCACACCTCGTTTTGATGGCCATGGCTAACTTTGACCCTTTTCTTTCAATGAGTCAATGAGTAAAACAAAGAAAGCTGCCCTATGCTAATTGAGACCTATTAGTTCATCTAGCTTGTTGTTGTTGTTTAGTCGTTTAGTCGTGTCCGACTCTTTGTGACCCCATGGACCAGAGCACGCCAGGCACCTCTGTCCTCCACTACCTCCCGCAGTTTGGTCAGACTCATGCTGGTAGCTTCAAGAACACTGTCCAACCATCTCGTCCTCTGTCGTCCCCTTCTCCTTGTGCCCTCCGTCTTTCCCAACATCAGGGTCTTTTCCAGGGAGTCTTCTCTTCTCATGAGGTGGCCAAAGTATTGGAGCCTAAGCTTCATTATCTGTCCTTCCAGAGAGCACTCAGGGCTGATTTCCTTAAGAATGGATAGGTTTGATCTTCTTGCAGTCCATGGGACTCTCAAGAGTCTCCTCCAGCACCAGAATTCAAAAGCATCAAGCTTACTGTTGTCTAAACTGAATGGCAGTTATTTTCCAGGGTTTTAGACAGGATGTTTCCCCTCACCCTGCCAGTTGCTGGAAACCACAGGAGGGGAGAGTGCTCTTGTGCTCAAGTCCTCCTTTCAGACTTCCCACAGACCATTTTTAGGATAGGATGCTGGAACTAGATGGGCTATTGGCGTAATCCAGCAGGCTCTTATGTTCTTAAGATGAACATGCCACAGGTGATTGTAGTAATGTGGTTGTGTGAAGAAGTGTAACATAATAATGATAATAAAGATAAAGATAATGATAATGATACTACTACTACTCCTACTACTACTAATAATAATAATAATAATAATAATAATAATAATAATTTATTATTTATACCCCGTCCATCTGGCTGAGTTTCCCCAGCCACTCTGGGTGGCTCCCAATCGAGTGTTAAAAACAGTACAGCATTAAGTATTAAAAACTTCTCTAAACAGGGCTGCCTTCAGATGTCTTTTAAAGATTGGATAGCTGCTTATTTCCTTCACATCTGAAGGGAGGGTGTTCCACAGGGTGGGCGCCACTACTGAGAAGGCCCTCTGTCTGGTTCCCTGTAACCTCTCGCAATGAGGGAACTGCCAGAAGGCCCTCGGCGCTGGATCTCAGTGTCCAGGCTGAACGATGGGGGTGGAGACGCTCCCTCAGGTATACAGGACCGAGGACGTTTAGGGCTTTAAAGGTCAGCACCAACACTTTGAATTGTGCTCGGAAACGTACTGGGAGCCAATGCAGATCCCTCAGGACCAGTGTTATATGGTCCCGGCGGCCAGTCCCAGTCACCAGTCTAGCTGCCACATTCTGGATTAATTGCAGTTTCCGGGTCACCTTCAAAGGTAGCCCCACATAGAGCGCATTGCAGTAGTACAAGCAGGAGATAACTAGAGCATGCACCACTCTGGTGAGGCAGTCTGCAGGCAGGTAGGGTCTTAGCCTGCGTACCAGGTGGAGCTCGTAGACAGCCGCCCTGGACACAGAATTAACCTGTGCCTCCATGGACAGCTGTGAGTCCAAAATGACTCCCAGGCTGCGCACCTGGTCCTTCAGGGGCACAGTTACCCCATTCAGGACCAGGGAGTCCTCCACAACTGCCCACCTCCTGTCCCCCAAAAACAGTACTTCTGTCTTGTCAGGATTCAATCTCAATCTGTTAGCCTCCAGACACTCATATAGAACCTTCACCACCTTCACTGGTTCTGATTTAAAAGAGAGGTAGAGCTGGGTGTCATCTGCATACTGATGAACAACACAATAAGCAGTGCAGGTGAGGTGCCCATCCTCACATACAGATACAAGTGTCATGGGTTACAGCACAAAATGGCTGTCATGGGCAGCAAAAAAAGAAAAGATACTCTGTACCAATGAGGACTGGCACCCCAAAAAACCCTGACTATAAGTAATATATGGAATCCCACATTTACAGAATGTTGTAATAACCACTAATTTAGATGGTTCTCAAAGAAGTTTAGACAGAGTCACACAGGAGGATGGATTTATTAGCCTTGAGTATTAGCCTTGATATCAAAATATTCTATAATATTGGAAGTGCTTTCTTGTCTTATTTGTGGGCTTCTCAAATTTGGGTAAAGGTAAAGGTAAAGGGACCCCTGACCATTAGGTCCAGTCGCAGACAACTCTGGGGTTGCGGCACTCATCTCGCTTTATTGGCCAAGGGAGCCAGCGTACAGCTTCCGGGTCATGTGGCCAGCATGACTAAGTCACTTCTGGCGAACCAGAGCAGCACATGGAAACACCGTTTACCTTCCCGTTGGAGCGGTACCTATTTATCTACTTGCACTTTGACGTGCTTTTGAACTGCTAGGTTGGCAGGAGCTGGGACTGAACAACAGGAGCTCACCCCATCATGGGGATTCAAACTGCCAACCTCATGATTGGCAAGCTGATAATGTGGTTTAACCCACAGCACCACCCACGTCCCTCAAATTTGGGTAGAAACACCTAAATAAAAGCATCTTGTTGGCCAGTGTAAGAAGAAGGATGCTAGTCTGGATGGACTTTTCCTCTGATCCTGACGGATTCTTCTTACATTTTTGAGTCCCATTAGATGTATATCTGCATAAGTTTTTAGATCCTGGACAAGGAGCCTCATAGAATTCAGTATTCATTATTTTGGATTAAAACCTTATATGACATTACCATAGGCAACCAAATCCAGCAGGTATTTTGATAATTACATTGAGCTGAATATATTGCTGAAATATTAATCTTATGTTGCCTTCATATATTAACTTGATGCCTCCCTCAAAACACTCCAATATGAATATAGCACTGCAGACCCAGTGTCTATCTTTATCAAGCTTGTTTGAAGAAAATTTTGGCAACTCTCTCCACTTGCAAAGTAAATCCTAGGGGTTTTTGTTTGTTTGTTTTTACCCTGTACAAACAAAATACAAGATTAAAGGTTATAGACTGGTCTGGCGGGGAATATACAATCAATCCCTTTTCCCATGGAATTCTGTGAATTGTAGCTTTCTGAGGCAAATATGGGTCTTACAGAATTTATCTGCAGAGTTTATCTTGCTACAGCATCACGCCTTTGACTCATGTTAAGCTTGTGGTCTACTAAGACCCTTACACCCTTTTCACATGTTCTACTGGCAAGCCAGGTGCCCCCCATCCTATATTTGTGCAGCCAGTTATTCCATGTTGAAATTCATTAGTTTTGGCCCAGCTCTCCAATCTGTTAAGGTCATATTGAATCCTGAATATTGAATCCTGAATATCCTGAAGGTCATATTGAATCCTAGACTAGCATTGGCTAGTCTAGGCTGCATCAACAGAAATGCATCAAGTGCAATTATAGTACCACTCTACTCTGCCTTGGCCAGATCACACCTGGAGTACTATGTCCAGTTTAAGAAGTATATTGAAGGCTGGAACATGTTAATAACAACAACAACAACAACAACAACAACAACAACAACAACAATTTCTTATACCCATCCTGACGGGGTTGCCCCAGTCACTCTGGGTGGCTTCCAACAAAAATAGAAATAAAACAAAGAAGAAGCAAACAATAAATGTTTTCCAATATAAGGTTGCTTTCAGAGTACGTGCAGAAGTTAAGGGTCTATGACTAAGGCCAGTTTCCACTTCCTAAAAAAACTCATCACCCTTGACAAACAACAGGTCCCAGGGTCTGATTGAGGACCAGATAGTAAGCATAGAGGGCAGAAGCCTGGATTGCTCTGTATTTACCTAGTTTCAAATGTTTAAACTCCAAAGCACTGGTGAAACATGGTTAACAGGAAACCAGCTCAATTTCCTGCTTCCTCTTCCAGTCTAGTATCACCTCCAAAATGGCTTCAGTTTTCATATTCCTCCAGACACTACTCCCAAGAAAGCCAGCAGCATTGATGTATGACTCCACATTATGGCAGTACAAGCTAATCGTAATAACAGCATAATTCAGCAAGAACTTAGTAGGCAGCATAAATTTGCATTGCTTATAACCCTGTTTTAATGAGAATAGTTTCATTCTTAATTAAAGATAATTATTTCATTTCTCAAACTTTTGTAGGAAAGGACATTTTACTGTGGGTTTTGGGTAAAAGTTGTAGATTTTCTTAATCACTATTGTTTCAGATGAAAATTTAATTTGCATTTTCTAAAAGGTTCAGAGTCTATTATTAGAGCCATTGAGAGCCATTATGTGCACACCATAAAGTATCTATCTTTATGTGTACATTATCTGTTATCCATTACTGTTGCATCAAATTATTGGCTTTTACATAATATTTCAAAAAGTCATATCAGAAAGTCTTAGACTAGTATTTAAATTTCCAAAGTATTTTTCTGAAAAGATCACAATAAGCCCACAATTATCTTTTAAACTTTTTTTAAAAAAAAAAAGTTTAGAAAAAGCTGTAAAAATCCTGTTTAAAATAATGAATATTATTAACTCATCTTCTGAAGAAATTTTGTGCATTGTGCAAAAGGGATAATAATATGGTGGCTCAAGCCATTTCCCCCCATTGGGTTTATATTAGATGTGTTCAAGACCTAGCTACTTACTGAATTTGTGCTTAAACTCTTTATCATTGCACACAGTATATAATTACCGCACAGGATATTTCCACTCGGTGCTGTTTTTCTAGGAAAAGAGGTGCTGGAACTCATCGTGAATGCCTCCTTTGTTCTCTTACAATGGCCTTGGCGCCTACCTGAGAGGTGCCACAACTGGGTTCTGATGAGTTCTGGCTGAAAAAAAAGCCCTGTTTCCACTTGTCCTCATGGAACATTAGTGAGAAAAGCTTGAATATTTCTGCCAAAGTAGTGTACCTAGGATTTTACAATCCTACAGGCTCTAATATTTTGGAACCTATAAGATCATAGTGTGTGATTATTTCATATTATGTTCTCATGGTATCGTCAAAATTATAGGATTCAGATGATTACTTACTGCGGGGCCACTGAGTTCATACATGTGAATTCATCATTCATAACACCAGGTGACTATATGCAGGTCTGACTTAAACCATTACAGATATTATTAACTACTACAAACTGAACTTTCATATCACCCAGCAATATTAACTCAACAATAAATGTTTTGAGAGAAACAAATAAAACATTTATGTGTGAATCAGGACTACTTTACATTTTTGAGAGAAAATAATTAGTTGCATCAGGCCCTGGATGGTGGTAGAAACAAATCTATCAATTTTGGTTTTTCATTTTGCCCAGCATAAAGTTAAATTGGGACACGGGTGGTGCTGTGGGTTAAACCACAGAGCCTAGGGCCTGCCGATTAGAAGGTCAGTGGTTTGAATCCCCATGACGGGGTGAGTTCCTGTTGCTCGGTCCCACCTAGCAGTTCGAAAGCACGTCAAAGTGCAAGCAGATAAATAGGTACCGCTCCAGCAGGAAGGTAAACGGCATTTCCGTGCGCTGCTCTGGTTCGCCAGAAGCGGCTTAGTCATGCTGGCCACATGACCCAGAAGCAGTACGCCGGCTCCCTCGGCCAATAAAGCGAGATGAGCGCCGCAACCCCAGAGTTGTCCACGACTGGACCTAATGGTCAGGGGTCTCTTTACCTTTAAAGTTAAGTTCACCAATTTTTTGAATCAGTTTGCTACTGTTTTTAATAAGAAGGTCCTTCTGAAAGCCTATCAGCATTTTGGTGTGCATTTCCATTAATATACCCAGCTTTGTGTGCAATTTTGCCTAAGAGACACACTTTTTGCAAATGACTCTCTTCCTAACATAACACATTTTAAATATTATTTTCATTGATATATGCATTTTTATGTACACTTTCTCCTAATGTTGTACACATTCTTTGGTTTGAAAATTGCACCACAAAATTCAGAGAATCGCATATTTTAAAGTATAGCTGTGTTTCAGTTCATGAACTGCGAATTAGTAGGTTTGCATTAAAAAGCGATACAAACTTCACCCCCATCCCTTTGGGAGATGTAGTTGAAGACATGCCCACTCATGCTAGTTTGGGGCAGACAAATTCAAGATCCATGAATGTTGAGTTGATCAAATGGATAATACTGGCACCTCTACATAGCAACATACAAAGCCGCCTTATATCAAGTCACATTGTTTCATCTTAGCTCAGTATTGTCGACACTGACTGGCAGTTGCTCTCCAGGGTTTCAGACAAGGATTCTCTCCAAGCTCCAAACTGAAGGTGCTGGTCATTGAGCCCAGGAACATTTCCATGCAAAGCATGTGCTCTGCCACTGAGCCATGATATTTCCCACAGCCCTTGAGTAATAAAAGAAATCAGAGCTAGAGGGTTTTTAATGAATTGGTTCAACATCAGAAACAAGGCCACGCCATTCAAAACCTAAAACTCTGTAGAGAAATTTGGATGAGGATTTCAGAAGAACTGTTGTGGTTTGTTTTTTCTTCTTGTGTTTCTGCGCAGCCCTGTGATATATAGCCAGTTATGTTTCCAACTTGGCAAACTAAAACACTGAATTTTAGGGGTGAGACACACTCCTATGCACATCCCCAAAATGATACTGCTAAACTCACAAATGACCTTCTTAACATTTAGGTCAAAGCGGAAGGAAGGCAAGTGTGTGTGTGGGGGGGGTTAGCATTTGTTATTTGCAGACCAGGAAGTGTGTGGCGAGGGGCACACACACTATTTATAGCTATCCTCCAACAATATACCACCTCAAGCTCAACAAAGCTGCAACAACAAATAAGGGACACCTTGGTGCCTTTCAAATAAAAATTGATATGGAGTGGATCTTGCTTGGCCTCGGGGAAACATACAGTAACATTTATTTAGTTTGAAATGGATTCCCTCACCGTAAGTTCTGCACCTTGAGGGTATAAGAAGCAATTTTGTCTTTAGATAAATGCTAAATAATAAATGAGCTCTGTGGAAGCGTGGCATCTTTCGAGTATCCTTCTGGTGGAAAAACAAGCTCCTTGATACCTGTTTATAAAGTCAGTAAATAGGTGCCTGGATAGCTTATTTCAGACTCCATTACGTTTCCAAAACCTGAAACATGAGGTGCATCCATATGAAGAAAGCAAAGCCGCAGAGCATAAGACTGAGTAGAAGGCGCAAATTTTGGCCTTATCTCCTGGGACCATAGAGTTATCCATAATGCAACTAGACATAAAGAACATAGAGGTAGGTACCCAGCGGGACTGTTGGCGGGAAAGACTACTGCTGGCACATAACAGTGCTTAAAAGCTTGTACTGGCTACTTCCACCCAGCTGGTTTCCTTCCACTTAAACCTCCAGGACTTAGTAAAGACTTTCTGTTTTTTTAAACATTTTAAGTGAGTTTTTTCCTGATTTTATGGCTAATTTTAACTAGTGTTGAAATCATACCGTATCATTTCTGAAGCTCTGATGTACGCCACTTACAAAGTGCGATATTAAGTGGTATATAATTGTCAAAATAAATAATTTAGCTAGAGTAGCTCACTTCCACTGTGACCCAGAAAAAAGTCCTACTGTGTTCAGTGGGGATCACTCCCTACCTAGCAAATGGGTTGGAGACAGAGTACAACAGTTATGCTTTAGTCCAAGGGTGGGGAACTTGTGGCGCTTAACTGTGGTTGGATTCAAACTCCCAGCAATCCCACCCACCATGGCCAGTGATCAGGGGTAATGAATGTTGTAATCCAACATCTGGAGGCTCAGTTTCCCCATCCCTGAGTTCAACTGACGGTTCCCTCACTGCAAGAAGCCAAGTTACAGGGAACCAGGCAGAGGGCCTTCTCGGTAGTGGCGCCCTCCCTGTGGAACGCTCTCCCACCAGATGTCAAAGAGAACAACTACCAGACTTTTAGAAGACATCTGAAGGCAGCCCTGTTTAGGGCAGCTTTTGATGTTTGATGTATTAGAGTATTTTAATATTTCTTTTTGGAAGCCGCCCAGAGTGGCTGGGGAAGCCCAGCCAGATGGGTGGGGTACAAATAATAAATTATTATTATTATTATTATTATTATTATTATTATTATTATTATTATTATTATTTATTATTATTATTATTGTTATTATTAATTATTACTGAAATCAGGGGAGCAAAACCAGTTGTGACTAACATGTCTCACTGATCTCAGTGGAACTAAATCTTTTAGCTCCAGCTCTCTGGAATCAATTAGCAGCTGAAATTAGACAGGTGCCTAGTGTGAATATATTTTTTGTTAAGGGAGGCTTTCCCTGAGGTGTAACCCAGTCATTTTGGAAGACCAAGTTTAGCTTTCACTGTTTTCAGAATCTGTAGGAATGGTTTTAGAGTTTTAGAATTTGCTGAACAGATTTTATTGTTTATAGAGCAGGTGTCTCTGTGTTTTGTTCTGTTTCTATCCTGTTCACTGCTTCAGTGGCCTGATGCCATGATGTGGTCTATAGTTTGTATAGTAGTAGTAGTAATGCTACCAACACAATGTGTTTGGACTGCGGCTTCTAAGGGTGAGAGAATGAATCACGTAACTAAAAATGCAGGATCATCAAGAAATTTGGCCCACAGGCTGGAAGCTTTTCATCCCAGATGTAAGGAATGCTAAACTTGATGGACAAATTATCTGCCACAAAGGCCTCATCTACACTATACATTTAAAGCAACATCACACCACTTTAAGCAGACATGGCTTAGCCAAAGAATCCTGTGCACTGAATTCTGCCCTCCTATTCTCCTCATAATGCTACAATTTCCAGAGTTCCCTGGAAGAGGGGTTGATTGTTAAACGACTCCAAAACTGTAGCAGTGTGAGGGAATTTGGGATATCCTAACTTCACGCAGCACCCTTAAGAAACTGCATTTCCCAGGAGACTTTGGAAGAGGCGAAGTGGTTGTTTAAAGTGTTATTGTACCACCTTAAATGTGTAATGCAAACAGGACCTAAGGATGCCAAAATGTTCTATGCATGGAAGTAAAGAGTGCCAACAAACACAGTCTCGAGTCTTCGTGTAAGATTTTTGCCAAATATTCAGCTATAAACTTTTTGTGTTCTGTCCAAAGCCTGTCACAACTTTGATGTACAACTATCCCTTACTTCATAAAATTGGACTAGCTCATACATATGCATTTCACTCCCTCTGAATATGTAATTCCTTGGTGGATTTTCTACATTCTAATATCCACCACAGGTAGATGCGAAGAATATAGGAATATTCTCTTTTCCCATCACTATGCCTACACATTTTCTCTTCAGAGACACATTCTTTGGACATTTGCTTCTGTGCTATATTATATATTTTAAAAAATAATAACATAGAAGCTTGTTCTTAAAGCTGGGTAATGACAAACCATTATAGGAATTTGACACTGCTGAGGTGGTAAAAGGTTTCTAGAGTCACAAATCTTACATGGAAGCAAAGAGATGTGTACATGCGAAGAAATGGCTCATCTTGTGAAGTCTGTTGATTTTTTATTTTTTATGCAGCAATCTTTCAGCAGCTAAAGGAAAAGGAAAATACTTCATGGCTAAATACTGCTGAAAGAAATGGAGGAATGTAAATTGAAGAAACCATTAATAATACAGTGTGCTCAATCAAAGATACAGAGTAAGTATTTTCCTTCTAGTAAAGAAGAATATCTTTGATACCATCATTGGGAGGTTCTTTTAATCTTTTCTAATTACGACTATTAATTCAGACCTACACTCTTTCCTTACAAGTCTAGGTTCCATCTCTCCTAAGAGTCCAGAGGGGATGCTTTCAAAGACAGGCTATATATTTCAATAAAATTCTCACCAAGCTTGACGTGTAAGTGTTACAGATGCAGGAATTTTATTTTTATTCTGCATGAAGAAGCATACAAAAAATAAATAAAAAAAAATAAATCCATACACTGCAGTCTGATTTAAAGCTAAACCCAAACTATTCTCCATACTTTACCAACTTTCTAGATAACACAATCCCCATTAAATGTTATTATTATGTTATTATTTTTTGGCTGTATGTTCCATTAATTAGCCCAGTCTGAGTCACTACACTAGCAGATGGGTCAACAGTTGCTTGCTGGAAGGAAGGAGGAAGTCAAGGCAGAATGTAGCAAAAGTGCCAGCAAAGCCAATCCAGCACTTCTGTTTGCACCATGCTGACTTTCCTATCACTTCACCCTTTCCAGTAAGCTACAGTGTCCCACCTACTGGGAAGCTAGTGTATCATTTCCTTCCACCCAGTGAGGCACTTCTGCCAGTATCTCCAGCTGGGTATCCTGGCCAGATTACAGTGGTACCTCTGGTTGTGAATGGGATCTGTTCCGGAGGCCCATTCGCAACATGAGCAGAACGCAACCCGCAGCTGCGCGGGTCTCCACTTCTGCACATGTGCGTGATGTCATTTTGCGCACCTGCGCATGCAGGAGCGGCAAAACCCAGAAGTAACCCTTTCCGGTATTTCCGGATCGCCGCGGGACGCAACCTAAAAAAACGTATCATGAAGCAAATGCAACACGAGGTATGACTGTACTATTCTTCCATCCCAAGTGCTTTCAAGCAGGTATGTTGTTCCCTGTCATTCCTTATCTCTGTCTAAGGCACTGTCTTTTAAATGGCAGTGTCTAAGGGCTTACCCACACTTCATTTTGTGCAGTGCTTTCTAGGTGCAGGTAGAGGATTTCCAGATCCAGTGGGTTTTCCCAGGGAAAGAGGTGGAAGTGGGGGGGGGACCGCTTCAGAATAAGCTTATTGTTCTAGCCACCACCCAGCCTTATTCAGGATCAAAGCAGAGCTCAGTTCCAAGAAACAATAGTCACTCTAAAACATGTTGACAAGCTGCTTTCCAGAGTTGGCACACCAACAATGGCACACCTGCTAATTGGAGGGTCCAAGATGCTTTGTATTTTGGAAGATGCTCCTTAGGTTCTTGTGTACCAAGCCATTTAGGCTTTTATGTACTAGTATGAACACCTTAAATTGGTAACTCACTGGCAGTGATTTCAGGACTGGTAACACATGGTCCCATTTAGCTGTTCTGCCTACAAACCTAGCACCTGCACTTTGCCATACCATAGCTGAAGACCCTAGAATATCTTCAATGTCACCTGCACTTGCAGGACATTACAGTACTCCAGACAGGAGGTCACCAGAACACGAATAACTGAGGCCAGACTATCCCTGTCCAGGAAAAGCCATAGATCATGAATCGGCCTAAGCATTTCTAGTCCCAGTACTTTTCCAAGCACAATTCAAAGTGCTGGTGTTGACCTTTAAAGGCCTAAACGGCCTCGGCCCAGTATACCTGAAGGAGCGTCTCCACCCCCATCATTCTGCCCGGACCCTGAGGTCCAGCGCTGAGGGCCTTCTAGCGGTTCCCTCATTGCGAGAAGCAAAGCTACAGGGAACCAGGCAGAGGGCCTTCTCAGTAGTGGCACCCGCCCTGTGGAACGCCCTCCCATCAGATGTCAAAGCGATAAACAACTACCTGACATTCAGAAGACATCTTAAGGCAGCCCTGTTCAGGGAAGTTTTTAATGTGTGATATTTTAGTGTATTTTTGGTTTCTGTGGAAGCCGCCCAGAGTGGCCGGGGAAACCCAGCCAGATGGGCAGGGTACAAATAATAAATTATTATTATTAGTCACAGAAGCTAGGAGTTAAAGAAGCTATTATATGATACTAGTTGTTGTTGGGGTTTTTTAAAAGCCTTTGGGGGGGCTTGTTTTTACCATTGCATTTAGTGTTTAGAGATGTCTGACATTATTTTTTAAACCCTTTTGCAATTCACTTTTCAAAATCAAAATATTCATAAGATGTAGTGCAGTAAGAAATAAATGGGGGAAAAGTAAGGTCCTTAAAATTAATATGGCTTGATTCACTTCAAATATCCCATCCAAGAATAGGACAAACTTCAATGGAGCCATTGAATAAAAAATTGATAATTGAATCGAGCTAACATCTGCTCACATTTTAGGCAAATGGAAGGTTGTTAGTGTTTTATTTTAAAAGGCAATTAGACGCCAATATCCGAGCGAAGAGAAGAAAGTGCCAAACATACTGCTAACTCTGCAATTTGGAAAGCATTCACCATCCAGCAAAGTTCCTGCTAACACATCTGCAGCAGGATGACTAAATTTGTCATAACATTTTAAAAACACAGATTACATTTTGCTCTTCCATGTTTCTAATTGCTGTGAGCGGCGGAAAGAAGCGCTGGGTGGCGGAGGGAGGAGAGGAAGTGTTTTTGAAAGTAACACATGGACTGGAGCTAAAATTAATTTCTTTCTGGTGTTCTGGAAATGCTATGTTTCTCTGGACATAAAGGCACAGACAGCCCAGCCCATTTGAACTGGAGAGCCCTTGTAGATGACCAATTTGCTTAAATAACCCCCATCTTGCTAAGTGGTACAAAACTACCCAGAAGTCATTCTGTATAAAATATGCAATAGCTGAACAAACTCAGTCTATGTGTTCACTCGTAGACTATACATAATACTTAAAACGTATGTCTTCTATAAAGTGATAAATGTGGCTTTCTCCTCTCTAATACCGTATTGGCCCAAATATAAGCTGCACCCGCAAATAAGCAGCACCTTTAAAATTCGGGGGGGGGGAGAGAGACAATACCCAAATATAAGCCACTCCCTTAAAATTCCGCAGGAACTCACACCCATAAATGGCAAATGTAGAAGAAAATCCTATGGATACCATTTCCCCATGCTCCTGGGTTGCTTCCTGGGGGAGAGGCTTGGGAGCTGTGGTCACGATGAGCGCCGTTGTCCCACACCCCCGACGGCCCTCGTGGTGGCATCGGGGGGGCACTCTCCACTCTGGCCGTGGAAGGCAAGACAGGGCTGCGGACCTATGGCAGCTGTTTCAGCAGCAATATCGTAAGGTCATGAATATAAGCCACACTTTTACTTTTCATGGTCAAAATTTGGAGGGGGGAGACTGTGTCTTATATTTGGGCCAATACGGTAATCAATGGATGGTTGCCTGTTTGGGACAAAGGAATTGCATTGTAAAAAGGTAAAGGTAAAGGTACCCCTGCCCGTACGGGCCAGTCTTGACAGACTCTGGGGTTGTGCGCCCATCTCACTCAAGAGGCCGGGGGCCAGCGCTGTCCGCAGACACTTCCAGGTCATGTGGTCAGCGTGACAAGCTGCATCTGGCGAGCCAGCGCAGCACATGGAACGCCGTTTACAATTGTAAAAATGTTTACAATTGCATTGTACTCTTATGTCAATTTGTCAATTTAGTCACAGTGGCATGTTCGTTCCTCTGTTCTTGCCGTCGTTTTTGGTCTCTAAAATTCTGTACAGGGTTCTCATGCATGTGTTCCCATGTATAGTAGCAGTGATGGCACAAAGTTTCGTAAAAACAAAGTTTGGAATATATATTCACTTGTAAAGTCTGTCTGCTGGTATTATTTGATGGTGGTGGTGATAAATTGGCCGCTTTTTTGCCATAGGCAACCCAACATACTTTCAAAGGAAAAATCCAGAAAAGAAACAGGAAAGGAACACCCCACTTTTCTAAAACTGCCTAGGATCATTAAAAGTCAAAGACCGAGTTGGAGGAATGTTTCATTCTGACCCTCCCTAGGAGGGAACCACCACTGAAAAGGCTCCGTTCTCAGGTTTCCACCCTCAGGATCTGCCATAGAGAGGCTGGATGCACCCAGCAGTTCCTCTCTATCTTGGATTACAGACTGAGCTAGATAATAGCTCTGTCTCTGGCTCACTTACCTGACTACAGTGGTGACAAGTGAGTGATATCCAACCAAGTCTTATTCATGGCAGGCCCCTGTCAGTACGCCTTTGAGCCGATGCCAATGACTGGGCTCAATATCTGGATCTGCCCCAACTGGGCTAGGCGACTGGAGCACTTCCAGAGACCTTCCACTCCTGGAAAGCATGTCTAAGTGCACGGGGCACACAACTGTGAGTTGTGAGCACCAAACTCAGCAGAGTATGAACAACAGGGAAGAAAGCTCTGAAGCATAATTTCTTTATTTTCTAATAGCTACAGCAAACTAAAACTAAAGATTTACTGGCTTGCATGAGTGTTACAGCCCTCACTCAGCCATCTAATATCTACATAGATAACACTCAGACTCCACACAAGAGTCAGGCAGGAGCGGAGCAGTTTCCGCCCCCTCCTTTCTGAAAACAACATATCAGGAGATTCTCGCAATGGGAGAGGGTGAAAATATCCACAGCCCCTTCCAACTCTAAGATTCTATGATAATTTGGCTTTCTATTACTGTTTTCCGGGCTGACCAAGAGAGATCACCTCATTGTAAGAAATAACCACAGGAGTAGTGCATCATTGCTTTGTCACAGTTCTCCCTCTTAGATTAGTGCTTGATTTGTTCTTATTATTACATTTACATTCTTTCCTCAAGAAGCTCAAGGGATGTGCATGGTTCCCCAATCCCCATTTTATACCCACAAGAAACACTGGACTGAGAGATGATGACTGTTCCAGGGTCTCCAAGGGAGCTTCATGATGGTGTAGAAATTTACATGGAAACATAGGAAGTGGTTTTATACCAAGTCAGATTATTGATCCATCTAGCTCAGAACTGTCTACACTGACTGGCAGCTGCACGCCAGTGTTTCAGGCAAGGATCTCTCTTGGCCCTTCCTGGAGATGACAAAGATTGATCCCAGGAATTTCCTCGTGAAAGGCAGATATTGCACCAGTGAACTATGACCCTTCCCAGCTCCTAGTCCAGCCTTCTAACCGCACAACCCTGCTCAATTATTGTTGCTGTTGTTATCAACATCAACAGCACCATCAAATGTTTGGTCTGAACAAACTTTTCCTTACAAACCCTCAGCCTAAAGGGACCGATGTTTTTGGCTTTCCAGAGGCAGGTTTCCTATCAAAGGAAGATATTGATCTAAGATACAGTAGTCTTTCCTTAATTAGATTTTTCTTTTATCTACAGTTTATGTGTCAAAACACTTCTTTAAGGAATCAGCAAACAGAGGGAAAGAAGAGATAAAAGGGGAGGGAGGAACTGAGCATGGCGGGCATGCTTCATTGAGTTCATTATTTCTTGCTAATTAGGTGGGGGTTTTTTAATAATAAAAAAACACTGCTTTTGTTTTTCAGCTAGGCTTGGTTCGCATAAACATCTCGTGATTTATCCAGTCTTGATGACTGGTTGATAGCGATGGAGGCGAATATATCAAATTCACACTTCATAAAACAAATATGAGAATCAAACACACGTCACCAAATTTTGTCATGCGGTTCTCCAACCAAAGAATGTTTCCCAAAATGCATATATCTGTGGAAAGTGTGCATAAAAATGAATATATTGGTGAGAATAGCATTCAATAATCCACAGCATTTGGAGAAATTGCTTACACAAATGTGTATGTTAGTCAAAACTGTGTACAGAAAGGTATTTATTGGAATTTCAGACTAAAACACTGAAGAGTTTTCATGAGGATTAAAAGAAATTCACAGATTGCTGTAGAAATGTGGAGAACTGAATTGCAGATTGGAAAAAAGAGCACCAAATCCTTTCATCCTTATAGACAGATATATGTGTGATTGGGTAAAAAACTCTTAAAACAGCTCTTCTGATCTTGACAAAATCTCCTGAGATTATCCATAGAAATAACTCTTAGGGCCAACATGGGTGGTATCCAATGTCAGTTGGATTCAGGGTATACCCATTGAAAATGATAAAGATGAGCCCATGGACTTCAACAAGATTCATTCCCAGTTGCAGAGAAGTACGTAGCAGAGGTGAAGAAGCTTTTTCAGCCCAACAGCTGTATTCCCTTCTAGGGCAGCCTTCCAGATGTCAGGTGTCAGTGATGGGTAAGGGCAGAGAGAAAGGCAGGTGAAGCAATGAATGGAAAAGTTTACCTTGTACAGTGGTGTGTTTACACTCACACTCTCTCACACACACACTTCTCTGTCCTCAATCCAGATGAGCAAGAGGCATTGGAAGATTCCTTGTTGCACCTGAGCTCACAGCTACAACGGCGTCTGTTTGCTTACGGCCATCAACTCTGCAGCACTTTGATGTGCCATGGAGACCCAGCTCTCTCTTCTACTCAGCAACCAAAATACTATTGTGTCGCACAGCAGAAAATTAATCAACGCAGTCTTCTTCATAAACAGAATAAAACTTTTACTTGAGAAAAACAAAGTTGTTCAGAAAAAGCATAGTTAAAGAGCATACACAGAGTGCTCATAGCAGCTATCTGACTCTTCACAGAGGCAGTCTTAGTTATTGATTTACTGGTTAAGGAATATTGAGTGCTTCTGCTTCCTCCTCCTCCTCCTCTTCTTCTTCTTCTTCCTCCTCCTCCTCTATTAAAAGAAAGGCAGTAGGGAAGTGGAGAGGCTGAAAATACTCCCTAATTTGAACCCATTCCAAATTCAGCTGGGCCTACATGGTACTTGAACCAGGTATCACTTTATCAAGGGGGAACTTTTTCTTCTTGAGCTCCCACCCCCTTTAAAATGTATCAGCATCAGTAAAATAAATAGTCCTATTCCACAAAAACATCCAGCTTATAAAGGAAATTATTCTCTTTTTATAATGGCTAGTTGCTTGTTTAAGGTAGTGCATATTTCTATCAAGAATAGCTTTTCAGTCATGTCAATCTGACCCCTTTAATAATTTGATAACAGTCTTGCATTTCAGCTTAAAAATCACTCACCAGTTCATGCAAAATTGTTTTGCAACATTGCTAAATGGCTGCCTTTCTTAAAACCAAATCCTCCTTTGGTTTTAATTAATTAGACTAGTGTATAAATCATATAAAGTTCTTTCAGGAAAAAAGTAATTAATCAAAACCATGGATTTTTGAAATAAGCTGTCATGCTCTTACTCCCCCCCCCCAATATTCATAGTCTTTTAGAGTGTGAAGTGATTGAAGGGAGAGACATGTTTGGATGAAAAGGAGTCTATGATTATTGCCAAATCTCAAAAGAAAAACAAAGGAAGCAAAAAGCTGTATAATAATTACAGAGGGTGCAGTAGACAAAACAATACGATGAATGAGTTTACATTCAAGGGTGCCTTTCAGAAGCAAGAAATAATGAAACAATTGCATAGAGGGCAAGACTATTGATAGCTACTACCCTGTTTTCCCGAAAGTAAGACATCCCCCGAAAATAAGACCTACTTCCAGATTTGCCTCTCGCTGTAATATAAGGCATCCCCCAAAAATAAGACCTCCCCGAACATAAGGCCTCGACCGAACATAAGGACTCCCCAGAATATGTGTACCGTATTCTTCTTCATGGCAGAATAAGACATCCCCTGAAAATAAGACCTAGCGCATGTTTGGGAGCAAAAATTAATATAAGACACTGTCTTATTTTTGGGGAAACAGGGTAGCCACAATTGCTATATTCTACCTCCAGCCTTAGAGGCACTATGTCTCACTAAGAGGGTGAGTGCTGTTGTACTCGGGTCCTGTTTGCGTGCTTGCCATTGGTATCTGGCTGACCACTGTGAAAAGAGGTTTGCTAGACTAGGGACTCAGCTGGACTGGTAAAGAAAAAAGAGATTTATATGTGTTGCATGTGCAATATAACATTGTGCCACGTGGAAGGACAACGTGGAATCCTGTTTTTCTCTACCTGTTTTCCCTGTTTATATTTGCAGCACTTTAAACTGAAATGCTTCTTTGATGTGTCTAGATCCAGCCTGGGTAGACCACTGACTTGATCCAGCATTGCTCTTAGGTAAAATGAACATGAAAATAATACTTCCGAGGGACCAGAGATCTGGAACTGGGGACAGGACTGAACTCAGGGTATGGGTGCAATACGTCATGATACAAAGGTTCCTAAGAGCAGAGGAAGCAGCAAGGCCTACAAGGCCTACACTATTATTCAACTCAAAGGCAAGTGGGCAAGCTCCCAGTGGTTGCCCCTCTCTCCTCTCACTGCCAGTCAAGGTGTTCGAGAAGTACCATGTCAAATAAGACAAAATATACAGTGGTACCTCAGGTTAAGAACTTAATTCGTTCTGGAGGCCTGTTCTTAACCTGAAACTGTTCTTAACCTGAAGCACCACTTTAGCTAATGGGGCCTCCCGCTGCCACCACCACCGCGTGATTTCTGTTCTTATCCTGAAGCAAAGTTCTTAACCCAAGGTACTATTTCTGGGTTAGCGGAGTCTGTAACCTGAAGCGTATGTAACCTGAAGCGTATGTAACCCGAGGTACCACTGTAATGTTGCACGCCACCCCGATCTCTGAGAGCTGAGAGAATCTAAGGGTTCCAGGCACTTACCCAGAGTTCAGCAAAAACTCTGGTGTCTTTGTGATATATGGTCTATTTACATATTTGGCCTGATTTTCATCAACCATCTGGTATCCTGTTCATGTTATTTCACAGCTTTCCTGGGTTACAGAATGTCCCTGCCAGGGCAAGTTCTGTACCATAAACTAAATGACAAAATGGACCTTTTCAAAAAGAGTTCCAATTAAGCAAAGAAAAAGTGATGTGGTGGAGAAAGAAAGTTTGATAATTTCGTGATTTTTCCAAGGTTAAGCAAATATTGTACGGTATCACTGGGAAGTGACTCTAGGCTATGAAATAATAAGCTGTAATATCAGTTGTCCAGAATGTGATGTAAGAAGTGGGTTTTAAATTGAAATATCCAGCCTGATCTCGTAGCTATAACTCGAACAGTACATTCCTTAAATGTTCCCACTGAAGAAGTGGGGGGGGGGAGCTAATGAATTAATCAACTCAAGGGTCAGTTGATTAATTTTGGTTGGCTAATTTAAATTGGTTAAGGCAAATTTAACAGGCAAGGCTGTGAGTTGACAGGGCAGTTGTTACAGGAAGAAGCACTGCCTCTGGCCTTGCGCCATTTCCTCTGCCCTGAAAATTGCCCACCAAAAACTTCTATTTGCCCTTCAACATGCCACTACAACTTGCAGCAAACCTGCTTTCTTTTTTAAAAAAAGTCTTTTTGTGGTTCGAGGACCCGACCCCCGCGAAGTGAAATGAAGACACAAGGACAAGTGATATAAGGTTGATGGGCTAGAAAAGGCCACAACTTTATTGATTACAGCAATGAAAAGGTATTGGCTTAGGCATTGGATCGAAACAAGTGGGTTTATTCACCAGTAGGTGGAGCCTGTTGATGCTAATCCAACTATAGGCTCACCCCTGCTGTCACCGAGGGTCGTGCCATGGCCTCCCGCCAAGCAGGCATCGGACAGAATACACGACCGCCAGATTCCTTTAACGGAATACCCCTAAAAATTGAAGGCATAGGCGATGGCCACACCTAGCACTTCGACACACAACACATTATTCCAATGCCTAACCTACCCACCAATACCACAAAAGTTGTGACGATTGCTACGAGGTAGGCGAAAAAACCAAAAAGCCTAATGCCAAATGGAAAAACTCCTACCAGGCCCCCCGGGCAACCAGGGCGACCAACCTAAGGTCCATAGCAAGGCCAATGACCTAAGCCCTAACTAAAAGGGAGTGGAGGGTGGGTGACTTGCGATGGGACGCTGATGAGGAATGAGGCCAGGGAGAGGCTGGCACTGCAGCAAAAGGCTGCTGAACACGCCCCCTCCACGGCACCTGGTTGGGTGGCCATCGGGGGGGCGTGAGTGCCAGCCAGGTGAGCTGGAGGCAGGGGGCAACGCCCCCTGCTGGGCGGTGCTCGGGCTCCCGCCCACAACCACTCCCCTCTCTTTCAGGGAGGAGAGTCTTTGTGGTTCGAGGACCCGACCCCCGCGAAGTGAAATGAAGACACAAGGACAAGTGATATAAGGTTGATGGGCTAGAAAAGGCCACAACTTTATTGATTACAGCAATGAAAAGGTATTGGCTTAGGCATTGGATCGAAACAAGTGGGTTTATTCACCAGTAGGTGGAGCCTGTTGATGCTAATCCAACTATAGGCTCACCCCTGCTGTCACCGAGGGTCGTGCCATGGCCTCCCGCCAAGCAGGCATCGGACAGAATACACGACCGCCAGATTCCTTTAACGGAATACCCCTAAAAATTGAAGGCATAGGCGATGGCCACACCTAGCACTTCGACACACAACACATTATTCCAATGCCTAACCGCCACCCGAGCCAAAGGCTCGCCGCCAATACCCTCAAAGCTGCAACCAATCCCAGATACTTTTGATGACACTAGCTAACTAAATGTCGTTCCCCAAATCCGATAGGTGGACACCGTCATTCCGGTATAAAGCTTGGTCGCCGATCCGGATACGGTCATGATAAATGACTTGGCCATACATAAAGCGCACTCAACGGGCTACCGCCCGGTTTACGAGTTTCCTGGTTCTTTCAATGGCCATACAGCTTTGCGCACCGCGCCAAACAGTTCTTTTCAGGAAGGAGGACCAGAACACCGTCGTTCTGGGACACAAGGCTGCAAATGCATTCAAGTCTCTTTTTATGCTCCACAACAAGTCCACACTCCTTCTGTTAGCAAGGTCATTCTCCCCCAAATGAATCACAAGGATGTCGGGAGGGCCGAACTTGGCTACTTTCTCCCACAGCAATGGCATCAGCTCCTCCCAACGCATGCCTCTTCTCGAAAACCAGGAAACTCAAACACCATGTGGAAGGCCAAGATTGGATGCAAGACCACAGCTCACCGCTTGTACGTGGGCCCAATGAACTATACTGTGGCCGCAAATCCACACGCTTCTTCCGAGCATAACTGGGGTAAAAGACAGAAAGAAAAGGCGGGTAAGTAGGGTAAAGCGGCAGGTCGCATACTAGCGAATATAAGACTTATAAGCATTGGATTTCCACCGGCCCATCTCTTTGATCCTGTCCGCCGGTAACCCCAGGTGCGCAGCCGTGGTTGCGGCGCCAATTCTAAAGGAGTGTGCAGCGTACTCCTGGGAGGATAGACCACAAGCCTCAATAGCCTTGCGAAGCACTCTGGTGAATTGGTGCCTCAACAAGGGTGACCCATCTTCGTGGACCAGAAACGGACCCGGGCCGGGCGGTCTGAGGTAGAGGTACCTCCTAGTGTCCTTTACCGGGCATGGGCCCTGCTGTGCCGACGCCGTGAGCTTAACTAGGACACCCTTACCCGCCTGATCAGTCTTGGACTGACGTAGACGCACTGTCACGGTAGTTTCGGACAACTGCACGTCCTCGCACAGGAGGCCGCGTGTTGAACCTCGTGCACCAACTTCAAACACCACCTCACCAACTCTGAGCGCGCCAAAAAAAGGCGATAGCATATGCTGCGGAAAAGAGACGTGCCTCGAACCTGGACCAGCAAATTGACCTGAGTTTTATGCGTATCTGAGATAACAACCCGTAAGAAATCGGCTTACAGCTCTCGGCCCTGGGAGGTTGCAACCTGCCCCAACCCTCAATGGCTCTACGGATCAAGAAGTCACTACACGGGTCATGAGCAAATGTAGCTTTTGAAAAGAAGCTGATGGCGGCTACGTGAATCTTTAAGGTTTAGGAGCACGTCCCAGATCATCGAGATGGGAAAGGTACTGCAAGACATCATCAGTGGTAGGAGGTACGTTATGTGAGAGCCCAGATAACCCAGACCTGAAACCAAGGAAATCACACCAGGCCTTCTTGTAGGACCTGAGAGTGGAAGGTGCCACGGACGCTAATACTCCCTGTATCACTTTGCGTCTCCAACGTTCCACAGGTACTCCGGAAAGGGTTCGGGCAACAGTTGTGCTCCAGGTGCAAGCGACCGGAAGCGAGGTATCTGAAATCGAGACAAGGCATCGGCTATGTCATTATTGGCTCCGGGTAAGAATTTGGCTGAAAATATTATGTTGTACTCAAGGCACCGGAGGACGAACGCCCGCAGAAGGGAGGAGACCCACTCAGACCGAGATGACTGCCTGGCTAGAATGTTCACCACCGCCAGGTTGTCGGTCCTGAAGCACACGCGGTGATCTCGAAACTCTTCCGTCCAGATGTGAACGGCCACCACTATTGGAAAGAACTCAAGAAAGGTGAGATCCCGCGTAACCTGCCCCAGCCCTCGATAGCTCTGCGGATCAGGAAGTCACTGCATGGATCGGAGGAGAACGTGGCCCTAGCGAAGAAGCTAATGGCAGCTAATGGCATGTATTTTAAGGTTTTAGGCGCACGTCCTAAGTCATCGAGGTGTGAAAGGTATTGCAGAACGCAGTCAGTGGTGGGCGGCACGTTAGGCGAAAGCCCAGATGTCCCAGACCTGAAGCCCAAGAAATCGCACCCGGCCCTCTTGTAAGACCTGAGAGTGGAGGGTGCGACAGACGCTAATACTCCCTTAATCACTTTGCGTCTCCAACGTTCCACAGGTGCTCCGGAAAGGGTTTGGGCAACAGCTGTGCTCCAGGTGCCAGCGACCGGAAGCGAGACATCGCAGAAGGGAGGAGACCCTTGCAGATCGGGATGACTGTCTCACCAGTATGTTCACCACTGCCAGGTTGTCGGTTCTGAAGCACACCCGGCGATTTCGAAACTCCTCCGTCCAGATATGCACGGCCACTACTATCGGAAAAAACTCAAGAAAAGTGAGATCCCGCGTGATGCCCTTGCCCTGCCACCCTGTTGGCCAACGTTGCGCGCCCCATCGGTCCCTGAAATACAAGCCAAAGCCCAGGGACCCTGCCGCATCAGAATGGACCTGAAAATCTGAGGACAAGTTAAGAACATCCTGCCATAGGGATACTCCATTGTAGTGTTCCAAAAATGTCACCCAAACCTCTAGGTCGGCCTTAACTGTCTTTGGAAGACGGAACCTGTGGTGTGGGTGCTTGAGACCCACTGAAAGCCTGGCTAGGCGGGGAAAACCACTCTACAAGCAAAATTGAAATGACCTAACAGGGATTGTATCTGTCTGAGGGTGATTTTTGTTAGTGCAAGGGTAGTATGAATTATTTCCTTAAGGGTGTCAATCTTCTCCTTAGGTAAGCGGGATGATTGGGCAACTGTGTCCAGCTCTATGCCCAAGTACGTGAGGCACACAGACTAATTGAATGTGGATGTTCATTATGCACTGTATCATAGTATAGTACAGTGATTATAAGAATATCTGCTTGAGTATACATTTTCATCATGTGTAAAACTCATAAGGAATAAACAAATAGTTCTATATTGTGATCAAGTAACTCCTAGAACAAAATTGTACGTTTTAGCTTCAGAAAACCAGTTGCTTCTAGCCAACATCCTGTTGCCAATGTAGCTAAAATTTTAGCATTTTTGATTGTTAGTTGATAACAAGATTGTTAGTATGACAAGAGATTGGTGGGATACTCTCCTACAGATTTCCAAAACTGTTGTACAACAGACACAGCCAGGACATTCCAGAACAATTCTATCTGATACTGTAAATGTCAGGTTTCAGTTTCACTGTAGCTAGACAGAACTGCTACATATGCAACATGTTCTAGAAGATTCCCAAAGGTGAGCTCTTGGCCAAAGCATTATCCACTTCAGTGAAGTGTTATTTCTCACAAAACTAGCAATTTGTTTACTAACTATACATGTTCCCTAATATGGTTAAAGCATTGAAATTATGCGATTCCGACTGTTGGGCTTAAAGGCTTACTAGATTCTAGGACTAAGGACTAAATCAGTATTGTACTTCTTTGCAATTTTGTCCACAGCTGCCCTGCTCATTGGGAGAACAGGAAATGGATCTGGAACACTTCAAAGCAGTACCATTGCTCCCATGTGTCTTCCTGCTTGGGCTGTCATTTTGTTAAAGCTGTGGTCTTGCTCTTGTAGTTGATCTGGGCGGAAAAGGCAGGTTCCCCAGGAAAAAATAATTCCTGTATGAGGTGTTATGGGATGATACATTTGGTTGCCTAATTATCACAAAAGGGGGGTGGGTCTGGGAAGGGGTGCCTCTGTCCTGGAGACCAAGCAGGGGCTAAGTGGCGGCCCTGTTGGGTTCATCCCAATTAGCTGTATGCCATAGTGTGACTCCAGAGGCGGAGCTAGCTGCTCTGGCACCCGGAGTGGCACACGTGGTGTGCACCCAGGGGTGGGGCTAGCTACCCGAGGGGTGAGGCGAATGTCCTTTCCCTTACTGACTTCTGATTAGGAGAGTCCTTCGCGGTTAAGGAGCCACTACCGGGATTCTGAAACCCTCTGAGAAACCCTTCCAAAGATAGGATGCTGCACTTCTGTCTGGATGGATAGACAAGAGGTTGAGGAGAGGAGAAAGCTAAATTGGAGAAAATGCTAGACCCAGAAGGACTTTAACGATGGTTCCCTGCTGCGGGGGCTCATCTGGAACTAGAGTGGTGGAAGCCCTGACCTCCCTGAAAGGGCCGCTTCCCTTAGTAACACGCCGTGGCTGGGTGAGCCCCTGCACATCTCTCACACTTGTGCGGGTACTTACAAGACTGCCTTTGGCATTGCCCTTTATTGAATTACCAGCACACCTTACGTTTTAAATCCTTTCTGAGGTCCAGCTTTCCAGTGTGATACACCTCTGATGGCTTCTTCCTGACATACGGGCTAACTGCCAGATGCGGCGGCCTCCCCAGAAAGGGCGTAAGCCATTCTGACTCATCATCACCGGCTGATGAGGTGCCTGATTCTGGAAGCTGGACCCTGGGCTGCCTATTCTGCAAAGAACTAGAAGAACTGGAAGCAACCAGGCTATTGATACGGGCCGGCAGCCTCCACGCAGGCGCCCCGATGCGTTTCTGAAAGTCGCCGAGCAAACCTGAGACCTAGTTTGCACAGCCACCGTTCCTGTCTGAGGGCTTGGGCCTGCACCTGGGTAGTTTAAAGGCTGGCCACTGGTTTGCGAAACAAGGAAGTAAGAAACACAAGGCAAATAGAACTAAAGAATAGCTAGGAGAAAGTGCTGTTCATAGTCAACAATGAATGATCTGAAGGCATTGAGGAACTGCGAAATGGGTTTGGGTTTATTATTACGACGGTTGCCATCTGCAGTGTGTGCTGGTACTGCACCCGTGCGCTTCCTCTTGGGCGCCATGAGCTGCTCTGTGCACTAGTAAAATGCGCCTACTATTTATTTCGTCACTAATTATTTTATATTATTTTATTTTAAATTAAATTTTCATTTATTTATTTATTTATCTATATTTTTAATATTAATTATTATTACAATTTTTTATTTTTTATAATTATAATTATTTATTATTATTATTTATTATTATTTATTTTTCAAATTTATTTTATTTTATTATTTTATTTTATTATTGTTGTTGTTATTTTTAATTAGTGTTAATATCACCAATCAATTAATAACTTGACTGTAATTAAATGTCAGTGTACAATTATTGTGTATCAATAAAGTTCAGAGCACGGTTGATGAATTAATCATTAATCGATAGTATCTCAATTAATAGCCAATGGATTTATAGCTATGAGTAGAAATTACTATTATCAATCGCTCCACGTAACTGCTGACAAAATGAACAAGCTATACGTCACTTAACTGCACCGCTTGTATTTATTTATATTTATTAAATCACAACCCAGCAAGAGTTCAAGCAGCAGCGCTCAGCTACATATTAGCACCTGGCTCCAAGGAACAATCCCATACACAAAGGGACCCCAACTGCAGTCAAACAGAATCAGAAGATAATTGCCTACAATAAAAAGTTGCCCCTTTTAAATGATAGGCAAATCTAGGCGCAAAGCATTGCCAAGTAATCAAACAGAATTGAAAATAACTGCTTACAAGGAGATGCTCAGAAGCTGCAGCCAACTTAAGAGAAAAGGAAATCAATAAGATTCCAGGCCCACACCAGCGGCCCTCTGGAAAGGAGGGGTGAGGTTGCTCTTAAACTTACACCAAACAAAGGAAACTTTGCCAAAGAAAGTAAATTTTTTGCCCACAAGGTCGGCTCAAGACCAGTTGATGGAAATAAAGGTGCTTAAATAGACAAAAGACTGCAATTGGTCAAACTGCTGGTTAGTTAAACTGACAATGCAACTAGAGCTGCTGAACTTCCAGGTGCTTAAAAGACAATGCCGAGCAATCAAGCCTGCCCAGCAGTTGAAAAACCTGTCTGGTAACTGTGATGACTCAGGCAAAGGGAAATCCAAAGACACCTTTTTTCTTTTCTTTTTATCTTTTTTTTTTAAGGTTAATGTGATGTATCTCTTTCCTGAAAGGGTGGGGGGTGGAGGGAGGGAGGAGGGGTGGAGGGAGGAGAAGGAAAGTGTGGGGGGGGAGTTTGGAGGGAGGAGGGGGTGGAGGGAGTAAAATGACGATGCGGGGCAAGGAAAAGTTTGAAATATAAACCGTGAGTTAACCTGGACTTTTTAGTAAGGTATTATAAGCCGAAACCTTTTTTGTTGTTGTTGTTTAAAAGCAGTTCTTGTGGTGTTTAGTGTCACTGGCTTTTGCCGTAATAAAACTTGGAACTTTAAAAGCAGTTTTCTTTAGGGAGCCTGTACTGCCAAATGCAGCCAATGACAAGAACCAGGCAAAGGCACACCTTCAAAGGTTCTAAACGTGCAGTGCTGAGGAATGGTTTCCTGATCATAAACCCTGAATTGTCCACCCCAAGCCCTGCCTTATTTCTTCCCCCAAACATCAAGCGGAGGGGGGGTGGCTTAGAGAAACCAAGAGGGGTGAGGTTTAAGTGCACAATGTATTCCAAGCCCCAGCAGCCTTTAAATTTTACAGTGGGCTCCCGATTTAAGTGGTACCAATGGAAGGGGTGGCAGGGTAAATTAAACCCACACTAGAAGAGTAATAATCAATAAACGGCAGGCACAAACACACGCTGCAAGCACACACACACGCACGACTTAAAATTGGAGAGGAGCCCTGGGGATCATCTAGTCCAACCCCAGCAATGCAGAAATATTTAACTGTCCCATACAGGCTCTCAAGGACAATGGAGGGGGAAAACACATAAGCACCCTGGCCAACAAATTAAATGTAAGGCAAACCCTCTCAGTCACCCAGACCAGCCATGCGGGTGGACAGGCAAGGGCAATAGAGGGGAAAACATACAAGCATCCTGGCCAAAAATTAAAAGCACCAGGAGTGGGGGGAAATAGAAGGTTAAATGTAGGTTTTTACACGGAAAAGAGGACACAGCAAGGCCAACCTGGATGCCTGGGTTTTTAAAAGCAGTAAAGCAATGAGCGCACGCAAGCCTCTTAAAGTTAAAAGGCATGCAAGGAACCAGACCCCTCCCCCGACTCCAAACCTCATGGCTCTTCTCTGTGATGACTCTCCTAGCTGATGACTTGCGATGGGACGCTGATGAGGAATGAGGCCAGGGAGAGGCTGGCACTGCAGCAAAAGGCTGCTGAACACGCCCCCTCCACGGCACCTGGTTGGGTGGCCATCGGGGGGGGCGTGAGTGCCAGCCAGGTGAGCTGGAGGCAGGGGGCAACGCCCCCTGCTGGGCGGTGCTCGGGCTCCCGCCCACAACCACTCCCCTCTCTTTCAGGGAGGAGAGTCTTTGCTGTTAGGATAGCAATGAGAGAAATATACAGATAAATATGTAGGGTGAACAAACAATGAATGGGATGACATATGAACATACTCAGGATGTTTAAACATGAAGTCAGGACCATATAACACTGGTCCTAAATGATCTACATTGGCTCCCAATACGTTTCTGAGCACAATTCAAAGTGTGGGTGCTGACCTTTAAAGCCCTAAATGGCTTTAGCCAGATGAATTCAGGATGAATGCTCATTGTCATATAACCTCCCCACAAACAAATCTGACTGAATGCTTGACAAAGATCAGATCCAGTCTAACCGGCATGTAAGTGTCTCACAAGCAAAATCAGGATGAATGCTCAACAAATTGGTCAACTGGAGGAGCCTAGAGTGACACTATATAGTGTTTGAGGCAGCAGATCCAGACGTACTGAATTCTCTGAGTTTTCACCAAATTCAGGATATATAACTGTAAGAAGAGGTATAAAAAGAGATTTGAACCCGATGGATTCAATGAGAAAATGAAGGTGCTTACACATTTGTCCAAGAGGAAAATCAAGAGGCTTAAATACTTGGCAGTTTGGCCCGAGGAGTGTATTTGAAAGAGAATGAAATAGGAAGTTAGCTTCATAAATGAAATGGGGGAGGGGAGTTCATTGGAGCAAGTTAGAACAGAAACCACTGAAGGAACTCAGAGCTGGCAGGGCTGTTGTCTACAAGAACAAAAAGAAAACACCAAGGAACCAAGTGAAACATGAATGTACTGCAAGCTATGATTAAAGTGATACATTGGAATGTCTCAAATGATCACAGAAAGCAAAAAAGAAGAAGAAGAAGAGGAGGGGTTATTGTGAGAAATTATTTAGTACCAAAGAGAATGTTCACTTCTAAGTGGGATGAATTAATCACGCTGCTGATTGGTGGGAATACCCTTGGACAACATCTTTTGTATAATGTATTCAACACACACATACACACGCACACATGGTCTAGAATTTTATCATAGATGAGGGTCATGAAACAACAAAAATAACCCAGCTAAGCAATAATAGCTGCAAGCAAAATTGGAGGAGTGGGTACAAAAAGAAATAATAAAGCAGCAGTAAGTAGGAATATGTTTAAAGTAAGAATAGGATCATGAAGATAAGAATAATTAGTAACAAGACTGGCAATTGCAGAGTGCTTTTAGAGTATCTAAAGTGCCTCATAGTGACATAGAAAGCTGCCTTATACTGAAGTGGTACTGGTTTATCTAGCTCTTTACTGCCTACATTAAGGATGAGGGACCTCTGTCTCTCCAGATGTTGCTAGACTGCAATCCCCCTTAGCTCTGCACAGGGATGGTGGGAACTGTACTCCAGCAATATCTGAAAGCTGAGACATTACCCAGCCCCTCATCTGTTCCATCCACTCCAACATCACAGGCACCAAAATCAGGACGCTCCTTTTTAAGTCCCGAGTTCTCTCACGCATGCACGAGAGTGTGAGACCAAAAGACGTTCATTCCGTGCTCTGGCGTGACCCACCTGAGTTGTGCCACTGTATGAGACTGAAAAAGGAGTGTCTTCCAGTCAGACGCCATTTGGCATGACCCAGCTGACTCATGCCAGAGTGAGTGTCTTTTGGTCCAGTGTTCTGGTGTGAGCCAAATGACTCACACCAGAGCACCAGACCAAAAAATGGGAGATTCCAGGATCCCGTCAGAAGCTGGGATTGGCTTCTTTAATTCCAGGATGTCCTACTTAAAATTGTCGGAATTCAAGCCAAAAGTCAGAGCCTCCAGCTTAGCTCTTAGTCCAGAGGAATTTGGCCACCCTCCAGGTGCCCGGCTTGAATCCTTGTGACCTCCCCTGCCAGTGTCTGCCGGCAAGATCAAGGGAGGTCTCTTCGGCGATCCTTTTCAAACGTGAAAAGAACACACCACTCCTCCCCCAGGGAGGGGGAAAGAGACAGACAGAAATATATTTACATGTCTTTATTTCTGTCTTTCAGCAGTACAGAGAAACATGTCTGTACACTTTGATTTCCAGCTGCAGAGAGAGAATAAACTCCACCCATGTACTTCCAGTACAGGGTCATGTGCTGCTCTGAGGTAATATCCGGCTCTCAGAGCACTTTACAAACTGTCCCTGGTTCCCACGGTACAATCCAATAGCATCCACATCCTGTTTACCATTCCAGCCACCTGGTGCTTGCTTCTGCATTGCTCCTTTTTCGTAACAAAAATGAGGTGGCTGAGTGGTATGCTATTCTAACTATCAGTAGCTCTGCAATGTGTTAAGTCCTTGCTGCTGCTGCTGCTGCTGCTATATTTATTATCCCAGCTTTTTCCAAGACAGGGACTCAGGGCAGCTTACAGATAAAATAGAAGAAGCTAAAACACAGAAAAGTAATAAAACACCAACAGATTTAAATATATCTTTCTCTCTCATATCTATTAAAACTATAGTAGAGCTGCCGAATGTCCGGAATTTCCCGGACATAGCTGGGATTCGTCTGTTGAAAATGGTGTCCGGATGAATTTTCAGAAGTCAGTTTAGATGTCCAGGAAAACCCGGACGCATGGCAGCCCATATTGAAAGTGTTGATTTTTTTAGCGAATTTCTGAAAAAATAGCTCAAAAACTTGATTTTGGGGGGAAATTTGCAAACAACCCCTCCCCCCCAAAAAAAGTTCAATTACTTTTGTGTCCAGATTTTCACTTCTTGAAATATGGCAAGCCTAAACTATAGATGTTAGCAACAATGAAAACATCACAGCACCAGCCCTTTCCTTAAAATCAGTCAGTTCCTTAAAGGAGGGAGCCATTTAACTTCTCTAGGGTAAGTCTGGGAGCAGCCACTGAGAAGGCCCTCTCCTGTGTCTCCACCAAGCATGCCTTTAAAGGAGGTGGGACTGAAAGATATCAGAGCCCAAGCAGGTTTGTTGGGAGAGTACAGTCTTTAACTGGTGATGCTTGGGACCAAATCTAGACTCTTTGGCATGTAAGGCATGTGATGTATTACAGAATGCCCCCTGTATGCACCATGTCCTTATAGAACCTCCATATCTTTTATTCATACATAACAGTTTTAATGAAGTCACTTCAATTCCCATTGCTCTAGTTTGGAGAAGCAAGATGGATGGACCACTTTTGTTCTGTAGGAAAGCTGACTCAGGGTTGGTTCTACAGCCTCCTTTTGACGAGGCAGCATTAGGGATGTACAGAACAACCTAAGTCAGTTCTATGTCATTTTCACTGGCACACAGTCATTGGTCTGCTCCCTCCCTTCCCTTTTTCCTTTCTTTTTTTGCAGACTTGCAAAGGAACCTAAAGAAGGTTCTTTAGAAACACAAATTTCAATGCACTTCAGTGCTTTTCAGTACAGTTTTCTCCATAAGATATGAACACTTTATACAACATATTATTACTATTATGAAAACTTTTTGGATCCAAAACTGCAAGACAAAATGTGGAGAAGTGAGTAATCTGACAGATATGGTCATTTTGCATTTTGGAAGGTGCTGAAGGAATGGATTGGAAAGTGTGGGTGAATGATTATTGGGAAGATGGGTCAATACCACACAAGCAAGCCATGATGAGTGCAGGATGAGAGTTTGTTGTCTTATAACTGCCCTATAAATATATAAATGAATGAATGGTCCATAAAGACCAGATGGAGTCTAACCACTGTGTAAGCTTTGTGCAAGCCAGCTAGGATGAATGCTCAATAAACAGGTCATCTGGAGGAGCTGCTTATCTCACTACTCATTCTCATCTACCCTTCTTATCTCTGTAACAGCCTTATGGGTTATACATTACATCAAATCATAGAATTGTAGAGTTGGAAGGGACATTGAGGGTCATTTAGCCCAACCCTTTGGTCTTTCTTTTTAGTTTTAGGGGAAGCTTTGCTTTTTTCCCATTGCTTCTTCCAGAGGCTTTTCTTTCCACTACCTAGACAACATCACACTCTGCTCCTGCATATTTGGGTAAACATTCTAGTTTTGGGGCCAACTCTATTGGACAGACGCAGCCTGTCCCCTGGCAGAGCACAGCAGGATTTCAGTGCCGGGAGAATTCCTTTGCACTTGAGCTGATCCCCCACCCCCAATCTTTCACGTTCCAGAAGCACTTCTTCCCTGAACACAGAGAAGTGGTTTACAGACGTCTGTAGGAACATGTGCCCCAAGCAAGCATGGGAACCGGTGTGTTTGTCTGTGACAGCACAATTATGGATTATCAGCAGGGATTTAGAAATAAGAGCTTATGCCTGTGAAGGATGGGAGATATAATTTACCTGGACTTTAAGCAAAAAGCTTTTAACACTCATCTGCAAGGTCAGTAGTATGTCATATGGAGTGAATTACTTGAACAGATTAAGAACTCAATTCGATGTCAAAAAGAAAACCCCTGAGTGGTCTGCACTCTGTAAGTGTATTTCAGGACAGAAATGTACTTTCCCCAAACCTATTTTTAGCACAAGTGGGTATCAGAAAGTTTGAAAAATAGCCACTGAGCAATCTTGCTGAGTCCCTTGTACTTTAGAAGGAGGACTCTTGAAGGGAAGGTAGGATGGACTTATAGAATGCAGGAACAATACATGCATTCAGAACGATAGGTGTAAATGGTTTATGGTGCCAAAAATACTTTTAAAATATATCTAAATACAATAGCGCACCTCAGGAGTGAAACAACTCCAGCAGAATAATTTTTATTACTCATTCAAATGGGGAGGGGGGAATCTACAAGTTGAAGTGCAAGTGTGTGTGTGTGTGTTTTAACTCAGAAAAGTGATAGCAACAACACTTTCATGCCAGCTACTGCTCTATTCTAGGGCATATGCTATATAGCATATGTAAAACGTACAAGCTGTGTTTCCAAAAAAAAAAGTGAAAGGGAAAAGTAGGGAAAAGAGAAAGGAATTTTTCTATAGTTGCTTATTCTACTGGCTGAGGAGCTGGCACAATCAAACAAAAGGGGTAATCTTAGGAAGGGACACAAAGTGCATTAGATGTCCCCCACCAGGATTTTGCTAGCAAGCAAATACCTCAAAAGGCCAGTTCCCCAGAATCCCAGAGGGAGCAGATCAGAGCTCTGACAAGCCATGAGATTAGCCTGGCATGTGGTCGCTCTTTGAGAGGCAGTTCATTAGCTGATCATTGACAAACATGAGAAGCAACATCCACGAAAGACATCAACCTCTCTCTCTCTCTCTCTCTTTCTCTCTTTTACAAAAGTCTTCAATGACTTTTGCCTTAACTGACTAACTCTGACACTGAATCTGCTCCTGCTAGTTACCACCATTGTGCTTTGCTTTGCAACATGAAGTATTTAGCAGCTAAAGGAAAGTTTATGGCATTTAGGGTTTTGGTTCTTTTTAGTTGAGAAGAAAAGGTGTGTAAGGGGGCATGTGATGGAGGCCTCTATGATTCTGCATGTGGAGGATGTAGGAAGAGAGCAGTGGGGTTTTCCCCCAGTCTCTCATAATATTAGAACTCTGTGTCATCCAATTAAACTGAATGTTGGAAGATTTAGGAATATAAAAGAAAACAATTCACATGGCACATAATTAAACTATGGAATTTGCTCCTGCAAAATATAGTGATGCCCAACAATATGGGTTGCACTAAAGGGGGATTAGACAAATTCATGGGGGACAAGACTATCAACGGCTACTTGTCATGATATTCAAGTTCAAGTTCATAAGTTTATTGTTGTTGCCAAAGGCCAAGACAAACTTGTAGCAATAGTATCAATGAAATAATATAGAAGATATTCCAGAAAATAAGCCAACATTCCTGATCATAGAACCACAGAATCGTAGAATTTAGAGGGACCCAAGGGTCATCTAGTCCAACCCCTTGTAATGCAGGAATCTGAGGTAAAGCATCCATGATAGATGACCATCCAACCTCTGCTTAAAAACCTCCAAGGAAGGAGAGTCCACAACCTCCCAAGGGAGACCATTCCACTGTCAGACAGCTCTTACTGTCAGAATGTTTTTCCTCATGTTTAGTTGGAATCTCCTTTCTTATAACTTGAAGCCACTGGTTCAAGTTCTACTCTCCATAACAGGAGAAAACAGGCTCGTTCCCTCTTCCATGGGATAGCCCTTGAGATATCTGGAGGTGGCTATCATGAATGAGAGGAGATGATACCAGAGTCACCAACAAGCTTAATTATTTCTTGATTTCAGATTAAATCTCTGACTCACCAAACCAATATAAAAGTGATTTTATCTAACTCCCTTTTCCCAATTTCTTTTTGCAGCCAGTGCATAGAGGGCCACTCTCTGTGTCACGAAGCTCTTACTGTCTCACAAAAGAAACTGAACTATTTTTGCTGGGTTGTACATACTGGCTTGTGGAAACAAATGTTTCAGATGGTGATCTGTTGTGTCTCTATACAAGGGCAGGATAACAGATAATGAATGATGTCTTCCATCTGAGGCTGACCAGAAATACAAAGTCTGTCTGCATACTGAAGCCTTTTATTTTGGCTGTACTTGCCATGATGCCTGTGTTCTACCTTTAGTACTGGAGGTAGTCTGCTAGTGAATACTGGGAATCACAAGTGGGATAAGCACAGAACTAAAGCAGTTATCAAATATCTACATGAGCAACATGGCACATGCAAAAAGGACTCAGAAGCAGATCTCAAAATCACCTGGGAGAACAGGAAAGTATTAACCTATCACCAAAAACACAGCAATGCAGGTAGCAATGGGTTTCGTAGGGAGAGCATTTTCATCTGGAAGGGGAGATAACTGAAAATGCCCTCTTTCTTTTGCCCATCTGCTGAGACCTAACTCAATGGGCATACAAAGAAGGACTTTTGCAGAAGTCCTGAGGATACGGACAGGAACATCCAGGAAGAGATGTTCAGCTAAGTACTGAGGTCACAAACCACGTAGGATTCTGTAGGTCAAAACCAGCCCAATGAATTTGGCTAGGAAACAAGTCAAAAGCCAATGCAAGTGAGACAGGGCCTGCATTTTCATATTGCTCCATGCAGGAGTCTTTAAAAAAATTAAGTAAAAGCATACCCTATGACCTTGGTTGCTCAAAAGAAATCCTTTCTTAAAGTTGCCTTTCTCATCTCTTTCTAACACATAACCAAGCAGCATTATGAAAGTGTCAACATAATTACGTTTTTCAATCAAATCCTGCCTCCGGCAGCCTTATTACCATTCCGAAACTATGATTTATTATGTACCGAGTCAACCGCAGATGTAACCTTCAATCTAATAGGGTTTCTTCCATTTTCAAAGCTGACTCCAAACCTAATTCATTCTTTAGCTGTGTTTGTGATATTTAGCTCTTGATGGAATAAGGTGTTACAAGCAAATTTTTTAAAAAGAAAAAGAAATCACACATTCTATTCCATCTGGCATGAGGCAATTTTGCTTTTTGGAAAACCTGCAAATGGTTGTTAAATCAACAGGTGTGGCCATGTGTTAGGACACTTAAACTATTGATGCTTTATTTATTCTGGGCTTCACAGCTGTATTCACAGATTGACATCACAAGTTATTTGCATACTCTACTATCTAAAGAGACATGGATTTTTTTGTTTAGAAGGCAGGGGAATAATTGGCCTTTGCTCAGCTGACTAAAGGAATCAGATGTGATGCTGAACAGAAGATTCTTTTAGCTTGTCATAATATTAACTTTTCAATTATACTTATATACTATACATCCTTAAAAGAGCTCAGGTACTGACAGGGATGAGGAAATTGAGACCTTCCAGGCAGAAGTGGCTCATCCAGGTAGGGTGGAGCTGCTTTGCTACCTTACCAGATAGTAGACATTGTTAGTTTGTTTTTTGCTCCAGAGCTTTCCTATGAAAACCCCCATTTTACCACTGCGATCCACTGGAAACCCAAACTGCCATGTCCTCCAATTAAACTTTAAAGAGTGGGTTTATGTGGGGAAAACTCTGGGGTGAAAAGAAAAGCGCTCAGACATAGAGCTTTAAAGCATGAACCTCTGCCTGGAAAGCATGGGGCAAAAGGCAGGTGGGTATAAGACCTTACTTAATTGCAGCTTGCTTAACTGGAGCTGTTGTTATTGGCATCTCTCTGTCTTGGAAGACTATGGACGAGTGCGCCTTAAGGATTAAAGTGAAACCACTGGAGAGTTACAGTGCCTGCTGTGGCTGTAGAGAGACATGGGAGAGACATGTTTTGTTGCAACTAGGGCAGATGAAGGTGCCCAGTTGTGCTGCTGCAGATGCACCATGGTGTTTCTTCTCTCTGCGCTCCTCCCAGTGGTCATTCCTCATCTGGTAATTGCTATGGATCCAAGACCTCACTCATTGTCCCCAGGCACTGTGGTCATCTGCACACGGCCAGCTTAACTTGTGAATAATGCTTGTTCCAAAAACTTGCAAGAAATCAGTCTTTTAATGTTGCAGCTCCTTCTTCCTGGAACCCCCTGCCTATTCCCCAAGGCACATTGTATCGTTTTCCATGCCTGCTAAAAACGTATTTGTTTCAGCAAGCATTCCCAGACATTTGTTACTGCTTCTTTAAAAAAAAAGTTATGTTTGTTTATCTATATTTTGGTAATTTTATTGGGAAGTATGCATCATTGCATCCTGTCATTGCAAAGATTTCCACCTGTGCAATGGGGCTTTCCCCACTTTCCTCCCTCTGAGTGTGCCCAAACCTGCTTGGGAACCCCTAGAGGATTGGAAGAACCCCTAGAATGGATTTTGGGAGGCATAGGAAAGGAAAGTCCCATTGTGCAAGCAGAAATGGCAGAAATGGCACCCTTGTGCTGGCAGGGTGCATTGCTCAGTGCTGCTTTGGATGCAACCCATTGTGACTACTGTTTTTAAAGTCTGTTTCACTTGCTTTTAAAAATTAATACTGTCTACCATTTTACATAAACTGTTTAGAGATATCAAGTGGTGTTTAAACCTTGATAAATAAATAAACAACCACAGATGTGTCACAAACTAAGACAAGTGCTGCCTGACTCAGACAGAAGATTCATATTGTTTCCTGCAATCACCTTTGGGAAGCCCACAAACGTAGCAAGATGGCAACAGCCCTGCCCACAATATCACCTCCCCCAGCAACTGTTATTCAGAAGTATGCTAAATATTAAAACTGCACAGAAACTCACACACTTCTGCAAGGCCATCCCTTTCCCCTCACAAAAATGGGAGATTGCTGTTAACTTGAGATGGGCTTCAAAATCTGCATGTGTTTTATGGAGGTTGGTGTCTTACCTTAATTGAAAATCAAATAGGAGCTGTTGTTTTTCTGTTGTGGAACAATGAGCTTGACTGCAATGAGAAAGTTGGCTATGTTTTCTGTCAGTAGCATATGGGGGGAGGGATGTTGCCACTCACCTGACCTCCACATTGCTGCTGCTTTCAGGGAGGGAGAGGAGCAAGGTCGCAACAAAGTCAGCAAACTGCAAAGACACCAGTGGGAATGCCAAATTGCCTCCACCAGTACATTTTCCCAGTACCAACCTTCTCTTGGCCTTTACTGATGGATGAAGAACTTGAGTTTCCATTTCTGAAAAACTCTTTAATGCACAAATCTGAGTGGTACATAGACAAGGTTAAGGGCACAGCAGGTGAATTGCATGGCTAAGTGTAAGCTGCAACATTGATCCAAGAAGCTACACACACCCTGCCTCTTCCCTTTGAAGAGTGGGCCATACAAAGCCTTAACGTGGCAACTAGTAGGTGTTTCTGCTTTGGGCAAGCAAATAGGTGTTTCTGTGAGTGGGTGGGGCCTGTGAAGCTTGTTGGCACTGGCATCTCTTTGCCCTCGGCAATGGGGTGCTAGCTCAGCACACACTGAGTCCCACTCGCCAGATCATCACCTTGTCATAGTGAGTGGACTTACACATTCTTATGAACCCTGTGAGCGAAGCCATCAGGAGTCTTGTACCCCCAGTAGGGGCAAACAAAGTGGTAGGGTCATGGGGGGAGGAGCTAGACAAAGAATGACCCAAGAAGTCCTCAATGGCAGAACAGGCAGAAGATAATTAGTGATACGTTACAAGAGCTGAAAAGGCAGATGAAGGCTGCAGCAGATAAGAGACTACCAGCCATCATGTTAACTCATGTCATCAGAATAGAGCCCTTCTGCAAAGACTTTGCGTTTATCAGCATGCACTGATCTCCAAACATAAAACAAATTCACGCACAGGTATCTTCCAAAAACCCATCTGCATGGAAGACAATCTAACTCAGCCACAAGTGATCACCAAGAGAGAGGGGTTGCTAGCTCAGCAGGGGCAGGCTTTGATCTTTCAAATTTCATCAGTGCCCTGTGCAAGGCCAAAATTCTGCCCCTTGTCTTCCCTTGTCCTCAATGCACTACAATCAGGCATGTCCAATAGGTAGATTGTGATCTAGTGGTAGATTGCGGGGTGTTTCTGGTAGATCCTGGCAGATCTTCGGCCCCTCAGTGATCTTCCCCCCCAAAGGGTAAAAAAACAACAACTGTGGCTCCCTATAAAAAGCTCAGCACAGCTTTGCCTTTCCCAAAAAAGCTCAACAACTGGTCCATCCAACGACAATGGGTAGATCACTGCCAGTTTTTTTATACTGTGAGTAGATAACAGCCTATTGGGAGTTGGACGTCCTTGCACTACATCATAGTCACAACACCCTGCAGCGCCCCCTAGGCTCAGTGTGGTGGAACTGGTTGTGCTGTCCCAAATCCGCCTCTGAGCTCAGTATCCAACTTGTTCTCAGGCGCTTGCCCCAGGAGAGGCTAATAATAATAATAATAATAATAATAATAATAATAATAATAATAAATTTTATTTATACCCTGCCCTCCCTGGCCAGAGCTAGGCTCAGGGCTGCTAACACCAATAAAATCACAATAAAAACATAATGGGGGGGGGAGGAAAACAAATTTAAAATACAGGTTAAAATCAAGGAGAGGAAAACATAAGCATCAGACTGAGCCCAAACCAAAGGCCAGGTGGAACAGCTCTGTCTTGCAGGCCCTGCGGAAAGATGCCAAGTCCCGCAGGGCCCTGGTCTCTTGTGACAGAGCATTCCACCAACTCGGGCCCAGTACTGAAAAGGCCCTGGGCCTAGTTGAGACCAACCTAACCACCTTGCGACCTGGGACCTCCAAAATGTTGCCATTTAAGGTCCTCCGCGGGGCATACCAGGAGAGGCAGTCCTGTAGGTACATGGGACTTAGGCCATGTACCTTTAAAGGTCAAAACCAGCACCTTAAACCTGACCCTGTACTCCACCAGTGCAGCTGGTATAACACCGGGTGAATGTGCTCCCATGACAAGGCCCCCATAAGGAGTCTCGCCACGGTATTCTGCACTCTCTGGAGTTTCTGGGTCAGCTTCAAGGGCAGCCCCGCGTAGAGCGAGTTACAATAATCAAGCCTGGAGGTGACAGTTGCATGGATCACTGTGGCCAGATCAGGGCGAGAAAGGAAAGGTACTGAGAGACAGGAAGGGCTGGCAGCAGTGGCGGCAATAGGCCTTTGGAGGGGGCTGACCAGAGGAGTCCAGTGTCACAGCAGTAGGACCCTGCTCTGACAACCCACTTGAACCTTTCCCAGGATCCAGCTTCTGACCTTCCTGATCACTGGCCCCTCTGCCAGCTCTGACATTCCTTGAGGTGCTAATGCTGCTTCCTTCAACCCACTCTCCTCTGGGTTGTCTAACTCTAACTTCCTAATCTATGCCTCTACCTATTTGGGATATGCCCACCCACTCCATGACAATTCCATGGACTTTATGGCAAATGGTCTCCCCTTCTCCTCTAACCTCCCAGTAAGCAGCAGCAGCAACGCAGCAGCAGTAACTGGATATCAGGTGAGCAGCAGCACCCCGTGATGCCATGTGCTAACCACAGAATATATAGCTAGGTTCCTCCTTGTAGTCATCAAATCTGGGCTGCAAGGGAAGCCGAGTTCTGAATCAAAATTGTCTGTATGCTTGACAATGTCTGATCATGCATTTTGTTATACTCCTGTTGAATGTAAGTGGCTTTTGTTACACTTCTATTTTAAAAGGGAGGAAGTTTGTGCATACATTTTCTTTGGGCTTTCTACCTCTTTGCTGTGGTTGTCTTGATGGCATTATACTTTACTTTATGTGTGTGTTTTTTTGTAGATAAAATAAAATGAAACCCGGACTGTTGAGAAGCCACTGCTAACACGATGTGTTTTGAAAAGTTCAGCATCTCTCCTCTTCCTCTGAAACTTGGTGACATTTTAAGTGGGGAACTAAAATCTGAAGTAAAAGCTGCCTCTGATACTGAACCTGAGCATTCTCCAGATGAATCAACATCTATTAAAAGGCTCCGAGCTCTTCCTTCCGCTGTTCCTTTCATTCCTGGCAATGATCAGATAATGAAAAGATGGGAAGTAATTGATGGACAACATAAAAATAGAGTTTTCAAAAAATAATGATTGGATTTAAGCATAAATCTCCACAATTATTTCCGTGTAGCAAGAGCAGAGCTAATAATAAAGGCTTCATATTAAATACCAATGTCATATATTTATGCTATCATGGAGAGTGAATGCATTCTTTACATCCCATTTGGAAAATTTATTATCTACTTATTTTTCACTGCATGACCCAGCAGTACCAGTGGGATGTGTGTGTGTGTTAAGAAAGCATCTTAGATTTATTATATTTGTTGCTTCATATCCTCTGCTAATGTAAAATAGTTACATTTTAGCAGTTTGAGATCAAAATACTGAGCACACACAGGTAGACGTAAGCTCCATTTAAATGAATGGGACTTCCTTTCATGTATTTGATTCATTGTAGCTCCTTTTGCAATCAGAACAATTTAAGGCTTTCTTTACTAAGGTCTAGACTGATGATGAAACACTGTGGCCTTTCAGATGCTGTTGAACCCTGCCATAACTTCCCCAGCCCACATGCAACACTTGGAGTACTTTAATTCAAATCTCTGATCTCCACCCCATAGGACTTTTTGACAATTCATTACCAGCCTATCCCCAACACTTGTGGCAATTGACTATGGAACCAAATAGCTGCTAGATTAGGTAGGAACAAATTTGTGGTGGCAAAGAAACCACCAGGTGCCTGGTGCATGAAAAATGTGGGTGGCTGAGTCTGCTTTTCATCTCCATTGCAGTGCAGGGAGAGGTTGTAAACTTCCACAGTAAGCCCAGAGGGGTGATGGGGAGATCACCACACCACAGTCCTGGGTTTAATGGGGAGATTTAACCCTTTCCCAGTACTGGACAGCTCTGCTATGGAATCAACTTTATGCAATACCAGAATGAGACTGCACAGTACAGAAACATCATAACTTAAGGGCAGCTAGGAATTCATTTAAAACTGGAGTATGTAAGACATCATCCAATGTAATTGTGGACTGTTTACCACATGCATGTATGAATATTACTGTGTGTGTGGAGGGGGGAAGCTTTCTATCTTGCACGGCAGAAGCAATATTGCTTAGAGCCTTGAAAAAGCGACTGACTACCCATTCCATTACTGGACAAATTGTTAATCAATCAGTAGATAACAGGAACCAGGCAAACATTATTTCCATGCATATTCTATGCATTTTGATAAGGGTCCCTTCTAGAGGAAATTATCCCAGCAGTTAAATAACTAAACATGGAGCATCGCTCTAGTGCAGATAAGAATCATGTTAAGATACAGAAAATGGACCGTTAACAATAAACGCTAAGAAAGGAAGCCAAGTACTACTAGAGGTAGTTTAAAGATAGCTCAGAAACAGCAAGCTTTCGTTATGCATATTTTAGTTTCTTGAAAGAAGCTGCTTTAAAAAAAAATGGCAATGAAGTGGCATTCGAATAGACCAGGTGGGTCATGGCTAAGGGAGGGGGGGAATCTATTTTTAGCTAACTTCCCATTCAAACATACATATTTCCACATTTTCCCACTCATGAATCCCAATGGAATTTCTTTAACATATACGGTAAATATGAAGTAAATAAGGCAATTTGTTTAACTTAGGCTGCAACCCCAAACATGTTTACTTAGAAGTGCCACTGAGTACAAAGGGGCATAATTCCTCAAGTAACTATGCCTGCCTTGCTCTTTTCCATGGCCACTCACTGTCCAAGCAAGCGCTGGCTGAGTGACCAGTCAAGGAGGAGGCCAGAGACACGACAGTGAGGCCCAGGTGGGTTCTGGGACCTAGAGAGCCCCAGCAGCCCACAGGGTGGGATGGGGATTCCTGCATCAGGTCACCTGGTTTACACCTTCTTAAAATTGTGTGCTCAGGGCCATAGTCCCCCTGCACCCCCCACACTACACCCCTGTACGTTGGTGGGTTGGGTTTGAAGGTCTGGAGAGAATCCCATTGGGCCAGATAGAGAGGGCTTGAGTACCACATTTAGTTCCTGGGGCTGAGGTTCTCCACCTCATTTTTTAAAAAAGTCTCAGGCTGAAATCCTATAAATACTTTTTTTTTAGATTTGTAATTAAAACAACAACATTTTTTCCCTCGAAAACAGACGCATCATAGCATCACTTTGGACAGTAAATGGCAAGCAACTTTCAGGTCTTAGCCCCACTTGCCCACCCAAAAAAATATCCAGGCAGCTCTTCATCACAGGGCAAGTGAAACTAAGCTCCAATTCCTTAGGGTGGGGGATGCAATAATTTGCAGGGTCAGCACACATGTGCCTGTATTATGAGCTGGGAAAGAACTCTCAGGAAACAGATTTCCGAGAGAGCTGGTAAATAGAGAGCTAACGCAGAGCTGAGAGGGATTTGCTCGTCATTCCTTACTGCTAGCTACCCAAATCTTTTGCTCCAGCAATTACAGCTGATGAAACAAGTGATTTGGAAAATCCTGCTTAATTCAGAAAGAGTTCACAGGGGAATCAGACTTGCCAAAGACTTTAAATTGGGATAACTTTCTTGTTGATGAAGGTATGAATTGTGCCTGCGCCATCTTTGACAAGCTGCCGAACTTGGTACTAATTGATAATATTTGCCTTTCAGCAACTTTTGCAAGTGATCAAGGAAACATCATTCTGATATTCAAATTTAACGTTCATTGCAAGAAGTTTGTTTCCAGAGGCGTTCCACAGTTGTCAGAAGAGGCTGCCACTTTGTCTAATTGAAATCAAAGAGTGAAAACATATTATGCAAAACATGATCATCACAATAAATTATATAGCTTCATCAATATATACATAGTGGGGTTGTTGTTGTTTTTTAGTAAATCTTGCATAGCTAACATCGGTTTCACCATAGTCATGGGTATTAATCATCTTGGGAGGAGGATACTTTCCCTTTATGTGTGTGCGTGTGTGTGTGCGTGTGTGTGTTTCATTTTAAATTGCAAATCAAGATTCTAATGACTTTCTTTGGTTTCTCATAAATAAAGTAGAAGAAACTGGTATCATATTAAAAAGTCTGGGTCACATTCACCCACTATTCATTAACTATCTGATCACCTATCACGTGTCTGTGAATCAAATGGTTCATGCACACTGTTCTAAAAGCATTCAAAGAAGAACATTCAGCTCAAAACTCAGGGGCTGAGATTTTGGAAGAGGCAAGCCTGGATAGTATATTTGGAGGAACAGCAACATTTCTTAAGGAGACTTTTTTTTAGGATGACTTCTCCTTGGAGGTGACATTCAGTATATTTTGGAGTAGCTGTTCATTTCTACCTGTGGCAGTGATGGAAATAGAGCTCTTATCAACAATTGTCACCCATCCGTCTTGAGAGATAATGGAGTCCAGGTGTGAGCAGCACAGAAGTGACCTCCCTGGGGGCCAAGCCTGGGCAGTGTGTATAGAAGTCCTGGGCTGCTCAGCCAACAAGACCGCACTCTCAGCCTCACTGATGTGGTCCAAGGGAAAGCAGAGCAATATGTTTGGCACTAGCTTGGCTGCATGAGCTGCCAGGAGGAGGCGTACGAGGCACCAGTCCCTGGCACATTGCCCAGACAGTTTAACCATCAAATGTCTGGGGCAAGTGTACCCGGCTTGCCCCCACCATCTGCCTGGTCTTAAGGACTCCACTCCAGATTTCTGTAGGGTTTACCCTTTAGCCTTTTCTTCTCTTGAAGATATCCCACAAGGCAGTGAAAGATTAGGATCAGAGTTTCCCATTGGATGGGCTACCTTCTCACATTGACAAGCCCCATCTGCATCTCACTTCCCCACATGCAGAAAATGTGGACCATTGGACCCACTATTGGTCATGTCCACTGAGTCCGCCAGAGCCTGTCTTCACATGCAGGGCAAGTCCCTAATTCACTGAAGGTCTGAGATGCATGGGTTACCTTCATCTGGTTTAGCTGGCCAGTCCAAGTCATTCCCTGGATGTGGCCACTGTCACATGCTGACAGCTTCTAGGAGGCATAGGTGAGAGCTGAGTGCAGGGTGAGGACCAAAGATGGAGCACAACATGTCCCCCCCCCCAGTGGTACTACTCCCCTAACACCCTGTACAACAACAGCTGGCATATATTCTCCCTTTTTGCCGTAAGGCTCAGACATAGGATTAAACCTTGGCTGAGGTCTCCCAAGCAAGGCTATGTGGAGATTAGAACCTTGGTCTCCTCAGTCTACTCCAGTATTAGTACCAAGGCCGTCTTACCCATAGGCACCAAGGGTGTGGGGCACCCAGGCGCCGGACTCTCAGGGGTGCCAGGCCGAGAGTCCAGGGCCCGAGAGTTGAGTCCGGGGAAGAGCCCACCTGTTGGCTGGAGTGCTGCGGCAGGCTCATCTGCCGTGGGCGGCTCTGCGCTGCGAGTTCAGGGGCAACTGAGCCAGTGAGATGCTGAGGCGGCCGGCCGGCTCCACCCTCCTGTGCACCTGGGACTGCATGGGCAACCTGGGGGGGGGGGAGGGTGCCAGGCAGATCTTTGCACCTCGGCACTGCATATGCTTAAGATAGCCCTGATTAGTACTATTGCAGCTCACCTCATTTTCTAACCTGCCTGAGTCCTTGATGGAGGGCAGGCTTGCACGATCTGTGACTCACTAACCTATACTTCATTCAGACAGTGCGCGCACACACCATTTTCCCAACCATCCCTTCCTTACCTGACAATAAGAACATAAGAATAGCCCTCCTGGATCAGGCCAACAGCCCTTCTGGTCCAGCATCCTGCTCTCAAAGTGACCAACCAGGTGTCTTTGAGAAACCCACTAGCAGGACCTGGGTATAACAGCACTCTCTCCACTTGTGAGTCATAGTAACTGGAATAGAGAGGCAAAGTGCCTCTAACAATGTAGGTTATATATAGCCATCATGGCTACAGTTTACCATGTTGTGTGCTGGTACTGGCCTACTTGTGAGACTTAGAAAATGATCCTGGATCTTTTCTTCTGTAGGTCACCAGTGGTGCAGTTCTGATGGAGTTTGTGGTGTGCTTTCCATATTTATATGAAGAGGAAGCTTTGAGGTTTCAACATAGCATCGCAAATATTTCACTGGCATGTCCCTGTTAACATCCACGGCAATTAAGTGGCCGCAGCATCCCCAAAACATGGTGCATTTACAACCCTTTTCTTGCTGCAAGCACTTGAGTTAAGTAGCATTACCATGGCAACGGAGTGCGATATTTAAAGGCTCCGAGAAAGCTACATTTCAGCTGATAATTCATCCCGAGCTGCCATGTACTTTTCTCTCCATTATCCAAGACTGTGTTTAGCAAAAGCATTCAAAGCCTCCTGGTTTTTACAGCATAAAGCAAGGCTTCTCTTGACACATTATTTTGAAAGAATATCACCAAATATTCAGTAAACAAAAGTAGACCCTTTCTCTTCACATCAAAAACAATATATTTTAACACTTCAAAGACCACTGAGGTTTGTATTCTAACATGGGGGCGGGGGGGACCTGGATCCCAGCATGATTTCTGTCATTTGAGGACTAATTCATATGCAGTGCTGACCATGGGTGGGAAATCCTCTTGACTTCTGAGCTAGTTGTCAGATTAGTTTATCTGCAGGAAGCACTCACCTACAGAGCACAGCAATAATCTAGGGGGCAACTCTTTATTCTAACCTTCCCATATGCTTGTAAAAGGAAGTACTTGAAGTGAATAAATAGCTTTTCTGCATTGTTGTTGTTGTTGAAATTTGTATCTCACCCTTCCTCCCAAAGTATCTAAAAGCAATTCAAGTGATGATACAGCCTGGGGAAGACCTCTACCTTAAAAAGCTTGTTGAAAGAGGAAGATCTTTATAAGGTGCTGAAAAGGAAAAGAGATGGTACCTGTCTTACATTTAATGGGAATTCCAAAGGATAGGTTCCACAACACTTAAGGCCTGATTCCCAACATGGTACAGAAGACGTGGGATAACCAGTACTATATAACCATCATGCTTAAGTCTAATTAATACATGAAGGGGTTAACTTCATAGAGGAAGCTATTCTGCCAGGCTTAGCTATGACACTTCCTCTCACCATGGCAGGAAATAGGTAATCAAGCCTATTGTTCCCCTTCTCCCAGTCTACCTGAAAAACTCAGTGTGTGAAAATGTTTGAGCTGGTTACTGCAGCTCAGCCATATCACTCTCACCAGTCACTCTTGAGTTCTTACATTAACAATTTAGGAACTTTCACCACTTTGTAACTAAGCTAAATTTTACTGCCGGTACAACCTTTTTGACTGGTGTATGGAAAAGCACATGAACCTGATCTTTGTAGAATTTGTAGGTAAACCACTTTTTTAATCTTACCAAATATGTGGTATTTTCCTATGTTGGGGAAAGATGGAAATTTTGGAACTCACTTGGAATGGCTTATTCTAAAGGTCTAACAGTCTGCATTTTCATACTTTATTTTGCTGCATACTTTGTGACTTTAAATATCTGCAGGGGTCGTGTCACCAAAAACTACTTTCCCTAAGTGTGGGTCCAGGAATTCTCCTTCCTATACTTCTTTTTTTGCACCAATAGAAGGGACTTCCTAATACCTGCATGAGGCCCACACCTGCAGAGTGCAGAGATGGATTGGGTAGATAAGGGGTGAGAGGATCTTAGCAAATGCAGAGAGCTTTGACAGCATTTGGGATACTTTATATACACTTCCTCGTAATTTATACAACAACCTGCAAGATTTTTGAGAAGATTACAAGAAAACATCAATCAATAGTACTGCTGATTGAAAATGGATTGCCTGGGACCCCCTAGAATGTTGTGACAGGAAGAAGATGTGTCTCTAAGCCACCACACAACATTACTGTTCCCCTACATCCAAGCAGAAAGCCTTATGGGTCCCGCTATCTAACTATGCAACTTAACCCATCATGATCTCCCTGGTCACCCAGGTTCTGCTGGAGAGGGGAGAGAAATTCGGCTTAGTCTGCATTATAATGCAAAACTTCCTACTTCATGTTTCCCACAATAACATGTGTACAAAAATGCAGCTATCTATCAAAAATCACACTTCTCTGAACTTTTCAGTGCAGCTCTCCGGTCATATAAGGTTTACAAACATATGTAAGGGGGGGTGCACAAAGATGCACATCTTTGTGAAAATAACTTACAAAAAATGCATTATATTTGGGGGTGGGTTGCTTGTTAAAAATGTGTATATTAGGTAAAAATGCATAGAAGATGTGTTGGTTGGGAGAATTCATACTAGAATGCTGTTTAATTTCTGTGCGGAATTAAAATAAATAAATCATAAAGTGATGAGGAAATGAGAAGAACTGAAATCTGGAAATACGAGAAACAGAGAAATTAAAATTCACCAATTCTTCCAGCCCTAGGCCCTGCCAAGATACCTGATGTTGAGCTCACACACCTCTAAATTTATTAAATTAGATTATCTCTCTCCTCGATCTGAACGATGCAAATGGTGGGGGGTTGTGTGTGGTCTTCCACCTCTGATATTCTCAGTTGAAGGACCACAGCTCACTGGCTGAGCATCTGCCTTCCATGAAGAAGATCCACAGTTCAATCCTTGGCAACTCCAGGTATGACTTGGAATACCCCCAACTGAAACCTTGGAAAGCCACTGCTAGTCCGTGTACATGATACTGATCTAGAGGGATCAATGATCTGATAAAATGCAGCTTTAAATGTTCTGTGGCTATATGGACTAAGTCTGTCTTAAACCAAAAGCTCATACAATGTCTCCAGAGCAAAGATGTGTCCCTCCCTCCATGAAAATGAACCCAGTTATTTTCTCATTAAGCCACCAAGCTTTCATTTTAAATCTCAGAGACAGCAAGAAGAAATTCTAAACACTGGCCTCTTTTCATGATTTCTCTTGGGATTTCAACCAGGCAGCTGAAGGCAGCTGCTCTAATTAGCACAGCAAACAGCAAGTTTGCTTAGAAGTAAGACTCGGGCAGAACGGGCGGGGGGGGAGAGATGAGAAATATTTGTTGGTATGTCCACTGAAGTATATGGATTACGGCAAACCAAAGGGGAAACCAGCAATGTGGGAAGGATTTGTGAAAAAGGTTTCAGCTACAACAGGCAATCTCCCAGGGACCACAGGCAGGTAGGCAGGGCATAGGCAAAATTGGGTGGAGTAAAGGATCTGGTTGGGTGGCGCTGTGGGTAAAAGCCTCAGCGCCTAGGGCTTGCTGATCGAAAGGTCGGCGGTTCGAATCCCCGCGGCGGGGTGCGCTCCCGTTGCTCGGTCCCAGCGCCTGCCAACCTAGCAGTTCGAAAGCACCCCCAGGTGCAAGTAGATAAATAGGGACCGCTTACTGGCGGGAAGGTAAACGGCGTTTCCGTGTGCTGCGCTGGCTCGCCAGATGCAGCTTTGTCACGCTGGCCACGTGACCCGGAAGTGTCTCCGGACAGCGCTGGCCCCTGGCCTCTTAAGTGAGATGGGCGCACAACCCCAGAGTCTGTCAAGACTGGCCCGTACGGGCAGGGGTACTTTTACCTTTTAAAGGATCTGGTAGGCTACATTCTAGCCATGCAAAAACCAGCAATTTTGACATCTCTCCATACAGGCAGTCAAGAGCAATATTCTGAAGGAACATATTTCCCTACATGAACATCCCCAGCAGGCTTTGCTATCTTCTGTGGAAGTATTCCAGTACTGCCACCTTCTCAGCCCTGTTGAGTGAGGATGTGAAAGGGAGTCTTCTCAGGGGCTGCTCTCAAATTGTGGCACACCCTTCCACAGGAGTCTAAGCCGTCCCACTCTCTGCTTCCTTTCTCCAGCGGGAAAAGACTTTTTCGTTCCAACAGTCATTTGGCCTCAAACTGAGGTGGAGGTGGGGTGGGGGGTGTTGTACTTTTTTTCTTTGATTATGCTTTTAAATGGTTGTAAGTGCTTTCAGGGCTGCTTTTAATAGGGTTATATTTTTAATTGTTTAAAAATATTTCTGTTGCGTGTGTGTTTAGTTGTATCTGTTTTAAATTTGTGCTGTGAAGTACCTTGGGCTTTGCATTGGGAGAAAGGTGGGGTATACAGTAAATACATAAATTAATAAGCATTTCACAACGCGAAGACACATTTCAGCCAGTCAATGAGGGTGCAGACTAGGGCTGCTCATGGGAGTGACCTGGTGGGTGTCCATCCAGGGCCAGATAGGGAAAGTCTGAGGCTTTTACCATCCCTGGGCTTTGTGTTGATGTAGCATCATTCCTAGAGACTTTCTTGGTGAGGGTGGAAGAGATGGCAATGACCCTCAACACCTCATCTAATTGTGAGGTACTTCCACCTGAACTTTTGCTATCATCACACTCACATATCAACACTTGAAAACATCAGGAACTTTTTTTTTTTTTTTTGCATTTTCCCCAAATGTAGTGAGGAATTAGTGGCCTGAATTAGTGTTGGGCTGAAATCTGTCCAGTTTATCAAAGGATATTTTTTTCCCCTGTGAAGGAAGATGCCATTTCTTTCTATCTCCTTCTCAGAGGACTTGAGAAGTTATTTGGAATTTTTCTGGGCACCAGTTATTTAGCATATTTTCACTGCTAGGTGCCCAAGAGTGGTATAGGTGGTTTTTCCATACCTGTAATTGTAGAATGAAAGAAAGTACACTCACAAACACCTCTTGACAGCCTCAAGCTTAGGGCAGACACATCAAAACCCCAGCACCCCACCCCTGTGAATTGCACCAAAATTCTCTATCCCCTTTGTTACTTCTAAAATACAAGTTATTTCCCCATTAATTGGTGGAGAATTGTCAAAGAAAAAATAAAGGCATTGTTGTCAGCACAGCGCTAGGCTGAACACTTCAGCTGGGCCCTACATTTGACCATACTCTACTCTCCCAGTACGAATACTTGAAAGGGTCTCATTACAGTGGATTTGAAGTCTAGTGAATGCACTTTTCTTTCTCTCCTTTAATATTGATTTATTTCAAATTCTTAAGCAGGTGCTTGCAAGCATGCAAAGATCTCCTGTTCCTTAAAACTGATTCAACTCCTTTCTCTTGTTTAATTCAGTCATCCAGAGAGAATGACTAAATTAACCATCCATTATATTAAAGCTTAAAGATAAGGAAGCTTTTTTGCTTCTTCTCTTCTTATAGCACTTATGAGGCACATGTCTCAGCTGAGCCCTGATAGATTCAGCCTCATCCAGGAGAGAGCTGGAAATAGTGATAAGGAATTTTAGGTCTGGCATAGCATTGGAGCACACTGCTGCCTATCAAAATCAGATGGCAACTGCAAAAGTTTAAAGTGGATCTGGTGTCAGGTGATGCAGTCAGAGAAACAAAATGAGCTGGGAGATGATCTATAATGAAATGAAAAAGGTATTTAAATATACCTTCTTAAAGAAACCAGAGGCCTTTCTCCTGGGCATGGTGGGCCAATTGGTGCCAAAGAAGGATAGAGGTTTTTTCATGTATGCTACAACAGCAGCAAGAATACTCATCGCAAAGCATTGGAAGACACAAGACCTACCTACCAGGGAAGAATGGCAGATGAAGCTGATGGACTACATGGAATTGGCAGAAATGACTGGCAGAATCCGAGACCAGGGAGAAGAGTCGGTGGAAGAAGATTGGAAGAAATTTAAAGCTTATTTACAGAAATATTCTAAAATTAATGAATGTTAGAAAGATGCTGGAAAGAAGTTATATGACTTTAGTAGAAATATTATAAAGAATTAAGTATGAATAGCCAACATTGGGTAAAGATGTAAATTTAAGTTTAAAATTTTGTTAAATCAAATTATGGAACTAAATTTGTGAAAGAGGGAAAGGACTTGCTAGAACATTTAATTGAATTAGAATACAAAAAAGGAGGTGTGAGGAAGTTGAGGAAATAAGCTAATGAAAGATAAGGATATGAAAATATGGGGCTCCTTTGTATGTATGTCTGTTCTTTTTTGCGGTCTCTTTTTAATGTTTTTGTTTTCTTTTTTCTTCGTGTTTTTAGGTATTGTTGATGTCCTGTATATTCTTCTTGTGTTTTTCTTTCCTTTTTTGTAATGTTTAAACTTTAATAAATATTTATATATAAAAAAGAGAAACAAAATGAGGAAGCAGAGAGTGGCAAATCAATGAGGTCCTAAGGATAATGAGGCAAGTTACTTTGCTGCAGAGCAGACTTCCCCAGTCTGGTTACCTCCACAACCCCCATCAGCCCCACCGGAATGCTGGAAATTGTTGTTCAACAAGGTATGGGGGAGCACCAGGTTACAGACCGTTGCTGCAGAGTCATGTGTTACAAAGAAGGGCTGTAACTATGAGCTCATCTGCCGAATGCATTTAAAGCAGTTTCATACCACTTTAAACAGTTATGGCTCCCCCCAAAGATTTATGGGAAGTGTGGCTTGTTAGGGGTGCTGAGAGCTGCAAGGAGGCCCCCCCACAAAGAGTTACTATTCTCATAGTTCCCAAGGAAGATAGGTTGGTTTATCTGGGAACTCTGGCTATCTTAGTGGAACAGAGGTCTCCTAACAACTCTTGACATACTTAACAACCTACTGGTATTGTTTGGCAGAAGCCATTATGGTTTAAAGCGGTATGATATTGCTTTCAGTCTATAGTGCAGATGGGGGCCCCAGATGTGGAGGAACGCCTGTGGGAGCTTCCAGATTCAGAACCCATGAAGTTCCACTGAAATGACTAGAATAAGTTCACCCAAGTCTGCTGATATCTCCTCTCTAGCTCATGGGTGTTGCTGTTTTTGTTGCATGAGGATCCACATTGGGATAATGGATTTTCCGTTAGTATATTTCAGGAGTGAAGCTCCTCAGGTCTGGGAGTGAAATGTAGCCTTCCAGGTTTGCCACTTCCTGGTCTAGAACTGTCTCTTCAGCTACACACCCCTCTTCCCATACCACACATCTAACAAAGCCTACTTTGCTCACAAACCCTTGAATATTCTTGCCTGGCTGGAATGTGTTCTTGGCTGGAGGATGGGGAATGTGTGTATAAGATAGCCTGCTATACAAAAATAAAATTCCCATCCATTGCTCTGCTTTCCCCCTGTAAAGTCGCCAAAAGAGAATGTGACCTTCCGGTTGAATAAACTCCCCCATTCCTAGTATCTGGGATTCCAGAAGTTTTACTTATATCCCTTTTTCTGGCTAACAGAGAAATATACTCTGCCTGCTGCTGTATTTCAGGTTTTTACCTCTCAAGTTCTTTTTGTCTGTCTAGCTTCGTCTATTAGGAAAATCTGCACCTGAGCATAAATCTGGGGTCCAAGAAGAGGTCAAATCCTCTTCATCACTTAGAAAGACTATGCAGAAAAATATGCTTACATGCACATCCTGTAAAGTTACTACATTATCTGCCCCTCACATTTCTTTTCATTCCACAAAGCGGTATGTGTAACAAAAAAAGGTAAGAACAACTTGCTAGTCCAGCATCCTGTTCTCAAAGTGGCCCGTCAGGTGCCTATGTGAAGCCCACAAGCAGGATCTAAGCACAATAACACTCTTACTTCCTGTGGCTTCCAGCATCTGGTATTCAGAAGCATACTGCCACTCACAGTGAAGGGAGAACATGGTTAGTAGCATTCACAGCCTTATCCTCCATGAATTTGCCTAGTCTTTTGCTGTTGTTTAGTCGTTTAGTCGGGTCCGACTCTTCGTGACCCCATGGACCAGAGCACGCCAGGCACTTCTGTCTTCCACTGCCTCCCACAGTTTGGTCAGACTCATGCTGGTAGCTTTGAGAACACTGTCCAACCATCTTGTCCTCTGTCGCCCCCTTCTTCTTGTGCCCTCCATCTTTACCAACATCAGGGTCTTTTCCAGGGAGTCTCCTCTTCTCATGAGGTGGCCAAAGTCTTGGAGCCTCAGCTTCAGGACCTGTCCTTCCAGTGAGGACTTAGGGCTGATTTCCTTCAGAATGGATGGGTTTGATCTTCTTGCAGTCCATGGGACTCTCAAGAGTCTCCTCCAGCACCAGAATTCAAAAGCATCAATTCTTCGGCGATTAGCCTTCTTTATGGTCCAGCTCTCACTTCCATACATCACTAGCCTAGTCTTTTAAAGCCATCCAAATTGGTGATCATCACTTCCTCTTGTGAGAGTGATGTGTGAAGAAGTGCTTTCTTTTCTTCTGTTCTGAATCTTCAAACATCCATTTTTTTATGTCCCCAAGTTCGTGTGATGGGAGAGGGAGAAAAACATTTCTCTAGCTATTTTCTCCATGCCTTCATAATTTTATACATTCTATCATGATACCTCTTACTCATACTTTTTCTATTTAAAAAAAAGCCCCCAAATGCTGCAACCTTTTCCTCTGATGTGACTTGCTCTACCCCCTTTATCTTGTCTGAACTTTTTCCAACTATACAATATCATTTCTAGTCACCCTGAAAAGAGAAAATCCAGCTGAACTCCACTTTTAGGGTATGGGCATCAAGTCACTAGCACTCCTATTATGAATTCTTCAGAGCAGTAATGAGATTAATGTAGTATAAAGCCTTGTGGAATGTTTAAAGCAGAACTGAACAAATGATACATATGCATGACAGTTGAACTTTCAAAATTCAGACAAGGTAATTATGAGGCATGTGTAACATAACAGTTTTAAAAACATGGGTGTGTGATGGATGGGCAGAAAGACAGCTGTAATTTTCTGTTTTATTTTATTTATTTTTTTAAAAGAGGTGTATGAACTTTGAAAAGAAAGGGGGCATAAAAACAATTTCAGTGAAAGTTTTTTCTTCTTCTAAGTAGGCAGATATATTCAAACGGCTTATGTAGAAGTCCCTCTCAGTTCAATTGGATTTATTTGCTACTATCTAGAGTTGCAGTTTAAGGAATGAGGATTCTTTAGCGAATTGGAGGATTTTGTTGGTTTCAGAATTAATTGAAGCACACTTGAACCAAATGGAATGGAATATATATTGAGGAGAAAGTCTAAACAGCACCAAGCAAGATTTAATATGTAACTGACCAGATAGATTAAATATTTACTTATGAAGATTTCAAGAGCTTTGACATTTGATAGCTAAGCATCAAATAATTTCAAACTTCTGCAGGTGGTATTATGAAAGATTCGGACGAATTCAATATTTGGATTCAGGCTTAACAGCCGCTGCTCATTCCCACTTGTTAAAATGAATATTTTACTCAATATATTTTACTCAAGTATCTGTTCCAGATACTTTAGAGGCAACCCAGCTGGCTTTCCACGGGCACCAATGCACAAATCCATCCATCTTGTATGCTCTCATTTAAAGGTTAAGTGCAGCCTTGAAGAAGATCTAGACCTGCTAGATCAAAGTGGACTCATTCTCTAGTCTGAAAGGACATTTTGTGTGAGTGGGAGACCATTGAAGGACAAGGCAGATGCTTTGGCAAATGTTGTACAGATGTATTAGAATTACCAGTTCCTTAATGGAAGGTGATTTGGAAGAGGCAAGTCTAAAGGAGCAGTTCCTGCAAAATGCAGTGGATAGCTTCCTCCATGTGCTTTGGATTCATAGGAACTCATTCTCTTCGGATGGCAATGTGTTTGAATTCTTAACTATTATTCCCACTAAAATGAATGAAACAAATGGGGCTCTTTGTTCCATTATTTAATGAATGATTAAAATGAATACACACCTCTCATTCTGCCTTCTCCACCTGCTGTCAGGGATTCTTCATCTGGATACACGGGGTCTTATACATCAGCAATTTGGAACATGTGGCCCTCCAGACATTGTTGGATTCCCATCGGTCCTAGCCATCATGGTCAATGGTCAGGAATGATGGAAGCTGCAGTCCAGCAATATCTGGATGGTGACAGGTTTTCCCATTTATGTTATACACACAAAGCTTGTTCTCTTCTACTGAATCTAGCCTGTACCAGGTAAATTGTACTGTAATCATTCAGAAGCCATTGAGACACTTCATCACACTCAACAGAATAAGACATGGCGAAGTCTGCTGCTTGTTTTTCAGTTGCCATTCTTTATTTCCAAGTTGAAAATAGATTACGAGGATTATTAGATTTCAAAAAGATAATGCTCTACCCAGGCAAGCAAAACACACATAGCCCAAAAAATGGCTCTGTAATTGTTTGAGCAGGAAATGTGGTTATTTACAGCAAATGAAATTAATGTGTTACAAGCTTACCTTTTGTTAGACACTTTATGAGCCATAGGAATAATGTGAGGACATGCAAATTGTGGTTTGTTTGGGTTTTTTTTTAATATATAAAAAAACAACCCACTCCCCATTATCATAAAAGACACATACTTACCTTTGTGAATTATATTCTCATAATGAATGATGAACACAGTATATTATTTCAATATAATTATCACTCCAGGTGGTGTTCATTTGGTGATTACAGGAATGTGTGTACAGCTTATTTGTGCTTTGCTAACACATTATGAATACCAGCATATTCATTTTTCCCCCCAGTGTGCTCAAGTTTGGGGATCCCTGGTATAGAAGAGCACATGGAAGACCACAGGGTTTCCATGCAAGAGCTCCCAGCTTCAATCCCTAACTGGGGCTGTAAATGGGGCTGTTGCCATTCATAAGAAAATGAAATCCCCATGCATCAAAACAAAGGCACAGCTAGTCTAAATCTTGAGAACATAAAAAGAGACTGCTGGATCAGGACAATGGCCCATCTATTCCAGCATCCTGTTCTCACTGTGACCAACCAGATGTATGCAGGAAACCCACAAGCTGGACCATGGCACAAGAGCATTCTGCCCTCCTGTGACTTAGATGCGTAGCAGAAGCTTGGAAGCAGGACCTGAGTGCAACAGTGCTCTCCCCACTGGCATTCAGCAGCTAGTATTCAGAGGCATACTGTGTCCTGCCTCATGACCAGCAAACACACAAGAGCTCTTATATCCAAGTATAAAAGATACCTTTATTCAGGCAAGTGATGGTACAGGCTTGGCAGCAGACACAGAGTTCAGGATTCACAATTCAGAAGTTCAGGAATCAGTCAAAATAGAAAAAACCAAGGTGTCCCAACAGTTTCAGCTCCCCACCTGTCAAGCTTTAAAACAGGAAGTGCCGCTCACTCACTTTGTGAGAATGTCAGGGTTGGAAAATACTGTTCCTCTAGGGTAGGTGGGTCTTCTGCCATCAGTGAAGGCAATTCTAGGTCACAAGTTCTAGGTCACAATAAGGCACCCTCCTGATCAGACATTGCCATTTCTTGAAGTGTCTTCCTCCTTGGCGGCCCACAAACCTCCCCATCCTCCACTGAGACTATGTTTTGTCAGACGTTCATCAGTTGAGGAGCCAGCATCTCTCTCTCCCCCCTTTCAAAGTGGCTGATTTTGAGGTATTCCAGGGGGGACCCCTTTCTGCAGCACCGGTTTCCTCCAATCGCCCCGCTCTCCCATTCTTCCTTCTCCTCCTGTGTCAGGGCCTGCCAGGCCAACCCAACATAACCATGAGATTCACAGCAAACCATAGTTATCACAACTAGCAGACATTGATAGCCTTATCTGCATGAATTTGCCTAGTCTTCTTTTAAAACCACCCAATTTGGTGGCAATCACTGTCTCCTGTGGGAGCAAGTACTATAGTTTTACTATGCACTACGTAAATCACCTGGTCATGGCGAAGGGGTTTGAATAACTCAGAGAAGCTATGAGCTATGGTGTGCAGGGCCACCCAAAATGGACAGCTCATAGTGGAGAGCTTTGACTAACGTGATCCACCTGGAGCAGGAACCGGCAAGCCACTCCAGTATCCCTGCCAAGAAAACTCCATGGACAAAAACAACAGGCATATAAAAGTTATGATGCTGGAAGATGAGCTCCTCAGGTCGGAAGGCATCCAACATGCTACTGAGGAAGAGCGGAGGAAAAGTACAAGTAGATTCAGAGCTGATGAAACGGCTGGACCAAAGCCGAAAGGTCACTCAGTTGCGGATGTGCCTGGAAGTGAAAGGAAAGTCCAATGCTGTAAAGAAAAATATTGCATAGGAACCTGGAGTCTAAGATCCATGAACCATGGGAAGTTGGATGTGGTCAAAAATTAGATGGCAAGAATAAATATTTACATCCTGGGCACCAGTGAAGTAAAATGAACGAGAATGGGTGAGTTCAGATAGGATGATAATCATATCTACTACTGTGGGCAAGACTCCCATAGAAGAATGGAGTGGTCCTTATAGTCAACAAAAGAGTGGCAAAAGCTGTACTGGGATACAATCTCAAAAATGATAGAATGATCTCAATACAAATCCAAGGCAAACCCTTTAACATCACAGTAATCCAAGTTTATGCACCAACTACCAGTGCTGAAGAAACTAAAATTGACCAATTCTATGAAGACTTACAACACCTTCTAGAAATGACACCAAAGAAGGGTGTTCTTCTCATTATAGGGGATTGGAATGCTAAAGTAGGGAGTCAAGAGATAAAAGGAACAACTGGCAAGTTTGGCCTTGGAGTTCAAAATGAAGCAGGGCAAAGGCTAATAGAGTTCTGTCAAGACAACAAACTGGTAATCACAAACACTCCTTTCCAACAACACAAGAGACGGCTCTACACATGGACATCACCAGATGCGAAGCATCGAAATCAGATTGATTATATTCTCTTCAGCCAAAGATGGAGAAGCTCTATACAGTCAGCAAAAACAAGACCTGGAGCTGACTGTGGCTCAGATCATCAGCTTCTTCAGATCATTCAAACTTAAACTGAAGAAAGTAGGGAAAACCACTGGGCCAGTAAGATACAATCTAAATCAAATCCCTTATGAATACACAGTGGAAGTGAGGAACAGGTTTAAGGATTTAGATTTGCTGGACGGAGTGCCTGAAGAACTATGGATGGAGGCTCGCAACATTATACAGGAGGCAGCAACGAAAACCATCCCAATTAAAAGGAAATGCAAGAAAGCAAAGTGGCTGTCCAACGAGGCCTTACAATTAGCAGGGGAGAGAAGGCAAGCAAAATGCGAGGGAGATAGTGAAAGATACAGGAAATTGTCACGCTAGCAAGGTTATGCTTAAAATTCTACAAGGCAGGCTTAAGCAGTATGTGGACCGAGATCTCCCAAAAATGCAAGCTGGGTTTTGAAGGGGCAGAGGAACCAGAGACCAAATTCAAACATGTACTGGATTATGAAGAAAGCTAGAGAGTTCCAGAAAAACATCTACTTCTGCTTCATTGACTACGCAAAAGCCTTTGACTGTGTCGACCACAGCAAACTATGGCAAGTTCTTAAGAAATGGGTGTGCCTGATCACCTCATCTGTCTCCTGAGAAATCTCTATGTGGGGCAAGAAGCTACAGTTAGAACTGGATATGGAACAACTGATTGGTTCAAAATTGGGGAAATTGTCTCCCTGCTTATTTAACTTATATGCAGAATTCATCATGTGAAAGGCTGGACTGGATGAATCCCAAGCCGGAATTAAGATTGCCAGAAGAAATATCAACAACCTCAGATATGCAGATGACACAACTTGGATGGCAGAAAGTGAGGAGGAATTAAAGAACCTCTTAATGAGGGTGAAAGAGGAGAGCGCAAAATATGGTCTGAAGCTCAGCATCAAAAAAAACTAAGACCATGGCCGCTGGTCCCATCACCTCCTGGCAAATAGAAGGGGAAGAAATGGAGGCAGTGAGAGATTTTACTTTCTTGGGCTCTGTGATCACTGCAGATGGTGACGGCAGTCATGAAATTAAAAGACACCTGCTTCTTGGGAGAAAAGCAATGACAAACCTAGACAGCATCTTAAAAAGCAGAGACATCACCTTGCCAACAAAGGTCCATATAGTTAAAGCTATGGTTTTCCCAGTAGTGATGTAAGGAAGTGAGAGCTGGGCCATAAAGCAGGCTGATCACCAAAGAATTTATGCTTTTGAATTATGGTGCTGGATGAGACTCTTGAGAGTCCCATGGATTGCAAGAAGATCAAGCCTATCCATTCTTATGGAGATCAGCCCTGAGTGCTCACTGGAAGGACAGATCCTGAAGCTGAGGCTCCAGTACTTTGGCCACCTCATGAGAAGAGAAGACTTCCTGGAAAAGTCCCTGATATTGGGAAAGATTGAGGGCACAAGGAGAAGGGGACGACAGAGGACGAGATGGTGGGACAGTGTTCTCGAAGCTACAAACATGAGTTTGACCAAACTGTGGGAGGCAGTGGAAGACAGGAGTGGCTGGTGTGCTCTGGTCCATGGGGTCACGAAGAGTCGGACACGACTAAATGACTAAATGACTAAACAACAACAACAAGTGAAGATGTTCTTCCTTTTGTGTATTCTGAATCTCCCAACAGTCATCCATTCTATTTCCTGCAGAGGTCAACAAATGTAAAATCAGGAAAACCAACACATGCAACTGCAGCTTGGTCTATTAACTTCAATGAGTCTACTCTGAGTAAAATTTAGTTGACTACCACCCAAAGCTTTGCACAAGGAGGGGCCCCAGGTTCAATCCTGATGTCTCCAGATAAGGCTCACCATCAATAAATATGCTCATAAATTAATGTTATGTATATTGTTGTTTTATGCTTTATTGCACACCACCCTGGTTTTGAAGGGTTGGAATAAAAAAGTCTTCAATAAATAAATATTCTGGGGGCAAAAAAAGGAGAAGCCTGCTAGCTGATACTGCACATTCTCAAAACCTTCGAATGGCTATACAGGTTTTGCAATTATATATCCCAGATGCCATGGTAAGAGGTCTCATTCACCTTCCATTCCCTTTCACTAAACCAATCATCTGAAACAAATGAAACTAAGCTATGTTGGCTGGCATAAGTTTTTTTTCAAGGGTCAGGGAGAGTTTCCTAGGCACTCCTGGAATGAAATCATTCATCAGGAGATTCAAATTACACATTTAAATTCAATTTTTAGTCCTGGAGAGCTGGAACTCTTGGAAAGAGAAGGGAAGCAATTCTGCTAAAAGATTTTTCTCATGCTGAAGCAGAGAATGCAATTTCTCCCCTGGAATGGGTGGGCCCCCAGTGACCACGCTAATGGGTCCATTAAACTTCTGCAGTGTATGTTTTGTGCCTTTGCAGCTGACAAAACTGATTGCAGCCCTCTGGCAACAAAAGTGGTTTAAAAAAAGAAGAAGAAGAAGAAAAGTCTTCCTTCATCTTCCGCCTTTGACTTACAGCTTTTGTAGATGACAAATGGAGACTTGTAAAATTGTAGGGAAATAGGGGCAGGGGCACCAGAACATTGTTTTGGTCTGTTTTTTGTTCATGACAAGTCACTTAGATGCTGCAATCCTATACATACTTACCTGGAAGTAAGCCCCACGGAGCTCAATGAAGTCTACTTGGAAGAAGCTGTATGCCAATGGTAGGCCATCTGGTTAACATGCAGAAGGTCCCAGATTCAGTCTATGGCATCTCCAGGTATCACTGGGAGAGACCCCTTTTGGAATCCCAAAGGAGCTGTTGTCAACCTGTTGACAATGCTCAGCTAGACTGATAGATTGATAGTCTAACTTGGTGAAAGGCAGCTTCTTATGTTCTGAGTAGACATGTAAAGGATTGCACCATTGGTGTTGGAGACTGATAGGTTTCCAGGGCTATACTATGCTCCTAGGCTACAGCTCAACTCCATCCATCCTGACAGTCCATTGGTTTCCTCCATTCCGGTTGAGCTAACAGAACAAAAAAGCTTCCAGTTCAGGCCCAACTTACCTACACAGCCCTCGGCCTTCATTTTGTTTGCCTTGCTATTAGATACTTCCTCTTCTTCCTAGGAGGGAGAAATCCATTGACTTCCATAGGGAAAAGCATGGTGGAAAAAAGAGACAATGGATCCACTTGAAAAATAAATGCAGTGAAAAATAAATGCTGCATTTTGGAGCACACAAATCCACAGTCTCTAGGCAGTTAATGGTGCTATCTGACTTAGGAATGCGAAAACCTTACTCAGGTCACCTCTGTTCACCTTGTAATTCAGGAAGAATATAGGACTTGTGCAAAGTCTTATTTTAAAAACCGTGTATTGAAGCCTTGATTCCAATGCTGTATCCCTTCACCCCTGCAAGCATCCCAGCCACTGCTTTTTCAGCCTAACTACTTACGTTTTACTTTGTAAATGTTGTTTTAGGCAACCTTTGTATGAACTCTACTGAATCTTTCCTCATACTTCTTTGTGAAGTGTGAGCAGAGGGACTGAGCACGGTGTTTGCCAGAACTGAGGTCAATGTTCTAAGCCTAGGCTCACAACCCCTCTCGGAAGGCAATCAAAAGTTTTCAGTTTGTTTGGGCAGCCAACATTAGAATTTCTTTTTATGCTTCAGAAAGAAGCATGTGTGTATTCCTTTTGCATTCTTTTCTCTCTCTTTTTGTACCTGTTCTTTCAGCAAAATGTTTGGCAATGCCTATGAAATGTTCACCTAGGCATTTAAGATGCTATCTTGACTTTACTCAACCTTGCTGACATCATTCAGCTCTTAAATAAATATTACATCCCTTCCAACATTCCTCAGATGAAAATAGGGACATTCACCAGTGTTCCAAATATTACTGAGATTCTGATATGCATTAATTTCTTAAGTTTAGGGGTCTCTCTCTCTCTCTCTCTCTCTCTCTCTCACACACACACACACACACACACACACGTTCACAACAATAGTTATGATGATGATGATGCCACCCTTGGCATCCTTTATTTGAAATGATCAAGAACTGCCAATTTAGTTTAACAGCTGAGTTGGAAGAGAAACCAGAACCAGGAAGTTCCATACCATGGGATCCAACCCAAAGCTCTAGATGCTTTTAAGAACTATTCTTGCGGGTGTATTAAGGCCATAGCACTTTTCATATATACCTGGGAGTAAGACCCACTGACTGGGACGTGGGTGGTGCTGTGGGTTAAACCACAGAGCCTAGAACTTGCCGTTCAGAAGGTCGGCGGTTCAAATCCCACAATGGGGTGAGCTCCCGTTGCTCTGTCCCTGCTCCTGTCAACCTAGCAGTTCGAAAGCACGTCAAAGTGCAAGTAGATAAATAGGTACCGCTCCGGCGGGAAGGTAAATGGCATTTCCATGCGCTGCTCTGGTTCGCCAGAAGCAGCTTAGTCATGCTGGTCACATGACCCGGAAGCTGTCTACCGACAAACGCCGGCTCCCTTGGCCAATAAAGCAAGATGAGTGCCGCAACCCCAGAGTCGGTCACGACTAGACCCAATGGTCAGGGGTCCCATTACCTTTACCTTTAAGTCCCACTGAATTAAAGAGGGCTTAGCTGAGTAAGCTTGTAATGAATTGCACTGCTGGGTTTCTTTTGGAGTGAGGAAACACATGCTCCTTCCCTTTCTACCTGACCCTGCTCGGGTCTCTGCCCTCAGGGACCTTCCCAGATCCTAAGCCATTCATGAAAGCAGGTAATTTAAATGCGTACAGAAAGCCAATGTGGTGTAGTAGTGGTTAGACTTGGAAGACACCAGGGTTCAAATCCCTGCTCAGACATGAAGCTCACTAGATGACCTTGGAGGGCAGTTACTACCTTGCAAGGGGGTTGTGGAGATTAAATGAGGGAGGGAGGGAGGGGGAAACCACGTACAGCACTTTGAGCTCCTTGGGAAAAAAAGGTGGGGTAGAAAGGGTAGAAATTCAATAACTGCCCAGTTGCCCTTAGGCAAGGGGACTGTGATGAACCTATACCATAGGGTTGCAATACGTCCGGAATTTCCTGGACATAGCCCTCGTAAACAGCGTCTGGGCAGAAATTGCCGAAATGTTCGGGAAAATCTGGACCTATTCCAACCCATGTCGGGAGTGTAGATTTTGATGGATTTCATTAAAAATAGCTCAAAAACTCCTTTTTAAAAAGGAATTTGCAAAACAACAACAACAAAAACAGCTCATCTTGGGGCAAAATGAATAAAAGCTTAACAACTTTTGTGTCCAGATGTTCACTTTTTGCCACAAAGCCTGACTCCACCTAGGTGTAGGCCCTTCTGGGATGGCAGCCACATGTGCACCCCTGAGCTATCTGGTGCTGCGGGGGCTTCCTCCTGAGTAAGAGCACGCTGGGTCACAGCCCAGCCTTAAGCATTTTTCTTAGGACAAAAGCGTACTAGCCCCAGAGGACTTCAATTGCAGCCATCCATTTCCTCAGAAGCGATCCCTCCAGCACCAAGGGAGCATGGGCAATTGCAGCACAGAACCCTCCCTTTCTTCTGAGCAAAGTATGGAGATCTTGCTCTCTTCCTGCTCCTGTGTGTAGTACACCATCAGTGTGGAAGCTGCAGCAGGCGCAGGAGATGGAGGGTGAGCCCAGGCGGGGGGGGGGAGGCTTGGCGAGTGCCATGCAGCACCCAGAGTGAGCAGGTGAAGGGCTGGGAGGTGGTGGAGAATGTGGTTGGTAGGGCCAGGAGGTGCCGCTGAGCTTCGTTGCAAAGACCGCACCAGCTGGGGCTGGGGAGGGTTGTTCACTTCGGCAGAGAACAGGGTGTGAGTAAGCAGCATGGTAGCTGGTGATCAAGGGAGACAGACACACATGGGAAGACATAGGCCTTCTCTGTTTAAAGGCACCACAGCACACAAACTTCCTGCCGCCCCAATAACTGCTAACATGGTCCCCATCCACTGGTGGGAGAAAGCAGGCATTCCATGATCATGTTAGAAGCCAGGATAGCTTTATGAATTCCAGGACTATCCTAGCAAAATCAGGACACTTAGAGGTTATACAGCAGTGGCATTCATCAACAATTCAGTCTGATTGGCCACAATCACCCACAACTAATCTAACAGCAGTAACTGGACAGGGGAGAATGATGTGTATGTTGCAGAATGTATATAACACACCCAGGTATTTGTGAGTGTCAGTGCAAACCTCTCTCTTTTCAGCTAAGTGATAAATTCAGGCTTTGGTTAAATCCTGGGCCTACATTTGACAGGTTGTGACTTACCATCACCATGGGCTTCCTTGTTGGCAGTGACCCATGGCAGGGCCTTTTCAGTGGCAGTTCCCATTTGTGGAATGCCTTCCCTGCTGAATGCATCTCTCTCCCTAATTATTTACTTTTAGAAGACATTTTAAAATGCTCCTGTGGCATTTGATGACTGAAAGACACTATTCCTGGCAACCCTGAGATCATTGGTTGAGAAAGATTTTTTAACCATTGTTGGGGGTTTGGGAGGAGGAAGTTGTGAGGTGAATAAATAAACAAACAATACACATTCCATACCAGTCCAATATTAAGCCAAATTAAGCCCTCCAGGGTGATCTCAAAGAAACGGGGAGGTCTGGGCTCCTTGGGTAGTGTAGCTTAGTTTAGTTTAATCCCACTGTTCTGTAATAAACAAACAAATGCAGCAGGTAGAAAAAGAAGATACAAAATGAGCAGAATGGGAAAACATAAAAGGATAGCAATTAAATTTAAAAATAAACAATAATGATCAGACAACAGTTAAAGTGCGAATAAATGGAAATACACAACATGAACTTGGGCAAACAGTATCTAAGGTTTAAAAGAGCAGATCAAAGAGCAGATTATAAACTGGCTGGAATTATTATTTTTAATAATAATAATACTAGCCATCCAAAGATGGGCTAAGAAAGAGCACCTGAAGTTCCTCTAGTTATTATACATTCCATACTATCCATGGGCACCTGACATAGAACCAGACACCTGGTATGTAGGCACCAGTTCAAAACACCTTCAGTATGAGTAATGTGATCCACTGGGTGTCAGCTGTTACATAAAACCTAGGTAAAGCAGCAGGAGAGGCCACCATGGAAGGATGGGGAGGCCTGATCAGTGGTGTCTGAACTGTCACTTTATATCAAAGTGTGTTAGGGGAACAGTGATTTTGCAGAATAAACCCTGGGAGGCATTCTTACCATCTGCTTTTCAATTTCGGCACCAATGCAAAAACAGACTGGTATACAACTAAGAACAGCTTTCCTTCTGCAAAAGCTGCTTTGCACGTGCAAAAGACAAACAACAGGACTTATTTTCCTACTAAATGAAGGGTTATGTAGCTGACCGAGGGGAGAGAAAGAGGTAACTTTCACTGAAAGCAAGGGAGAGCAAACAGAACATTATTAGATGGTGACTGAAAAACAGGGGGTGGGGTCTGGGGATGCCATAGAGAGACAACTGAATTTTATAGCTGTTGGCTAGGAAGGAAGAAAAGAAAAAGGGAAAGGGATGGTTGGAGCATTTATAGAGGAACTTTGAATCTAGGAGAAAAGCATAGCGTTCTCTCCTAGATTTCAAACTTTTGGGGTAATCTGAAAGTTAACTGCCACCATCATTTTCTCATTTCCACTGGGACTTCACACAACCTCTGAGATTTCTATCCAGAATCCCTAGAACAGGTGATTTCAACAAGCTCCCAACTTCCACCAACCCTAGCCAGCATGGCTAATGGATTAGGAGTGATGGGAGTTGTGGTCCAACTGTGGGCACCAGGTAGGGCAGAACAATCCACCTTGGTCACGTAAATCTCTGATTTGGTATATTGATTCAGTCAGAAATAGGGTTGCATGTAATGCGTCACCAGAAAAACAGGGGTGGTGCAGAAGAGGTCGTATATTTACATAAAATTTGCATATGCTAATATATGGCTACATATTAAAGACAATTCTCTTTGTTAAACAGAAATGCATCTCACCATAACGAGAAAGACTGCCCTGGTGACCTCTCTGCCTTTGCATTCTGATTTCCAGGTGCTAATTATTTATGGGCAATATCATGGCTCCTGCTCTCCCTTCTTGCAGTTCTTCATCTGCAAACCAGAACTGGACTGGACAGCCTTTCAACAGAGAGCATCTTCAAATACATTGCTGCCCCTTGTAAAGTAGGATACATGACCACTCTGGTTGATAAAAGCTTTCTAGCAATCATAGCCCTTGTGAGCCTATATCTAACAAGGCCAGTATCCATCCCAAAACATTGAAAGGAATACAGGCTGGCCGTACATCATTCGCAAGCCATTTCACCTTCAGCATTAGATGGAAAAGGGAATCTTCCAAAAATGTGACAGGAAATTGTGGGCTGTATATTTGATATAAATACTACAGGGATCAAGGTAGGGGTAACAATGAGAACCCTCCTTCAAATGTGATGTATTGATTTTTGAAAGCTAACCAGGAAGTCATTGTTAAAATATGCCTCTAACTTTTTATTCCTTGTTACATGAACTTTCAGAACAGGGTCAGGGAAGCTCCCCCCGCCTCGCCCCGGCACATTGAGGACCATATTTCAGGGGTAACTGGTCAAAGTTGCATTGGGTGGGTCCCAAGTGAAAGTGGCTTTCATTTGCAGCACTGCAGGATTGTGCAGAATGCTCTTTCTCTCTTCTCTCCTCCTGCTTCAGGGAGGAGCAGATCTCTTGCAAAGAGTTCCCCTTACTTTCCATCTCCAACACCACTTGGAGATGACTGTGATTAAGCAATATACAAATTGTTGAAATAGGTATATAATAATAATAATAATAATAATAATAATAATAATAATAATACATTTTATTTATATCCCGCCCTCCCCAGCCGAAGCCGGGCTCAGGGTGGCTAACAACAATAAAACAGTACAAAAGTACAGCACAGACAACACTCTAAAATCATTCATTATAAAATTAATTAAATTCAAGCCACTGGCCACCATTGGGCCAGAGCTCCGTGAAGATTGCCGAAGGAGGGAGTCAGGCTGTGCCCTGGCCAAAGGCCTGGTGGAACAGCTCTGTCTTGCAGGCCCTGCGGAAAGATGTCAAGTCCCGCAGGGCCCTAGTCTTTTGTGACAGAGTGTTCCACCAGGTCGGAGCCACAGCCGAAAAAGCCCTGGCTCTAGTTGAGGCCAGCCTAACTTCTCTGTGGCCTGGGACCTTCAAGATGTTTTTATTTGAAGACCGTAAGTTTCTCTGTGGGGCATACCAGGAGAGGCGGTCCCGTAGGTACGAGGGTCCTAGGCCGTATAGGGCTTTAAAGGTTAAAACCAGCACCTTAAACCTGATCCTGTACTCCACCAGGAGCCAGTGCAGCTGCTATAGCACCGGGTAAATGTGATCTCGCAGCGAAGACCCCGTAAGGAGTCTCACTGCAGCATTCTGCACCCGCTGGAGTTTCTGGGTCAGTCTCAAGGGCAGCCCCACATAGAGCGAGTTACAATAATCCAGTCTGGAGGTGACCGTCGCGTGGATCACAGTGGTTAGGTCAGGGCGAGAGAGGTAAGGAGCCAACTGCTTAGCTTGACGGAGATGGAAAAATGCCGCCTTTGTTATAGCTGCAATCTGCGCCTCCATGGAAAGGGAGGTGTCGAAGATTACACCCAAACTCTTAACGGACGGTGCTGGCACTAATTGCGCCCCCACAAGAGATGGGAGTTGCCCCCCCAATCCCATATCATCCCGTCCCAGCCACAGGACCTCTGTCATCGAAGGATTTAGCTTCAACCGGCGCCCACATAACCATCCAGCCACAGCTTCCAAACATCTGGTCAGTGTGTCTGGTGCCGAGTCAGGATGACCATCCATCAACAGATAGAGTTGGGTGTCATCGGCATACTGATGGCAACCCAGCCCAAAACTCCGGACAAGCTGAGCGAGGGGGCGCATAAAGATGTTGAAAAGCATCGGGGAGAGTATCGCACCCTGAGGTACTCCACACACCAAGGAGTGGTGCGATGACAATTCCCCCCCAAGCGCCACCCTCCGTCCCCAACCAGAGAGAAACGAGCGCAGCCATTGAAGGACTGTGCCCTGGATCCCCACATCGGCAAGGCGGTGGTCCAGAAGTTCGTGACTGACCATGCCGAAAGCTGCTGACAGATCTAGAAGAATCAGCAGCCCCGACCCGCCTCGATCCAGCTGTCTACAAAGATCATCTGTTAGGGCAATCAGAGCCGTCTCGGTCCCATGACCAGCGTGGAAGCCGGACTGGAATGGATCCAGAGCCGATGTTTCATCCAGAAACCCACCAAGCTGTTCAGCAACCGCTCTCTCAATCACCTTACCCAGGAACGGAAGATTCGAAACCGGGCGGTAATTGGATAGATCTAGGATCTAATGATGTTTTCTTTAAGAGCGGGCGCACCACTGCCTCCTTCAGTTCCCCTGGGAATGTCCCCGTGCCAAGGGACAAATTGATGATATCCCCCAGGAGGGCCCGCACCTCGTCTGGACACGCTCTAATCAGCCAAGACGGGCACGGGTTGAGAGGACAGGTGGTGGGCTTTCCAGCTCGGAGGAGTCTGTCCACATCGGCTGGGGATATTCAGTCAAAGTGGTCCAATACTGGACCCGAGGACAGTTGAGGGGCCTCCAGTTCCTTTATTGTATCCAAATTGGCAGGGAGGTCATGGCAGAGCAACAAGACCTTCTCCGCAAAAAAGCTCGCAAATGCCTCACAGCTGTGTGTCAAATTGTTATTTAAATTTGGCTGTCCCTCAAGGGACGTTAAAGACCTGATTATAATTGTGCCGGGCGAGAGCTAGCGGATGCAATGGAGGCCGAGAAGTAGGACTTCTTAGCAGCCTTCACCGCCATCTCGTAGGTTTTCATAAAAGCCCTATAAGATGTTCTTGAGGCTCCGTCACGGGCACCCCGCCATACTCACTCTAGCCATCTGAGGTCCTGCTTCATTTTCCGGAGCTCCTCGGTAAACCAGGGAGCCCGGTTTCTGCGGGGTCGCATAGGGCGCTTCAGTGCGATCTCATCTATGGCTGCCAGGAGCTGGGTATTCCAGCCCTCAACAAGCTCAGTCAATGAGTCGCCAGGGGGAGCAAGGTCCCGCAAGGCTTGGTGGAATCTATCAGGGTCCATCAGCCTCTGCGGGCGAGCCCAAATCGGCTCACCACCTAAGCAGGGTGGGGGTGGAAAGTCAATCCTGGCTTTCAGAGCGTAGTGATCAGACCATGGCACCTTCATCGAAGGAGACATGATCACATCTATACCTACGCCAAAGATCAAATCCAGCGTGTGGCCTGCTTGATGTGTGGGGCCCGAAACAAACTGGGAGAGCCCTAGTGTCGCCATGGAAGACACCAGGTCCAGAGCCTGTGAGGAGGGAGTGGCATCAGCATGGATGTTGAAGTCCCCCAATACCAATAGGTTAGGGAACTCCAAGGCCCAGCCGGCCACCGCCTCCAATAGGCCTGACAGGGTGGCTGCTGGTGCGCTAGGTGGCTGGTACACCAGCCAGACAGCCAAGCTCTCCTCGGAGCCCCACACTAGGCCAACACATTCAATGCCGGGGATCGATGGTGATGATAGAGCCCTGAAAGGACAATCTTCCTGGATTAATAATGCCACCCCTCCCCCCCGGCCCACAGTCCGGGACTGGTGGAAGACGGAGAAACCCGGGGGCGCCATCTCTCGTAAGGTAACTGTTGCCCCTTCGCGCACCCAGGTCTCCGTCACGCAAGCCAGGTCGACCCCCTGCGAGATAAAGAAATCTCGCAGGGTGGTGGTTTTGTTGCCTATAGACCTGGCATTGCACAGCACCAGTGACGGAGTTGAGTAATCCTTGCTCACCCTACCCTCGTCCCTCGGGATGAGGCGCAGATTGGAAGGGGTACGAGCATATCCATATCTCGATCCCCTTCGCCTATAACATCTGCCCCCACCGCCATACCTCCCTCGCCCCTCCACGGTAGCAATCCCAAGCCTCATAGTAGCCTCCATTAATGGCAGTTAATGTTATTCTTTCGCAGCCTAAAACAATAAAACCTTAAAACAATAAAAACAAAAAACAAAAACAACCCAGAAAACAATAAAACAATACAAATAAAAACTGCAAAAATTACAAATTCATCAAAATCTAACAAATTCCCAAGCCCACCCAAACATCCATCCCACCCCCATATATAAAAAATCTAAAGGGAAAGGAACATTTTAAAACATGTTAAAAAAAAAACTCTGCACCCCTCTGGGTCCTCCTGGGCAGTAGCAGCATCAGTGGCAACAACCGTCCCTGTGAGGCCCCACCTGGGCCAGATAGTAAGTGGCAGGAGCAGTCCTTGTGAGGCTTCAGGCCCCGCCCTGGGCCAGGTGGTAAGTGGCAAGAGCAGGGCCCTCAGGCACTCACAGGGGAGTCCTCCTGGGCAGCAGATAATATAATTATTATATTATCATATAATAATGATAATGATAATAATTTATATGCAGTGCTACCTCAGGTTACAGACGCTTCAGCTTACAGATTCCTGTCAGACCCCACAGCCAACACGTGCTCTCCATGAAGGAGAAAACGCGTTCTCCCTATAAAAGCAGCCAGCTGTGGGTGTCAGTGTCAGTCAGTGCCTATGTTTCTCAGCCAGTGTATGTATCTGTGTTGTTACAGACAGAGCGGCTCCAGGACTCTAGTTAATCAGTAACTATGCCTCTGTGAAGAGTCAGATAGCTGCTATGAGCACTCTGTGTATGCTCTTTAACTATGCTGTTTCTGAACAAGTTTATTTTCTTCAGTAAAAGTTTTACTCTGTTTATAAAGAAGACTCTGTGTTGATTAATTTACCGCTGTGCAACATTATGTTCTATCTCCACTGTTTGAGGCAAAATGCTTATGAGCACCAGTTGCTGGAAACTGCAGGCAGTGATAGTGTTGTTGCCCTCAGGTCTTCCTTGCAGGCTTCCAGAGGCTTATGGCTGGCCACTGTGAGAACAGGATGCTAGACTAGATGGGCCACCGGCCTGTTCCAGCAGGCTCTTTTTATGTTCTGGAATACAATTCCTACAGATATTTTATAGAAACATGGAATTGTAGAGTTGGAAGTGACCATAAGGGTCATCTAGTCCAATCCTCTGAAATGCAAGCATTCCCCCGCCCCTGCCCTCGCCATTGTGGGGCATGAACTGGGCATTACAAAGTGGGCATCACAAAGTGAACATTGTGGGGCGAGTCTGGGATTAAGAGAATCATGCTCTACCAGGTGAGCTAATCCAGACCTGGGTTACTATTTCCATCACCTCTGATCATTGGCCTTGCCAGCTGGGGATATTAGGAATTGGAATCCAACAACATCTGGAGGAAAATAGACATCCCATCCCTGCTCAGCTCCAACGTTCTGCTTACTAAAACGTGATAGCTTTGTTCAGTTGGTATATTCTACTGAAGCAGGCTTTCCCCCTGAAAATCAGTGCATTGTCTCCTCGATTCTTTTGGGGTAGCAGCCATAAATCAGGAAGTAGAATTCTTCCTGGCATAACAGCAGCACTTGCAAAAATTTAAAAGGAATAGCGCTTTGTGGTCTAGCTTCATAGTTAAAGACTGGGCACCTTAGAATTTCAGATAACCAATTGATTTGACAGGATTATGTTTTCCCTGCTTTGAAGTTTTTCAGTTAAATCCAACCATATAAATTCTACTTGGGAAATTATTTTTTTATATAAATTAAACCCCAAGCACGTTAATTTTGACTCCTGCAACCAAACCACACAATGTATGCCAATGATAAAGAAAAGCTGCTTTGCAAGAAATACAATATATCTGTTCAGCTGCATCTCTCCGGCCTTTTCAACTAAGATGGAACACTTACCAGTAGGCCTGTTTTAATTAAGGAACTAATATTATTTTAAAAGGAGTGGAGGAACATCAAGTTCTTCAAGCAAGTCTAGACCAGCCGCGCAATATGTTTTGCTAATTAAGCTATTCAGCTTCACATTTAAATGGCTGTCCAAAGGCTCTGCAAATTGATTCATCCCCGGAGACAGCCAAAAAATATTCCAAAACAATTATTTTTCATGTACTACTTCAGCCTCTTCTCCTGCTTTCCACACCATCCAGTGTTTAAAAATATATTCCAGAATTGTTATTATTATGATTATTTTTAAGTGAAACTGGTTACTTTTATTTAGAGGTAATCTAAAACTGTAGCATACTGCTCAATGGTCCCATTTTGGCTGGGGCCGCCATGATTTCCACAAAGGCACCGTGGATTCTGCCTTGATCCCGGGACACCCTGAATTTCTCCAGCCGGCGAATGGGGGCCATGGCTGAGGCATTGAGAAAGAGACATAAGGGCTCCTTCCCTTATGTCTTGTTAGTGCTTTTGGAAGGAGGTGGGTGGGCTCTAGGAGCCTGTCGGAGCCCTCATGCCCCCTCCCACAAGACAGGCAAGCCCCCCTCTTGCTGCTTTCTTCAGGCAAGGGAAAAGGAGCTTACCCAGCCATTGCCCAGCTCCCATGCCTGAGTAGAACTTGGGATTCAATACTGCTTTTAGACAAAGAAAAAGCTGCTGGGTGTGAAATGACTTGAAGTTACTCATTTCCTTATATGCACATTTTTATTTGCAATTTTGTTCAATGTGCACATTTTTGCAATGGATTTTCCATAATATAATGCACTTTTTGAACATTATTTTTGCTAATATTTATTGTCAGCAATCATGCAACAGCATTCTGCAGTACCTGAAGTTTTGGGATCAAACCACAAGGGGGAACCCTGCAGAGAGCCCCTTGCAGTAATCCAGTCTTGGCTACCAATGCCTGAACTTGTGTGGTCAAGTTATCTCAGTCCATAATATAAAGTAAAAGAACGTAATAAAATAACAAACATACAAAGAAAAATAACAATGTATATTATTACACACACACACACACACACACACACCTACTTCGGTCCAGGAATGGCCACAGTTGTTATACCACCTTAGCGTTAAGCTCAAGGACTCTCCTAACCACTTAGGTCACCCAAACCTCCAGTGGAAAATCTTGATCCAAGAGCACTCCTCAAGCTTCATGCATCATTCTTCAGAGGGAGACGAATCTCACCTAGAGCAGGCAATTGGCCATTCTCCCAGACATAAGAGCCACTAACCTACAGAGCTTGTGCACTGCCAAGATTCCAGCTCAGTTCCCTCTACCCTCATCCAGCCCACTGTTTCATACAGGCATCAGTCCACGACCTAAACAGCCTCTCCTGATTCAGATGGAGAAATTGTGTTGGGTGGCATGAGCAAACTGGTGGTCTCTAGCCCCAAAGATCCAAATAACTACTTGGTTCTCTATGTGTTTACAAGAAGCTACTGCAGGTCCAGCTTTCCAAACAGTTTCGTTTAGCCTACAAACTCAGCCATGCTTCACTTTTTGCCACTGTTGAAAGACGTAATGAGGACCAAAGCATTGCTAGGTTAACACTTTGGCAAACGGCATTCTGAAATGATGTTCAAAATGCATCCCTCTGCCCTTGTCTTGAGGGCTGTCTATTCCATAGGAAGGTCTATGAACAACCATTGGTATTGGACATGCCATGAAACTGAAAATTCAGATTAGAGTGAACACCTTTTTGTTCTTTTTAACACATTAACACTTGCTGCTAAAATAGTGCTAATCCTTCCATTAACTGGGGATCAATGATTCAAGCAGCAAGAGGGCTGCTAATTTGCCACTGTTAGTGATAAAACCACCGTCTGATAGATTAAAATCAAAAGTGTCAATAACAACTATATTTTAGCAGCTGGGGAAATGGCACAAACAAAAGAGTTCAGTAACACACAAACCATGCAAATGTATCTAAAGCAACAGATTGAATAAAATGTCCCCGGTGATACTTTGAGAAATGTGCACCATTTTACATCTACCTATTTTTGTAATTATTGTTTTATTATTTCTTATTTAACAAAATTGAACAAGTGACAGATTTTTCTATGTTTAGAGTCTAAGAACGCTGCAACACATAATGCTAGCATCAGTTAGGGGAACTTCCATGGGGAAGAGGCAAGTCAGGAATAGGTCAGTTTCCAGGGGGACAGAGTCAAATGCAGCAGAGAGCAACTCTGGATAAACAAGGTAAGGCAAAGCAGAGGTCAATGTCAAAAAGGCAAAGAAGCATGATGAGTAGCACCTTGGATAGCACCAAGTGGCAGTGGAGGCTGGTCTATAGGGTAAATGAGGCAGAGAGCCACAAATCTCAGCCTGCCTTCACCTACCAACATGCCTGCCTTCTTAATTACATCTAGTCCAGGGAGTCCAATCAGCTTCCTCCTCCTCATTCTCCGTATTGCTTTTGTAGGGAGGAAGATGGGAACATAAACCATAACTGATTGGCTCTGCCAGTACCTACTATAGACCTCCTTGCCTCCACATCATCAGGGATGACGGCCATGGATTTATAGAACATATTGGACTGGGAGGAGAATGTGTCCTCTGAACTAGACTTCAATATCCCTGCCTCTTCAGAGGTTCTGGCATCAGAGGAGGCAACACAAGAATGGCCCTTTTCTGAGGTGGCTCCCCACTTATAGAGTGCTGTCCCTAGAGATGCTCACCTGCTCCCTTTGTTACATATCTCTAGGTACCAGGCAAAATAATTCCTTGTCTCCCAGAGCTTTGGCTAATTACATGCCCTGTGGCCTTTCAAACTGTGTGTGGAGGGATTGTTTGTTACTATGTTAAGCATTTTTTGTGTTTTGTGATCCTCATATGAAGGGTGGTAAGGAAATTTAATTAATTACAGTTATAATATTGAACCAAGGACCTTTTGCAGATACTCTACCTTTGAGGTACATCCCTTCCACAGGACTGTAAGGTAAGATCACTCATCCCTAATGCTATTTCATGACTTTCGACTCCTCAGATTCTCACCACATAACCACCCAGAATTCAGCTGTGCTGGTCTCCTTGGAACGAAGCATTCCTGAAAATTCCTGTTACAGCTCACATCGCAAATGGATTTAGAGACGATTTAACTGACAATGGAACTAAGTAGCTTTCCTAGCAGAGAAGATAAAGTCAGTGTTTTTTAAACTGTGACTACTTGTGTCATACGGAAAATTAAGTTAAGACATCAACCATGAATTGAAAGCAGCATTTTTGATTTGTATTAACAGTAACAAGTGTGGGAGGGGGATGAATGGTTCTCAATTTGCTAAAGGGATCAATGAATGGAATGGTTCTGCAGTTGATAAGATGAACTAAAATAAATTCCTTGGGTTACATCGGCTATCATGCCCAGATGCTCCTGTCAGTCTTCCGTTAGCAGTGACTTTCATATGTACTTATTTTATTTATTACATTTTAGAGACTCTTTCAGCCATACGGACCTGCAAGGTGGTTTACAATGAACACAAATGAAAAGTAATGTATAACTAAGTCCAGTAATTATTGTAAAGAGCTGTGGCAAAATGAATGTTGGGACAGAATCCGGATGGGTGGAAAGGCTGCATGCCACAAGTACTCAGAGAGTGCCCAGCATCTCTTAGATACATGGGAGTTCCTGGACCAGATCCTGGTAGGGAGGAGGACAGAGACAAGGACAGGGGCAACAGAGAAGGAACACAGAATAGGCAAAAGAACCAAGATGGTTTGGAAGACAAGGTGAGATTTACAAGGGAAGAAAGCAGATGAAGTCAAGCGAAAAGAGATGAACTGCAAAGTGAATTTGTGCTGCCTCCTTGAGGATAACTAAGGAGGGGTAACAGGAAGAACAATAGGATGGAAGAGTCTGGGGCATCAACCAAAAAGAAGGAAGTGAAAACTCAGGCAGGAGAGGAAACTGTACAGGAAAGTTGAGAGAATAAGATATCTATAAAGGAAGAAAGATATTTAAAACTGAGATAGAGAAAGTGAGGGGAGACAGACAGGAGAGAAAATATTACATGTAAAACAAAACAAACAGAGCAGTGTCCTGGTATGAAAGGGGGCAACCAAACTCCTTGAGGAAGACCACTTGGGCTTCTGAGCACTCCTGGAACCAGAGGCATGGATAGAGCTGATAAGACTACCCTTTTGCTCTCAGTTAGTTAAAGGACCCCATGAATACCCCCAGCTATTCAGAGCCAATGTGCTAAGTGTGAGAAACATTACTGATTAGGGAGGACAGGGGAAATCCTGTCTTCTTCCTCTGAGGCATCTATAACATTTTCTCTTGAATAACATGGTAAACCCAAAAAAATGCTTAATGCACAAAGCTATTAGAAGTAATGGACATTTGAGAAGAGGAATCTGTCTAGAATTGTTTTGCCTGATGAAGTGTACAGATTTGTAACAGAGGGAGAATATCATGCCAGAGCAGTTTGAAGAAAATTCCAGAGATTTCAGACTTCAAAGTGTTCCCTCTAATGTGATAAATTTTCAGCTTTTCTTTTATGTCTCTTATGAGACCAACACCTGCAATTCTGCTGGTTAAAATGAAGATGTACTGGGAAAATCATATACCTTACTGAGGGGTGTTTTCTTTCTACTTTTTTAACATTAATCCTAATGCAGCTTGGCAGTTCCTGTCGATGTAGCCATCCCTCTGCAGGGAAACAGTGGTTTAATATTACAGGTGCCTTGATTCACATTTTATTACTGAAAGCCATTCCAAATTTCTTTACGAGAGTTACCTGAAATTACTCGTAGCATGCCAGCTGGTGTGGGAAGCAAGAAAGTAGGTCCCAGACCTTGTAAGAGCATAAGAGTCCAGTTCCAATTCAAGAGAGGTTTTCCTATGCTTTGATGGTTTTTCTGTAGTCCATACTATATCGTAATGATATCTTGCATGTAATGTAGGATATTTATCATCCTATACAAGTAGATCATATACAAATTAAGCCATACCAATGTCCCATGATAAGAGTAATTTGCAAGCATCCGAAAATCTTGTCCTCTGTTGATCATGCTGGCAGCAGAAAGTCCAACAACAGGCCACACATGTATGAAAACATGGCTTCTGTGTTGTAATTGTTGCTGTTTTAGTTGTCAGTTTATTGGTTTTTACATGTATCTTTTAACCACACTAGGACAGTTTTACTATACAAGGCAAATGGAAGTGCAACCCATTGATAAAGCCAGTGACTACCAAGCTATTTCCATATTTCGTATCATAACATGCTGAAAAGAAACCATCTGTTGATCAAACGTTATTCATTGGCAAGAGCTTTAAGATCTTCAAAACAAAGTTTCCATTGGCGAGATGGCTTAGTGATTTAAAATCCCACCAACTGAGTTTCCATCAATGTTAGCTGACTAACTTCTCTCTTATAATTACTTTTGGGTTTGCTAAAAGATTTCTATTTACAGATCTAGACACAATCAGAAGTTTCAAGTACGCTTCTGGGCTGAGTAAATCTTTGTCTAGGCTTTGTGACACCAACAATTAATTACATTAACTAATGGATCCAATTCCATTTCTTTCCTGAATACTAAAAAAGGATTTGTGATATAAATAGACTTTCACTCCCTTTCCCTTCTTTCCTTTTTAAGGTTGACAACATAAACATTATCACAACACAACTACTTTATCAGTGGGGAGAATAATTACCCCAAATCTAATATGTTTTGGTAAGTAATGACTCCCAGCAGGAACAAAAGTGTCAGTTAAAATAAATGTGCATAGAAAGGGTGGGGGGGACAGAATTTTACAGGAACAAATTTATTTATTTCATCAAAATTTTATACCACTTGATTGCAAAAAAAAAAAAACTTCAAAGGAATAAAACAATGCAATTATCAGTAAAAGAGAGAGGGAGAGAGCACAGTAAAAAAACAACAACACCCACACAATTTAAAACCTTCAAAAATAATTTAAATCAATTATAAGTCTAAAACACATGTAATATTCTACCTATCGGGATCGGGTTGACTAAACAAAAATGGTTTCATCAAGTGATGAAAAGAGTACTGTGAAGGGACCTGCCTGTTGTCAATAGGCAAGGAGTTTGAAAGTGTGACTGCTGCCACACATATTTGCACGTAAATGTGAATTCATTCATTTATTTTTTCTAGCCTGCCTTTGAGTGGTCTGATGCCCTGGGGAAGTAGTACAAAGCCAGTGAATTTCAAGCCATGTGACAAAAAACAGAACCAGAAGAGGGAGTCACCATTGAAATGAATGGAAAAATGAAAATGAATGTATGGGTATGTTTGAGGAGGACCATCAGCATGTATTGGAAAATGACCAGAGAGGCCACCTTGCTTGTGTTGAAGCATAATGACAAGCTATTCTCAAGCCTGAGCAGCTTACAAATGGGAAAAACTGTCTGTGACAAATGAATGGATGATACAACCAGTAATTTCAAGTGGGCCAACTTAGCACCTCTCTCCCTCTCTCCATGGAGGAAACACAAAATTCATCAGGAGCACCTCCTGTGTGAGCTGAGCTGGTCAGTCCCAGCTGGCTGTCCATGCCAATCTCAGTCTCATTGAAGATAACAAACAGCTTCATTCTACCATGTTCCCAGCTGTGGAGGAAGTCGCTCGGGCACCTGGGGTGAGCCACCCATAGGGGCAGGGGCCCCCAGAGTTTGCCTGTCTCCTCCCACTCAGCCGCCCTACAGCTGAGGGGGAGGCAGCAGGCGGACCGTTTGGGCAGTGCGGAGCCTGCGTGCGCCAAATCCACCATGAGAGACACGTGGCTCGGGCATGCTGCAGGCGCTGCGGTGAGTGCCACCAGGCATTTTGTCACCCCCCTCAGTGGTGACACACAGGGTGGCCCACACCCACCGCACCCCACCCCCCCATTCATCCACTCCTGCCTGTTCCTTCAAATATGTTTAATACTGGCCTGCTTAATCCCAGCTATTTTTTGCCTCTATATGCCCAGAATTTAACAGATCAATACCTTGCTTTTTGAAAGGAGTCCTGAACGCAACTGCATGTACAAAATGCAAAAGCTTCATTAAAAGTAGACACACAGCACCACAAATTTGGTCTAGTTTTTTCCTCCGTCTGCCCCTCCCTGCTTCTCCTGTTCCTTCCTACAGGGCAGGTGGTGATAGATGGCACCTATGGTGGAGGAATGGGCTCTCCAGACTGTCAAGTGATTAAAGAATTGCCCATTGATTAATCCTCTGTCTTTTAAGGGAGTCATTGATTAAATATAAATAAATGAATCAATGAGCAATTCTTCAATGAAGAGATGCATTGATTTAATTTAACAGATATCTGTATCTCCAAACTTCAATACTCAGTGACATGCAAGATGTCAGAATGGATGAATCTGTCAGTTCTGGGTTCTCTGTTTCCCATTTTCCCCAACTTACATTCAGTTCACCCCATCTCTGCATCAGCTCATGATTTTGTTTTGTTTTGTTAACAGGCTGCATGGAAATTTATTTTCTCACACATTTTTCCTCAACAGACACATTTTTGCAAGCAATTTTCCCTAACAGAATTTTACTTTTGAATGATATTTTGATTCATTTAGGCATTTTTAAATAGGGGGCTGTATTGCAAAATTCAAAGAAGTAGAGATTTCAAAGGACAACTGTGTTTTGGTCTGCCTGTTGGTTTAAGAATTAGATGAACAAATTACTTCTCTATCCCTTACTGGGGCATAAGCAGGCCTCAGGCATTGCCTTCACCTGGAGCTACTTCTTCCTCCTGTTCCTCCCCACAGGGCAGTTGCAGATAAATGACCCTGTGGTGAACGGGGATCGGGGGAAATTCTATTCAGTTGGTTTTTAAATTCACACTATCTGAAACAATATCTGAAGCCACACATAGATGTCCTTCAAAATCCTATTTCTCCACATTTTGCAGGACAGGACTTTAGTCAAGTTATGTGTATACTTGGGGAGGTGTCATTTTTTGTTCACAAAAATGAGTTGTTGTTGGCATTCATCTGTCTTGAGAGACAATGAAGTCTCCAGGGGTGACCTCCAGGGGTGAAGTCAAACGCCTGTTTTTCAGCACTGAAGTGACCTCCCCAGGGTGCAAGCCTGGGCAGTATTTATGAATGTCCTGGGCTGTCCAGATGATAGGACCCCCCCCCCTTTGGCCTTGTTGATGTGGTCCAAAGGAAAGCAGTGCAATATGTTTGGCACCAGCTTGGCTTCAGGAGTTGCCAGGAGGAGACGTACAAGGTGCCATCCAACCATCTTAGGGACTCCACTCCTGATTTGTGTAGGGTTTACTCCTTAGTCTTTTCTTCTAACAAAGGTATCTCACAAGGCAGCGGAGGTTTAGAATCAGAGTTTTCCTTCTCCTAGAGGGGCTACCTTCCCAGGTGGATGAGCCCCATCTTCCCCTTGCATCCCTCTACAGCACGTGCAGTAAGCGCCTTATTGACCCTTGGACCCACGATTGGTCTTGTCTGTTCAATCCACCAGAGCCTGTATTTGCATGCAGGGTAAGTCCCAAACTCACCAAGGGTTTGAGACCCGTTGACTACCCTCACCTTGTTAAGCCAGCCAGTTGAAGCCTTTCCCTGAGTGTGGCAGCTGTCACATGCTGGCAAGTTCTAGGAGTCACAGGTGAGAGCTGAGTGCAGGATGGGGACCAAAGGAAGACAAACTACTCCAGAAGGAGCAAGCTGTGTCCTCAAAAGTAATGTGCAAACATGTTAGGATATATTAATTTGAGGGAAAGTACATATTAAGCAAAATTGCAGATAAAAAGTATATGTGGAGAAATTTGCAATCTGTTGTTGTTGTTGTTGTTTAGTCATTTAGTCGTGTCCGACTCTTCGTGACCCCATGGACCAGAGCACGCCAGGCACCCCTGTCTTCCACTGCCTCCCGCAGCTTGGTCAGACTCATGTTTGTCACTTCAAGAACACTGTCCAACCATCTCGTCCTCTGTCATCCCCTTCTCCTTGTGCCCTCCATCTTTCCCAACATCAGGGTCTTTTCCAGGGAGTCTTCTCTTCTCATGAGGTGTCCAAAGTCTTGGAGCCTCAGCTTCACGATCTGTCCTTCCAGTGAGCACTCAGGGCTGATTTCCTTCAGAATGGAGAGGTTTGATCTTCTTGCAGTCCATGGGACTCTCAAGAGTCTTCTCCAGCACCATAATTCAAAAGCATGAATTCTTCGGCGATCAGCCTTCTTTATGGTCCAGCTGTCACTTCCATACATTACTACTGGGAAAACCATGGCTTTAACTATACAGACCTTTGTTGGCAAGGCAATTTGCACTATAATGCTGATTAATTTTTATGAGAGCCAGTGTGGTGTTGGGGCTATTCCACTGGACTAGGACCTGGGAAACTAGGTTTCAAATCTCCACTCATCCATAAACCCACCTGGGCTAATCACTGCCTCTCAGTCTATTCTACCCCACAAGGTTGTCATGAGGGGGAGAAGTCTGTATGCCACCTCAAGATCCTTGGAGAAAATAATAAATAATTATTGTTATTTAATTAAGAATTGTGAATTGCTGCAGAAATGAGGAGAACTGAATTAAAGATCGGAAAAATGAGGAAACTGGGATAACTGAAACTAGCAGGTCCATCCATTCCTAATGGTGCATGAGAGGCCTGTCCACCTGGGGCATTCACCTATTGTGGTCTGCTCCTGCCTTCCACTCTTCATTCCATACCCCATCTTTTGCATGTACTCATCATAATGAGGCCTATTTTGCTTCTGATGTATAACAAAGGAGATCAAAACTAAGTGTGCCTCTTCACAGGTGATGTCTCCCCATGGCCACTGGCCTACCTTGCTTCTTCCCGCTGTGTCTCTTTTCAGTCTAGTGATCTGTTGGGCAAGAAAAGCACAGGGCATGCATAGCTGATGAAATCATTCATTCTCTCTCTCTCTCTCTCTCCAGGTAATATATTGCGTGTCGGCTCCCTAAGCTTGTTCTGAGTTCCAGCTGTGCCTATTTGTATGGAAAGATCACCGTATTCTGAGCTCAATACGAGGATTTTGGTTCTGACCTTCTGAATAACGTACTCTGGCTTCACAGGTGGGACAACATGATTGTGAGGGATTGTGAGCTTGAGTTTAACAGAGTCCCTGCTGTCTTAAGCTAATGAGATTGCTCCTTTTATCTCCATGGGAGGGTCAGTCACCTGAGAGCAGGGACAGGCATCTCCAGCATAGAGGTTCTTCCTACAAATAATTAATCACTCTTCAATTACTTGGCAGGGTGCAGTTGCTCCTAGCTGAATTCTTGCTTGCTGTTTTCTTCTCTGCTAGGATGGAAGATGCACGCATTTGCATAAATATATACAAACAGCAAAAAAAAAAAAATACTTGCAAACAGGCGAACCATGTTTACAAATTTGCAGATACTGTTCAGCCTTGTTTCCTCTGCCGCTCTGTACCTAGGAGATGTGCAGCCTAACCAGCATAACTTTCTTCTAGTCCAAGGGCCACATTCCTTCATGAAAAACTTGCTGGGGGCACATTCCAGTGGTGGCTGGGGCCAGAGACAGAAAGTGGGAGAAGCAACAAATTTGGCTCTTGCTTGGCACAGTAATCTGGATTCCAGCCATAAAAAAGTGAGTTTTCAAAACACACCTTCTCGCACACATGTCTTTAGCCTGCCAAGCAAGAGGAATTATCTCAGTTCAAAGAAACATTCTGGCCAGCAAAAGGCACCTGAGGAAGCTGGCAAGGAGTGTGGCATGAGGAGAGTCCTGGTGGCCAGAAAGAGATTCCTGGAGGGCCATATTCAGTCCTCCCTGCCTTACAATCTAACGCCCCATCTGCAGTATACATTTAAAGCAGCATCACACTACTTCAAACTTCCATGGCTTCTAAAAAAAAATCCTGGGAACCATGGTTTGTTCAACAGTCAATCCTTCTTCCGGAAAAAAAACCTCTGGAAACTGTAGCTCTGTGAAGGGAATAACACCACCCAGCAACTTTAGCAAACTATAGTTTCCAGGGTTTTGTGGGGAAAAGACACCACTGCTTAAAATGTATAGTGCAGCTGGGATGTAGGTATCAAGGCTGGAAGAACTAAAAATGGCACCTCTGCAGCTGCCTTCTCATAAATCAGACTACTGATCCATATTTTCCAGCACTGCCAACTCTGATGGGCACCAACGCTCCACCATCTCAGGCAGTGGGATCTTCTCCATCACCAGCTGCCTACAGTTCTTGAGGTGTAAATGGTAAGGGCTGTTTATGGGACAGTAAATCATGCACTGTAATACTATTAATAATATGAGAAGACGGTTGTTGGATCAGGCTGAAGCTCCATCTCATCCTAATCCAGGTGAGTTCAGTGGCGGAGGAAGGGGGCGGGGGGCAGTATGCCCCAGGTGCCATCTCTCTGGGGGGTTCCAAGGCTCACCCCACCGCCATCCTTATGGCACTCGAGCGGAGCCATCCACAAACCACTGTTTGCCCTGTCCCTGACAACCCACATCAGGGGTTGGTTCTCCTTCCTTCGCCCCTGGGTGAGCTGTACTTACTTTCTGATGAACTTTTAGTTGCAGAATTTATACCAAGGGTTCATTCTGACATTGGTGACTGTTGTGTTAGTTTTCCTGGTTATAATGCTAGTGAAAGTGAGCATCGTCAAGCATGTCCCTGTACCACCATCACCCACTACATGCTCATGTGTGCTTCTGTTCTCCCATTATTCTCCCAGGAAAACAGCATGGAGGGCTCCACATTTCTAGGCACATGTCTGTGATTTAAAACTTGCAGTCCAAGTGCTATCTGTGTGTTTGTTTTGCCCCAGTGCTTTCCCCATGATAACCTGCTCTTTACCTCTTTATCAGAGCAAATGGCAATCCACAGAAAACCGGAATTGTCATTTGTTCTGATTCAGCATAAAAGAGTGCTTTTTCTTGGGTAAAGCAGGGGGTGCAGGTGGCAGCTCTCCAACACAGACCTGTACCTAAAAATCATGAGGCAAAAGCTAACTATGGATGAGTTTTTCCTAGCCCTATCTAGAGATGCCAGGAATTGAACTTGGGACCTTCTGCATGCAAAACAGATCCTTTGCCACTAGGCTGGCTCACTTTAACATGCAGAGTGAACAGTTACTCCTTCATCTTTGGTCTTCTCACAAGATTTGAAAGCAGAGAGAGCAGAACTGTGACTCACACTTCCTTTCTTGCCGATGCTATGAGACATACAAAGCTGCCACCCTTTTACTTTTTTTACAGTTTGCAAAAGCTTCTACACACACACACACACACACACACACACACACAAGATCCCAGGCATCCCTTGAGAAGCAGTTATTTCATTTTATTTCATCACTCTCGAATCACATATGCAGGGGCATTCAGTCTCTCCAGTGAGTTTCTTTTAGAGTTTCAGAATATGCTCCTTGCTGAGATTTGAACCTTAAATGCTTTGCTTGGGAAAGGAAAGAGTTCAAGCTGAAGGGGAAAATCCCTTCTGAAGTGCTACAACAGCCCCTAGGGAGGCTACCTTAGTTTGTCCTCATTTGTTGTTTTTGAAGAACTGTGGGCACATTAGGACTGTCAGCATGATGTAGGAGAGATTCAAGTGCATACCAGGAAATTCAGGTTTGCACAATAGAAGCGGATTAAAGTGCCCTGTTGCCCTAGCACTACATATCCACTTCTTAAAGGAAATTGACTTTTTTGTGGTTAGGGGAAATGATAAGGAAATGGGCTCAAATTTCTGGAATGGATGTGATCAACAAGAAGACTTCTAAACACACCACAACCAAATCAGGATAAATGCTTGATAAAGGCCAGGTATATTCTAACCTCTGCATAAGTATTGTGCAATCAAGATAAATGCTCAACAAATAGGTCATCTAGAGAAGTGCCCTAGCACACCCATTTCACATCTTCAGGTGCTTCAAGGTGTCTACTGCCAGGCCTAGAAGATACTGCTGGCAAACTAAAGCTGCTTCTTGGGGCTAAGAGCAAACTACCTTTTCAGAAATATCACGTGATTCAGTAAAGTAGTACAGTCTGGCTAGCAAGGCCACACTTCCTAATAATGGTACTCAGGCCAATGGTCAGGGATGATGGGAGATCTATCAACATCTGGAGGGCTACAGGTTCCCTGCCAAACAAGGAAATCAAGGGGGACTGTGTGGGAGGAGAGGAGATTTCCTTCTCCCAGGTGATGCCCAAATAGCTTCATCTTTGAGGCAGACCTACCCAGAAGACTTGGTGGTATGCTAGGTTGAAAGAGCTGCTGCCCACTTTGCATGCAGATGAAAGCAATGACTCCCACAGTCGATGTGAGGCTTCAGCAAGTGGGATCAGCCAGTCTTTTTGACCCAATAAACCTGTTAAATGAGGGGAGGGGTACTCAGTTCTGTTGGTTGACAGTAAATGCCTCACACTGGAAACAGAATAACCCCAAAACACCATCACACAGTGACAGTAGAACAGTCTTTTTCAGCTAGTGTGATGTTGTGGTCAGAGTGTCAGACTAGAACCTGTGAGACCAGGGTTCAAATCCCCACTCAGCCATGAAGCTGTGGCCTTGGACCAGTCACTGCCTCTCAGCCTAATTTACCTCACAGGATTATTGTGGGGATTAAATGAGGAGAGGGAGAGCCACGTGTGCCACCTTGAGCTCTTTGGAGGAAAAGGTGGGATATGAATGTAGTAAAGTAATAAAAAGAATCTTTCTTCAGCTCAAGGGCCATGTCCCAGTGTAGGGATTGGGCACAGCAAAGATTTTGCCTCCTTGCAGTAGGATTATTTCTATAGATGCTCATGTCCCTCTCTGTCCTCCATCCAAGCAGGTAAGGTGTATCATCAGAGTTCAAGGACACATTCCAGCCTGGCAGAAACACACAAGGAGGGTGCAAAGCAATGCTGGGAAGAGGTGTGCCTCAGACAGATGTGTGAACTGGGTCAAACAGAGACACCTGGATGGACCTGAGGTTTATTATACCTAATTTAGTGTCACTTGTTTGGGGATAGCAGCCACTAGCTTGCAGCCTCTAGGACAAGACTTCTGCCAGCTACCCACAAATTGTGCACCCACCTCTGAAATCCAGCAAGATGTCGTTCTGTCAGCCGGGAATGGTGCAGCAAATGGGAAGCATTTTAGCTCAGTCCTACCCTTTTGCAAAATCATCAGGTGCAAGTCACCTTAAAGAAGGAAATCCATTCAATGTCTATACATCACACTGCTGCCAGCAGAGAATACACAGAAGATGAAAGACTGAAACTACATTCTATGGAAAAGCAAGTGTTTTTCTTTTTCTTTTTTGCAAAGGCACGGTATTATTGGCATTTTGCTACCTCTTACATCTTTGGTTCAGTTAACGATTCCCAAGCTAACAAGGATTCTCTAAATGCTCCAATAATTTTTAGCTGGTTCTCCTCATTACCTCTGCTTCAAAGAACACTGGAGGGGGGCGGGAACCTTGTATTTAATTCTGAGAAGATGAATGGTAAAGAATGACTGGCAATGTCGGGTTTCCTCCAGAAGTACGTATATATTTTATGAAGGGGGGAGGGAATCCTTATTGAACTTGTGGGAGGGGAAGGAACCCCTAACTCCCTTTATGGGAATGTCTCTAATAACCTCAGCCTTGGAGGGCCTCTTATGTTTAATGCAACATGCTTAGAGTTATGTGGCCATGACCATGGACTTCAGAGATCCTCAACCCATTGCCACACAAATAATTCATTGGTTTTCCCTTCAATCAGGAACACCAGCAACAAGTTCATAGCCATAGACATGAACATCTCAACTATCTCTATGCCTTGACACCTGGCAAATTGCAGTCCCTGCTGGCTTGCCTGTTAGACAAGTTTTGTTAAAATGTCGTTCCTGTGAGTTACTAGCTTTATCATCCATCAAGGTTTGACTCCCTCTCCTGGGTCTGTAGAAGTTTAATTTCTAAGTGGGACATGCATGCAACTTTTCTCTAGCTGAAGGTCAGAGAATCTTGTTCATTTCAAGGGCTACATTTCTCGTAGGCAACCTTCCTGAGGCCAGAGGCAAAGTGGGTGGGGCTAGAGGTAATTGTGGGTGGGGCTAGGTCTGTGCCTCTTTGTTTTGTGGAATGTCAGGGCTTTTAACACCCTTTCCAGATACATATCCACACCTGTACATCCTCCATTCAAACAAGCAAGAGGAATTACTACAGTTCAGTTATTCACCCAAGCCAGACAAAAGTGTGCAAAGTGTGGGGTGTGAACTGGTGACATGGAGAGAGTTCTGAGGGCCAGATAGAGAGGCCTGGAGCTGTATTTGGCCCCTGGGCCTTAAATTTTTAGGTAAGGTAAAGGACCCCTGGGCAGTTAAGTTCAGTCATAGGTGACTATGGGGTGCGGTGCTCATCTCACTTTCAGGCCAAGGGAGCCGGTGTTTGTCCACAGCTTTCCCAGACCCTCCAAATGTCCCTATTTTCCAGGGGAGTCCCTGATTTAGAGAAGCTGTCCCAGTTTCTGATTTGATCCCACAGTGTCCCTCCTCTCCTTAAAAAGGTAAAGGTAAAGGGACCCCCCTGACAGTTAAGTCCAGTTGCGAACGACTCTGGGGTTGAGATACTCATCTCACTTTACAGGCCGAGGGAGCTGGCGTTTGTTTTTCTGGGTCATGTGGCCAGCATGACTAAACTGCTTCTGGTGCAATGGAATACAAACACCAGAGCAGTGGAAGGAAACACCATTTACCTTCCCACCGGAGCAGTACCTATTTATTTACTTGCACTTTGGGGCGTGTTTTCGAACTGCTAGGTTGGCTGGAGCTGGGACTGAGCAACGGGAGCTCACCCCGTCGCGGGGATTCAAACCGCCAACCTTTTCTGATTGGCAAGCCCAAGGCTCAGTGGTTTAGACCACAGCACCACCTGCATCCCTCCTCTTTTACTTAAAAAGGTAAAGGGACCCGTGACCATTAGGTCCAGTCATGGCCGACTCTGGGGTTGTGGTGCTCATCTCACTTTATTGGCCAAGGGAGCGTACAGCTTCTGGGTCACATGGCCAGCATGACTAAGCCGCTCCTGGCAAACCAGAGCAGCGCACGGAAACGCCGTTTACCTGCCCACCAGAGCAGTACCTATTTATCTACTTGCACTTTGACGTGCTTTTGAACTGCTAGGATGGCAGGACCAGGGACCAAGCAACGGGAGCTAGCTCACCCCATCACGGGGATCCGAACCGCCGACCTTCTGATTGGCAAGTCCTAGGCTCTGTGGTTTAACCCACAATGCCACCCGTGTCCCTTTTCCTCTTTTCCTTAGGATATCCCTATTTTCATAGGAGTAATGTTGGAGGGTATGGAGTTATCTAACCCCCAAGGCAATCCTGTATAGGGAAGTTTTTTAATGCTTTATTATGTTTCTATATATGTGTGTTGGAAGCCACCCAGAGTGGCTGCGGCAACTCAGAGGTGTAAATAGTACAATTATCATTATGGAATGGGACATCCCTATTTTCATTGGAGAAATGTTAGAGGATATGCTTTCTGGGTCATGTGGCCAGCATGACTAAACTACTTATGGTGAAACAGAACGCCGTGACAGAAGCCAGAGCGCACAGAAACGCCATTTACCTTCCCACCACAGCGGTACCTATTTATCTTGCACTAGCGTGCTTTCGAACTGCTAGGTTGGCAGGAGCTAGGACAGAGCAACAGGAGCTCACCTCATCATGCTGATTCAAACCAGCAACCTTCTGATTGGCAAGCCCAAGAGGCTCAGTGTCCACAGCGCCACCTGCTTCCCTTTAATTTCTAACCCATGCTCTAGTGTGCATAGAGACTTTAATGAGAAGATTGATCAATTGTTAAACCACTATAAGAATTGTACTGCTGTGAGAGGAATAGTGGCTTCCCAACAACTCTCAGCACCCTTAATAAATTAGAGGTGCCAGGATTCTTTGTGGCTGTTTTAATATGTTTTGATACTACTTTAAATGTATAGTGCAGACGTGGTCATAGCTACAACCAAGAATTTCACATATACAGCCACTACCCATTCTCTCTTATACGAGATGAGCAAGAGCCAATAAGAGCAGAGACTCTCAAAGTGTGCTCTCAAAGTTCTGCTTGAATTTCAAGTTGGAGAGAATGATTCCTGGTAGCTGTTTGCAAAAGAATTACTGTCTCCTGCACTACTGAAATGATATGGAAATGAAAGGCAACACAAAGAACCGAGAAACCAGAAAATAAGATTAGTATTTTGTACCAAGGGCTTTTATTATTGTTATTCTAGCCATGTTGAGCATTATTGCTGTTATAAAGCAAGTGATTTTATAGGGAAAATTCTTTATTTTGCAGTTAAGTTTGAGTGTTACCTCATATGTTATTCATCGTTATGGCTGATGAACATGCACAATGATGATGCAATGAATTCAGCAAATATCAGGGGACCCTACAAAGGCTATGAGAATATTCTTTGTTGGAAACGGACTTACTTTTCTTATACAGTGAACGTTCCCATTTTTATCATAGATTGGCTCTCTTATATGTTGCTTTCCACTTCCTTTGTAACATACTGCATATTATGAAATGCACATTATTTGAGCACATTTGAAGACATTAGGCATTATGCAGAGCTTCTGCTAAGTAAGTAAAAGAGATCATCTTGATGCATTGTGTCTCATTATTTCTCATACTCGCTATGTCAGACTGTTTCTAGTACCAGAAGTAGTCCAATGCTGAACATTTCTCTTGAGGTGCCCCTCCCCCCAGTCACTTATTCTTCATGGGGGGGGGAATCATTCCAATGAATATGATCAGTATTTGCTGCTGCTGCTGCTGTTGTCTTCACTTCATAAACTCTAGATAATTGATGATTTTTCAATCCACATTTGCATTGTGTTTTCTTTGCACTGAAATGAATGGTGTAGAATAACATACAGTGGTACCTCGGGTTAAGAACTTAATTCGTTCTGGAGGTCTGTTCTTAAGCTGAAACTGTTCTTAACCTGAAGCACCACTTTAGCTAATGGGGCCTCCTGCTGCCACCACGCCGCCGGAACACGATTTCTGTTCTCATCCTGAAGCAAAGTTCTTAACCCGAGGTAATATTTCTGGGTTTCAGAGTCTGTAACCTGAAGCGTATGTAACCTGAAGCGTATGTAACCCGAGGTACCACTGTAATGATAATGTAATTGATTATGTAAATTTCAGCCATGGTGGATAGCAAGGGAAAGAGCATAGTGTTTTTTTATATTGGAGGCTGAGCTGCAGAGGACTGGAAACAGCACTGCATGTGACAAATATGGATCAGAATGAAAAATGATGTCTTGTTACATTCCTAGTCTTCACCCCTCCAGCACCCAAGGTGCTCCCATTCTGTCTCCCCAGCTCTCAAAACCACTTGTAGCTTGCTGGTTTCCAACCTACTTAGATGGAGGGGAAAGCATTGGGTAAAATGAAACACTTTATTTAGCCCAACTGATGCAACAGAGGAGGAGGGGGTATTTTCCTGCAGCAAAGGGGAATCAAAACATCATAGTTGAGTCCACAGGCAACTAGGCAACCATGCACTGCCTGGAACTGGGTGTTGGAAACATCACCTCTGTGAACCTGTGATCAGCCTCCTTCTCAAGCTTCTCCTTCTCAAATAGCTTTGGGTTAGTTTACCTGAAGGATCAACTTCTCCCATAGCTACCTGTCCTGGACTTTATATCTTAACCAGAGGCCTTTCTCTCCAGGTTCCTCCACCTAATGAAGTGAGGCATGTAATTGCTCAGGAAAGTGCCTTCTCCTGAAAAGTGACTTGCTTACTGGATGTCACCCCCAGGAGGTTTTAGGTGCACTATCTGGTGCATTAGATCTTTGCACTAAGTTTCCCCCTTGATACTTGTGGGTGCTCAGTGGTAGAGCACCTGCTTTACATACAGACGTCACAGGTTCAGCCCCTGTCATCTCTAGTTAGGGCTCAGAGATACCCCCATATAAACTTTAGGAGAGCCACTGCCAGCCAGTTTGTCAATGATACTAAGCCTGATTGTCGAAGGGTCAGCCTCAGTAGAATGAGGTTTCTCATGCTCCTATGTTCTATTGCATTCCTCCTCCCACCTTCTTGTTCATCAAAAGTCAACGTTCCATACCCACCAAACATGCCCGGTCTTCATGGGGTTGCCTTGAGATTTTCATCTTGTGTTTATGCTGCTTTTTGATTTCCATACACACTCTTGTGGTTTTAAATTTTGGTTTTAGTGTTTTTATTCTGTATTGATCGGATTAGTCTATTTTACTATTTTTTGTAAGCTGCCCAGAGAACCTGGTTGTGTGTGGTATGTAAATCTAATAAAGAAATTATGGGTAGAAGCTAAATGCCCCTCCCTGCAAGAGGAGGGCTTGTGGGGGGGGTCCAATTTTAATTAATATGTATGTTAGCAATCAGCAGGTACCTTGTTCCCAAGACCTAGAAGCTACAAGTAACAACACTTAAAAAGCAAAGAGTAAGTAAAAAATAAAGAACTGAAGGCTTTTGATTAATCAGTGCAATTAACAGATTAGTCCATTAATTGCAGATTAAAACGGATGGCATAAACAAGTTCTTGACTCAGTGTTTTCAACAAGATTTTCCAAGGAAACAATTAGCTCTCGGCGTAACTTATTCAAAAGAAACTTATCTTTATTAAATAAACTTCAAAACAACCCACTGCGTGGTGATACTGCATTGTACAACAGCAGCCCCTCCAGGCAGGAAGGGAGTCTATGGGTCTGGCATAAATGCTAGGAGCTAGTGATGTGTCTCCTTCCCATGCGGATGGGGCTTCTGCCCTCACAGCCAGACAATGCAAATGTGAGACAAAGCCCCAGCACTGGCCTCGTGTGTTTGATAACCATTCCTGGAACCATGCAGAAATCCAGCAGTTCCCAGGTCACTGCAGGTATGTGTGAGTCACTCTTTAAAACCTCCATCTGCCCTGTGGGCATTAGGCACACTGACACAATGCTCCTGTCACTTGCAGAAACACTACAATTGGTCAAGGAAGCAGTCAACTGAAAACTATCACCCCACTCCCCACAGTCAGTTGAAATAGGAATTGTGTCTTTCTCCACTTTGCTATTGTTTCCCAAACTCTTAATACTTGGACCACTATCCTTTGTTGTGGTGAGTGGGATGCAGTTCCCATCCTCCCCACCCCAAAATATAATTGGGAGATGTAAGTCACTCAGCACTCAAAAATATATTCCTCATCAGTTCCCAGAATACTTACAGCTGTAATACTCATGCAGTATTGCCATATCATTAGTTCTGGCCTGAAATCTGCCACCTCCATCCACCTTTCATGGCTCCATTAAGACCAGCATCCCGTTCTCACTGTGAACAACTAGATGCCTGTGGGAAGCAAGAAAGTAGGACTCAAGTAGTATTTAGAGGCATACTGCCTCAAACAGTGGGTATAGAACAATCACGAGTTGTAAATGTCAGGGTTGGGGCAAAACTCATAGTTGCCCCTCCTGAATCCATTTGGCCAGCAGCCACCATCCGTCCTCCAGAATGCCCCATGAAATGATGCTTTGATCATGGTGTAGTGTTTCCTAGGTCTATCATGTGGTCTTCCAGATGTTGTTGGAGGACAACTCCCATCTTCTCAAACCATTGGCCATGCTGAGTGGAGCTGATGGGAGGTCACGTCCAGCAACATCTGCAGAACTAAAGGTTAGTCCAAGGCATGTTGAGGAGTTTGATTCAGTCTTTTGTCCCTGAGCCTTCTCCCACACTCAGCCAAAAGTTCTCAGTGAAGACATTTCAGCCCAATCTTGTAAGTCTTGGTGGCCTTTCTTCCCTGTCTCCAGCCTGTCAGTACTGAAGGTTTCTCTTTGTGTTTTCTGGGCAAAGTTGATGATTCTGCAAGGATTCTTACATCTGTTAGCTTCCTTTATTTTTCTCCATCAGGATAAAGCTGGCACACAAATAATCTAGAACAGGGATTGGGAACCTGTGCCTCTGTAGATGCTGTGGGGTTCCATCTCCCATAAACCCCAGCCAACATGGCCAGTGGACAAGGAGTGATGGGAGTTGTGGTCTAACGCCTGCAAGACCACAGCTTAGCCAGCTCTGCCATAAATCATAGGGATTTTTGTCAAGGATGTCTTTGTATGCATAATGCAATTGTCTGTGCTGAATCTTGTTGATCGGAAGAATGGCTAACCTATCATGTTATTCTCTTCCAAGCTGTTCAGGAATGATCAATTTACCTGTTCTAAGCCAACATCCTGCCTGCATCAGGTTTGCTATGAGACACAGATGGCGACGCTAACAAAATGCAAAAGAAGACCAATACTGTTCCACAGAATTTTGCCATCTGTGCCATTTTTACAGTGCAAAAAGCTGCAGAACGCTTTCCCAAGAAATTATATTGGTGCCAGCACAAGGGAATTTGCAAGGAAATCTGTTCAGGTGTATATGAGCAGAGCACAACAGCCACCCAGGGTGTGACAAGTCCTTGCCAAAACAACAGGTGTAAAACCTACAGATACAACTCTGGCAGTTATTGATTTCTCTCACTAGGAAAAACAGCAACAATACCCCACAATATATTAGATTTGTAAAAGGCTGCAACTTGCCAGGCACAGTATGTGTGGTACCTCATGTATTGGCAGCCAGTGTGGTGTGGTAATGGAGGAGGAATTCAATTGAATTCACATTTAAATATGCCTAATCCACACTTTCTGAAGCAATATGAAAACTGAAACACAGTCATCCTTTGAGATACACGCATATCTAAATTTTGCAATGCAGTTCTTCAGACAAGTAATTACAGTGGTACCTCAGGTTACAGAAGCTTCAGGTTACAGACGCTTCAGTTTACAGACTCTGCTAATCCAGAAATAGTACCTCGGGTTAAGAACTTTGCTTCAGGATAAGAACAGAAATCGTGTAGTGGCAGCAGGAGGCCCCATTAGCTAAAGTGGTACTTCAGGCTAAGAACAGTTTCAGGTTAACAACAGACCTCCAGAATGAATTAAGTTCTTAACCCGAGGTACCACTGTAAACTGCACATGCTGAGGTGGGAACGGCATTAAAATGCATATTCTAGTTTAAAATATAGCAAATAAAAATGTATCCTTTTAGGGTGAGTTGCTTTTCAAACTGTATAAAAGGCAAAACTGCATACAGATATGTGTCTATTAAAAGAAGTGTGCATAAAAATGCTGACAAATACCTGTGCAATTTTTTGTTTTAAAATGCAAATTGATGAGCTTTTAGGAAGACCCCAAAATTGTTGAGCTTTTTTTTTTCATTTGTTAGGTATGAAGCCTTTGAAATCCTGGTTATGTCCAGGAAAATCCAGCCGTATAGCAGCCCTAGAGTACTGAGGTTTTGGTGATATGCATATTTGTTTAAATTAATCAATGGATCCCTTAGGATACAAATGATAAATCAATGAGCAGTTCTTTAATCACTTGATACCCATACTTACAAGACATGTATATATTTCCCAGTGGCACCATGAATGGGTTTGATTTCTAAGCAAGTTATACAGACCTATTCTCTAAGGCAATTAGAACAGATGGAACTCTTATTTTTACCTGATTTACCTAGCTCAAGAAGCTACTCAGGCATCAGCTAAAACAATCCAAATATAAAACAATCCATCTAACAGTTGTAGGAAGTGTCTCACAGACACTATTTTTTGTTCATTTTTTCTTTTCTTTTCTTTTACACCAAGGCTTTAATTTATGTAACAACTTTCTAAACTGATTTATACCCCTCAGTAAATGTGTCAATTTATCTCTCACTTCAGCTATAGAGTAATATGTGAATATATTTTTCTCACCTTTTAATTCTCTAAGCAAGATAAAAAAAACCATAGGGACCCCTTCCTCTCTGTCCCACCCACAGCCACCCTTACTTAAAATGTTTATTTCATTTGTTAACTATGAATTATCTGTGAATCAACCTTTTCAAATAAAAATAAAATGGTTTTGTTCTGTGAATCTCTGCAGCATTGATTGAGGAGGAGAACTAAACACACCTGAAGTTATTACCTTTGAGCCCGACTTCTTTAGAGCTATATTCATGCAAAAATGGAATGGATGTTTTTATTAATGAAGGCACCAGAAAAATCAACACCTCTTTTTTTAAAAAAAATCAATATTGCTCTTTAGACCTACATCCCTTAGGACTTTTAGCCATGTGCATATAATTACTTCCTACTGATACACATGGGGAACAAGGGGGCTCAATTCATTTACATGGTAGCATGTAGCAACTCAAATTCAAAACATGGTGCAATTTTAAACAATATAATAGTAATGATTATGATGGTGATAATCTTTTTAAATAAAAACGTCCAGACCCTGACCTTGTCTCTGAATTGATCACAGTGAGGGTTTGCCAAGCGTGCTTTCCACTTAGCATGTTTCTCCCTTTCTTCCTGAGTTCAAGCATCTTCAAAGCCCAGGACACCTTTGGTAAAGGCTGTTCTCCTATTGGAGCTCTCGCAGGCCAGTGTTTCCCAGTCATCGGTGTTTATACTACATTTTTTTAGATTTGCCTTGAAAAAGTCTTTAAACCTCTTTCCAATTTTAAGTTCAGAAAGGAGAAGTTGCTTTGGAAGACGATAATCAGGCATCTGCACAACATGACTAGGCCAATGAAGTTTATGTTAAAGAATCATTACTTCAACACTGTTGATCTTGGCTTATTCTAGTACATTGGCATTAGTTTGTCTGTCTTCCCAAGTAATGGGTAAAATTTTTCGGAGACACCGTTGATGGAATCTTTTGAGGAGTTGGAGATGGCGTTTATAAGTGGTCCATGTTTCACAAGCATACAGTAAGATTGGTAGTACAATACCTTTGTAAACAAGCATTTTGGTTTTCCTGTGACTGCCCTGGTCCTCAAACACTCTGCACTTCTATCAGGAGAAAGCTGCACTCACAGAGCTAAGGCAATGGTTTTCAGTGGTTTTTAACCAATCAAAACATACACAACCACCTCAAAAAGACATAAATTGCCTGAGCAGAAAAACTAGACCAGTTAAAAAGAAATTTCAACTGTGGGGCCCAGAGATGTGATATTTGTTATGGTGGCACACCAAGCCTCCATAGGTTTCACCAACAATCTTTGGAAAAGGTCACTTCTGGCTCCAGGCTCTGAGGAGAGCCATTACAAAGCAAATGGTTTAAATTAATCAGAAATAAGAGGTGAGGAAATGATAAATGAACTACAAATTATCTATCACACTAATTTGCCCAAGCAATTAGATTTCATTAATGAAGATTAAGAAGTTAAACACCTCGGTGAGCCATTTCCAATTCTACCTTGGGCGAGTATATGAAAATGTCTAGAAAACCAATAGTTTGCAGAGAAGAACAGCTGGCCTCAGAAATTGTCGTTTGTTTTGTCCTGTGTGGTTCATACCAACAGAGTCATATTGCATCACTCATATAAAATATAGCATCCATCTTTTCCCAGCCCTGGCTCCAGAGGTAGGAAGGTTGGGCATTAGCTAAAGGGCCAATGCCCACCAAAGAGGTTCTCTTCTTCAACAATATCACCACCGTCTACTTTGCACAGAGCACCCAAGAAAGTCAGGGGCAATGCATGAGAGAGAAAAAGAGATAATCTGTTTTCATGCACAACCTCTTCCAAGTTCAGAAAGGTCACTGAAATGCCAGTGTTTTTCTACTACACCTTTACAGCCTTGAGTCCTCAGATGTTGGGCTGTAACTCCCACCACATATCTAAAGAGAGAGAGAGAATCCAACTATGCTATGTCTTAAATGTATAGAAATTAGAAGGCAGAGAAAATGATACCCTCCACACTGGCATTTTGAATGCTCATTATCCTTTAAATTATGTCAGGACAGTAGGTAGCAGGAATCTCAGGAGGTTTCATAAAGAAATTCACTTGCAGACTGAATCAAGAGTTGTCGAGGGGGGGAAATATCATACTACATGCATTGCATTGTATATTTTAAAGTATTGCAATGCATATTTTAACTGTATATAACCTGCGCTGGGACTTCTGATTGAAGGGCAGGCAAGAAATTTAATGAATAAACAGATGTTAATGGGCTCACAGATGTCAGGGTTTAGGATCAGTGACTGGATTGCGTGTTTATGTGTGTGGCCATTCTTAATAATGTAATTATTGTCTATATGTTTATGTATCTCATTTTCCTTCCGATCTCACTGCATCCACCCCTGCACCCATCCACTGCAGTACCACCCATACCCCACCACCTTGAAACATAGAATCATAGAATTATAAAGTTAGAGGGGACCACAAGGGCCATCTAGTCCTGCCCTCTGCAATGCAGGAATCTTTTTGCTTAAGGTGGGGCTCAAACCCACAATCCTGAGATTAAGTAACAGTATATAACAAAACTGGGTGTAGCAATGAATGCACATTTTACTTTGTACAGTGGGATCATTTCTACAGACATACACGCACACACACACACACACAGAGAGAGAGAGAGAGAGAGAGAGAGAGAGAGAGAGAGAGGCAAGAAGCATGATCAGAGCTCAAGGACACACAGCCCAGCCAGGCAAAAACAATTTGAGTGTGAAGTCGGCAAGCCATTTGGGAGGTGAGACTGTAGCCTCCACCTGCCCCTCCTCATTAAGGGTATTCTGTTAAAGGGATCTAGGGGTGTGGATCCTGTCTGTGGGCTAGGGCCATGCCACTATTATTAGGGCCCTGCAGAATTTGACATCTTTCCATAGGGCCTGGAAGATGGAGCTGTTCTGCCTGGCCTTCGGCTTAGACTCACTCTGACCCCTTATATGGGATTTGGTATATAAATTTTCCCTTGGCTTTTTTGCTGGCCCATGTAGGACCAGCGTGGATAGCTGGCTTGGGTGAATTTCTGATGTTTCCTCCCTTTATGGTCTTGATTTATGGGCTACTACTAAAATGAGGCTGCATTTTAAGCTGTATTTTAATGAACTGTTTGTTTGTTTGTTTGTTTGTTTGTTGTTTTCTATTACATTTTATTGTAATTCATGTTTGATGTTAGCCGCCCTGAGCCAGGGAGGGCGGGGTATAAATTAATAATAATAATAATAATAATAATTATTATTATTATTATTATTATTATTATTATTATTATTATTACCCCAATGAGGACCCTGCGGGATGCTCCTATTTGATGTAAGTCTTAAGGCTCCCCCATCAGTGGTTTACCTTAGTTGGACTCCCAGCAGATAGACGGGAGTCGAGATCTAGTCTGGCTTCACCCAATGTCTAATCCAAACTGCTCACACCTGTAACCAATAAAATTGTGGCCTATTTGAACACATAAACCTAAACAGCAAGCAAGAAAGGCTTGGAGGGTCGCATTCAGTTCTGGGACCTGAGATTCTGCCCCCTAACCTTTGAGAAATCTCACAGAGCAGAGCAGTACTGCTATCTTATCACTTTACCTGATGACTGAACCTGGAACATTCTGCATGCAAAGTGTGCTTCACCCCTGAGTTATGGTTCCTTCTGGGGCGAGGGTCTCCTCATGTACAGCCTTCCTCTATTAATGTAAAAGTGCTGGGGTCCAGATCCTTGGACATGATAACAACTATCTTTTTAAACATGCATGGCAGTTTCTAAACCCTGTTTTCAAGGAAGCATTCTCTGGCTGGCTGCCGTATTTGCTTCGGAAAGAGGGCCTGATGCATCTGATGCCAAGTTGTAACCCATTATTTGTGCTGTACTAATTGGGGTGGAATAGAAGATGAATCATCAAATGGATTTCGGATTGATCTAATAGCTATTGGAATAAGTTCCAAGACCAACTACTTCATGGGGAGGGGTATGCAAAGCAGCAGTTGTCTCTTTAATCTGTTTTATGTTGGCTGTGAAGCATGTGTTAAGCTGTTCTTTAAATGAGCTGTTTTAACTTTATTGGAAATGTGTAATTCAAGGACAGCTGGTTGGAATTATAAACACAGACAGTGGCACATTCCAAACAGAGAACATGAACCCCCACAGTGTGAAATACTTTTCATGTTTTATTAGTTGTCTGGAACATAGGAAACAGTGTTATAGCAAGTCATACCATTGATCGATCTAGGGCAGCAGCTCCCTAGGGTTTCTAGAAAGGAGTCTCTCCCAGTCCCCATTGAGAGATCCCAGCAATAGAATCAGAAATGTTTGCATGCAGAGACGTGCTATACCTCTAAGCCATAGTCTTTCCCCTTAAAATTAATATTCCGTTCCTTGTGGCTCTGAATAAAGGGTTTCTTTAAAGTAGGAATGTAGCAAGCTGCATTATAGTGAGTCAGATTTCAGTCCTCAGCATCAAATGAAGCTACCAAGGCAACCCATCTGCCTGATAATTTTGACAGATGTGGAGAAGGAAGAACCCCAGGGGACTATCTCCCATCTCCTGCTCCCAAGGAGTAACTTGCTAGAATTCTTCAGACTGGTAAGCAAGGCTGAACTACAGTCCTCTCTAGGGAGCATCACCTGACCAACACCAGACTATTAATGTCCTGGAAGACAGCGAAAAACTGGGAGCCAGGATTGAGGAGTAGTGATTATCTGTGGTCCACCAGAAAGCCAGGTTGGAAATCAAACCAGTCATAAGGGCCAAAGAGCAACAGCAGGGTAGAGACAGGGGATAGATTATATTCATTCGGCATATAAAGGCAGCTCTACCTAATCTGCAGTGTCTGAAACAATGTGTGAACCAAAACACAGCCACCCCTCAAAATTCACACTTTCTCCAAATTTTGCAATGAGATTTTCCAGCCAAGTAATGTGCACAAAAAAGCATATACTAGGGTAAAACATGTACAGTGGTACCTCAGGTTACATACGCTTCAGGTTACATACTCCGCTAACCCAGAAATAGTGCCTCAGGTTAAGAACTTTGCTTCAGGTTGAGAACAGAAATTGTGCTCCGGCGGCACCGCAGCAGCAGGAGGCCCCATTAGCTAAAGTGGTGCTTCAGGTTAAGAACAGTTTCAGATTAAGAACAGACCTCCAGAACGAATTAAGTACTTAACCCAAGGTACCACTATATTCAAGTGTGAGCATTAGTGAAAACAACAACAACAGCTAACTATATTAGGCAAAATGGGACTCTCCAATGCTTTTCTTCTAGAAAAAAAGTGTCGGTAATCACCATGAAGTTGTTACACTAAGTGCCACATTTAGTCTTTCTCAGGTGGCCATTGGTCCAACACACCAGTCACAGCACACACTTGATCTCTGCCCCAAGTGATATAAGGGGTGGACAGGAGTAGGAGGAGTGCAACGCATTCCCTTGTCATGGTCAGACCATTACCAGTTATCTTTGAAGTAACTATGCCATTTCTCTCCTGTAAGCATGGTGGGCCCATTTGGATGGCCCACCCTCTGAGAGTGATAGAACCAGATGTGTTCCTGAATGCTATGGAGAATTTTCCAGTTGAAAAATCTAGTGATCCTGTTGAAGGCTCTGTCTCCCTATGGAATGCCAAGATGAAATGGACAGTTGACATGATCGCTACTGAGTGTCCTCTCCAGCATTTTGGAGCCCAAGCAGCTCCTTGGTATCCTTTTCTGTATGTACTCTCCTTTAAAATACATGCATCTCACAAAAAAGTTGCAATTTAAAATACTTGTTTAGACTTTTTTGAACCAAGGACTGTATCACAACATTTGGAGATGTATGAAATCTAATGGGTAATTATGTTATGATCTGTACATTAGTCCATCAGTTCATTTCCAATTCACAAAGAGGGAATTGCTTGAACAATATAAATCAACTTTTCCCCTGTCTCTAAATTTTTTTTCAGTACTGTGTTTTCTTCTACTTAAGATATTCCAGAGTCATATTTGTAAAAGACCTGTGATGAACACAGACGGGGAAATACTTTTTGATGTTAGCAATAATCTGTGAATTTAAACCTTTGGGGGGGGGTTGTTTTGAAGCACCTTCCTCTTTCCACCTTATGTCAGCTCTCTCCTGGGAGAAACCTGTAAAGTTTGCTATCACAGAGAAAAATATGATTCAATTAATACACTTGTTTCAGCCTGAGATAGGGAGAAAGAAAGGCATGTAATCTGACTTAGCGTAAAGCCTCTTTGTAAGGTTTATGTGTAGAGGACTGAATGTAGATACCCAAGCATGATGTTCCCTAGCATTAGAAAACATCAAATCTTCCTTCAGTTAGTGTTGAGATACTAACACATTTTCATTATTTGTGGTTTACTATCACTGTGTATGGAGCTTTACAACTTGGGTGAGCAAGAAGTAATCTATCTGTTGGAAGTGCAACAGCAAAGAGCACTCCATATGTAACTTAAAGGTTAATTATGTTCCCAGTAAGCCAGTTAACCCAAGGGAGGGGGGGTGGAGGAGCAGAAGTGGCATGATCTTTCTGAGGTAGCATATGCTCTGATGGGCTGTGTAGTTCTGAGGGTGTTTTCCTCTGAATGTTTAGTTGAATGTCTCCCTGCTATGTACAAGGTCTGAACGAATAAAGGTCAAACCTTTCTGTCCCTTTCTCCTCCAATTTCAAACTGCTTTTGTTCCATTTTGCTTAGTCAGATGTTATCAAGACTTCTTTCTAGACTCCATCTTCATTATTTAAGTGACTTTGCTAACCCTATCCCTTCCCTGCCAGCCTGCTAGAAGGCGATAGAGAAAGGGAGAGAGAATTGAGTGGTAGAAAAAGAAAGAGGATACCTCTGGCCCTTCTCACTGTTGGATTCATTCCTGCACACAACTGACATGTTCCAGAAACAAACACACATATGTATCACCCCTATGGGAATTAACCCTCAACAGAAAGGGGGCACTGATTTCAGGACACTGCTTTTGTGGCAACACATGTAAAACTAAAATAAAAGGGACAGATGTCTGCTTCAAGGAGTTTTCAGCCTAAATATTGACACTAGGTGAAGACAATAGGAAAGTAGTGGATTTATAGGGGATAAGCATGCCCATTTATGCACAAGGCCTTTGGCAAAGGCTTAGCATCATGCTTCTTCCTGAGACAGATAGCTCTGGATGCCATCAGTGCTTAGTCCCCTTTTAAAAAGTGAATCCAGCTCAGGGGAAGAGTTTTGTGTAATTCAAAAGCTCACATGCCAGACAGCAACAGGATAGAGCTATTGTCTTCATGCCTTGCTTTTGGGCTTCCTGGAGGCATCTGATTGGCTATCATTGCCAGGCCTGTCGGGGGTGGGGATAGCCAGGTACACTTCCAGGGGCCTGCTGCACTTACGCTGTTATACTAAGAATGCCCCATGCCTCCCAGTTGACCAAGGACTTAATGGGTAAAATGTCCATTCCTTTTCTGTATGCACTGCAAGGCTTCAGTAGTAAAATCTGGACCTGTGTTACTGTGTACTAGTGTGTAGTGTCAGTTCAGATTAGTCACCGCTGCCATGGTGGTGCAGCTCATGGACTGCAAGTCTGTCAGAGCTACGTGTCTGGTGCTGGCTCCAGCAAACTCTGTCTTACCATTGGGTATGGAATGCTCGACTTGATGGGCATTTGATCCAGAAGAGCTGATGGTCTTAAGGAAGGCACTACAACTCTAGATAGGCCAGGAATCTGACTCAGTATGAGAAAACTTCATGTACTGCTAACAAGTGCATATATTGACACAGGGGGTATATGTCTTTATATGTTCTGTGCTCCTCAACATATTGCAACTGTGATAAATGGTTTTGTGCTTTCCTTGAGCACATGCAGACAGCAGTGCCTCGAAAACTTAATAAAGAAGGATGGTTCAATAAATATGATGATGTATAAGTTACAAGGGTTTAAAGAATTGTGCATGCTGAAAAAAGAAAATAAAATAAAAAATAAACCCATCAAATGAGAAGAGACTTTCCTGTTTTTGCAGAATCTACACTTTTATTTAATGAATAAACTTTTATCTCTTCGCATCGAGACAATAACCTTCCTTCCATAAATCACTGAGCAACTGTCTGCTCGACTGAGTCTGCCTTGAATGACTGAAATGAAATACCCTGTGAGTGATTTAAAGTTTCACTGTCTTTTGGTTCCAAGATGGCTTAAGATCACATAAATGTTTGTGCAGAGACCTGTGGATTTTAAGGACCGGAGAGCCCATTAACCAATAAAGCAAATCCTCACAGGTGCGGATGGGCAAGAAAATCAGTTCAGTTCACATTTAAAGGAGAACCTACCTAATCTGTAGTTTATGAAACAATACAAGAGCCAACTAACAGCCATCCTTCAAAATTTACACTTCTACTAATTTTGCAATGAAGTTCTCCAACTGAGTAATGTGTGCAAAAAATGTATATTCTAGATTGCAGTGTATATAAAACATGTACTGTATATTAACGAAAGTGATGCATTGTATTAGACGGTGTTGCTTGAAAAAATGTGTACATTAGGCAAAAAATATTTTTTTTTAATGTGAGTATTAGGAGAAATTCACACTAAATATGTGAATTTTCATGAGGCCTTTTTAAAAAAAATTGCACATGTGGAAATCTGGAGAACTGAACTTAATATAATATTGGAAAAATGAGAAACGGAGAGAAACAAAAATGTCAGATTTGACCAATGCTAACAACAGGCTGTGGAACAGTTCCGCTAATATTGAGGAGAGACCCCAAATCAGCCCAGTGAAAACTGAGGATGTTCAATGTCCACAGATTTCTGACTGATTGAATTGGGCACAGAAAGTAGGGGGGGCAGGGAGAGGGAATGGAATGGTGTTTGCTGTGAAGGAGCATGGATAGCTGGAACCCTGAACACAGAATCTTGGAAGAAACCTCAAAAGCCATGCAATCCCATCTCCTCCTGCCATTATGGCAGCATCCTTGATAGGAAGCCATCGGTGGTGTGCTGTAAGTGGCCTAGTGGGGTGAGGGTGGTCCCCTAAATGTTCCAAATATGTCCAAGAGCCCTCCTTGAGAAAGAGGCAGAAGGGCCCCAGCATTCTATCAAAGGCCTGGCACCTTCTTCCCAAAGCTCGGGAAGCTTCTGCCTGGCTGACAGAGAGAGGTGAAATGCTCATGTGTGCAACATCACAATGTCACACATGCGATGTCGGCCCCCATCACCCTCACAAGCTGGCACCTCTGGCCCTAACTGTTCCCCTGCGAAAAATTTCACTACTGCTTTAAATGTATGAATGTGACCATCATCTTCATTGCCCCCATCTGAACACATTCCAGAACAGGAGCCCTCTACTTTGCAATATTTTGTTGCATGTTCCACTTATTTCTTCCATATTGGCCCTTTGTTTCAGAGTAGATTAATATTCTTTCCACACATTGATCTCTTATCATAAACATGCACACACAAACACAACACCCTTTATCAGTAAACCAGAATTCAGCAACTTCAGTCTCTCACAATGCAAAATAATGCAAAACAATGCATTGTTTTGTGATTATATCTGCATGTTTTCTCCTGCATCTCCAGGTTTTGAGAGAGAGAGAGATGATGGGAAGGATTTGCGGTTGTTCCTTTCAAAAGCAGATTGTTCGGTGACTGCTGAAAAGCACTTCAAGCATCTCTAAGCCCCTGCAAACTGCAGAATCGATTGAAACAGAAGATAAGTCTGGAGAGATCGCTAAACAAAAGGTCTCCCTGGAAAGTTATCTGTCAGCTGTGAGCGGTAGTGTTTGCTTTGGGGACTAAGTTATTTCTTAGGACAAAAGATAATTTCTCGGGGTAATTAAAATTTCCCTCAAAAAGACGCAGCAGTAGCAGGAAGGTAAAACTGAAATATAAAATATAAAAACAAGAAAGCTAGTTTTGAATACCACTTACCTGTACTTCTCTTCACATCTAGCTCTCAATTCTATTGATACATTGTAACCTTAACTAGAGCCATTATTTGAAAGTGGCCCAGGTGGTGAAGGTTACCCAGGTGGTGCAAAATCCAAGTCTTTTGCTGCTGTGCACCTGATGTGTTGACACTTACTTTCATACTTTTCAAATAAACAAATAAATACTTTTTATTTAATTTGTTTCACAACATGTACACACTGCTTGTTTGTAAAGGAACCTCAAAGCAGTTGGCAAGAAACCAAACAAACCCCACACACCATAAAACATAAAATTATCAAAAAAGGTTAAAATAGTATATGTAGAACATTCAAAGGATAATTAAAATCAACAATAAGCAAGAAGATGTCACGCAGGTGTCAGCATTCTAAATGTCCAGATATTTTACAAATATAACTTGGATCACAGCATAGCTGGGGCATCTTGGAAAGTGCAGCGCAGGTGAGAAAATGCCCACCGTCTTCATTTGCCAAGGTGCATCAACACAGAGAAATCAGCAGGTGAAATTTTGCACTATGGTCTGTGCCTCAATTCCTTTGATTACCGAGTGATTCTCTTGATCCAATCCTTCCTCCAAGGCACTCGGAGTTATGGATATTGTTTACACACACACACACAGACACACAGAGCTACCCTCTGCAGGAGATTATTATTTGTCAGTGTTTGATTAATGCGTGGATCACCTTCTACGTGCAAGCCAACTTGATTGCTTCGATGTGTGTAACTGGCACTATAACAGCTGCCGCATGTGTTTTAATCTGTGTTTAGGTTATCAATGGGATGTGGGTGGTGCTGTGGGTTAAACCACAGAGCCTAGGGCTTGCCGATCAGAAGGTCGGCGGTTCGAATCCCCATGACAGGGTGAGCTCCCTTTGCTCTGTCCCAGCTCCTGCCAACCTAGCAGTTCGAAAGCACACCAGTGCAAGTAGATAAATAGGTACCGCTCCGGTGGGAAGGTAAACGGCGTTTCCGTGCGCTGCTCTGGTTACACCAGAAGCAGCTTAGTCCTGCTGGCCACATGACCCGGAAGCTGTCTGCAGACAAACCCCGGCTCGCTCAGCCTATAGAGTGAGATGAGCACGCAACCCCAGAGTCATCTGCGACTGGACCTAATGGTCAGGGGTCCCTTTACCTTTACCTTAGGTTATCACTGATTTGTTTAGCTGTTTTTACTGATAATTTTGTAGTTTTATTCTTTTTTGTAAACTGCTCTGAGCTTTTTTAAACAGCAGGATATTAATTTTAGGAAATAAATGAATAATGCTATGTCCCAAGTGCATCCTTAAAAAATACCACACCTAAAATCAGTGGAGGCTGGTTCCTTGCAGTGGAGGGAGCAATGTCCCACTCAACCTCAGTTTACCCACATCCATACCCTGCCTTCCTTACTGTATATCCAGTCCTTCAATGGTGTCCCTTGTTGGGGAGGTGGATGGGAGCGAAATGAGAACTAGTTGGTTCTGTCTGCTAATGGTTCTAGCCCTACCTACAGTTGACAACTATGCCTTCTGCCTTAGCAGCCCTAATTGGCACCAGCCACTACTGGCCAAAATATTTTTTTCTAATGGTACAAGTGGTACAGCAATAAAACTGCTAGCACATTTGCAAAGCTAAGCAGGGTCTGGTATAGTTTTGAAATGGATTGAGAACTGTGTGTTGAGATTCCTGAATTGCGGGGGTTGGTCTAGATGGCCCTTGGAGTCCTTTCCAACTCTACAATTCTAAGTCCAGCCATGTATAGGTTTAAAAACAGCATAAAGCTGCTAAAACTGTTGGAAGTGCAACAACAGCAGGGATTATTGAGTTTGTATTTTAAGGGTTAATTCTGTTGTTAGCAAGCCAGCTAGCCGAGAGGGATGGTAGAGCAGTTGCTTAGCTACTAGGGAGAGGAATGATCTTCCATGAGATAGCAAATGCTCTGATTGGCTGTGTAGGTTCTGAAGGAGTTTCCCTCTGTATGTTGTATTGTTTATCTCCCTGCTATGTACAGGGAAGGAAAAACCCATTTGTTTCCTGTTTTTGTTCAGTTTGCTCAGGAAAGTATTGTGAGGACTCTATCTGCTCTATCCTTCTGGACTCTATCTGCATTATTTAAGTGACTTTACAAAAAAAAACTCCACAAAGTATCAAAATGCCAAGGACTGAACCACTGAGGTTTTGCTATAGCTTCACACCAGCCTTTCAGACTTCCTTTGCAAGTCACTGTTGATGTTCTGCCTCTTTGCAGCAGATGCTCAACAGTCATTTGTGCGATATCTTCTGGAGATTCCCCTTGAAAGGTTAACACACCCACCCCTTGCAGACAATAATATGCTGGAGTGACCATGAGCATAACGGAGCATAAATTGCTTAACTGAACCACTGAGCAGTATAATCTTGGGGGTATGTGCCTGACTTGGCCATTATGAAATGAAAAATGGGCTCAAGTGGGTCATGGTTTAGCACTACTGTTCCTGTTTGAATAATCAACCACAAGTTAATGGCAGTGCTTTAGTGTTTGATCAACTCAGATTGGTATAGCCCATTCCATGTTGGGTTCAGCAAATCTGCCAGTTTTGGTTTCACTCAGTTTTGATCACCACCCCCAATCTTAAGTTCAGTTCCCCACATGCCCATCTCAGTTTGTTATTTATTTCCATCTTTCAAAATCCTCATGAAAATCCATCAACAGTTTCAGTGTGAATTTCTCCAAATAAGCTCATGCTTGTATACAATTTTGCCTATGATAATTCATTCTTTAGTTTGCTGTTTTCACTAATAGGTGGGTTGTTGTTTTTTAATGCAAATTGTACCCCACTATATACATTCTGGTACACATGGCTTGCTTGGAGAACTGCACTGCAAAATTCAGAGAAATGAGAATTTAGAAAGGCTCTGTGTCTCAGCTCTCATGTTATTTCAGAAAGTGTGAATTAGGTAGGTCCATTTTATACTGTGAACCAAATCAAAACCCTCCCCATCCCATCCCCTGAAATAAACAGAGGATGTGGGTCGTAAAGAGGTATCTTTACGGCTTTCAATTGTTGGAAGCCATCTGTGCTAGAAGCAGGAGGGCTGTAGCTCAAAGGTAGAGTATCTGCCTTAGAGGCATCTCCAGGTAGGGCTAGAAGAGAAGCCTGCCTGAAACCCTGATGGCCAGGTAAAGATGTCTCGGGAGCTGCATTTGGAATTTGATTTCAGCATACCCATGACAATGATCCATGCCGTCTAAAGCATATCTGGTGCTGTGGTTCAAAGATCCCTCCACCCCCACTCCCACCCCCGTTTCCCAGATTTGTCGACATTTTTTAAAGGAGGGAACACCAGCAGTGGCGGAGGAAGCGTCTTGGGATGGGACGGCGCTGCTGGCGATGCACCCAGCTTTGTGGGGCAGGAGGAGGCAGGCAGCGTCTGGAGGGTGGCTCCTTCAGCAGGGAAGAGGCGGGGGCTGGACGCAGCGCCTCCCAGCTCAGCTGACAGCTTCGTGCCATGGTGGCCATAGGAGGCAGAGGCTCCAGGCGCAGTGCTGCTTTGGCACGGCATGGTGAGGGCGGCGAGTGGGCCGGGGGAGCCGGCCCCATGGAGATCCATGGCGTCTGATGCCTGGCTCGAAAACGAAGATGGCTAGTAGGAGGGGCACCACGCGTACCTAAGCCTCAACCCATTGGGCGAGCGAGCACACCAAGCGAGCCTGCGCCGAGTGAGCAAGGGTGCATGCGCTGCTCCCGCCAAGCATCAGCTCAGTTTTTCTCCTTTTAGCCTTCTGGCCCCCCACAGAATTCAGCGCCTGCATGCTAAAAGGGGGAAAACCGAGCCGACGCTCAGCGAGAGCAGTGCACACACCCTTGCTCACTCAGCGTGTTCGTTCGGTATTCCCCAGACTCTCGCCTGGTGCCCTCCAGAACTTGGCGTCCTGGCGTCCCACACTACTAGCGTCTATGGGTAAGACGGCCCTGACAATGATGCAAAAGCCATGGAGACTGTTGTCCCGCTAAAGAAGCTAATTAGTTAGCTTCTTGCTGAATTTCTGCTCAATGAAAGGGGAGGGAATAGTGCCTCCTCCAAAGTTACAGTGGCAGGATCCCATTTCCATCAAGGTGATAGACTCAAGGGTTGGTTTAAAAATGACCGTCCGTGCAAGGAAACGGGCCCAGACACTGTTGAGGCAGAGGCCACTTCCAGTGAAGTAAATATGATGGATAATGTTGTCATTCAAGAGCAGAGTGCTCAGCAATAGTAGCTTTTTTTACGAGCAGAATATCATTGACTGATTACTCTGTGGAGAGAAACATCGCTGGAAAAATAAGAGGGGAAGATAAAATAGCTGTGTGTGCAGTAGGTATAATAAACTGTCTTCGGGAGAGAAATCAAGGTGTTTGTTTTTGATAGAATTTAATGACAGGATGTGTGTGTGTGTGTGTGTGTGTGTATTCATTCCAAGGTTTGTGATGCCAATTTTCTTTCCTCAATGATATTCCTAGGACAAGATACTCCAGGCGTGGGCAACCTTTTTCAATCTGAAGACCATATTCCCTTCTCAACAGCCTCCTGAGCAACCAGTAATGGGCATGGCCAGAGGCAAAAGCAGGGGAAATAATAAATGTAAGTTTTACCTTTGAAAAGTAGGCAAGACACCACTCTCTATCCTCCACCCACTCAGACAAAAAGTTTTGTTGATCCCTAAATCTAGCAGTAATTGGGACACCAAGTCAGAACACCAGACAAGAGCACCAAACAAGAAGCCAGGCAAGGTTCGGGGCTGAGAGCTAACTGGGAACACTGGGAGACCATTGCACCTGAAGCTGCTGGACAGGGGCTCCCAAAGTAATCTTCTAGACCACCAAGGCCAGTAGGGTAAGAGCAGAGACACCACCTTGGGCCAAAGATTGGGGCACAGCATCATGTCACACCAGTGACATCACACACACAACACACACCTGTGACATCACACACACACTGTGCATCACATGCATCATTGGGAGGAGGCACATCGTTGGGAGGAGGCCTTGCCCAGCACCACACAGCTTCAATGGCCACAGCTCCTCCTCTCTCACACTCAGGAAGAGCTTGCCTTTGATGGTGTGCCATGCCTGGCTCAGCGGTTCGACCTCCTCCAACCCCTGCTTTGGAACATTGTGGAGACAGACAACACCATTGCCCCCTAGAGTTGGCACGTCTGGGGCAAAGCCCAGATGCCTCCCACCATACATCACCAGTCAAGGGGCACACAAGCATACCAGAAGGGGTAGCTATGGAATGGAGGTCCATCCTGAGGCCAGAAGATTGACCCTTTAAGGCTATGAAGTTCTCATTTGGAGCTATCCATGGTTGATGCAGCAGCAAGGTTGGCATGGTACAAACACTCTGATGGAGTAAAAGTGGTGCCCCCACTGTTGTGTTTGCACCACACTAACCTTGCCACTGCCTTTCCCTTCCCTTTCCATCTTCTGGTAAGCAGCAGCAGTGAAACCAATCAGGTCAGGGAAGCTCTGCCACCACAGCATCTGATACTAGTTTTGAGTAGATCAACAAATTGTAACATTTCATTCCTGTTTTCTTCCAGGCACTTGACATTTCTAACATCCTTATCGGAGTACCAAAAGAGACAAAGAAAAAAAGGGGGGAATTACACAGTATGTTCTGGTATAATATCTGTCGCAGCCTGCTCAAATCTCAAAGCAATTAGTGGATGAATAGGTATTGAGAAGGCAAAAAGGGAGGAAGACAAAACAGTTTTTTAAATCCTTCTTGGGATTCCTTAATTCTGCACAAAATGTATTTGAATGCCAGAAGCTAATATTTCATTCTGTGTAAATAGGTGGAGGAGACCTTTAAGCATCTCCAAGGAATAAATCAATGAGGCTCTTCCTCAGCTGGCTTGGTTTTGAAATTGCTGGGTGAGAATGACATAGCTGTAAGCAGAAGGGATGAAATAATTCCATATCTCATAGGAAGATCTCAGCAGCTGTTTCAGACATAGCCAAACAAATAACTAGTCCAGAAGCTCAATTAGCTTTATTATCTTTCTTTCCAGATAATTAAAATAATTTCCCCCCCAAAAGAAATAATCATCATGTCTGTAGCAGTGAAAAAAAGTAACTGACTTCTAATGCTTTTGCATCCAGCTACACAGTAACTCTTGGCTAGGGAACCAGAGGCCGTCAATATTTCATTGGACTCCACTTCCCATCACTCCATGGCAGCATGTACAAGGGACAGAGGTGATGAGCATTGCAGTCCACAACATCTTGACAGCCACCATTTCCCAATCCATGTTTTAAATTGTTAGATAAGCAGATTTCGGCAGATTGCACTAGCTAATCATCTTCATCATCAAATATTCATTTGCAAGAGGGGGTGTCATGGTCACCTGGTTCCCATGGGTCATATATATCAGGGTTGGCTAACCTGTGTCCCTCCAGTGGTTGTTGGGCTCCAGTTCCCATCACCCTCAATGTTCAGCTTGATCAGTCTTCAAGGATGTTGGTCACAGACCACATTAATCTTGTTCTCCTCTTTTCTTCCAATAAAAGGAAGCTTTGCTTTAGCCTGGTCTGGGCCTACGTTATTGGGTCAACAAGCACAGTATTTATTTTCCAGGGCTGGTGCCTGGTTTATCTCTAGCAAAGGATCTCCCCTTCTTCTCTAGGAGGCATATTAAATGGAATATGAGGGTGGCAGGTTTTTTTTTTTGTTTGTTTCATTTATTTTTTGCATTTATGTACCCACCTTTTTCTCCAAGGAGCTGAACGGGGCACTTATTTAATCCCCACAAAAGCCCTGTGAAGTAGTTTAGGCTGAGAGACAGTGACTGGCCCAAGGTTAGCAAATGAACTTCACAGCCAAGTGGGGATTTGAACCCTGGTCTCCCAGGTTTTAATCTAGCATACTAACCACTAAACCACACTGGTACACCCACAAGAGACATCTGCACCCACTACACCACATTGGTACACTCAAAAAGACAGGTGCTAATGGCTGAGAGCCATTGATAGGTTTCATTTTATCCAGTTTAGTTCTTCAAAACTGTCATAAATCTGAAAAGCAAAGGTTGAGAGAGCCCAAAGCTCAGGTGGCCACCAGTACATCACTGCTGATACCTAAGTTCCTGGCGCATACTACTGTTAATGGGAACCAATAAAGTTTTGCCTCAAAATGATTTTTACTCTAGTAAAATACAAGAAGGCCTGATTGGTGTCCCAGCTGTTGGGAAACAGTAGCGTCGGCCCTGCATGGATTGTAAAGTTTACAAGCCAAGCAAGGCCTGTAAAAATATTGTACATTTCCATCTTATTAGTTCAGTGCCCTTTCCATCTGTGGAAGGTTGGGCAATAATATTAAGCGTGCGCACACACAGAAAGAGAAGAAAGTGGAGTCATACTGGTAGATTGATAAACCGCCTCTTTTTGTCATTTACATTTATCCTTGGTGTGGATTAGAAGATGGGTGGGTGGATAGAATCAAAAGTGGGAGAACATCTGTTAGCATGCAGAAAGTCCCAAATTCAATCTCCAGCATTGCTATGTATTATTATACCTATTATTATTATTCCACTTACATGCCAAAATGGCTTCTAAGAGGTATGCAACTATAAAATTGATCCATAATTAAAACAAAAAATAACATTAAAGCACCCTTAATTAAAATATGCACTTAAGCGAACTGAAAGCATAACAGAACAGGCAAAAACAATAAAAGTTCAGGTCAGGGGGACACTAGCCAAATGGGTGTGTCTTGAGGAACTGATGGAATGACAACACTGATGGGGCCTCTCACATTTCAGCAGGGCAGACAGTCCACAACAGTAGTCCCACCAGTGAAAAAGCCTTCCTTCTTCTTTATTACCACAAGCCAATAACCATCAGGTCAGGCCAATACTAATCGGGTTCCATGAGCTGAACATAGTGCAGAGGAAATCTCCCTGTCTGAAACCCTGGAAAGTTGGTGCCAGTCAGTGTAGACCAGCCTTCTCCAACCTGATGCCCTTCAGATGTCATGGACTCTATCATCACTAATCACTGGCCATGCTGGCTAGGGATAATGGGCATTGGCATCCAAAACATCCCAGTTGGGAAAGGCATGCTGAGCTATAGTTCAACTTGGTTTTCTTATACTCCCATGTTCTTAATGCATGGAAGAGACCACCTGAAAATGGCTTTCTTTTTTGTTTTTGCATGTCCAACTTGCCCTGTTTTATTGTAGATACATAGCACCAGATTCATGGAAAAGGAAAGGAAAAACCATATATCAAATTGCACTACTACTTGCTTCTATATAGAAAGTCACAGACCCATGAAAATATTCGCAACATAGCATGATTATGTATGAGCATTTCCCATATTATATCACACCGATTATTTTATATTGCACATACAATGGCTATGTGGAGTCTATAGAACTGAGAACTGGTAACCATTTTTCCAAAGGAGAGTCAGCAAACTGTGGCCGATGCTCCCTGAATTTTGTAGAGAGGTTGAGTCCATGATAAATATATCCCAGTTTTTGTCCATTTCTGCATGAATGAACCACCATGCATAAGGGATTGGCGTCATACTTTTGGGGTGTTGCCACCATAGTGAGATAATCTAACTAAATAAGGAAAACCTAGGTCACATTCACAACAATTCCCAGAGCAGTTCAATCAATCCTTCTTCCCAGGGTCTAAATCATGGAATCCTTTGCAATCATAGACCACACATTGTTTTCCTCTTGGTATGTTTTATTATTGACTCAGTAAATCACATGGCTGTAGCCTATATTTTCTTATTGGCAGTTGTGACAACTTACCATTTTTAAATTAATGTTGTTGGTTTTTCCCCCTGCAACCAGCCTGTTGTTTCTAAAGTCAAAATAAAAAAATATGTTTGAGGGAAGATTCTTCTTCCCAGGGAGGTCTGGAATTTGTATCTCTGAAAGGAGCATCTCCTAACAACTTTTAGCACCCTTAACATATTAGAGTTCCCATAATTCATTTGAAGTGGTATCATTGTGCTTTGAACGCATGCTGTGAATGTGGGGAAGAGAGGAAAATAATGGCACCATTATTTGAGATATTCTGGAATTATTAAATCCATGAATACGAACAGACATGTCCCAGTTACTTTCATGCAGTTTTGCCTCTGTTTTATCATAGTCATCATTATTTAAATAAATATTTAACAAACGAGGCATTCGAATGGAGCTGGCGAAACTCTAAGGGGTGGGTGGTGACACAGAACTTTTTAAAGTTAGCAACATGGATAGGGGGCAAGAGTAATATACTAATTTCAGTAATCACTACAGCAGAATTCCAATGGAACAAAATTACTTCAGCATTATTTGCATGTCTCCCACAAATAAAGCATCTGTCATTAACATGTAATGTCGTGCACTGCCATTCTCCTTCTAACTGTGTTACTGAGGCTTTTCAGCTATAGAAGGAGCAAATCAGGAATAACAATGACTCAGGGAGCAGCAATGCATTATATTGTCAGTTCTCAGTATGGATCCAGTATGACAACCAGCAATCAAAATTCACTAAACAACCCCACCTCCCTTCTCCCCTCCGAAAAGCAATTTGAAAAGTCAGGAGAAAACAAAGCTGAAGAAGTCGAGCAACTTCACAACTAGCTGGGCATCACTAGCAAACTCAAATTAAAAATGGGTTTGCCATTTATACAACTTTGAGGCATTTCAAATGAGCAGAGGCTTGCAGCCAAACATTATGCAGCATTAGAGCATCACCCATCCTCAGCTCTAGCAATGGTTAGGCCTGGGAAAATGTATCTGGCCAGCTCATAATGCTCACTTCAACAGCAATATAACTCCGAAGGTTCTTCTTTAGCCTCTCTTTTAATCTGAACTTCAACCCTGTTTCCTTGCCAGCCCCAGACCTGCTCCCTTCAATGCCACCATGCTGTTGTTGCTGTTCTAGCAACAGAGAAATGGAGAAAAGTTTCTCTTCAACCTCTTTGTTCCTTCTTGGGCATCAAGAACACTGCAATGGATATGTACCAGGCACCAGGAGCTCTGGGAAATGCAGATTTCTCTGTGCAACACTATGGGTCAGGAGCACTGGGGGAACACCTGTGGCACTGCAGTCATAGAAATGTACCAAGAGCCAAATATGGGGGGAATCACTTTGTGTCTTCCTTTATCCCCTGTTGCTGCTGCAGGGAGGGGAAAGAAGACAGACTTAAGGGACATTTAACACCGGGGTATTTGGGAATTATGGGTTGTATCCAATGTTATTTCTACTCAGCCCATTGAAATTAATGAACCTGATTAACTGGGGTCTATTAATTTGGAAGTTGAATCTAGCAGACATCATCTTTCTTCCCCTACAGAAAGGAGCATCTGAACATCCATTTAGAGCCTTACAATATCACTTTGTCCTTCACTTCTGTTTGGAAGCCAACATCATTGCTACTATTAGGGTGAATAGAAATCTTTAAAACACAACTCCAGGAAAATAGAAGTCAATCAACAGGGAGAAATTGTTCCTAGATAATGAGATTTACTCATAACATTTGGAAACCCTATACTATTATGCTGCCGTTAGGATTATAAATGTTTTATTGTTATTAGTCTATTTGCAAAGGCAGAGAGATTGTGGTTATATCATCATTTCTAGATCCATGGGAAGTTAAAAGTAGCCACTGCAGAATATTCAAGGTGATGGATGTGGAGCTTCACCGTGGGCTCCACATTTCTTTATTCTCATGACTTTTGTGAAATCCACTGGTGTTTTGAATTACCAGTGTGGTCCAGTTGAATCCAGCAAGCTAAATTAAATGGTTATTCAATGTCTGTTTAATGGAATTGTTCTGATTATTGGGATGTCAGAAAAAAGGAGCAGGTGCAGCAAAATCTGGGTGTGGGGAGCCAGTATGGTGTAGCTGTTAAGGTTTTAGACTAAGATGTGGGAGACTAGGGTTCAAATCCCCATTCAGCCATGGATTACCTTAGGCCAGTCACAACTTGCAGGTTTGTTGCACTGATGAAGTGGAGACAGGAAGAATCAAGTATGCCCCCCTGAGCTCCTTGGAAGAAATGTGGAACATAATGTGTGATAATAAACAATACACTGTGTGAAAGGCAACAAAGAGAAGAAGAAGAAGAAGAGTTTGGATTTTATATCCCGCCTTTCACTCCCCTTCAGGAGTCTCAAAGCGGCTAACATTCTCCTTTCCCTTCCTCCCCCACAACAAACACTCTGTGAGGTGAGTGGGGCTGAGAGACTTCAAAGAAGTGTGACTGGCCCAAGGTCACCCAGCAGCTGCATGTGGAGGAGCGGAGACGCGAACCCGGTTCCCCAGATTAGGAGTCTACCGCTCTTAACCACTACACCACACTGGCTCTCAAGAGAGGCTCTCAACCTGCAGAACCCAGCAATCTGACTCTAGAGAGTATCTCCTACTGTACCACTAGGCAAAGATGGAGAAATTAGTTCATTTTACTTTTTAATGTGAACCTGCCTAAGATGTAGTGTGTGAACCGGGGGGGCCACTAGGGGGCGCATCAGAAGATGGCTGACAATAACATCTCTCTGACCCACACGAGGTAATTTGGAGGCTATGATGGGAGTAATTAGCCTCCCTACCCCCCCCCCAGGATGGTGGGCGGGACTGCCCCTGCCTGCTGTGCCCTATACCAACCCCGAATTTGTGGGGATGGGGGCACTAGGCACAAAGCCCTCCTGTGGGATTTCGGCGCTCCTGGACGCCATCCCTGATCCGCGCCACTAGCTGCAAGAACTTCAAAAGAAACAATTTGGATGAAGGAATGCACATATTTCAAGGAAGGAGGGGGAGTAAAGACTGCTAACAGAAGAGATCTCTGATAAAACAAGACAAGAATAAAATATGAGAAGATACGTCAAGATACGGTATGGCAAATGACTGATGGGGGAGGGGAAAAAACTTTCCTTTCTTTCCTTATGTGATTAAACAAGAATCCCCTCCCCTCACGAGTCAGAAATGTCGTTTTAAGGACTTAAACTGTGGATTTAAGGCCGTGTGGAGATAAACTTTCGAACCAAAGCATGTTTTAAGAAGAGGGTGGAATGTATAAGAGCTTTGGAATGACGCAGTTAAAAATGCCGTTGCCATATTGGGAAGTTCTGTCGGAGGTCTTGAGTCTGGGAGGAGAAAGAGAGAAATAGAGCTGTTTATATATTGTGGGTGAAACTCCTCAGAGGGACTTAAGAGCGGCAGTTTTGCGAGATTAATGATGGAAAGAGCGATGTTATCTATGAAGGTGATGATATATGGAAACCATCTCGATTTGAGGATTGGAAGAACGGAAAAATTCACACAGGATTATTATTGGTTTTTATCGGCTTAAGGAGACTATCAGAAGAGATCATAAAGAAAAAAGAGAAAATATATGAACAAGATGTGATGTGGAAACAGCAAGATAAGACTGGATAGAATTATGAACTCTGTTTGGACTGATTTGGATTGATTTGGACATTAACGCAGTAGCAAGATGATCAGAATCCCCCTTCGGATATTGAAATATGGGTCCCCCCAACAAAATTTAAAATTCGGCTTTGTAATTCGGAATTTATGTGATGTGATTTAATTTAATTTATGTGGTGTGATTTAATTTGATTTGATTGGCCGGTTAATAAAAATTATTTTTTTAAAAAAAAGATGTAGTGTGTGAACCAGTACTCAACACTGTAATCACAGTAAAAATAAAATAAGTATTTCCTGTTGCTCCTCTCCCAAACCGCTCTCCACAGCTAACCACAAAAGATGGGATTTAACCTCTCTTCAGCCCTGAGCGTTTAAACACAAGCAGTAAGATGAGCCTTTTGTCTGTTAATCCACACATTTGGTTCTGCACAGGAATAAAATTTATTCTCCAAAGGTTTGGCTTTACTCCTAAAGGCACACTCTTCCATTCTCTCCTGAGACAGAAGGATACCCCCCACCAAACACACACATAAGGTTTTCCATTAGTAAAGAATAGAGTGCCCCTACCCCCTAGAGAAGGAACGTGGTGGCACCGTGGGTTAAACCACAGAGCCTAGGGCTTGCCGATCAGAAGGTTGGCGGTTTGAATCCCCACGACGGGGTGAGCTCCCATTGTTTGGTCCCAGGTCCTGCCAACCTAGCAGTTCGAAAGCACGTCAAAGTGCAAGTAGATAAATAGGTACCGCTCTGGCGGGAAGGTTAACGGCGTTTCCGTGTGCTGCTCTGGTTTGCCAGAAGCGGCTTAGTCTTGCTGGCCACATGACCCGGAAGCTGTATGCCGGCTCCCTTGGCTTGTAAAGTGAGATGAGCGCCACAACCCCAGAGTCATTTGCAACTGGACCTAACGGTCAGGTGTCCCTTTACCTTTACCCACTAGAGAGCTCACTCACTGAAGGCATAATACGGGGCATACCATTTGCCAGAAATGTATTTCTTATTGAAAAATGCTCTTGCCTTTCTTCTGCCGATTTGCAATACTTGTGCAAATTGACAAAAATAAGAATATGTTCTAGCCCAGACACCACATATAGTGATTAGCAGCAGGATGGTTTCAACTTGACAGCAACAGTTTTGCCATGACCCTCCCATGACAGCCTTCTAACCCACCTGTGGGTCCTGCCCCACTGGCTAAAGACCTATGAATCAGATTACCTTTGTGGTCCCTTCCCACTCTATGATCCTATGAATAAATCATAATAAATACTTCTTAGGTAGTGTTATGGGAGAGGTAGTACTGAAGCCTTATCTTTAACCCTGGAGGGTCCAGCGGTCCGCCTGACCCCGTGGGCAGAGGGGAGAAACTACTCCAGAGACGTCTTGGTCGGAGAAAAGAGATTTATTTGAAAAAAAAAAACAGCATGCTGGGGCAACCAGCAGAATAACTTCTGCTAACTGGCTGCGCCCAACTTCACATTTACAAACTTTCTTATACCTTGAAAATACCCTCCCTCCCCCAAGCTTCCCCAAAATCCTCTCCAATCAGCTAGCAAGTTTTAGCTTACTCCCTAATATGGCATATGACTAGCTAAGCCCCCTCCCTCCCTTGTTTGTGTGCTCCTTGTCCTCTTGCGTTTCTGCAGCAGGAAGCATAGCATGTGCAAAAAAAAAGAAACGACCGTCTGGCCAAATATAGCAAGCAACTGCTAGCTGAGAGAAAACAAAGGAAATGGGGCCTCCCTGCTAGCCAGAAGAAAGAGGAAGCGGGCCCCTCTGCAAAGCCGCTGCTCTCTCTGCTAGCCAGCAGAAAGGGGAAGTGGGCCTCTTCCAAACTCTCTTCCAAACTCAGCAAAGCAAGCAACTTATCAGAGCGATTTATCAGAGCAATTTATCAGAGCAATTTTACTTAAATATAAAATAGAGGGAATACCTTCCCTCTCCCTTCACTCCCTCCTCTTCTTCTGAACAACCTAATACTTAGGTTCGTTCAGGCCGCTCGGGCTCATAGTATCCTTGGAGGAGAGCAGTAAGGGTCATGACACGGGGCCCCATCATGCGGGACATCATCTTCTCCATCATATTTTGCATACATTGCATCAAGCAGGGCATACAGAAGCAGAAAAGCAGTAAGATTAAAACAGGTCCAGCAATTAAAACGATAGCATGACGAAACCAGCTGCTGTCAGGCAACCAGGAGTACAACCAACTCCATGGATCCACATCATCAGAGGGCTTTAAAGGATTTTGGGCTATCATTTGTTCCATGTGGTCTATGGTTGCAGAAATATTTGCTGACTGGTCTGAAATGTACATGCAGCAATGGGAATGAATTAAAGCACAAACTCCGCCCTTAGAGGCAAGGACTACATCCAAAGCGTAACGATTTTGAAGGACCACTTCCCTTATCTCTGACATTTCCTTATTAATTGCTTTTAAGGCCGAGATGGTGGAGTTAAACAAAGCCTCGGTCCAGTTTGCCAATCTATGCAGATCCCGGTAATTCATGGCTACACCCAAAGGGGGTAGAAGGGACCTAGAGATGGCTGTGCCGGTATACTGGTTAATAGGTGACTTCGCGTCCCTTTTGTTACGCAAACGGACTGTTGGGAGCTTATCCACCTTATACACCAGGGGTACGACTACTCCTAAAGTACAGGTTCCAGAAAAGGCAGAGGGGATTTCTTTGTAGGCTCTTGTGCCGCAGAGCAACCACAAATCAGACTGGAGCAGGCAGTTAGATCTGCTGCGCGCCGTCATCCAGGTAAACCAAGTATAAAAATCGACACACATAGCATCATAAGTGGAAGTACCTTTTTGGAAGCAGGAAGAGCCGTTAATATACTCATAAGTCCAATTGCAATATGGATAGTGACCTAAAAAATTGCTGCTGTTATGATTGAAACGGAGACATCGAGGTGCCTGTTCCATGAGTGACAGAAACACTGGGGGTGAATAGGTGCGACCGTCTGACATAAGGTTACTAATCCTAAATGACTCATTTATTGGAATACTATGCAGTAGTATGCCAGGCTTCTTAAATTGAGGAGGGATATGCATACAAACCCAACATTCAGAAAGATTAAGCATAGAAGAGAAACGATCTATATCTCTAATATAGGTATTATTACTCCAAATCTGATGATAGGGCTCTGACCGGCCGGTCTTCCGTATATGTGAGTCATCTCCCAGACCCAACCCAAGTAGGGCTAGTACCAGAAGGGTCAAGGGGATGGGGGCTGGTTGTTCCCTCCCACAAAATCGGTGACGCTCATGCCAACAAAAATACAGGAGCATCCAAATAAACAGGGCAGTAGATATTACTCCTATCCACCACCCCCAATCTGTCCATGGTTCCTCCCACCATAAGTCAGCCATGATAGGGATCGGGAGTGGGATTAGGTTGTCCAGGGACCTCGGGCCGATCCAAATGACGGGGAAGTGGATGCGCCCAGGCGTCAAACCCTATAGTGTGGACGTAGAAACCGGGAGTGCCAGATGGGTGATTATAGCTTCGGTGAGTTGGTGAAAGGCGCAAACCCCAGGAGGACGGGAGCCAAGGGGGATGGGCTACCACACATCCACACGAATAGACAGCTGCGTTTAGGCGGCAAATGCTAGGCGTGAGAATTCCCACCGGGGCACCCTCGCACCAAACAATACACACTAGAGTCCTCTCGGGGACCTCGGAATTGTCAGGCGGTCGGGTCTGACTAACTGGAACGTTGGGGGCGCTGCCGGCGGGCGTCCCTCCCATCCAATTCTTCAGCCGTGCGTAGAAGTGCCAGCGTCCGGAGTGACACCAGCAGGGCGGTCGTCTGGCGGTCTCCTGGAGATGGTCAGCTTCAGTGGATTAGCAGGATTTGGCGTAGCTGACCAGTCAGACACAACTCTCTTCACTCGGGTGTGGTGGACCCACGGGGTGATGCCAGTGACTTTTACAGCAGTGGGTGTGGACAGCAGGACAGTGTGAGGACCCTTCCAACACGGTTGTAGAGGTGTCTGGGCCCAGTCTTTGATCCACACTTCGTCACCCGGCTCGAACTGGTGCAAGGGTTCAGTCAGAACACACGGGGTGCGTTCGTGGGTCCACCTGTTAAGAGAAAGAAGAACTCGGGAGAGTGACTGCACATAGTTATCAAGCTGTACATCTCGAGTGACGTGAGGAGTCAGTAGCCTAACATAAGGGACTGGTCTCCCAAACATTATTTCAAAGGGTGATAAGTGGGTACGCTTTTGGGGTAGGCTTCTGACCCTTAATAAGGCAAGGGGTAACATAGATACCCAGTTAGAGCCTGTTTCCTGGGTTAGCTTGGACAACTGATTTTTCAAAGTCCTGTTCATTCTTTCTACCTTTCCTGAGCTCTGAGGCCTATAGGCGGTGTGCAATTTCCAATTGATTTGCAGAACTTTGGCTAGTTCCTGCAACACCGCATGAACAAACGCTGGGCCATTATCAGAGCCAATAGTTCTGGGCAGGCCATAACGGGGTATGATCTCCCTCAGGAGGCACCTCGAGACTTCAGAGGACCGTTCAGTTTTAGTAGGCCATGCCTCAACCCATCCAGTATAGGTGCACACCGCCACCAGCAAGTAGCGGTGCAGTCCACAACGAGGTAATTCAGTAAAGTCCACAACAAGATCTTCCATGGGTGCAGTTCCAATATGTTGGACTCCCGGGGGAGCCAAAGGTCCTGTTCTGGGGTTGTTCTTTTGGCATAACGGGCACTGCCTGGAGATCTGGGCTGCCAATTGGTAAAGATGGGCTATATAAAAGCACTGCCTCAGCTGTGTGGTTGTGGCATCTGGTCCCATGTGGGTGGATTCATGATATCTTTGGGTTATCTGTCGGGACAAGGACTCAGGGATCCATATTCTGTCATCATGAGTAAGGTACCATCCTTCTTTGGACATAGTCAGTTCCTGGGCATCTGCGGTGTCCCTTTCCTTCTTGGTGTATATTGGCTTATCAGCGGTATTCAAGATCTTTTCAGGGACCAGTGCTCCAATAACTGATGCGGGAGCTGGTTCCCGGGCTGCTTCCTTGGCCACTCTGTCTGCTAGTCGATTTCCTCTGGCCACTTCCCCTGGTCCAGTTTTGTGTCCATAACAATGGATAACTGCTACTGCCTCAGGTTCCCATACTGCATCCAGGAGGTCCAATAAGGCTTGTGGGTGGGCCATCTGATTTCCTCTGGAGGTAAGCAAACCTCTTTCCTTCCACAAGGCTCCATGGGCATGTAAAGTCAGAAATGCATACTTAGAGTCAGTATAAATGTTTATCTTCTGTCCCTTTGCCAGGTTCAGGGCTCTGGTGAGTGCAACTAGCTCCGCTAGCTGGGCCGATGTTCCAGGTGGGAGTGCCTTTGCCTCGATCACCTGGTCTTCCAGGGCTACCACTGCATAGCCTGCTTTTCGTTGTCCAGCCTCAACAAAGCTGCTTCCATCCACAAACCATGAAGGCCAGTGAGGGTTTGCTTCATCTTTGAGGTCAGGCCTGCTAGAATACACTTCGTCCATAACCTCAATGCAATCGTGCGGTGGCTCCTCACCTTCTCCTACCGGCAACAGGGTAGCTGGGTTGAGGGCGGTGGTGACCTGGAACTTCAAACGCGGATGCAGCAATAACATCTGACACTTTCTCATCTTCGCTTGGGAGAGGAAATAGGTACCCTTCATGTCAAGCAGAGCTGGGACTGCATGCGGGGTCACACAAACAGTGTCTTGGCCAAAGGTGAATTTGTCTGCTTTGTTCAATAAAGTGGCTACTGCCACAACTGCTCTCATGCAGGGCGGTAAACCTTGTTCAGTAGGCGTCAGGCGCTCAGATAGGTATGCCACGGGCTGCTGCCAGCTTCCCAATTTCTGGCATAACACTCCCTTTGCTGTTCCCTGGTCCTCATCCACAAACAGGGAGAAAGGCTTCTCAGGATTTGGAATGCCTAGCGCTGGTGCCTGCTGTAATGCCCTTTTTAGGTTCTTAAAGGCCTGCTGTTGTTCTTCTCCCCACACAAAGGGGTCTTTTTCAGTTCCTCTGGTGGATTCATGCAGAGGCTTGGCAATTGTGCTGTAATCTGGTATCCATATTCTGCAGAATCCTGCCGATCCCAGAAAGCCACGGAGTTCCCGGCGGTTCTTTGGCTCTGGAATCTGGATAATAGCTTGCTTCCTTTCTTCCCTCAGGGCTCGCCGCTGATGGGAGATATCAAATCCAAGGTATTTCACAGTGGGCTGACATATTTGGGCCTTTTTCTTAGATACTCGGTATCCTGCTTCAGCCAGGTGATTTAACAAGTCCTTGGTGGCTTTCATACACGTGTGCTCGTCTGAACAAGCCAAAAGAAGATCATCCACGTACTGCAACAAAATCCTGCGTGGGCTGGTGGGAAAGCTGGATAGGTCCGAGGCCAATGCAACCCCAAAAAGGGTTGGTGAATTCTTGAAGCCTTGCGGGAGTCTTGTCCACGTATATTGCACCCTGGTGCCTGTTCCTGGATCTGTCCATTGAAATGCAAACAGGGGCTGGCTTTCTTCCGCTAGGCGGCAGCAGAAGAATGCATCCTTCAAGTCCAATACGGTGAAATAACATGCGGTGGGAGGTATTAAACTCAACAGCGTGTAAGGATTGGGCACATTGGGGTGGAGGGTTTCCACGGCTTGGTTAACCAATCGAAGGTCTTGGACCGGACGATATCCGCCATCTTCCTTCTTTACTGGCAAGAGTGGGGTATTCCATTGAGATTGACACTGCCTCAGGATGCCATGGCGAAGTAACCGTTCTAAATGTACCCATACTCCTTCTGCAGCTCGCCGGGGGATTGGGTACTGGTTTACTGCCACAGGGTTAGCAAATGGCTTGGGCTTGACTATTATAGGTGGGATGTTCCTTGCCATTCCTGGAGGATTGCCTTCAGCCCATACCACAGGGTTCACTTGTTCCAGAATATTGGCGGGGATGGGTCCCTCCTCTTCTTTTACCACCATCAAGCGCCAGTGTTCCCTCAAAGGTACCTCTAGGGAAAACTCTCCTGCTGGCCCTGTGGTCATTGTTACTTCGCCTGTCGGTTGGAAGGAGATCTGGGCTTGCAATTTTGAAAGCAGGTCTCGGCCCAATAATGGGATGGGGCACTCTGGTATGTACAAAAACTTGTGTTGGACCACTTGGCCACCCAGGCGACAGACAACAGATTGTAGGAATGGGGCCCTTTGTGATTTGCCTGTAGCTCCTATTATGTTAACCGTTTGCTTGGTGGGCTTGGACACTGGTACAGGCAAAACAGAGTGGGCAGCTCCTGTATCAACCATGAAGGGGATGGTTCGGTTCCCTGTTTGTAGTTTGACCATGGGCTCACGGGAACCTAAATCAGCTGGGCCCGGTCTGTCCTAATATTCTTCCTCTTCCCTCAGGCTCATTGCGCCAGATTGTCCTTGGGCTGGGGGGTACCAGGGGGGTCCTTGTCCACGTCCTCTACCCCTGCTGTTATTTGCCGATGTCCAAGGCCTCAGTTCCTGTCCGGGTCCCACGGGAATGGAGCCTGGGACTCGTCCTCCTCGTACTCCTCGTCCTCTTCCCCCTGAGTGAGCCTGTGGGCATTCTCTTTTCCAGTGCCCTTCCTGCCGGCAGATGGCGCACTGGTTCCTCCCCAGGCGGCCTGGCCCTCCTCCCCGGGCACTTCCTCTTTCTTGGGGAATGGGTGTGGTGCTCTGCAGCGCCATCAGCTTTTTAGCCTGATACTTCTCCTTTTTCTTTTGGGCCTCCTCTTCCCTTAGGTTGTAAGTGGTCTGAGCTATTTCCAACATCCACTCAAGGGGGTGCCCCATGAACCCCTCGTGTTTCTGGATTTTTCGGCGGACATCGGCCGCCGCCTGAGCTACAAAGGCAGCTTTTATGATAGGGGCGTTGGCAGCCTCATCTGGGTCCACAGGAGTATACTGGCGGTAAGCTTCCTTCAGGCGTTCTAAATATGCTCCTGGGGCCTCTTCATTCCCCTGCACTACCTCTCTGACCTTCACAAAGTTAGTGGGTTTCCTGGCTGCCCTTCTCATACCATTTAACACGTACTGGCGATAGGTAGTGAGGGTGTTTTGGCCATCATTTGTTTGATAATCCCAATTTGGTGTATTTTCGGGGTAAATATTTGGAATGTTGGCTTCCGCCACTTGTTCTGCTCTCATATGAGCCCGTGCCTCGGCGTGTATTCGCCTGGTCTCTTCTGTAGTTAATAGTGCATCCATCAGATACTGCACATCATCAAAAGTGGGATTGTAGGTTTTGAAAATCCCTTCAAACAATTTTATAATCTTTGCTGGGTTTTCCTCAAAGGAGGGATTCTGGTTCCTCCAATTACAAACATCTGCACTTGAAAAGGGTATATGCTGGACCGTGTAGGTCCGTGCTGCTGCTGCCCCACCTGGTCCCGGGGGCCCTGGGGGGTCATATACTCGGCGCAGAGGGGCTATTTTCGCTGCTGACTCCTCTTCCTCTTTCCTTGCTTCGTGCCTTTTGGCTCCCTCCCATGCCTTCATTAAATGTTTCTGTTTCTTCTTTGTCTGTCTTGGCCTACATGTGGCTGCATCCAATAGGTGTAGTGCCACATCTACCTCGTTCTTCCATGGTCCAATCTCCCTTCTCACCCTCTCGTCATCTTTCTCTGCCCATTTCTCTCCTTGCTTTACTTGTTTTTCCAGCTTCTCTCTGAACTTCTCCACATCTTCTTCCTCATCATCTGCACTTTCATGTTTCTCGGGCTCCCCCCCCCCTGCTTCTTCCTCAGGCTGCGGGGCCGGTCCAGGGAGACCTGAGACCAGATCGGCTGGCACTGGGGGTGCGGTTGGTGGGACATACGGGGGAGGGGGTCTTAAAGCTTCCTCTCCCTCTCCTTCAGGGTCCTGCAAGACTGGGGGCTTTGGCTTTGTCACGGCACACACCCTGGCTCCTTGTCCAAAGGCTGCACGACAATCTGTCAACCAGGGGGGGTTCTCTTCCACATTCTTTTTCCAAGTGGAGATATAAGGGATTTGGTCTGGATGGACATTGACTATGTTCCGCCACAAGGGGTTTATCAATTGCAAGTCAAAGGTCCCCTCTGAGGGCCAATTTGTTCCTTGGGTGGGCCAATCCACTTCACAGAGTGTTCTAAGGCGCTCCCTTTTCAGTTTAAAGCCCCAATCGTCATTCTTCGTGGCTGCTTTCCAATTATTCAAAAAACACTGCAAAGGGGTACATTTGCTGCCTCCGGATCCCATTTTCCAGATACTCCGCTCCTGACCGGGCTTAAAATCCTCTCACACTCCACACACTACAGATTGTGACTTGGACGAGCTCGCGCTGCCAAGGAATGCACAATCCTGCAATCGCTCGGCCAAGGGGACGCTAAGCCCCGGCCCACACTTGACAATTCAACCACTGGAGTATCTGGCACACAGCACACAAAACACAAATCCCTTCCCCTTCCCCTTCCCCTTCCCCTGTTTGTCCTCCTTCTGGCGGCAGCCTGCTGCTCACAGCCAGACCCTTCCCTGGCGGCACTTTACTGCTCACAGCCAGGTGAAGCTGATTAGGCTTCGTCCCTTGCCCTTCCCTTAGGGCTTACCTGCTCCGCTGCGGACCTCCCCTTCGGCCGTTCTCTTTTCTCCCTCGACCGGGTGTCTTCGGCGCAGGCACGATGTAGCGATCTCCCCCCACAAACTGGCAGGGTGGCGCCTGGAAACCGCGAACACCACTCCTGGTTGCTCACCTCGGTCGAGTCTGGCCCCTCGGCCCACCGTCTGTGGGGTGGGGACCTATCCCGGACACGAGCCCCCAAAACTGAAGCCTTATCTTTAAACCTGGAGGGTCCAGCGGTCCGCCTGACCCCGTGGGCAGAGGGGAGAAACTACTCCAGAGACGTCTTGGTCGGAGAAAAGAGATTTATTTGGAAAAAAAACAACAGCATGCTGGGGCAACCAGCAGAATAACTTCTGCTAACTGGCTGCGCCCAACTTCACATTTACAAACTTTCTTATACCTTGAAAATACCCTCCCTCCCCCAAGCTTCCCCAAAATCCTCTCCAATCAGCTAGCAAGTTTTAGCTTACTCCCTAATATGGCATATGACTAGCTAAGCCCCCTCCCTCCCTTGTTTGTGTGCTCCTTGTCCTCTTGCGTTTCTGCAGCAGGAAGCATAGCATGTGCAAAAAAAAAGAAACGACCGTCTGGCCAAATATAGCAAGCAACTGCTAGCTGAGAGAAAACAAAGGAAATGGGGCCTCCCTGCTAGCCAGAAGAAAGAGGAAGCGGGCCCCTCTGCAAAGCCGCTGCTCTCTCTGCTAGCCAGCAGAAAGGGGAAGTGGGCCTCTTCCAAACTCTCTTCCAAACTCAGCAAAGCAAGCAACTTATCAGAGCGATTTATCAGAGCAATTTATCAGAGCAATTTTACTTAAATATAAAATAGAGGGAATACCTTCCCTCTCCCTTCAGTACCTCTGATGGGGAACACATTGTAGTCTTTCTGGGGTAGTCTGTGCACTCTGCCCTCAGCTCTCATCTGTGACTCCTAGAAGCTGGCTGGCTAAACCAGGTGAAGGGTCTCAAACCCTCTGTGAGTTAAGTTTCTGCACATGCTGTAGGAGGAAGCAAGGGGCTCATCAACCTGGGAAGGCAGCCTATCAAGCAGAAGGAAAACTCTGATCCTAAACCTCTGCTGCCTTGCAGCTATACTCATTCATGATAAAGGCTTCAGAAATAAACTCTGAGAAAAAATCCATACCTGCTGCCTTGCAGGACATCTTCAGCAGAAGAAAAGGTCAAGGAGTAAACCCTACACAAATCTGGAGTGAAGGTTCCAGCAACTCCTGCAGCCAAGCTGCTGTCAAGTGTATTGCTCTGCTTCCCTTTGGACCACATCAGTGAGGCCAAGAAGGGGCCTTGTTTTCTGGGGCAGCCCAGGACCTCTATACACATTGCCCAGCCTTGTGCCCAGGAAGGTCACTTTGGTGCTGCTAAAACAGCAAAAACCATGCAGGAGGCAGCAGTTATGAGTTACTGACCTCCGCAGCCATAGCAGGCGCTGTGATTCTCCAGCAGTTTAGCTTCACCCCCCAAGGTGCACTCCATTGTCTCTCAAGATAGGCAGATGCCAACAACAACTTGCAACAGCACACACATAATATTTAGAAAACAATATTCCTTCTTTCTGGATTAAACAGAGAAACAAGCAAGCCATGTGGATGTGCTCTAGCAGGTAAAATACTCTCAGAGGACTTCTTTCAGGGACATGCAACCTCCAAAGCATAACCAAATTAAAACAAAAATTAAGCAAGCAGCTTGGAAATCAGAACCTATTTGTTTTAAATAAACCCTTGGCTTGGGATAGTCTGTTTACTTGCCAAGTCTGAAAGGGCTATCATCCGCAGGCGTGCTTTCCAGACACACTTTTCAGTCATATTTATTTAAACAAAACTTTAAAAACAACACAAACATGGGAAAGTAAAGAGCAGGCAGCTGCCTGAACATCTCTCTGCAAAGGCATCCAATAAATCTCATTAAGTAGGATGGGCTGGTGTTTCAGCTTGATATAAAGATGTTTCTCACTGGCGAAGAGCCAGAACTCAGAGCAGAAAACATGCTTTGCACAGAAAGGTCCCAGGTTCAATCCCCACCATCTCCAAGTAAAACTGGGCAGAGACTGCTTGCCTGAAATTCTGCAGAAGAACGGCCAGTGAGTGCAGACCATGGGTAGGCAAACTAAGGCCCGGGGGCCGGATCCGGCCCAATCACCTTCTAAATCCGGCCCGCAGATGGTCCGGGAATCAGCGTGTTTTTACATAGGTAGAATGTGTCCTTTTATTTAAAATGCATCTCTGGGTTATTTGTGAGGCATAGGAATTCATTCTTTTCTTCTTCAAAATATAGTCCGGCCCCCCACAAGGTCTGAGGGACAGTGGACCGGCCCCCTGCTGTACACCCCTGGTGTAGACAATACTGAGCGGAATGGACATGGTCTGGCTTAGCACCACATGTTCCTGTTTAATTATAGCCTTTATTCAGAACCACAGAGGATGTAATCTTTTGTAAATTTGTTTTTAGGGGAAGAACCAAAGAGAGGAAAAGCCGCCTAGTTAACAAGTGGCATTTTGTCACTCCAAGCAATCAAAAGATTTAAAACTGTAACTCAGTCTAGCTCAGTATTGCCTCTATCAACTGGTGGCTGCTGTTTAGAGCAGCAAACAGTAGTCTTTCTGAGCCCTACCTGCCTGGAGATTCCAGTGATTGAATGTGGAATCTTTTGCTTGCAAAGCACATAGCTTACTACCAAGCTACTGTCCTTCTCCAAAGGAAATCTTTACCATATATGTCCTATGTCACATGCAGTTTGTCCCCTAATTCTGGGCAACAAAATATAAATATAAGGCAGGGGGATAAGTCAATAATACACACCGTTTGCCTTTTATTTATTTTATTGCATTTTTATCAGCCTCTCTTAGAGACAGGAAAAAAAATATCAACATTAAGACAGTGGCTCATTCTGCATGCACCCCAAGGTAAAAATTTAGTATGTACAGCCGTATTTTCATCTGGAAGGTACAACTCGGCATTGCAGACATATATTAAAATGCAACAGCACTTCCTTTGAGCTCCGGTCCTCAGTTTAAATCCACGCAACTGTAAATAATCCACCATTTTTTATTAAAAAGAAAAGAAAGAAAATTCAGCAAACATAATTAGAGAATGAAATGCCTTTTTAAGCAGGAGTCTGGATGAGCAGTTAGCAAAGCAGCAGAAACAAACCTCCCACTAGAAAGTCTCATTCTAAGGTGGGGGGCAATTGGGAAAAGGTGTGTGTGTTGTGTGTGGGTGTGTGTGTGTTTGTGAGAGAGAGAGAGGGAGAGGGAGAGATGGAGAGGGAGAGATTCTTTCTTACAGAAGAAACAAGAAAGGAGACCTCAGTAATTTGGGATTCTTATTTGATGAAACTCTGGAGTGCATGAACGCAAAAGCTCCAGCTTCTATGGGACCAATCAGTAAGGAATGCTCGCAAGGGCCATTGGGGTCCCCTGATTATAAGATGCCTTACCTATACACATTTCATTGATACCTACTTTATTTGAGACACCAAGAAACAGCTATATATAGTGAAGTCCTTTTGCTGAGTACAAAAAGTAGTGTGTTGCAGCTTAATTTGGTTTTATTCTCAGATAGGGATGTCGGAGAATTCCAATGAAAATGGAAACAGGAGAGAAAATTGCCAATTATCATTTATTTGTCCCTTGTCAGGGATGGAGATCGATCAACTGGATATGATCAGCATCTGCTGTTGCTGCTTTTGGTCCACAAATGATTGCATTTCCTTTCCACTGAAATGAATGGGCCAGGATAGCACAATGGCAACCTAATTTCCATAATTAATTACACAAATTATGTAAGTTGTGTAAATTTCACAACAGCAGGCAGCAAGGTGAACAATGCCATTTTTTTTGTGGGAGATGAACTACAGAGGATCAGAAACAGTGCTGCATGGGCAGAATGGGAAACTATGTCTTCCTACATCCCTATTCTTAGCATTGTAGTGGCTTCCCTTTCTCCTTTCACCTTGTATTTAGAATATTTCAGGTTGTTTCACCCATGGCTGCTGAGGCCAGTCTATGAATCACAGCTCTTAAAGAAGGATATGGGTTGAGCATCACTCCTTGAGGTTCATCTTCTTCACCAAGCCCGCAGCTAGTAGGTTGGAGACAGTTGCCCTCCTAGTCAATAGTTAACTCTTATGGAGAGGCTCTATGTCATGGGTAGGCAAACTAAGGCCCGGGGGCTGGATCCAGGCCAACTGCCTTCTAAATCCAACCCGCGGACAGTCCGGGAATCAGTGTGTTTTTACATGAGTAGAATGTGTCCTTTTATTTAAAATGCATCTCTGGGTTATTTGTGGGGCATAGGAATTTGTTCATTCTCCCCCCCCCCCAAAAAAAGAGTCCAGACCCCCACAAGGTCTGAGGGGCAGGCCCCCTGCTGAAATAGTTTTCTGACCCCTGCTATATGTTATAAAATAGCTCTTTCCCATGTTTTTGCTTTCATTCCTCTTTCATCCTGGCCTCAAACTTTGCCATCATTCTCTCCCTTTTCCTTCCTCAGTTGTCTATACTGATTGGCAGCAGCTCTCCAAGGGTTTCAGACTCAAGTCTTTCATAGCCCTAACTGGAGATATCAGTCATTGAATCTGGGTCCTTCTGCATGCAAAATCTCATGCTCTCCAGAATTCTCCATCTTCTGTAAACTATGTCTGAAACCAGAATGAGCTGCGAGAGCATCCTTGAGTTGTCAGGGTTGTGGGGAGTGATGGAGAAAGATTGCCAATACTTATCTTCAATTCAGCCTTCATGCAAACATTTCTCTTGGGCTCCCACCTTCTCTCATTTAATGAATCAATGGAGACTGAGGAAGAATGTGAAATGCAAATTTGTTAAATATTCAGTACATTTTGCTAAGTGAATCTCAATAAGGAAAAGGCTTGGGAGCATCTGCATGATAATATTCTAACCAATGACCTCTTTTTGTGGGGAGGGGGGGAGACACACTCTTCTCCCCCTGAAGTAAACGTAAGAACCATATTCTCCCATTAGCATCTTCTCTGACCTAAAGACTAATTTTGAAGCCTACAGGGTAAAACTTCTCTTACTAATTAGATCTTCTTGGTTGTAGTCCAGAAAAATGACAAATTTCACCTTGTTTAAGAAGCCTCTTGATAACTGTTTAATCCAATAGAGAAAATCTGGATAATTTGTAACAGAGATAGCCCCCCCCCCCAACTTTCATTTAGGGGATTGTGCTAATATTTTGATCCAATTATTTTACATTTTAAAAACTGATCAACTTTTCAATTGCTGTGACTTGAGGAAGAAATGCCTGTTCCATTTCGCTGTCTCAAATGTACATATCACAGCTTAACTTCAATGTACAGTGGTACCTCGGGTTACATACGCTTCAGGTTACATACGCTTCAGGTTACGGACTCTGCTAACCCAGAAATAGTACCTCGGGTTAAGAACTTTGCTTCAGGATGAGAACAGAAATCGTGCTCTGGCGGCGCGGCAGCAGCAGGAGGCCCCATTAGCTAAAGTGGTGCTTCAGGTTAAGAACAGTTTCAGGTTAAGAATGGACCTCCGGAACGAATTAAGAACTTAACCCAAGGTACCACTGTATACTTTCAAATTGGATGGATGCTGGTTTGAGGGGAAACACAGTAAATAGCAGTCTTCCTCAAGGAACTACAGGATACATATAGATTGTAGGTTCTGCCATGAGCACTTGGCTTCAGACACCAACTGCGTGAGCACACGGCCAACCATATACCCAACAACACACACCAGCCTGTACATTGAAGGTCAGCATCTGCACATTTCTCCATATGGTCAACTTACAAAGAAAGTGTTCTACTTCTGTCTTGAGATGAAGCAAGGTTAGCCAATGTCGTGCCCTCCAGATGTTGCTGTGGTACAACTTGCATCAGCTTCAGTCAGCATGGCTAATGGGCAAGGATGGTGGGAGTTGTAATCCAACAACAACTGGAAGGTATCACATTGGCTACTCCTGCTTCATACACTCTCCATATATCTTTGGCCTGATCCAGCAGGGAGAATGGGGTGTTAGGGTAGGAGCTTCATAGAACACTCGCTCACATAAGCTGGTGTGGTTCGGATGACCATAGTGCATAGCATTTAGAATCATTTATGTCTCTGCACAGCCCTGGGACGTGGGTGGCGCTGTGGGTTAAACCACAGAGCCTAAGACTTGCCAATCTGAAGGTCGGTGGTTCGAATCCCCATGACAGGGTGTGCTCCCGTTGCTCAGTCCCAGCTCCTGCCCACCTAGCAGTTCGAAAGCACGTCAAAGTGCAAGTAGATAAATAGGTACCGCTCCGGCGGGAAGGTAAGCGGCATTTCCGTGTGCAGCTCTGGTTCGCCAGAAGCGGCTTAGTCATGCTAGCCACATGACCTGGAAGCTGTACGCCGGCTCCCTCGGCCAATAAAACGAGATGAGCACCGCAAACCCAGAGTTGGTACTGACTGGACTTAATGGTCAGGGGTCCCTTTACCTTTTACCTTTTATGTATCTGCACATATCTTTCCCCCATGTAAGTTTAAGGCCTAGTAGATCAGTCTATCTACTGATTCAACACACACATGTATAAATATAGCTGACACTAGGTCTTTTCCCTTTTGACCGTGATTTAATAGAAGTGCTTCAAAGTTGGAGGGAGGGTGTTATGAAACAGAAATTTGGTCTCCTTGGAGAAAGGAAACATCAGTAATCGGAGGCAAATGCAAAGATGACTATTTGTTTTACTTTTCCAGCATGGATTTTGCAGCATTAAGAAGCACAAGTAGATTTGGATCTACTTTTTTTAGTGCAAAGCGATTGGCAAAGGCATCAGGGAGATCTGCTAAGCTTTCATCTCAATACTGATGGTGAGGAAAACAGTTTCTGCATAGACACACCACACACTTATAGTTATTCATAAGAGCCCCTAAGGTTTTTCTCTTTCCATGAAATCCATAAATTATCATCACTTTGTTTTACAAAAGATCTTACGGTGTTTTGCCCAAACAGCTCTCCCCCCCCCTTCCTACTGTCTTGAGATATCTGAGGGGTATTTACATCAATTTTACATTTGAACACCATGCTTTGCTTTCCCCCCTTTCATTTTCTGCTTCTTTTATACATCTCTTTGCAAAGCCAGCTTGGGATAATATGCAAGGCACTTACTATGATCAGAGAGAAACAAATGAAGCATCTTATCAAGATGTGTAAATGGTGGCTATGTTCCAACTTCACTATTGGAGGCAGTGTGCCTCTGAATAACAATTGCTTGGAATGACAAGTAGGGAGCGAGGATGTTGCACTCAGGTCCTGCTTGTGGGCTTCACTCAAACATCCAGTTGGCCGCTGTCAGAACAGAAACACCTAAAGACTGATGCCAATGGATTCATGTAGACATTCAACAGCAGTCGAGATATTAAATAGCAACCCATAATATAGTCACCAGGTGGCTGAAAGGTACTCTCTGGACTCAGTCCAAAGGTAGAATTGGAACCACTCTAATACAGCAACCCAGTTCCCATTTTCGAAAGTTGGTGCAGGAGGGCACCGAGGTTGATGGTATCAAATGATGACAAGAGATCAAGAAGAAGCATGGTCACACTCTCCCATCTAAATAATCAGTGTCTTCCAAGAATGTTTGTAGCTGCCTCACTACAGCCTTCTCCACCACCTTCCCCTAAAAAGGAGTATTGGCAACTGGCCACTAGCTGTTTCAATCCAAAGAGTGCAGAGCCTTAATAAAGTTGTCTTCTATTTACCTCCTTCTCTCACTCTAAATAGGTTTATACTTTTAGTCATAAATGACACTTCGCAAATTCTAAAGAGCCAGGAATTTATTTTCAGTTTTCAGTTTTTTCTGCTGTTAATAAATAGGCTGCCATTTCTTGATCTTCCTCTGGAATTATACTTTGTAGATATCCAAATATTGCTACAACAGGATCAATGGAAGGTCTTGACCAAGGATGCTATTTATTTCGGTTAAAATGCACTCCCAAAATGATTTAGTAATTATATGAAAGATGTTTGTATTTACAGCTCTGCATCTCCAAAACTGAATATTGATTGATGGATAATTATTCCATCTAGTTGGGGTCAGACACCAACGAGTCGTGGTTTTCTTTTAAGTTCATACAATGTGTAACTTTGGATTCAGCAAGTTCTTAGAATCCCAACTCCCATCAGCCCCAGCCAGCATTGCCAATTGTGAGGGATGATGGGAACTGTAGTCCAGCAACATCTGGAGGACGCCGTGTTGGAGAATGCTACTCTAATTGCCTATGTTATGCTGGCTTTCACTAGTCTTATACAAAGTCAAAGAGGCTGGTGGGTTCCAGCGCTAAAGCTTATATTGCTTAACTTTTCTCCACTTCATCTTTTAAAAAATATTATTAAGTGAAGTCCGCATAATACTCAGCACCACTAGATCAATTCATCAGGAGCAGAGCCAAATCGGTTATTTGCAGCAAGTAATTTGCTTAACAAATTGAGTACTTCTTTTCCCCATTTCTAATGGAAGCATTCCATTTCATATAATTTATTCAACAAATTAACTTTTTCTGCAAGCTTCCAGCTTGATTAGTGTTTGCTATCTGCACTTGGCCACTAATCTTGAAATAGTACTTCCACCCTTCTCCCACACCATGCTTTTTTGTTGGAAATACAAATCTCATTGAGATGCCAATTGATTTAATAAAAGGGGGATTTAGTCTGACTAAGACATTAAGCAGCATTGCTATCAACCAGTTTGAGGGGCTGGGGGTCGAACAGATGCATTATCTAAATGCAGGGATGGGAAACCTCCATCCCATGAGACAATCATACCCCCAGCATGGTTCCAGATCAGAACCATGAGGCCATTTCCCCCAACCCCAGGAACACCTGCTGCACACCTGGTGCCATATGTGATTTTAGGTTAAGCTCCACCCTGTCCATCTTAGCTCCACCCTGTGCATGTAGCACCATTTCCACCCTGCTGCAGTTCATCTTCCACCAAAAGTGATGTTACTTGTCTTGCTGTCTTCTTGGACAAAATTACATAAGTTATGGTAAGTTGGGTTGTTAGTATGTTTTTCCACCCTTTGCATTTCTGTGCAAAGGAAACACAATGCAAACTGGTAGGGGATTTAATTAATTACATATCGTTTGTGGACCGACAACAGCAGCAGCAGCAGCAGCAATAACAAAGATGACAACAACAACGAAGAATACCTGTTGGTACTCCCACAACTGATTTCCCTCCAGACATGGGATAAACAAGCAAACATCAGCAACTTCTTCTCCTATTTTTGTTTTCATCAGAATTCTCTGACACATCTCCATCAGGTATGGGGCTGGCAGAGGCACAGCTGGACAGTCTGAGTGACTGAGTTGCCCTTGGGTGACTCAAATCATGCAACTGATCACCACAGAAAGTTCCCTGCTGGGAATGGGATTGTGGAGTCAATACCTTTGGTACCGAATGCAGCTTTGCCAGCCCTAGGCTTGGTGTGGGGGAAGTTTCATAAAAGCCTCCCCCTCACATACACACATCTCTTGCTTGCTCCTCTGCTGCATGTTTGTGGCCCTGGCACCAATAAGAAAAAACATTGTCCTCACTCTGGTTGGGCTTTGTGGTTTTGTGGCATTGAGAGCTGGAAAGCAAAGCTCACTCCATCAGCCCTGGTGTGAGAGTCTAGCTCTATCAAGCACCTCCTGCCTCTTAACTGGTCATTATAGGGACGAATGTTTAGAAACAAATGTCTGAGTTTTGCTTTTGCTTTTCCCTCCCCATCTATTTTTGCTTGTGTGTCATGTTTTCTTAGATTGTCAGCCTGAAGGTAGGGCCTATCTTGTTTTGATTGTATGTGAGCTGCCCTGGGAGCTTTTGGGGCTGAAGAGAGAGTTACAAATGCTCTAAATAACAATAATAAGTAATAATAAATGATTTCACCACATAATTTTACCTACCTAACTGCTTATGAGATTCAACATGCTTATCATATAAAATGTGCTCACTCAAGCATTTAAAGAGAGACAGAAAATGTTTTGGGCAGTGTTAGAAACCACCGTTGTTGCTGGGAATGCTGGGGAAATGGTTGGTCATTTCACAAGTGCACGCACACACACCTCATATAAAATAATCAATAATAAACCCTCTCCAGAGGGGGCTGGAGGGATTTAGGGTGTTTCAACTCAGCCTCAGTTAAATATTCTGGTTTTTGGAGGAAGTAGAGCAGGGCTTAGCAATGCCCTGACCCTTTAGCCACCCCGAAATAGCAGCTGTAGAAACATAGTTCTGCTTGAGGGCCATTTGCACAAAAACCAACAATAAGAATCCAAAATGTATTTGGAAAAGCTGGGGCAATATTTCCACCTGCTGGAGACATGGGATAATTAGCCAGCTAGTACAAATCAGCATACGTTTTCCTTTAAACAGAATCTAGGTATAACAAACAAACTCCTTGGCCCTGTCTCAACTCAGGATGGCCTCATTACCTCCCCCCCAAAAAACCCCTTTCCCAATAATTCTACCTGTTTACCTGCAATTTCCAGGTGTGTGAGAGAAGAACAGTTTTAATTTTAACTGGGAATGTATGTGTGAAAGGGGAGAGGGGAGTACCCAAACCACCAGAAAACACAGTAGCTCTGAACTGATAAAAGCTTCTGAGACAAAATAGACCTAGTCACTGTTGGAGACAAATTACTTGATTGAGGCAGACCACCCACTCAGCTGTAGCACAGCAGCTCTTGCAGTTTCATAGGAAACTGTGCAAAACTCTTTCCATCACTTTGGTACGTTGTTAAGGAAGTGAGAAATATCAAGGCCAGCACAGAGAAGGAAGGAGCAAAGCAACAAACAAACAGCAAGAGGCTCCTTTTGTACCCAGGAGAATGCTCAATATTTTCTCTTCCAAAATGAGCAATCAGGAACCTCAGTGCAAAACTGAAGGTAGCCTACAGGGCTCAGGTCACCCTTGATGCAATTTGGATTTCCAAGGTCACCTTTTGAAGTAATGAATTTGGATTGCAGCCAAACCATCTTCTCCAAAGACTGTAACTGGAAAAACTTGAGCATCTGTTCTCAACACATTCATTCATTCGTTCATTTGTTCATTCATTGCATACATAGCCCATTTTTTTCCTCCAAAGTTCTCCACCTCCTTTAATCCTCACAACAACCCTGTGTGGTAGGTTAGGCCGAGAGCGAGTGACCGGCCCATTGTCACCCAGTGAGCTTCATGGCCAAGTGTGGATTTGAACTCTGGTCTCCCAGGTCATAGTCCTAGTTACGCTGGGACGGGAAAGGAGGGAGGGATATTTCTCATAACATCCCTATGAGGAAGGTTGCAATATTTTTAGTTTTTGATTTTGTTTTTAAAGGCATGTAAGTGAGGGACATGACAGAGGTGCCTAGGATTATGCATGGTATGGAGAAAATGAATAGATCTCTCTCTCATACTACTAGAACTCAGAACCATCCAATGAAGTTGAATGATAGAAGATTCAGAGCAGACAGAGAAGAGTGTTTATTCCCACAAGAAGTGGTGATGGCTACCAACTTGAATGACTTGAAGATTAGACGAAGTCAATGGCTAGGAGCCATGATCGCTATGCTGTGCCTCCAGTCAAAGGCAGTGTGTTTCTGAATACCAGTTACCGTACTAGGAATCTCAAGCACTCACATCCTGCTTGCAAACTTCTCATTGGGACATCTGATTGACCAATGAGAGAACAGGAACAGGAAGATGGACTAGATGGGCCTTTGACCTGATACAGCAGACCTCTTCTTAAATTGTTAATAATTGCCTTCTTAACTTGTTATTTTGTTTGGTTCGACTAGCTCCCTGCACTGTTGCAGGTAGCGCTTACCCAGGGCACCAGCATAGGTCAGCCTAGGGTGAACACCTGGATAAGTGGAAAGCTGGGAATGAGCTATCTCTGCCACCCAAATGCCCCCCCCCGGACTCAGGCATGGGCACAACCCCCTCTCAGAGGTTGACCAAACCATCGAGTCCCTGGATTCCTTTAACGGAATACCCTTCACATAGAGATAGTGACAGCGTTCTCCCATCCCTATCACCTGAACCAGTGCCTATCCGCAACCTTACAAGTTGTGATGATTTGCTATGTGGCAGGCGAAACCCAAATGGCAACAGCCAATCAGCCAAGTGGGGGAAATTCCTGCCATGCCCCTGTCCCAACAACAGACGACACACAACGGCATAGCAAGGTCAAGCACACAAGCCCTAAAAGTAGGGAGAGGTGGGCGGGTGTTCCGAATGCATGCGCCGAAAGAGGAAGCTCTGGGTCACGTTAATGGGCATAAATAAATCGATCCATTTAGACTGCATCCCATTGGCCAGATTAAACCCAGCATCAAGAGACCTACCAATTGGGTGTTGTGGCTAACCAATAATCCCCACCCATAACACAGGGTTTGGTTGCCAGGTCTCACTGCAACACGTGCCCTCTTTAAGGGAGGACCCGATTTGCCAACATTTTCTTTTTTAAAAAATGCTACAGAGTAATGAACCTGCTCCCACACTGATATCTTACTGAACTACCTTGCTGTTGATAACTCCAAATCTGGAAGTTAATGAGCTCACGTATTGGAGGGGCTTTGGAGAAGGGGGTTTACTTCTGTGAGAGTAATTTAAATTGTGTAGATTTACAGTCTGATCTAATGCTCCACTGAACAGATGCAAATGGAAGTGTTATGCTGGAGATCCATAGCCTCTCCCACTTTTTTCCTAGGGTGACCAGACCCAATAGAGGACAGGGCTTCTTTGACTTCGCTCTCTTTTCAGAAGTGGGGACTTTGGCAGGGTTGGTCATATGTTACTGGAAGCCTCATGGAAACAACTATGGTACAGCAGCAAGCACTTCGCCATAGGTAATATACTCAGTCCAGCTAGGATTTGGCTACTAATAATAAATTTCTAACTGGTAGCCATGTGCATGTTGGAAATATGTATAGTTGGCCCAGTCCTGGTGAATCTGATTAGCCTGCTCTGATCTATCGTATTTTTATGCTGTTAGTTGTGGATTTTTCTAATGTTACCAGAGTTTTATTGCTTTATATCTTGTATGATTTTCTGCTGCTCTAATTTCTTTCCTTCTTTGCGGTAGGGGGAGATGAAAAAGCAGTCTCTAAATACGTAAAATAAATAAATATTTAAAATAAGCAGGTTTTTTAAATAAAAAACCCCTCAATGTGACACAACAAATAGTCCTAAAAACATACCCTCCAACATTCCTCAGATGAAAATAAGGACATTTCTCACTCCCTCAACTGAACCTTCTCGAGCCCCCATTTTTTGTTGTCCCTCCAGAGAGCCAAAGAGCATTTCCTATCAGAAAAAGGCAAGTGCTACCACTATGAAACCAACAGAACACAGCATACACACCCTCCGCCGTCCTGAGATAACAGCTTAATCCTGATTTCATTTTATTCTTTGGTAGATTCACAAAAAGAAAAACACACATCAATAAATAAATTTTAGAAAGGCGCAATATAAGATGTGGACGCAAATATCTAAATTTAAAAAAAGAAAATCAAGACCCCTTGTGCTTCACTTCCTCTTTCTTCCTGCCCAGAGTTGTCCTGCCCTCTGCCTGCACCTCAGAGCCTGCACATCATGCAGGGCTTGTCCTTGGTAGCATGCTCTTCCTTCCTCACATGCTCTCCAGAAGCTGCTATGGGCTACTCAATAGAAGCCAGCAGTGGCCGCCATGGAGAGGCCATGGAGAGGCAACAGGATGCTTTCTCACAGCCACTATTGCCTTTCTCTCAGGACAAGCACCAGCTCATTCTCCTCCCCAAGCTTGGTGGTGCTGGCAATGGTGGGGGAAATAGACACATTCCAGAATCAAATCAGAAGCTGGGACGGCTTTCATAATTCCTGGAAAATAGAGACACTTGGAGTGTATGTAAACATAGCCTCTGTCTGGTAGGAAGTCTCTGGCTATCTAGTTTGGCAAATGCTATTGCTGTCTGCAAAGAGGCTCCCTTCTAATCCTTTGGCAGCACAGACCCCTGCCTGCCTACCTGCTCTCTCATCTTCCACTACCACCTCACTTCTTCCCAGCAACAATGGCAGATATGGAAGTTGCTGCACTTGCATGTTTTAAAAATCTATTTGGAGGTGGTGCAGCCCAGGTGATGAGGTGGAGTGACTTCTTTAGCAGCAGCCATAGAAGCTGACTGAACCAATAGCTGCAACAATCACCCAGAGGCTTCTTACCATGGAGAGGCCCTGTTTACGATGCCAGTGTGAGCCAGGCCTAATAGTAGTATATATAAAACCAAACTTTCTCACAACACATAAAAATGTAAGGTAAAGGTGCCATCCAATACTTTCCATTGTTATTGAAGGAGAATCACATCAAGGACTTGATGGGTGATTGGAATGGCAGCAAGTCAGTGATAGTCACTGGATACTGCTTGGGACCGTGGAAAGGATTTGGCATGTGAATTCAAGGGGAACGTGAGGATGATGATAGCTCATTCTGCATCAAGTGTCATGTCATCTGCTGCATGGAATGGTGACTGTTGAATAAAGCAGAGGGGACCTTTCAAGTTATATGTGGCAATCACTCCACAGCTACCATTTTAGAAGCATGATCACATTTAAAAAAATGATTTGTGCTGTTTCTCAAATCAGATTCATGGACTGACTTCATGGTAACTAACTGAGAAGGTGGCTGAAGGTTGAAGGTTATACATGTGAAATTCATAGTGCTCTACAATCAAATGATCACGAGGATGGAGTGAGCCTCCATAATGAAAAGTTGCAGCATTGGTGTCTTTTTAATTTAGAGAAAATGTGAGTAAGAGGTGGCAGAATAGAAATTTATGAAATTATGCCTGGCGTGGAGAAAGTGGATAGAGAGAAGTCTTCCTTCCTCTGTTATTATAGTAGAACTTGTGGACATCCAAGGAAGCGGAATGTTGGAAGATTCAGAACAGATAAGATACTCATGTGTTGTTAGTGTAGATAGTCCACCTAGCGCAGCATCGCTTAGATAAGGATTGGAGACCCTGTGGTCCTCCAAGTGTTGGTGAACTACAACTCCCATCATTCCTGGAGGGAGGAAGCAAAAGAGGAAGTGAGAAAGAGTGTTACTCTTCCAACTTCCTCCTTCAGCCCTATGTACTTTGCGAGGAAGGAAAAGGTAACGTTCTTATGACCAAGAGGGAAATGAGTGTTGTGGGGGCTCAAAGCTTCATGGGTGCTAGAGAAAGACCTCATTGCTGCCATTGAATGCATGGGCACCATTCTGGCAACCCAGTGATGTGCAAGGTATTGCTTGTGGAAAGAAAAGCAGCCTACCATCATTACACTTAGCTGTTATTTATTACACTTACACAGCAACCTTCGTTTAGAGAGCTCACAGCAACTTATATATGATTTACTCAGAGAAATCTTTCATCTGGGCCGCTTAGAGGGCCAGAACCTGCTTAGTTTCATCATTAGAACTTCATTTTGTGCCTTCAGAGCATTTACTGGGCATTTGCTACTACTGACATTGTGTGAAATATAGCAGTCACCAACAGCAAGGCTTTTGCGCCATGCTAGGCATTACTGGAGGAGACTCTTGAGAGTCCCATGGACTGCAAGAAGATCAAACCTATCCATTCTGAAGGAAATCAGCCCTGAGTGCTCACTGGAAGGACAGATTGTGAAGCTGAGGCTCCAATACTTTGGCCACCTCATGAGAAGAGAAGACTCCCTGGAAAAGACCCTGATGTTGGGAAAGATGGAGGGCACAAGGAGGAGGGGACGACAGAGGACAAGATGGCTGGACAGTGTTCTCAAAGCTACCAGCATGAGTTTGACCAAACTGCGGGAGGCAGTGGAAGACAGGAGTGCCTGGCGTGCTCTGGTCCATGGGGTCACAAAGAGTCGGACACGACTAAACGACTAAACAACAACAACAAGGCATTCCTGTGCAACTCTAGCACCAGTGCATCAAAAGTCCCTTTCAGAGTGGGCAGAATTGAAATGTGTGTGTCATGTGCATTATCCCCCAGTCAATAGGGAGTTCTTCACATTCACCCAAAGGATCCTCCATTAAGCTAAGTGCACTGTACCTAGCAATCTTCACTCTCTTTTTTCCTGCACGTAATCTCATGAAAGGACCAAAGTGTGTGTATATGTGTGTGTGTGTGTGTCTTTCTCATCTTGCCTGAGTCACGGTGTGTGACTTTGATTTCAGTTCCGCTTGAAACAGAATGTACATAAGCTCTTGGCGGGGGCGGGAGGAGAAAGGAAGAATAATGTTGAAGGAACAACAACCAACAGTGGCAGCTCCAGTGACCCAAAGGACAGAAGTCAGAAATGTCATTTCTGAGGTTGAACTCAGCAAACGTTAGCTATTTCTCACCAGGAGCAGTGAAGCCAAATCTGGGAGCTATTTCTCCTACATAAAGACCTTACAGCAGGCCAGTTCACACATGTGTGTTCATCACTTAAGAATTGTAGTGAGGATCTGCATGTGTGAATATGAAATTGCTGGTTAAATCATTACGGTGAAGGATCAACTAGCTCCGCATGTTGTTTTGGGGGTGGATGGGATAGGACACAATGTCTTCAATGTGTTCTTCTGGACCCAATTCCCAGATTCACCCAAAGGGAGAGTACAAGGTAAGCAGAAGATACTGCTATAATCTCTTCCCTCCTGTCACTGCTAGCATGTTCAGAGAGAGACAATGGCACCAAGGAGGAGGAGAGCCAGGAGGCTCTAGGCCATTGGTCTTGGTGTCTGGGGCTGATTGGGACTTCTCCTTCTGGTCATAAAGTATGTATTGGTGCCACTATAGAAAAGACTCTGCTTTTTGTTTCTCTCAGCTAGAGGTAGTTTTCTTTGAGCCTCTACAATGCACACAGAGGCCAAATAAATTGCCTTAACTCTGATAACTAGCTGTGGGTCCCAATTATCCAATGATCTTTCCTGGTCCTGGACTAGAAAGGGTGAAAGATTGCCTGGCTATCAGTTTGGATCTTGACAGGTTCTTATGTTGTCCAGTGGTCTTTAGAAGTACACTGTCTCTGAACATGGAAATTCTATTCACCCACCATGATTAATGAGTGAAGCACAAATTTGTATATACTGGGATGCGGGCAGCAGAACCCAGTAGTAAAGCATGACTAGGCAGCCTGTAGCCTTCCAAATGCTGCTATGCTACAACTCAAACAATCCCTAACAATTGTGTAATGCTGACTGCAGCTGATGGGAATTGCAGTGCAACAGTACATGGGCTCCCCATCACTTCTCTAGGGATTGGCAGTGGGACCCCTGCTAGTGTGTGGGCCTCAACAGGTGCCCAATGAAACCAATCCTGGTAGCCAGGACCATTCCATATTACATTACATGCAAAGGGTTTGGTTACTTTTGTTACTTTTGGTGGACTTACTTTGGTTGCTTTGGGAGCAAGTGTGGTGTAGTGGTTAAGAGCGATAGACTCGTAATCTGGTGAACCGGGTTCGATTCCCTGCTCCTCCACATGCAGCTGCTGGGTGACCTTGGGCTAGTCACACTTCTCTGAAGTCTCTCAGCCCCACTCACCTCACAGAGTGTTTGTTGTGGGGGAGGAAGGGAAAGGAGATTGTTAACCACTTTGAGACTCCTTAGGGTAGAGATAAAGCGGGATATCAAATCCAAACTCTTCTTCTTCTTCATACATGGACATATACAGTATCTGTGATGACAGACAACCAAAAATTAGAGACAGCCTTTTGATACAACAGCAACATTATCCCCAAGCAGGAATGCAAGAAGGCATCATCTTCCCCTTCATCCTGTATTCATCTCATGCAGTACTGTTTCTATTTCACTGCATCTCGATGCCCATTGTGGCATGATTATGTAACTCAATTAATTAATTAATTGTGGAAATTACCTTGACAGCATGTTATCCCACTCCATTCATTTCAATGCAAAGGAAATGCAATGCAAATGAAAGGAAACACAATCAATTATGCATCATTTGTGGCCTGAGGCAGGGGGATGACAACAGTGAATACTGATCATCTTCAATAGATTGATTTTCATCCTGGACATGGTGCAAATAAGGAAACATTGGCAATTGCTGTTACCATTTCTGTTTTCATCTGAATTCTCCCAACATCCCTACCTGCAAGTGTTATCATTTTTACTTTTACACTTTTCTGTGTCCTTTCACCCTTAAGCCCTCGGTAAAAAGATTTCCTAAGATCTTTGTCTAGTGGCCTGGCCACGAATGGAAACTGTGGAATGATCAGCAGGAAGGAAATAGATTACAAAAGCTGATCTGGCTCTCCTTGGCAAAAGGCAAACATAACACATTCATGAATAGATGCCTCATTCACCCACCCACCCCCCCAAAAAAACCACTTCCACAGTAAGTACTCAAATGTCCTTTCCATATCAGAAGCCATTAATGCTGCTATTTTATTTTGAAAATGTAATACTTTGCTGACATTTGGGAGGAACGGCACCTGCATATTTGGAAGAATGGGTTCATCCATGGCTAACTCTGATTTTTTTTTTTCATCTTCATCCCAGTTGGCAAAGGGCTGCTCTCATGACTAAACCAGTTTCAGGGACCAGCCATCCCACTGCACTGCAATTAGTCACACGAGACCTTGCTCCAATAACAGGGCAATGAATACCTAGAGGTTTTGATGGGGAAAGGCATGTGGTTGTTGTTGTTTTATTATACCATTCAGAGCTTAAGTGATAAAATGCTACAGAGTGCTAAATTGCTAGATCTCATAAACGTGCGTCAGCACACCTGGGCAAATAATAATAATAATTTACACCCAGCATTGAAATTCCCACTTATATTTAATGGCACTCAGCAAAATAACGTTTTCAAGTGCTACCCATATTTCTGCACTTGGGGTGGGGGCAAATTGTTTATCCTTTCTTATTTCATGAAAATCATCACTACAAATACATTTCCTTTTGCATAGGAATTCCTGTCTTGAACCCCACAAGGGAAGATGTCAAGGGTGGGCTACACTGGGGGGCATCTCCTGTGCATTGTCTAAAATGGGGTGGCGAAACATTTTCCAGCCTAAGGGAAAACTTCTTAACCTCTCCAGTTGCATGAAATGTTGTTCGGCTGCATTAAAGTGTAATGAGTTAAATGAGCTTTAAGGCCAGAAAGTGGGAGGGGCTCCAAAGCCTTGAGGACTAGAATATCATGTAATACAGGGTAATAAGGGGGGGGGGAGGGATAAGTTCAAAGTTTCCCACAGATGCTGCATGGGTCAACCTGCCAAACCCAAATCTCTTCCGTCTTATCCAGGTGATTACAGTGGCTAGAAGAAGAAGCCAGCCCCCAATCTACTACAAATATGGAATTTATAGACCAAGACTAAACAAATTACACCTGCCCACAGACATTAATCAGACTCGTGTTTTTTGAGCTTGATCATTATTCAAAACTATTCCAAATATCCACTGCAAACATAACTCAACCTATGGTTCATTATAACTCTATCTAACTATTGACTGCTCAAGCTGCTCAGATTGTTCACCTAAAATATATTGCTTTCCCTCTCTTTTTTCCTGATGAGTTGACAAGTTTATTAAGAAGCACAAAGCTTTATAAATCAGCCCCACTTCCTGTGTTCGTCTAAATCTGGGTCTATATGAGGAATGATGAGGTTTTATTTCCATAACCAGAGTTGAGAACAGAGATGCATGGTGTGGCAGAAAACAGAGTTTATATCTAGTGCTGAAGTGACTTCACCCACCCACATGGTCTGTGCTCAACAGGATGGTACTGTATATAAAAGTATTCTTGCTTAGTCTGAGACTTTGGCTGCATACATACCACATATTAAAAGCATATTGCTTCCCTCAAAGAATGTCAGGAACCCCTCACAGAGCTACAATTCCCAGTGCCCTTAACAAACTACACTTCCCAGTAATCTTTTGGGATGTCATGTGAACTAAATGTCCTTTGAATTTGTATGCAGCCTTTGCCTAGGGAGATTTTTTGTCACTTAATAATAATAATAATAATAATTTATTATTTATACCCCACCCATCTGGCTGAGATTCACCAGCTACTCTGGGCGGCTTCCAATCGAGTGTTAAAAACAATACAGCATTAAATATTTAAAACTTCCCTAAACAGGGCTGCCTTCAGATGTCTTTTAAAGAGAAGATAGCTGCTTATTTACTCAATAATTTTCCTTCACTCTGGCTCTGTCCAGCAGCAAGAGGCTCCCAGTAGAAGAGTCGCTACCACTAACTGGAGTGGCGAAGGGATGTTCCATATTAAGAACATTAGAAAGGTCTGCCGGATCAGGCCAGGGGCCCTTTGCAGTCTGACATCTCATTCTCACAGCATCCAGCCAGATGCCTGTGGGAAGCCCACAAGAAGATGCTAAGAAACCTCGTTGCTATATCCTTGGCCTTCCTGTCCCTCTGCTGCACTCTACAGTCCCTGGCTGCACTCTGCTTAAGGACTGTGCAAAAGCTTAAAACCAAACCTTTAAAGTAGGGCTCCACAGAGTCCAGTGCCAGCATTTTTTCCAGATGGTCCTCGCAGGGTTCGCCTAAAGGTAATGGGACATGCCACCAGGCTGCACCCCCCATTTCACAAATGGGGCAAGAAAATTGTGTATGTGTGTGGGGGAAGGATTTGGGCTTAGATCTGAAGGATATTAATAATAAATCAATAATACATAGCAGCCAGAGCTAGCTCTGTTCTGCAGGTAGCATTCATAAATTCTACAGTATGCATTCTTTTATGAAAGCAAGCCTGGGGTTTTCTCCTTTACAATTTATATTTCCTAAGCTTTAGCACCCCGTAGGGTAAATTGAGTTGTTTGGAGGAGCTGCTTTTGCAAGTGTGAAATGTTTTCCAGCACCAGGGCAATGACATTTATTGGATGGGGCATTTTTTTCCCTTTTACAAAATGATCCAGGTGGGTAGACCTGACTGTGGGCAGCTCTCCTGGTCCCTCTGTCTGCTTTTCATTTTGCAACGAAGGTCATTTATTGATAGCTCTCCAAGAAACAAAAAGAAAAAAGGAATTGATTGGTAGCAGAGAAAGCTAGAAATCACCTCTGGGGTCATTTAGCTCAGCTTTTTCTGTTAGGGAAGGATTTTCTTTTTTTCTTTTTCTGATGTACAGCAATTCTACAAGGAGTCTTACAGAGCCTTTCCCCCCTGCACACACTTGGCAACGATGCTTCCCTCACTCCCTGCAGTGATTGATGACTGCATTGCTTTCTCAAACACTTAGCAGGAAGTACAACGGTTTGGGGAGGACCCTAATAAGTGCAAGATAAGAACAAAAATGCAACAAGAGGAACAGAGAGGGCTAAAGAAGCATTTTATCCTTCAATGAAGCACCATGCTGATGTTATCACGACACAGAATGCTTCAGTCCAAACTCTTACATGCACAGCTTTAGCCAATCAGAAGCTCATGGCAATCAACTCTTGAGTAGGGAGGTGACTTAGATGTGATAGGGATGCATCTAGACATGTACCACATGAAAGTGCAAAGAGAACCTAAGATAAAGGTAAAGGACCCCTGACAGTTAAGTCCAGTCACGACTAAGATACAGTCATACCTTGGGTTACAGACACTTCAGGTTGCATTTTTTCAGGTTACAGATGTGCCAAAACCCAGAAGTACCAGAACAGGTTACTTCTGGGTTTCAGCGGCCACACATGTGCAGAAGCACTATATTGCGCTTTGCGCATGCACAGAAGGGCCAAATTGCAATCCGCGCATGTGCAGACGCAGCTCTGCGGGTTGCGAACGCTGCGGGTTGTGAGCATGCCTCCCACACAGATCATGTTCTCAACCCAAGCGTCCACTGTACTTGAATGCAAATAAAAGCTAAAGAAACTGCTTTATACTGTGTCTGAATATTTGCCCACTCAATCCAGTCTTGTCAACTCTGTTATGGCAGCAGCACTTTAGTAACCCTATGGCCCTCTGGACTACAACCCTGAACACTGGCCAGGCTGGTTGGCCAGGCTGAACATCTGGAGGGCCACAGATTCCATATCGCTGCTTCAGGGGCTCAGACAAAGACTTCAATCATTTGGCATGTCTACTGTTCATCTGAAGTTGTTTCATGCTGCAACGTGCACAGAGGAGAGCATTCAAGATGCTAAAGGAAACTAAGCCCCGTGAGAAACAGTTGAAGAAGTTGGGTATGTTTAGTCTGGGAAAGCAGAGACTGAGAGGAGATATGATAGCCATCTTCAAATATCTAAGGGGTTGTCACATGGAAGAAATTAAATTTTGCTTCTTATGGTCATATTTTGTAATCAGGGCTGGCCCAAGCCTTGTTTTCTCTAGCACTGGAGACTAGGACCCAAAGCAATGGATCCAAGTTACAAGAAAGGAATTCTGACTAAACATCAGGAAGAACTTTCCAACAGTAAGAGCTGTTTGATGGTAGAAGGTCTAGGTTGTAGACTCTCCTTCACTGGAGGTTTTAAAGCAGAGGCTGAATTGAATCTGTCTTGGTTACTTTTGTTGAGACTCCAGCATTGCAGGGGGTTAGACTACATGACCCTCAGGGTCTCCGCCAACTCCACAATTCTATGGTTCTATTATTCCCACCTAGTGCGCGCCCTCTGCCCTCAGACTGGTGAGGTATTGTGAGAGGCCCTCAGTTCCTCAGCCCAAAGGCTATGGGCCCTGCTGCTATGAGATCTGGCTCAGAGGTTTTCCCCGACCACCAGGCTCAGAGCCAGGAATGCAGCTTGGCTTCTTAGTCAGTGAGACACTGTCTTGGTGTCTTGGTCACTGCTGGACTCTGGTGCTAACATGAGAGTACTGTGCCCATCCAAGGAAACTCAGAATTTTACTTTTACATAATGACATTTGTGTCTATATATGTTTTACTTCCTTTGTCTTTTGTTACATGTCTGTGGAAATTCCTCTTGACAATTTCTTGCTCTATAGTGGTCTGATAACCAGGAGACAAATCAATCTGCTCTGAGCTGAATACATACGGGATGGATCAATAAAATCAAAGTTATACAAATGTGATAAATGTGAGAAAACAGCAACTTAAAATGCAGTTGCAAGACAACTCTGTGCCTCACTTTTGAACTATCTTCTTCAGTGTAAGTATTGGAAACCAACATAGTTATACCAATCTTCCTAGAATCAGTTCCAATCTCCCCTCACCACCCCCCTTATCCTGAGTCACAACATTAGTCCATCTAGCTCAATACTGTCTGCACAGACTGGCAGTGGCTCCCAAGGATTTCAGACAGGGGTCTTTCCCGGCCTTACCTGGAAATGGTAGGGATTGAACCTGTGACCTTCTGTATGCAAGACAAATGCTGTACCACTGAGCTATGGCCCTGCTCTATATCTGTTAGCAGCTCTGCAGATAGAAATGAGGACTCCTTGGCCCACTGTCCTCCCTGCTTTAAACATTTATATCGACTTTTGAAATATTTATACATTTGTCATTTGGAATATTTATGTAACTATACAATTCATGCATTTTTAGAGATGACTGAAGGAGTTTTTGTAATGCAAAATAAATTATATATAGTGTATTTACCATAGACTGTAAATATTTTATTAAATTGTTACAGTTCATTCAGTGTGGATAGAGAACAGAGAGCGCAAAAACCTCAGCCTCAAAGAGGTTTAAAGTCTTATTCTCCAAAGCAAAGCAAAGCAAAGCTTTTTTTAAAAGGTCTTGTTGACCAGGTGGAACAACCTTCTGAATGATATTCTTGGATTGCTGAGTGAAACCAGCAAAAAACAAAGCCAGGTATGCTTGAGCATGGGGGAAGTAGGAAACTCACGTGGCTTGTGTTCCCTATTGCACAGCACACTTTAGAAGCTAGATAGCTCAGTGGTCTGACTCAAGACTCAGCTAGACAGCTGCAAATAAAACATTTTAAGTGCATTATATAAATGTGGCACTAGATGGCAATGGTGAGCTAATGGCAAATTCAATATATTATTTTTTAAAAAAAGATTAAGCATTTTCACAGCGTTTTTTTAAATGTGTGCAGATTTCACCTCAGTATAATGAGGCTACTTCCCATATTCCTATGAGATACTATTTCCAAGGAAACTCATCCCTACTCAACTTCCCCATCTGCAATGTGTATGTAAGCCACTCAACATTGTTGTTGTTTAGTCGTTTAGTCGTGTCTGACTCTTCATGACCACATTTGTTGTTGTTGTTTAGTCGTTTAGTCATGTCTGACTCTTCGTGACCCCATGGACCAGAGAACGCCAGGCACCTCTGTCCTCCACTGCCTCCCGCAGTTTGGTCAAACTCATGCTGGTAACCTCGAAAACACTATCCAACCATCTTGTCCTCTGTCGCCTCCTTCTCCTTGTGCCCTCCATCTTTCCCAACATAAGGGTCTTCTCCAGGGAGTCTTCTCTTCTCATGAGGTGGCCAAAGTACTGGAGCCTCAGCTTCACAATCTGTCCTTCCAGTGAGCACTCAGGGCTGATTTCCTTCAGAATGGAGAGGTTTGATCTTCTTGCAGTCCATGGGACTCTCAAGAGTCTCCTCCAGCACCATAATTCAAAAGCAATGACCACATTAGGGTTGCTATATTTCAAAAAGTAAAAACCAGAACAGCTTTTTTTAGGAAACCCAAAAAATTGTTGAGCTTCCCCCTGGACAGCAATTCCAGTAATTTTGGTAGTGCCTGGACATATGGTCAATATTACCTCCTTCTTTGAACAGACACATGTTCATCGGTAGTGTCCTGTCATTATTCATGATAGATTCTCACAATAATGAGAATGATGAACACATTGCTGTCTCTCTCGTGTACATTCTAGAAAATAAAAAAAATTAATAGATATTTTATTAGAAATAGATATTTTATTAGAAGAATTTCATTTATTAAAAAGTGGTGAAGGGGGGGGACATGAATGAAAAGGAAAAGAAAAATACTCAGTTACACTGCCAGACATTATTATACAAATGTGTATCGTCTTATTATCCAAATGCATTTTTTTTATCAATAACCTCATGTATTCTGTATAAGGTCATTCCAAATATCATTATATTATCGAAAGAAAGTCTGCATCTATACATGATCCATTTGTATGTTGCTAATATCGTCATGCTGTCAAGCCATTGATTAAGGGGAATCATATTTCTATTCTTCCAGTTCATCAGCATCAGTCTCTTAGCCACCATTATACTGGAAAATTAAATTGTGCTTCCTATGGTCATATTTTGCAGCCAAGTCCAGCCCAAGCGTTTTTTGCATGAATTAGCTTTGTGTGTGTAGACCTACACACGCACACACAAACATTGTTATAAGTTGCGGGTGACAGGGTTTATCAGTGCCAGGTTCCCCTAAATTTCTGGGTCTGATGGGTGTTAGAATTTAATCAATGCTTGAAGTGTTAAAATTGTCTGCCAGACACTGGATTTGTCAAAGTGTTAAAAGACAGGCCAAGCCAGTTTCTCACATCAGCAGATCACTTGAGAGACGGGCCATTAACAGAGAACAAAGACAGGGAGATGGGCTATCAGCAAAGCAAAGAATCTGTGCCAGCTGGTAAATGGATGGAGCCCCAACCCTGAGTTCTGAGATAGTTAGCAGAGACAAAAACAAAGTGTAAAGTTTAGAATTGCAGTTGTAGATGATGTGGACTAGAGGGAAATAGACCCCTTCATGGATCACTGCCTTGCCGTGGTGAAGGGGCTTGAATAACTCAGAGAAGCTATGAGCTATGCCATGCAGGGCCACCCAAGATGGACAGGTCATAGTGGAGAGTTTTGACCAAACGTGATCCACCTGGAGCAGGAACCGTCAAGCCACTCCAGTATCCCTGCCAAGAAAACTCCATGGACAAATGGTTGGACAGTGGTCTCGAAGCTACAAACATGAGTCTGACCAAACTGCGGGAGGCAGTGGAAGACAGGAATGCCTGGCGTGCTCTGGTCCATGGGGTCACGAAGAGTCGGACACGACTAAACGACTAAACAACAAAGAGGGAAATAGCTGCAGTCTGTTAAACAAAGCAAGTTGCAGAGTGTCGGAGGTATGGCTGGAGTCTGCTTGAACCTTTTGTCACGTTAATGCTTTGAACCCTTCCATCATAGCCTGGGTTGTATGTATGTGTAAATAAACTATATATATCATAAAGATACCACAGTCTCTGCTGTGCCTCATTTCCAAAGGAAATGCAAACCCTGAGTAACTCCTGGAATCTCACACCATTCAGAGATTGGACTGGCGTGCAACAATAGAAAGAGTGGAAGGTGCCAGATGGACAATGGGCCTTTTTCATGGCAGTTTTAATGAAGCTTAGATAATTGTGAAAGCCTTCCAGGTCTGAAGTCAGAGGTCTCTAAATTAGACAGCAAATTAATGACATGTCGTGAGCAATTATGCTGATAGCCCAAGGGTATACAAACTATGTATACAACCATTGCTGTAAACATGTTAATGACAAGTTAAGACTCTGATCCATATGGTTCTGCTGAAAGGACCCGAGTAACTAAAAGTCCTTGCAGCCTTGAACTTTACCCAGAGCATGACTGGATAACCTTTTCTTGATGCTGATTAGCAGTCAAAGTATATTCCAAATTTAGTTACACGCTCCCAGCATTCAAACGTATTAAAGCTACATAACATGTCAATTAGGCTTATGGGCTTAAAAGCTCTTCTGTTCTGAAAAACTCTCTTAAGCCTGCGGACAGATGCAAAAGTGAAACTCCTTAAGGAGCATCTCCACCCATATTTGGAAACAATAATCTTCATTTGCCTTACGGTAAAAGGAGCTGTCAGTCGGGTGCAGTGGGGAAAGTTAACGCACATCGCTTTTGAAAATGAAAACGGGCCTCAAGATACAATTCTAAATTTCCACCCAGCAAAACTGTCGGAAAAGTTTGTGTTCAACTTATTAAAGAATGTTCGTCACTGCACACTATTACTGGCTAGAAAGAGAGAAAAGATTAAAAAGTGTTAAGAAAATATTTACATCCTGATAATCATATCTTATATTCTATTTCCTATCTTTGGGAGCTGGGTATACACCAAGCCACCTGTAGAACAAAAATGTAGTTTTTCTCACTCTGGAATCATTCATGCTCACCCTCAACATGTTGTTTGCAATATAGATTGAATCTAGATTCTGCCATCCCCAAGAGTGGGTGTGGTTACTTGTTAAGCATTTTAAAACCTTCCCATTGATCCACAACTATTCCTCCCTGCACATACCCTAGATTAGGGTTTCCCAAACTTGGGTCTCCAGCTGTTGTTGGACTACGAATTCCATCACCCCTGACCACTGGCCCTGCTAGCTAGGGATGATGGGAATTGTAGTCCAAAAACAACTGGAGACCCAGTTTTGTGAAACCCTGCCCTAGATGAAGGAAGTGCTATAATATACAGTTCCTAAATCACACTTGCATGCATGAAAGGGTTAACCTGAGCCCTGAGTTCAAGTTCCCAGTGGGTGTAGCTTAACAGACTCCCAGCAGCCTTTGCTTCTTCACTCTCTTTCTCTCTGCTGCTGCTTTGTGGAACAAGGAGCCCTGTGGCTTTGGCTCCCAGCTCAGGAAATGCTACCTGTGATTGAGAAGACTCTTTAAATTGAATTTTTTACAGCCTGCATCTTGCCTCATGTAAAGATTGTGTGATTCTTTTGTTAGGGAATAATGTTATTATATTTTTAAGTCATTTGGAACCCTTTTTCATCTCAATTTTGCTGCCAATGGATGGAGACATATTTGCTATAATTTCTGGAACTCTGAGTAAAATATTAACTTATTTGCAAAGCTAAGTGTCTGTGATTTATTCTAATCTATGTATTTCCATGGGTCACATTTGTTTAAAGGTGAATGAGGGCAGAGGTAAATCTAACCAAGTTTTAATGTGGTTGAAGCGATTGCTATTGTGCTAACTCAGCTGCGAGAGAGTAAGGATCTTTCTTCCAAACATCTCTCCAACAAGAAGGACGTGGTGGTTGTGATCTTGGAATATACCCATCCACAAAGTCATTGGACAGGTAGGGATGCACACATACAACTGTTGCCAGGACTGCTTACATCTGCTTTCATGCTTTCAAATGGACACACTGCAAGCTAATGCAGAATCAATCTGAGATGTTCTTATTTTGGGAATGAAACCAATTTCTAAAAAAACACTTTTCAGCAGCAAAAAATAAATAAATAAAAAGAGCATGTAGAAAAAAACAAGTACTTAGTTTCTATTGATTCTAGAATAAAACGTGTGTACACAGCCAGGGGAAGTATGCTGATATAGTCAAACAGCAGCAACTGCACAAGAGAAAGTTATCAGCAGACTCAGGTGAACCCCACTGTCTGTAGAAGTACAAACCCCATGATTTACAGCACTCCCCATAACAGCTTACTGAAGACTGAATATGCTTAGTGCCCATGAGGCGGTTGGGGAGGCAAGACTGAAAACTGAGTGGGAAACAGAATGCAATGGAATGCTTGGGAAGAGAGGATGGAGGAACTGACACAGTTGTAGATTGTCTAAACTAGAGCAAATTCTCATTGTCTTGATAGGTCATTTCCTGATTTAACAGCTTGGCCCAATTGGCGCAGGACAGGTGAAATGTTAAATTTCCTATAATGCAATGCTGGAAACATCTGTAACAGGGGTTGCTACTGGCAGTGAATACGAAATCTAACATGGTGTTTGCCCTGCACCAATCAGAACTGAACAGATCCTTGGCTCTAGGGATGAGGTTCGCTATTCTGTACCTGTTTGTTTCTTTGTTTGTTTTTTACCCATGTACTTATGCAAACTTGGTCCATTGTGGCTCACATTTCATAAAGCCCATGTCACTTCACCCCAAGCTTTGAGTTTGCGATGATACTGACATTGTTTCTGATTCTCCTAATAGCATTGTGAATGCTGCTTGCATAATGTATGCAGTATTGCTATTTGCAGTACTGCTGCTGCTAATCATTGCCCACCATCAAATATTGATTTGCATGCCCCCGGAGATATTATAATTTGTGTCTTGCCTTGCAGTTTTTATCTTTCTTTGATCTCCATGAAAAGAGACTCTACATTTATATGATAAACTGTGATTGTCATGAATCTGATGATTCACTCACGTGTTCTTGAAAAAAGCCCAAAGAAAGTGGGATAGGAGGTGTGACAGAGTACTTTGCCCCTCCTCCTTTCTTGTTTGACTTCTTTTAAAGTTTACTCATTCAACAACCCACATTGCTTTTTATAATTTTTATTGGTTTTTTGAGCATGTTTTCCAAGCATAACATCTCATTTTAAACAACATAACAGACCTTTGGCTATCACAGCCTAGGATTTCCATCAACCTCGACTGATGGTTTTCTATCTTCCTTTCTAATTTTGCATTTTATTTTAATAGTTATTGCTGTAAAATCCAAATCCTAAATAAACTCCTTCTCAGTTCTCTTTTGCAATAATTCATATAGTTCTCCTTACAAAACTTCTTGTAACCCTACAAGTGATGTCAATTGATTACAATTATCTTTCAAATATATAGTTAATTTCTTCCAGTCCTTCAGGAAAGCCTGGTCTTGCTGGTTCAGAATTTATAATTCTGAATTTATAATGGACGGCATAATCCATCAATTTCATCTGCCACTCTTCTTTTGATAAAAACCCGCATTGTTGGTGTTATGTACTGAAGTTCTCACCCTGGGCCAGCAGGGGGATACTGTAGATAGTTTTCACTCAGGTCCACGTCAGTTATTTTAGGCGGGAAACCCTGGGTTGTTGTTGCTACAATGTTGATAGTTGGCTGCCTATAAAAGCAGGCCGGCTGAGCTGTTTGCTGTTCAGTTTCTATTCCAGCTTACAAAATAAAGAGCTGCTTTGGAGAAATCGCTGTGTCGTCTGCCATGTCTACCCACTATTTAACAGTTGGCCCCCACTAGGTTTTGTTTATTGTCTTGGTTTATGCTAACAAGTGTCACATGCCTGTATAGTTTGTATACTTCACTTTTCTGTATAATTTGCTTTAAGTCTTGGAGCTTGACCTCCAAGGAAAAGGTGTCAGCATTGCTTCATCTTCTGTATCTTCTGATTGAGAATGCCTGCCGGAAGGAGAAAACGAGGTGCAAAGAGCCAGAAGACCATTATTGAGACTCACAATTCCTCTAAAACAAAGAATCGGCAGAGAGCCAACGCCATCTGCCCTGACTCAGAAATAGAGCGGGTTGAGGAAACCGAGAAAACGGAGCAAATAGAACAAACAGTGAGTAACAACGTTGGGGGAACCTCACCCCCCCCTTAAGGAGGATGTCAATGACCCGACCCCCCTCCTCCCAGAAAAAGCTAATCCGTTCCAAGAGGGCAAGAGCAGGAGCAGGAGGGATTCCTCCCACTCCTAACGCTGACCCACCCATGCCTCTAGAACAAGATATCAGAGGAGCCTCTTTTCAACCAATTCAGGATACGCACCCCTACCAAGAGATTTGCATGTTGTCTGCAGAAACTATGGTTCTGGTTCTCCAAAGACTGGATGAAATCCTCACTAAAATAGTTAACATTGAGAAACAATTGGATACTAGTTCCTCCCCTTTAAATGCCCAAGGGCTTAAAAGGATGATAAGAAATGACTCTGTTAATAACTCACCAACTCAAACTATGGATGAAGTGAGGTCCTGTCAAGTCTTGCAAACGAACCAGATAATGCTTGAGATTCACCGATACACTCATAGGTGGATGAACCGCAGACAAATTACTATGTCCTTGTCTCAGCTCCTGAATTACCATTACCGAAATGTAGATCTAGAAAATTTCCACTTCCTGCCTACCTTGAGAAACACCATGCGCCTATTTATGACCTTTAGGTCATCAACCCTCCCATCTCGACTCATGGAGATAAAGGATACCCTATGGTGGTTCCATTCTCTCCGCCCAGCGAGGGTATTTAAGGACGAAACTAGGAGGCAATTGGTCCCTTGCATAGAGTCAAAGCTAATGCGGATAAAGGAAACCAAGCTCAACACTAGAAATACTAATTGCCCGAAGGAAGAAAAGAACTTTGTAAGCCTAGAATTACAAGACCTGAAGAAGAGGCTAATGAGTATAAAGACTGAGATTTCTACCCAAAATATAAGGACAGTAGAGCCTAGAGCACAATATTTAAAGACGCCCAACAGCTCTTTATCCCATAGAAAGACATCAGTGCAACTCTCTGTTCCCTTTTCAAACGACACCGAATTAGATGAGGAATTTGGCGCCTCCGACATTTCTATGGCAACAACACCTAAAGAACTCTATGTTGCTGACAATCTGGAGATATCCAGCACCAAATCTACATCTGGACCTTTGCCTAACGTTCCAAAAACTTATCAGAATGATCAGCCTTCTCTACTGTACTCCTGGCGAGACAGGATGGACAGATCTTTCGAATTTGAATCTGGCTCTTTGTTGGCCAGTGATCCACATTTTATAACACATACCTCATTAATACTTCCACAGCCACAGATAGAACCAACAATCCTCCAATTAACCCAGGAGGGAGAGGGGGATTGACAGTTAATGAAACACCATGGGACTGTCCCCCCTGCTTGGGGTGCGGTTGGTTGGGTTTTATCTTCTAGGGATACTTACCCTATCAGATCTCCACCTCTTTCTCATACCATTTTGACCCAGGAGTCCTGGCCCAAGGATGACTTGTTATTGAGGGGATGTTACCCATCTATTGGGGAGGCTAGTATGGGATCTGGGATTTCCACAATTGAAGGGCTAGGGAGGAATGGCGGTGGGGCTAGATATCTCTATCGGCAAAGGGTCTCGAGATACAGTGATCCTCGAACCCCTTCCAATCTACGCCCCATCCCAAGGGATGAGGGTAGGGAGAGCAAGGATTACACACCTCCGTCATTGGTGCTGTGCAATGCCAGGTCCATAGGCAACAAAACCGCCACCATGCGTGACTTTTTTGTCTCGCAGGGGATTGACCTGGCTTGCGTGACGGAGACCTGGGTACGGGAAGGTGAAGTAGTCTCCCTACATGAGATAACACCCCCAGGTTTCTCTGTCCTCCATCAATCGCGGACTGTGGGTCGGGGGGGAGGAGTAGCGTTGTTAATCCAGGAGGATTGCTCTTTCAGAGCTCTGCCAGCACCAGCAATCTCCGGCATTGAATGTGTTGGTCTTGTGTGGGGCACCAAGGAGAGCTTGGCTGTCTGGCTGGTGTAGCGACCACCCAGCACACCGGCAGCCACCCTGTCAGACCTGCTGGAGGTGGTGGTGGGCTGGGCCTTGGAGTTCCCAAACCTACTGGTTTTGGGAGACTTCAACGTCCATGCCGATGCCGCTCCCTCCTCACAGGCTCTGGACCTAGTGACTTCCATGGCAACACTAGGGCTCTCCCAGTTTGTTTTGCGCCCCACTCATCAAGCAAGCCACACGCTGGATCTGATCTTTGGGGCTGGCATAGATGTGATCATGCTCCCTGCTGTGGAGGTGCCATGGTCTGATCACTACTCTCTGAAAGCCAAGATTGACTTCCCGCTCCTCCCCGGCTCGGGTGGCGAACCTATTTGGGCTCGTCCGCGAAAACTGATGGATCCTGATAGATTCCGACAAGCCTTGAGGAAACCTGCTCCTCCGGGCAACTCATTAGATGACCTTGTTGAGGACTGGAATAACCGGCTCTTGGCAGCCATTGATGAGATCGCGCCTAAGCGCCCTCTGCGACCCCGTCGAAACCGGGCCCCTTGGTTTACTGAGGAGCTCCGGAAAATGAAGCGGGATCTCAGACGGCTAGAGCGAGTATGGCGACGGACTCGTGACGGAGCCTCAAGAACATCTTATAGGACGCTTATGAAAGCCTATGAGATGGCTATGAAAGCTGCTAAGAAATCTTACTTCACAGCTTCCATTGCATCCGCTAGCTCTCGCCCGGCACAACTTTTTAGAATAATTAGGTCAATAACATCCTTAGGAGGACAACCAAATTTAAGCACAAATTTGACCCACAGCTGTGAGGCATTCGCGAGCTTTTTTGCGGAGAAAGTCCTGTTGCTCCGCCTTGACCTCCCTGCCAATTTAGATACAGTGACTGAACTGGAGGCCCCTCGACTGACTTCAGGTCCAGTGTTGGACCATTTCGATCGGATACTCCCTACTGATGTGGATAGATTCCTCCAAGTTGGTAGACCCACCACCTGCCTCCTTGATCCGTGCCCGTCTTGGCTGATTAGGGAGTGTCCAGATGTTGTGCGGACCGCCCTGGTTGAAATTATCAATTTGTCCCTTGACACAGGGACATTCCCAGGGGAACTGAAGGAAGCAGTGGTGTGTTCGCTCTTAAAGAAAACTTCATTAGATCCCTTAGACCTATCCAATTACCGCCCAGTTTCAAATCTTCCATACGTAAGGTGATTGAGAGAGCGGTTGCTGAACAGCTTGGTAGGTTTCTGGAGGAAACATTGGCATTAGATCCATTTCAGTCCGGTTTCCGTCCTGATTTTGGGACGGAGACGGCTCTGGTTGCCCTAACAGATAATCTCCGTAGACAACTGGATCGAGGCGGGTCAGGACTGCTGATCCTTTTAGATTTGTCAGCAGCCTTTGACATGGTCGATCATGATCTTCTGGACCACCGCCTCGCAGACGTGGGGATACAGGGCATAGCCCGTAACTGGCTGTGCTCTTTTATCTCTGGTCGGGGACAGAGGGTGGCACTAGGGAGGAAAATGTCATCGCGCCACTCCTTGGTGTGTGGAGTGCCGCAGGGCGCAATTCTCTCCCCGATGCTTTTTAACATCTTTATGCGCCCCCTTGCCCAGATTATCCGGAGCTTTGGGCTGGGCTGTCACCAATATGCTGATGACACTCAGCTCTATCTGCTGATGAATGGCCACACCGACTCGGCCCCGAACACACTGACCAGATGCTTGGAAGCTGTGGCTGGATGGTTTCGTGGGAGCCGATTGAAACTAAATCCTTCGAAGACAGAGGTCCTATGGCTAGGTCGGGATGGCATGGGGATGAGGGACCAACTCCCTTCTCTTGTGGGGGCCCAATTAGTGCCATTGCCTTCCGTTAAGAGTTTGGGTGTAATCCTTGACGCCTCCCTTTCCATGGAGGCGCAAGTTACAGCAACAGCCAAGGCGACATTTTTCCACCTTCGCCGCATCAAGCAGTTGGTCCCTTACCTTTCTCGCCCCGACCTGGCCACAGTGATCCATGCGACGGTCATCTCCAGGCTTGACTACTGTAATTCGCTCTACGCGGGGCTGCCCTTGAAGCTGTCCCAGAAACTCCAGCGGGTACAGAATGCTGCAGCGAGGCTCCTCACAGGGTCTCTGCCATGGGAGCATATTCACCCAGTGCTTTTCAAGCTGCACTGGCTCCCGGTGGAGTACAGGGTCAGATTTAAGGTGCTGCTTTTGACCTTTAAAGCCCTTCACGGCCTAGGACCCTCGTACCTACGGGACCGCCTCTCCTGGTATGCCCCACGGAGAGCCTCAAGGTCCATAAATAACAACACCCTAGTGGTCCCAGGCCCTAAGGAAGTTAGATTGGCCTCAACCAGAGCCAGGGCCTTTTCAACTCTGGCTCCGGCTTGATGGAACGCTCTGCCTCATGAGACCAGGGCTCTGCAGGATCTGATTTCTTTCCTCAGGGCCTGTAAGACAGAGTTGTTCCGCCTGGCCTTTGGCTTGGAGCCAATTTGATTCCCTCCCTCTCTTTCTTTTTTCTTTTCCTTCTCCTCCTGCGATGAGGCTACATTTTAATATTTTAATGTTCCATTATTTTAATGTTGTATTTTATTTTTGTTTTTAAGTTGTAATCATTCATCTTGTTTTTATTATTGCTTGTAAGCCACTCTGAGCCCGGCCTTGGCTGGGGAGGGCGGGGTATAAATAAAAAATTATTATTATTATTATTATTATTATTATTATGACAAACAAATGAAAACTTGGTGTTAATGTATGAGGAATTGAGGATGAGAGATAAGACTAAATAAAACTTGTGCAGTTCAGAATGACCTCCATTTTCTTTGTACATCTCATAGTACTATTTAGCACCACACAAACAATCAGTTCAGGCAGTAGGGAAGAGAGCTATATAAATAGGCATGCATATTTCAGCAGCATAACAGATCTCACAATGAGCAAAGTAGCATATTATAATGGCCTGATTCAAAAATAAGGCATTAGGTTCTTTTTTTCCCCCCTGCTACAAAAATCTATACTGCTAAATATTGCTAGCAGTCGCACAAAACCTGATCAGCTTACGCAGCTTGTGAATGCTTTAAGGTTCAATTGTTGCAAGATTGGCTCTCTTTCAAGGAATATCAGCCTCATCCCGTAAACTCACTGGAGGGTGATAGGCAGGTCTGGCAGATGCAGCAGCACTAGCAGTGCCATGGGAGGCGGGAGGCGGGAATGTTGGGAGGACTGATATCCATTCTGGGATGCATTGGCTCCAGAAGGTGCCCAAGTATTGCGTGCCCAGCTGCAGAGTCCCCTGCCCAGCGTGCCAGACTGCTAGAGATGAATGAATGGACACGACAACCGTCGGGGATTTGAAATGGCCACAACTTTATTGATTTCAGATAGAGGAAGTATTGGGCATGTATCTCTCTCTCTCTCTCACACACACACACACAACTGGAGGGGGTCTGAGATACAACAGGGTCTATTTGGGGGTGGATCCATCACAAAACACAGGCTTATGCAGAGGGAAGCTCTGTGGCCCTCTATCCCTACACAACAGGCTCTTTGGTCAGAGACTTCCCTCCAAAGCCCTCTAATGGTACTGTTACCGCCACTTTGAAGAACAGGGGGTGGGTGAATCACCACTTCACTGCCACCCCAATGGGGTGGAAGATTATAGGATTCCGCCCAGGGCCTAAACCTCCAAAGTTGTGACTAGTGCTATGCGGAAGGAGAAACCTGCAGAGCCGGGGAGATTCCTTCCTGGCTCTGAATGCGGCAACCATCAAAAGACCACAGCAAAGCCTGGCTAGCTGAAAAGAAACGGTTAGAGCAGTAATTAGCTATTAATGAAGGGGTGGGAAGGGTGGGTGACGCCCACGGCTGACTGGGTGCTGCACTCGGGGGGGGGGTGGCCTGGTTAAATTGATGGTGGGCAGATCTGAGGGAAGACTGTCTCCCCCAGGTCTGCTTGCCATGCCCCGCGCCCCCCCCCACCGCACGGTTGCCATAGATTGGCCCATTTGAATTAACGGGTTTTGGCAGGAACCCATGGGCCTCCGTGGCAGCCAAAGGAGGCTGTCGGCAAACAAAGGTGGCACATTGTGTCCAAGAGGGGACGAAGTGCCACATCGGGACACAACTGCCACTCACCCTCAAAGACGGTAGGTGGCCTTTATGGGTGCCAACACCACACCTGGTGATATTTCTTGCACACCCAGCTCCATCTCCCATCAGCTGACATCAATGCTCTTGAGCAAGTGAACAACTACCCCAAGATCTGCTTTTATAACAACCAACCTGGCTGTATCATGAGTTATCCTCAGTGTCTCTGGCGATGGCAGGAAGTTTGAGGTGCTCTTTAAAGGAACTTCATCTTGCAAGCTGAAAAGTGTATGAATATTACTGACAGGTTCCCTACTCTTCAATGACAGCTTTATTCATCTCCTCATGCACCTCTGTTTTAAAATGAAAGGAAGATTAAGCAACCAGTGCAAGCATTGAGCGCAAAGTCACTCTCTCTGTGGATCAAGCACATCCTCCAACACAATAGCTGTCTAACAAAGCCGCTCCATTTTTCTGCTTAAAAATAGGGCAGGTGAGTGATGACCACATAAAGGGGGGGGGGGGGCTCAGCAAGAAGAAAGTCACCACTAAAGCCTTGCAAATATATATATATATTTCTTTAATTAACTTATGATGGCAGATGAAATAATGTTTCATGAAAACATTTGGTGCCATCATTTTTCAAGTAAATCTTCCACTCACTCAGAAATCCATTGTAAAATCAATCATGTTTTGAAACTATTATTTCCAGCTTAAGAGTATTATTCATCAGGCGATAGATTTGTGGAGAGACCATAGCGTGCAAGAAGTCTGAAGTCTCCAAAGTTCCAGGACACCAACTTTCAATTTTTGGGCATTCATGCGGAAGCAGCCAAATCAAGTGTGCAAAGAATACCAACAAGGGTTTAATGTCAGCCTAAAGGCCATTAACATCCAGAATGGGTTTACAGAGACAGAGTGACTATGCCCAGCTTTTTTTTTCACTGGAAAAGTAGAGTTACTATCAAATTGTGCCTAAAATGAATCTTTTGGATGCACTTTTGAAGGAATGTCTTTAAACAAAATATGCATGGGAACTAAGAGTATTAAACATGTTTCTAATGGGTTTTATATACGAAACATAAAAGTCAGATTATTGGCCTATCTAGATCCATATTGTCTCCACTGACTGGCAGTAGGTCTCTAGCCTTTCCTAGCCCCATCCACAGATGTGGGGATTCAACCTGGGATGCAAAGCAGGTCTCCTGAGCTGCAGTCCTACCCCAGTGCTTTTGGGGGGGGAGTACTTAAGGGGATGCAGCTCCAGCACCCTTTTTCTAGAAGAAAAGCACTGGTGTGGCACTTACTGTAACAACTTCATGGTGAGTACCAATACCCATTTTTTCTAGGATAAAAGCACTGTCCTACCCTATATATCTAAGCTGTCTCCAAATTTAATCTGCAAAGAAAGTTGGGAAATGTCTATTCAATAAAAAAAGGTTAGCAAAAATGCACCTGAGAACTTTCACACCTCTTACAGCAAAACTTTTGCAAGATATAGGGAGATGCACAGAAAGATTTTTATTGGTGGCCCATCCCCGAAAGGAAGCTGGTCAGTATATTGATGGCACAAGAGTTTGCAATGATTGTTCAACATTCCAGACAGTGGTTGCTTAACATTTGACAAAGTGAGTTGGCATTTTTCCACACCAAAAGCAAAGGCTCTTGGAAGTTTGCCAGCTGCAGAATTGACTTAGGAGTAACTCTAACATTTCTTAAATGATATTTTATTCTTTTCATTAAGCATTACAAACATTTGGTGTGGAAGATCGGAATGTATTTATGGGGGAGGGGGATTTGATAATGTGGAGGTGTGAATGACAACAAAGCCGTGGCAAGCCATGCTAACCTTGTGTTGGTGTACTCAACTAGAGCCTAACGACGCCCAGAGTAATCCAGGTAGTTCAGATTATGGAATAATTATTCATCGGCTGTGCTGTGTTACAAAAGGAGAACATTACTTTGACCTTCCACCCCTTGGGGCTTAATAAATCGCAATTCACAGCACACCACTTCCTGATTGAAATAGTTGGTAGACAAGATTCAGCTTTCTGCAGTTAATGAAAAAGGTTTATATGACATAAACCCAAACATTTTCCAGGGGGCAGGGTGTATTCAATCTATGAGTGGTTTTTTAAACACTCACAGGGCAGGAGATGACCTTGCTGTCCTACTCCCCAAGTGCCAAATTTGGGGTGTTTATCATAAAGGCCTCTCCAGTCATCTATAACTGGCAGTCCCCCTTCCCACTTGTCTAATTTTATTGCCAACTTGCAGCAAAGTGATTGCAATGAATGATATACGAGAGCAAAATCAATATGCCCGAAAGGAGAAGGGTACATGTTAATCTTTGGTCATGCAGGATGTGCATCTACCTTGTCATAGCGTTCTTGCGACCAACACCATTGCAGCTCCCACTGGGTGGTTGGAATCATCACTAATGTGGTTGCTTCAGTACAAAAGCCTCCTTTTTCTTGTACATATTCCTAAAAGCCAAATGACTCTTGTTCCAAGGTGTTCATGACCACTTAGGCTTTGGGCAAAAGGAAGGTTTTTATTTCCCTTGTTGTTGCTTCACAAAAAAACACTGAACAGGTTCGTTTTGCTCTCCCAGACAACGCTGAACTGGACAACTGGACATAGGAAGCTGGCTTATATTGAGTCAGACCATTGGTCCATCTACTTTTGTACTGCCTGCTGGCAGTGGCCCTCCAGGGTTTTTCGGAAACGAACATTCCCAGCCCTACCTGGAGATGTGGCAGATTGAATCTGGGACCTTCTGCCTACAATGTAGAGGCTTTACCACTGAGCTCTAGCCATTCTCTATCACAGTTAAGTGGTGTGAAATTCCCCTCACAGAGCTTCAATACTCAAGAGTTCCCTGGGAAAAGGGATTGATTGTTAAACCATGCTGGGGATTCTCATTGTGGACATCCTTCTGATTTGAGAGACAATGGAGTGTGCCTCCAGGGGTGAAGTCAAATGATTGCATTAGCAGAACTGAAGAGACCTTCCTGGGGCACAAGCCTGAGCAGTGTAAATGGAGGTCCTGGGCTGTCCAGACGACAAGACCTTGCCGTCTCAACATTTCTGATGTGAAGTTGCCAGAATGAGGTGTACAAGGTGCCATCCAACCATCTTAGGGATTCGAGTCTGGATTTTTGTTGGGTATGCTCCTTAGATTTTCTTTCTGGGAACTGTAGCTCTGTGAATAGGGGTCTTAACCATTTTCAACCCACAAGGCCATTTTGTCCAAGCCACTCTCACCTTCTGATCATCCCTTAAGTGAGAGACATGGAGAAGGATCTCTGCTGGACATGGTAAGGTCTGGGCTGCTTTGTGTGGAGAGAGCTAGTCCTTGAGGTACTGGGGTCTCGAGCCATATATGGCTGTATAAGTCGAAACCAACTGAATTGAGCCTGCGAACTAAAAGGTAGCCAGTGTAGTGAAGTCAGAATTGGTGCAATATGATTAGATCTTCTGGAAATCAATGCAGCAGTAAAAGAATCAGAATGAGATTAGATAGAGCCGTGTTCAGATCCCCACACACCTAGAAAAGCCACTGTGTGACCTTGGGTTACCTCACAGGGTTGTTGTTTTTTACAAGGATAAGGGAGACCAATATATGCTGGTCTGAACACTTTGGAGGAAAGGTGGAATGAAACGTAAGAAACAAAGCTTATAGTCCTCCTTTCACCAAAACTGGTGTCAGCTCTGCTAGGCTAAAAGTGTGGAAGGGACATGAGGGCTGCATCCAGGAGAGAATACAGGTGACAGTCCTCTTCCAACCCATGCACAGGAGAGCGCTTATCTGTGCCCCACGTATCATCTGGGCAGACTTAGTTCCAGCTGGCTGTTCTGTTACAGGAGTTCATGGACACAGCTGACAAAGCCAATGCCCCCTCCGGGCTTTCCCCTGGAAGAACCTGCCTACATCTGAACTGCTCCTGTCAGCCTGCCACACCACTTCTGCCAGTGGCCTGATGCTGCCTGGCATCTGGGCAAGGGCCTTGCCATATACACTCAACTTCTGTGTCACTTAGGAGACTTTGCTTCCAGTCATTCATGCATCTCTCTCTCTCCCGTCACCCCCCCCCCTTCTCTCTTGCTCTCTCCGTTTCCCACAGGCAAGTAGGGGGACACATAATCTCCATTCTTGTACTTGCATATTGACTGACTGAACACTGGGCCTCATCTCTTCTACGTTTTGCAGAGATTTGTTATCCTCAACTTCTTTTGCAACATTCCCACCCACCACCTCAATGCATTCAGGCTCCACAGTAGCCACTGTTTTCGACATGTCTCTCTGCTGGGCCTAGTCGGCTTTTAATTTTAAGATCCCCCATAGGAAGAATTAAACTGTGGTGGTTATTATTACTCACAAAATCTTCATCTTTAGAAACCAGGCTGTCCTGAGCCATGAAAGTCCAAGTTATGGGGCAGGGGAAGAGATGCATTGCCATGCATTGGTTAGGAAAGATGTTGCTGTGCCTTGGGCAGACTTTTTTAAAAGGAAGTAAAACAAAGGCCCTTCTCATCAACCAAACTGAAAAATATTGGGTTATATGAAATGAAGTTGTACCCAGAGTAGACCTATTGAAATTAATGGGTCCGATGTAGCCATGTCCATTGATTTCTACAATAGTCTACTCTGAGAAGGGTCACATTTACACAATACATTTAAAGCTACAATTCCCAGAGCAGTTTAACTACTACTATTTATTAAATTTGTAAACTGCCCTATACCTGCAGATCTCAGGGTGGTTCACAGGATAACTAACACTACTACTGCTATTAATTTATTTATACCCCACCTTTTTCCTCAAGAGGACTCAAGGTGGCTTATAAAAATGAGAACCATGAAAACATAGAGGGGGGAATCATTAAAAATCAATTAAAGATTGATAGAACAAAATGATACGCATATATAGATATATATTAAACCATACAAATAATTGCCATAAAAAGCATGGTATTAAAAGCCCTTTCATTAAAAGCAGTGAGTTCCCCCAAAGCCTGTTGGAAGAAGAAAGTCTTCATCTGCTGGATGAAGGATAAGATGGGAGCCAGTCTAGCTTCTCTAGGGAGGGAGTTCCAGAGTTGTCTGTGAGCAGCCTACTCCAAAGATCTCAAAACCTAGGCAGGTTTGTATGAGGGAATATATCATTTCAGAAAACTTGGACCTAAGCCGTGTATGGCTTTATAGGTGATAACTTGGAATTGTGCCCAGAAACAGACCAGTACCGAGAAGACCAGTGGAGCTGTTGAAACAAGGGAGTTGTCTACTCCCTATGACCAGACCTAGTCAGCAGTCTTGCTGCCGCTCTTTGAGTTGAATGAAGTTTCTGAGCACATTCCAAAGACAGCCCCACATAGAGCATGTTACAGTAATCCAAACAGGGCATAATTAAGTTGGTGTCACTGTGGCCAAATCAGGCATCTCAAGGAATGGCTGCAGCTAGCGCACTAGCTTTAACTCTGCAAATGCCACTACAGAAACTTGGACATCCATATGCCTTTATGGGAAGTATTACCCCATACAGCACATTGTGGAATCCCTGTTTTCCTGCTCTGCCTTCTGACTGACCAAGATCACCTATGTCTTGTCTAGATTAAGTTTCAATTTATTCACCCTCATCCAGTCCATTACTGATGACAAACCACAGTTTAAAACCAAGACAGCTTCCTTGGATTTCGGTGGAAAGGAGAAACAGAGCTGGGTGTCATCAGCATGTCAGTGACCCCAAAACTCAAGATAAACTCTCCCAGCTGTTTCATGTAAAAGTTGAATGCCATGAGAGCAGAATCCACAAGCCAATAACCATGGCATTGAACAGGAGTTCCCCAGCATCACCTTCTAGGCTTGCCCCTCGAGGAAGTAACAGAGCCACTGTAAAACAGTGTCTCCAAGTCCCATCCTATCAAGGCGGTCCAGAAAGATACCACATGATCAATGGTACTGAAAGCCTCCAAGAGGTTTAGCAGAATCAGCAGGGACGCACTCCCCCTGTCCAGTTCCTGGTGTAAGTCATCCACTAAGACAACCAAAGCTTTCTCTGTTCCATAACCAGGCCTGACCAGATTGAAATGGACCTAGATAAACCATCTCCTCCAAGAACCCTTGGAGCTGAGATGCCACCAAGTGCTCCAGTACCTTGCCCAGACATGGGATATTGGATTCCTCTTCACAGCGGTGGATCACTACGTGGAATAGGAAAGTTCCTCCTAAGAACTTTCAGCACCCTTAACAAACTACATCTCCCATAGTTCCTTGGGGGGAAGTCATGACTGTTTAATGGTGGTTTAATAGTGCTTCAAAAATATGCTGTGGATGTGGCTAGGAGTAGGGTTTTGCAGGGATAACTGAATAATTCTAATAGATTTGGAAAGATGAACCAATGACTTCCTCTCAGGAGGCAAAGTGAAGTTTTCCTTTCCAGCACCATTTAGCTGTCATGGTATCCATGTTGAGCCATAGGAATTTGAGGCTTAAAAAAAAAATTCCAGGAGCTCAGAACCAAGAGCTGAGGCAGAGCCAATAAATGAAGTGGAACCAGTAACATCTTTCTCACCAAGTCAAAGGCCCAGTTCCAATAGAAAACCCAAATGGCTAGCCTGAATGAGTGGGCCAAGTTCAGAGCCTGAGAATATTTCACTGTCATGGAGCTACAGTTCCAATAGCTCACCACAGGGGGCAGCCACATGAACAAAACTGACAGCCTCCATATTCAATTTACCCTGCACATTAGGTCAATATTCCGTAGACATTCAGCATACCTTTAATCAATATTTTGAGAGCTTCCCCCACCCCACTTCAGTGAGCATTTATTTTCAGGTGGCAGTTTCTATGTCTCTGCTGAGATGCAGAGCTGTGCAAGGCTAGGAAACTTGTTAATGAAATCCATCGGGATTTGCAGTTCTAAGGTTGACAAAAGCATTAATTTGGGGAATGCAAATGTGATGTTCTTCGAAGCAGAAGAGGGACAGTGTACCACAGTGTTGAAGTGATCTGTCTGCAGGTCATGTTTCAATAATCAAAGTCACTTTTCTCCAAAACGCTTTTCATAAATGAAAATATCTAGGAAATAAATCAACTCTTGCGGCATAATAAGAGTTGCTGACCTACTTCCTAAATAGGACACCAATGATTGCAAACACTTCTGGGAGAAGTATTTGCATATAAAGTTCTGCAATTAATGACAATTAAGGAGGAGGGTTTTCAAATATCATGCACTAACCTCGTTGCATTAATGAAGTTGGCTGCATTGTTAAAAGGAGACAGCAAAATGTAGGAGACAAAGCAGTCTGTGGTCATATCCTGAAGAACAGAGCTAATGGCTTTTAGAAGAAGATTTCAAAAGGCATTCCAATTAGGACTATAACATTTACAGAGCCATCCTCTGCCCAGATTATGACCAGGGGGGGACACCACGGCTAGACAGGCAGAATGTCTGCCTTTTCCTATTCATAAGAACATAAGAGGAGCCTGCTGTATCAGTATAATAACCCATCTTGTCCAGCATCCTGTTCTCACAGTGGCCAAGCAGATGTCTGTAGGAAACTAGCAAACAAGAACCAAAACACACTCCCTTCCTGTGGTTTCTAGCAACTGATTTTCAGCAGCATTACTGCCTCTAACTTTGGAGCTGAACATAGCTATCATGATAGTGTCCTCCATGAATTTATCCAATCCTCTTTTAAAGCCTTGCAGGTTGGTAGCAATTACAATGGAACCTCGGGTTGCGAACATGATCCGTGCAGGAGGCATGTTCACAACCCCCAGCGTTCGCAGCCCGCAGTGTCACGTGTGCACACGCGTGGGTCATGATTCGGCATTTCTGTGCATGCACAAAGCACGATTTAGTGCTTCTGCGCATGTGCGAGCGCCGAAACCCAGAAGCAACCCATTCCAGTACTTCCGGGTTCAGCAGGTGCACAACCCGAAAAATCGTAACCTGAAGCGTCTGTAACCCGAGGTACCACTGTACTGCCTCCTGGGGGCATGAATTCCATAATGTAACTATGCACTGTGTCAAGAAGTCATTTCTTCCCACATTCAGCTTCATTGGATGTCCATGATACATTTGGGGTAGCCTCCATATTTTGTGGACTACAACTTCCACCAGCCTATCCAGCATGGATGAGAGACAGTTTGCTTCAGGATGTCAGCTGCTGGAAGACAGCAATGGGAGAAGGATATTGTGCTCATGACCTGCTTGTGGGCTTCACAGAGAAACAGTGCTGGCCACTGTGTGAAACAGGATGCTGAACTTGCTTTGTTGACTGCACTGAGTGGAAATATGAACCTCAACTTGCCCAGTTGTCAGAAGTGATGGGAATTGTTGGCCAAAGCTCAGGTTGTGGGAGGGTGCTTTTACAGCACAAGTCTACACAGGTTTACTTGGAAGTAAATCCATCAGAATTTAATGGGTCATAGGCTGCCTTCACACTGCAGTTAATTTCAATTCCCTGTTTTTTCCTAACTGTTCGTTTCCACATTATATTTGTGCTTTCACACAATGTAAAAGCTACTTCTGGAAAACAAATGGAATATAGTGCATGCTTAATGCTTTAATTCCATTTTTTTTAAAAAAATATCAATTCATAGCCTCCTTAACCTAGAAAATCGCCAGAGTAAAATGATGAAATTTGGGGTGCCATACAGTTGTTTCCTGCTGTTTTCATGGCAGAATCATGAGGTAACAGAAGCACACATGTGGAAAGGGTGGCAGAGTAGTGACATTGTCCAACGATGCTTGTTGTTGTTGTGTCACATCACACACACTGGTGTGAATGAAATTTAGGGCAACACACTGGTATATCAGTAAAAATGCTGGAGTTCCAAAACAGGTACTGTAACGTGGAAGGAACATTGGAAAATGATACCGAAGTAGTAGCATTTCAATCAGGAAAACTAGTGCAACATTCTCCATTCTCTAGTAAGCGTGGTAAGGACAGCAGTCCTAGAAACACAGTGGCAACAAAAAGTATTCTTTGGCTTCGAAAACCGTCTCACAAACACAAGGGTGAAAATGCATTCAATAACAAGACACCCAGCATCTGGAAAACACTGCACATGGGCTGATGCGTTATGCGGCAATGCCACAATTCCTTCCCTTAACAAGGAACACTTGACATTTAGGACTTTGTACTGTCATGAAGCAAAATAGTTACCTTGAAAAAGCCTTTGCTATGGCAACAAATTGTCCCTTTCCTCTCTTGAAAGAAAGTTCCATTGATTTCCCCCCCACAACTTAGAGATATAGCTGTTTTAGAAATGATAAAGCTGCAAAGGGGAAAATGAACTACTTAAAATCTTTTAAGTCCTGCACTCTTGTTGTTGTTGTTATTTTAAAGAGCAGATTCCTAATTTACTTTTTCAATGTTTTCAATCTGTCACAGAGGTCTTCCACCCATGTCATTCCACCCTCTCATTCTAGCAACAGTCACTGAGAAGGTACCTGGGGCCCCCAAATCCTTGCCTCATGAGTAGAGAAGCAAGTTCCACTGAGGTCTCCTTAATTTTCTGGAAGACTTTTGGTATGTCAGGCCTGATACAAACATACCTCCTTTTATTTGGATGGTGCCTTTCCATAGTTAAAACTATGCTCAAGGTAGCTCACAATATGAAAACAATTTCCATGATTACAAACATAATGAAATAATCATAAACAATAAATAAAACACATCAAAAAGTACACAACCAAAGTGAATGATTTCCCCATTAAATCATTGTAAGATCTAAAAAGAAATATACAAAAAATAATATCAGTAACAGCAATAATAACCCCCAACCACAAACCCCTAAACAATTCCCCAACCCAAGAGTCTGTTCAGCAGCCTCAGCTTTTGTAGCTGAAGTCAGTCAGGGCCCAAGCCAGGTGGAAAAGTCCTGCCAGGGAGGGAACAGGTCTTCCAGGGCTCAAAGCCAAGATAGTCCCCTTCAGAGCAGCATAGGCCTTCTGAGTCTCAGCAGAGTCTAGCCTCCAGTTGTTAACTCCAGATCTCAGTAAGAAAAACAAACTCTTCTGGATTGACATTACAACAAGGGAAACACAAAGTAACTGATCCACAGAAACCAGCTTATAGAGGATTGGACAAATTCGTGGAGGATAAGCTATCAATGGCTGCTAGCCATGATGGCTACGCTCTGCCTCCATTGTTAGGGGGCAGTAATGCTTGGGCATGTCAGGTGCTAGGGAGCACATGGGTGCAGACGGATGCTGTTGCACTCAGGTCCTGCTTTTGGGCTTCCCACTTGGGCATTTGGCTGGCCACTGTGAGAACAGAGTGCTGGACTAGATGGGCCGCTGGCCTGATCTACCAGCTTTCCCCACAATCTTCAAACTGCAGCTGCTTCACACTGCAGCATGGTGTTAGATTGCTGGCAACCAAGGCAGCAGTCTCAGCGCAGCCCAGCAGGGACAGTAGGCCCATTTGGAACTGCTGTGGTGCCACTCAGAAGGCGGCTCTCATGGGGGTATGGCATAACACAAAATGACTCCTACATGATAGGATGAGTGAAGACAGACCAGAGATAGGTTTGCTTCCTAAAGTAGAGCCCAATAGCTACTCTCCACTGTTAGGGTTGATGCTGTAAAACATGGTTCTCCATTCTTCATCCCCAACATTACACTTTCCTTGCCCACTCCCTCAAAACTACAAAATTCCCTCTTCTACACGCACGCACATGCGCACTATAAAACAAATTATGCAACTATGCAAATAGCTAAAAGTTCCAATTAAGCTCCAATTTGCATAATTCATTTTAAAGCTCGGCAGTAGCAGAACAAAGACTGCAAAAGAAAATGTGAAGAAACCTCAAAATGCACAACAGCCGATAAACAGCAGGAGGAGGCCGTCATGCCCTCATCTTCCCTTTGCCATGGAGCTCTTCCTGACAGGAAGTGGGAAGGACAATGTGCCTATAACTGTTGGACCTCTGACCAAACATCCTTCTCCTTGACACTGCAGTCACCACACAACTTGAACTGACAGCTGGAGCAGTGTTCTTGCTAGGAGGGAAGGAGAAAATAGACTTTCTGCTGCTGCTTGTTCTGTAGCTGATGGTTTGGGCCATGCTGATCTTCCTCATCCTCCCTCTCTCTTGCTGACCCTCCCAAGTGTCCCTATTTTCCAGGGATAGTCCCGGATTTACAGAATCCATCCCAGTTTCTGAATGGATCCTGGAATGCCCCACTTTTCCTTAGGACACCCACATTTTCATCTAAGAAGTGTTGGAGGGTATGGAGTTGTGCAGCCCTCGAGCTAAGGAGTTAAGTACATATACAGCCTTTAGAAAACATCTGAAGCCCTGTATAGGAAAGGTTTTTTATATTTAATGTTTTATTATGTTTTTTATATATGATGGAAGCCATCCAGAGTAGCTGGGGCTACCCAGCCAGATAGGCAGGTTATAAATGAAACAACAATAACAATAGCAACAACTATTATTATTGAATAGGGTGTCCCTGTTTTCATCAGAGAAATGTTGGAGGGCATGCTCTTGGTATAATTTTTCTTGCAAGTGGTGGGGCGGGAGGTGTGGAGAGAGAGAGAGAGATATCACATAACAACTTTTGACAATATTGCAGTAAACCAGCTGGGGGGAAACTTTGGCCATCCAGGTGTTACTGAACTTCAGATCCCATCATCCCTTGCCATTGGCCCTGTTTGCAAAGTTTGGTGGGAGTTCTGGTTCAGCAACATTGATCAAGCACGCTTTAGTTTTAGGATTTGGTACAATATGGAATAAGATTCCATAAATAAGACCCACAATAAGACCCACAAATATGTTTGTAAAGTACTAAAAAAAGAAACATTAAAAAGTAAAATGCACAATTATACAGAAAGGGAAATGGACAATAATACTCTGGAACAACTACTTATAGAGCTGTTTCAACCACTAAGTGTTTTTCAAATATGTCCCAATTAGTCCTCAGTCCAGTCATTCAAAACTCTTAATTTTGATGCTTTCAAAAAGATGGTGTTAAAAGACATCTCTGAAGCAGGGGAAAAACACAAAAGGGTTTATTATAATTGCACTTTGAGAAAAAGATTGGTGCTGGAACAGTTAGGCGTAATTACAATATTGTTTTAAAACCTGCTGCTAAAGATAGAGCTATAGTTATTTTGAATAAAGGTGACTACTTATAATAAGTTTAGAGACAACCCAATGATTCTTCCTATTATGTATGCATTGATCATGATCCTACCAGAGATTTCAGATTTGTTAGTGGTTGTCTAGGTTCAAATCAGGTTTGAAACTGGCTTGAGTATTGGCTAAGGGGAAATCCAGCTTGTCCCCAGTTCTAACCAAAGGGAGAAACTGCTTATGTGTAAGATTCGTCAAGAGATTTTCATGGCCCCAGCTGGAGACAGAATGGGTGCACCCTTATCCTGATCCAGCAGGGCAATTCTTACCCTGCATATGTAATGATCTGCACTACAATCTCTGAGCAGTGAGAAGTTTCCAGATTTCCTGCATATACTCTGGGTTGGCTTCCTTGAAATGAGGACACTGGAGACTTCTTGTGTTTTTGCAATATATGAGTTTCTTTGCAAATATAGACAGACTGAGTGTAGGATTAATGCCAACAAATATCACTCCCAGTCAGAGTTCTAGGGGGGATCCCCCCCCCAATGTCATTGCACTGTGTCTTTTTTCAGACTTGGTTCTGGCTGTCCATCATTTTTCCCCACACGGCAGGCACCTCAGTGACATCACTTCCAGTTGGGGGTGGGGAGGAAAACTCTCTTCCAGAAGGACCTCCAAGCATTTGCTCTAACAACAACAACAACCTGTACAACAAAAGGGAATTTGCCAAGCTAAGCATCTCATAAATGCTTGACCTCTTTAGCCATCTATTTCACTGGGTGAAAACCTATCTCTTCCACTCTCTCTTTAGCCATCTCAGTCACAGGGCTTGAAGGTAGAGGAATTCTTGAAAGGTCATTCAGACCAACTTCCACACATATACCCAATCCACGTACCACCCCCCTAACTATTTTCTTTCAAGGGCCATTATGAAAATCACACACTTCATCTCTTGCCATGTAGCTCGATAGATGCCTTTTCTGTGCCCCTACTCCCAGTTTGCATCTCACAAGAACAATATTTTCTTCTTCCATTGCCTCTGAGCAAAGGGCAGAGTCCTAATCCTTAGTGACACATGCAGTGATCGCAACTGACTGCTTAGTCCCTTTCCAGCTCTTCATTTCTAGAGATGCTGCATTTAATTAGCTCGACAGGATTTAAAGCAGCCAACCGGGCACCTTTATGTCAGATCTCCAGTAGTCATCTTTTCTTTCTTTTTTCACATATTCCTTCAGTTTCCCCACCCATCCCTTCTCAACTTCTGTCCTGCCTTCTGCAAATAAGGTCATTAGGGTCAACTCTCTCTTGCGGGGCACACAGGCAGAGAACTGCTCTCTGGCACAGGCACAGAGAGAGAGAGAGAGAGAGAGAGAGAGAAATGAAGATAAGCGAAAAGCACACACAAGTAGGAAACAACAAACTTAGCTAAGATGTTCATAGTGCAGAAATGGGAGACTTTGCAGAGCCTGCAAGTATCTTTGTGGTGTATGGTGCATGGCTCACAGAAAAGATATCTCACAATATAAAGATTTCCGAAGACTTAGAAGATCTGGGACATTTTTGTACTATGTGATGGGAATTTTATCATTTATTCCAGGCATGTCCAACAACAGGTAGATCGCGATCTACTGGTAGATCGCAGGGTGTTCCTGGTAGATCCTGGCTGAACTCTGGTCCTGCAGTGATCTCCTTACAAAAAAGCAAAAGCAAAAAAGCACACAAAACCAACCAACAACCAACAAACAAACCAACTTTGGCTTCCTAAAAAAAAATCAGCAACTTTGGGTAGATCACTGCCAGACTTTTTATGACAATGGGTAGATCACTGCCAGTTTTTTTTATACTGTGAGTAGATCGCAGTCTATTGGGAGTTGGACGTCCCTGATTTATTCCAATACAATTAACCTTCAGGACTCTTTGGTGCTACCAGTGTGGGAGCTATGGACATCTTCATGTTTCTGCTGACAGATGTCTCCTCACATCTTCTGATTTTGATACAAGGTTGTCTCTACACATGTGAAACTGTTTCTGTGAAATAATGTACACCTGTCAGTTTGCCTATGTAGCAGCCAAAAATGGAAACCTACAAATAATCTTTATTTAATGCAATGGTTACAAAACGTATTTTCTGCAGCTTTAATTTAAAACAAAAACAAATGCAGAAACAAATTACAGAAAGAAAAACTTTGACAAGTTTGTAAACAACTGGTATTGCTTTGTTCAATACATAAAAAACAAATAACATTCAAAGAATCTTCCTCCCACTCACAGACACTTATGGAATGACCTTCTGAGAGAACCTGCAGAGTGAAAAATGAAATATGATGGTCAAGATAACTTCTTCAAGACAAGAGGAATGACTGTACTGTGTTAATAGAGCTATATGGGTTGCCTGAGATTTGTCATGGCAGGCTGGGAACAAGTTACTTGTTTAAAGGCCTTTTTAAAAAATATAATGACTGTAATTTCATTATGCAACGACTTTTATATGTGTTTTGTAACAATGCAAAACAATTATTTTACAAGAAATGTCAATGCAATGATAGCAAGCTCTTTAAACAAGAGAACATGGAGGGGTAGCTGGGAGTGCCCCCAAAAGGAGTGGGATTAGGAAAGAATCCCTGCCCATCTGACTGGGTTGCCCCTGCCACCAGTGAAATTCCTACCAATGATCTCAGTGATTGCCCTGGGACATAAGGGTTCAGGTGGTCCCTAACATATCCCGGGACTAAGTTGTTCAGAGCCTTGTACATTAATACAAAGACCTTGGACCCGGCTAAGTAGCAGATGGGCAGCCAATGCAGATGTTTTAACAATGGCGTCATATACGAGTTTACTACCGGTAGTTACTTATCTGGTGTTAATTTCTTCCAGTTTGTGCTTATCCCCTTTAGTTCTTATTAAAGAGGCAGAGGAGAATTTCTGCATAGTGTTGTGAGCTTTGAGGTGCCAGACCCCTCTAATCCCTGGATCCAGCAAGTGATAAAATCTAATCAAGCCAAGTTAGTTTCCTGTGTGGTGATGGCCTGGGTGATGAGCCATTAAGGGGGATTAAGGGGGATTCTGGGAGATGGCAAATGGGTGAGGGCCTTCCCACTCTCCCTCAACTAATAGCTGCGGCTGTGGGAGAAACAAGACCCTTTATGGTGTTAATGCTGTGAATCCCCCCATAGGTAGTATACAGTATATGTATAAAGAATCCACAGTCACCACTGTGCCTCATTCCCAAAAGAAAACATGAACCCTGGGTAAGCACCTGGAACCCCTGAAATCTCACGCCACTTGGAGCCTGGGGTGGCATATTAACTCTCTGGCCTTGGGACTGTCAATTTACTGTGAATGAGACAATTAAAAGTTGATAGTACAATGGAGCACTATATGCATTTCTGACACCATGGTTCCATTTTTCAGTGATTTTTCTCCTTCCAGTGATGTGTGTTGGTTATTAAGCAAGCAAACACGCCTGAGAGGAGGCTGGGGATGGGTGGAACCAAAAGGCTCTGTCCCTAATGATTGGTCTCTTCTAAAACTGAACCATTGCTCAGAGTATGAAGCTCTCCCTATCCACCACTTTAAAAGTGACATTTTGGATTGTATGTGAGCATGTCTGTGCTAATGAACCTAAGCGTTAGTTAACAAAAGCCTCTAAGCTGCCTTAACACTTTAGCTAGCAAGAGGGGGAATGGAGCAATGCAGTTATAATTTTCAAAAGGGACAGAAGGAACAATCTCTTACGTCATCCTCTTGCAAGTGGAAGGCAACCAGCCAAGCTTTGATGCGAGCATATTAAAGCAGATTGCAGGTTTTTTATTACCTATAAATCTGTGATTGTTATGGCCAAAAGAACCTTGCTGTCGAATGAGAATATTAAGTACAGCATCGCCTCAAGAAACTAATCCTGAATAGCTGGCTTCTCCACTCACTTTATACTCTAAAAATATAACGGGATAACTTGCCAGCAGCAATCAAGGGAGAGGCACTGATTCACAACAACTAGGAGCCTGGCTGGCATGCATTTGAGTCCAGAAACTGTAACAAGTAACAGTTTGGCTCAGATACACATTGAAAATGTCATGCAAATAGGTCTTTAATGGTAGAAAATCATAAATATATATATGTCAGGGCACTCCTGGCACTCCTGGGAAAGGCACAGTCTAGTTCATGGAGTACAAGGGTTACATCCAGAGACCATTAGAGCAGGGTGGGGGTCTTCTTCAATCTGAGGGCTTTGCCTCATTGCTTCATGTGCAACCTTCCAGCAGTGGGCATGGCCAGAGGCAAAACTGGACCAAGCAACAGGTATGAATCTTTCCTTTGTACAGTGAGCTACAAATGAGCCATGCCAGTATTAGAAGTTTCTATGCACATGGAAGGCACACCTTCACCCTCCATCCAGGCAAGCAAGAGGTGTTAGCACAGTGCACGGAAGCATTCCTGCCAGGCAAAAGCCCTTAAGGAAGGCACAGAGCAAAGCCGGTGAGAGGAGAGTCCTGATGGCCAGTTAACAGAGGCCCAGAGCTCAGCATTTGGTGCCCTAAACCAGAGTTTCAGCACCTCTGCTCTAGAGCTTTGTATTGTTACATGCATTGTGGAGCACCGTGCATTGTTGGGTAACAAGAAGGGAGTGCCAAAGGACTCTGTGGACTACATAACATCAGTTCTAAGATGCTACAACTGCAGTTACAATTATAACCGGCCTTGACCTCACTGGGTAAATTCTGCTAGTACTCCCCCCCCCAACTCTAGTTTCAAAATTGTGATATAAAAAACCCAAAAAACATAGCAGTTATACCATGTAGTTTCTGTTGTACCTTAATTCATTCTGGAGGTCCGTTCTTAACCTGAGGTACCTCTTTAGCTAAAGGGGCCTCGCGCTGCTGCTGCGCCGCCACCGCACAATTTCTGTTCTCATCCTGAAGCAAAGTTCTTAACCCGAGGTACTATTTCTGGGTTAGCGGAGTCTGTAACCTGAAGTGTTTGTAACCTGAGGAGACAGTAGAGCAGATGTTATTCAGATTGGCTGGGGGCAACCCAGCCAGATGGGCAGGATATACGGTAAATAATAAATGCTGCTGCTGCTTCTTCTTCTTCTTCTTCTTCTTCTTCTTCTTCTTCTTCTTCTTCTTCTTCTTCGTTGTTGTCATTTTATTGGCCATGCTGCTTTGGGCAGCCAGGGTGAAGCTGTGGTTAGAGTGTTGGACTAGGACCAGGGAGACCAAGACTCAAATCCTCATGCATCCATGCAGAAATCTCAATTAAAGCATCCATGACAGATGGCCTTCCAACCTCTGCTTAAAAACCTCCAATGATGGAGAGTCCACCACAGCCCCAAGGACTCTGTTCTACTGTTGAACTCTTCTACTATTGAACAACACTTACTGTCAGAAAGGTTTTCCTGTTCATCGGAATCTCCTTTCCTGTAACTTAAATCCGTTGGTTCGAGTCCTATCCTCTAGAGCAGGAGAAAACAAGCTTGCTCCATATTCCAGGACTGGACACAGGAAATTAGGATATTGCTGAACATTTTTCAGGAGGACTTCTTTATAAAAATCAAAGTGATGTGGACATGTGGAGAACTGAACTTAAGACTGGAAAAATGAGAAACTGTCAGAAACTGAAACTTGACAGGTTCACTTGTCCCTACCTTTGCCCCAGTGACATTCAGCCTCTCCAATCCTGTTTAAGCATCCTCTAAGATGATCTAGATATTTCTGAATTCCAGATGCATTGTGCTGGGAATCCTCCTACCAGTACTCTACATGCTTCTGATTTCCCCTGCTCCAGTAGTGAACCCACAGAACAATATCTGGAGGTGGGGGGGGGGAGGCGGCAGAATATTTTTGGAGCAGCATTTGAAGAGCCCTGTGTATTTGTCAGCTACAAGGTGAACTCTTAACTGTAAAGACAGGTGAGCAGCTCTTGCAAGAGGAAGAAGAAAAGGAACTTTTTTACACAAGGAAATGTAAAAAATAAACTGTTGTAAACAAAATCTGCCCTTTTTACCTAATAGGGTCTCCAAGAACCTGTATGGAGTCCTTAAGTGGGTTCCCTATTGGTAGGAGAAAATAACAGAGGCCAACCAGAGAATACTGAGAAGCAAAGCAGCTAGTAAGCCTGATCTTTATTAAAGTGTTGCAACAGGGTTCTCACTCACCACATGCAGGAGGGAGGAACCCAGAACAAAGGTGTGCAAGCCCTTATACAGTCATACCTTGGGTTAAATATGCTTCGAGTTGAGCACGTTCGAGTTGCACTCCTCAGCAACCTGGATGTAACGGAGCGCGTTACTTCCAGGTTTCGCCACTTGCGCATGCGGAGACGCTCAAATTGACGTCATGCGCATGCGCAGAAGCGGCAAAAAGTGACACGCGCATGCGCAGACGCGCCATCGCTAGTTAGGTTTACCTCTAGATGCGAACGGGGCTCCAGAATGAATCCTGTTCGTATCTAGAGGTACCACTGTATATACTTTTGAAATTCCCACTCTGTAGCTCAAGACAACTCCCCAATAAATCATACATACATCAAAGAAGGGGCAGTCTACAGCAGAATCCTGTCTGGCAGGAAACCTGTTAATGGTCACTGACTGGATTACCTGGGCAGCCTGACCATTCTTTTGTGATGGTTAATACTTTAGTTTCTGAGTCCAGGTCACAGGCTTACCCTATTCAGACTCAAATGTGCCCTTAAGGCAGGATTTGTGAGCACAGAGACAATTGGGAGGCTTTTCCCATTTCCTTCCTCCTTGCAGAGAAGCATTTGAGGTCAATTTGGGAGAGTCAAAATGGTTTCAGGACTGCTCTCCTGTGGCCTATATATCCATGTATGTGTTTATGTGTTTATGTGTTTATGTGTTTATGTGTTTATGTGTTTATTTATGTATGTGTTTATTTATGAACATTTATTTTATAACTTAGACCTTATAATTCTTATAACAAAACTATGAACAAATGTTTAGAAGAGCCTAAAGAAACAGCTTTCCTGGCAGAGATGTATAGTTAAAAGACTTCTGACAAAGTGAGAGGTTCTAGGCAAATAGGAAAATAATCGGATGCACTCTGCGTGTGAGTAAATCTGTATCATGCTGGCTTCAGATCACATCTATCTAACACTATCTATCTATGTTTCTTTCTATTAGTTGGCACTGATACTGAAATTGGTCTGAATATGTGCAGGGGCAGTAGGAATGAACGACTCAATTGCCCCTGGAAAGCAGAGGGAAATGTTGGGTTCTGTTAGTGTACCTGGAGCATTGATGGAATTCATTGCTGCTCCAATCGGCAGCAGTGGGTTCATTGGGGTGAGGTCACCACCAACACACGCACACTGTTAACATTAATAAAAAAATATACTAGAGTGGCAAATAGCATAAAAGCAGCAATAAAATTGTGTTCATAAAACATGTACAAAAAAGGTCACAAATCAGTAGATCATATTTAATATGCCAGCAGCCCCACTTTCCAAAACAATACGTGAACCAAAGCACAGCCAGACTTCAAAATTCACACTTCCCCGAATCTTAAAATGCAGTTGCCCTGAATCTTAAAATGCAGTTGCCCAGCCAAGAAATAGGTACAATAAATGGATACATTAGGATAAAGTGTGGATAGACATGCATATATTAGTGAAAACAACATGGGGAGAAATGCATTATATCATGGGCAATTGATATGGAAAAATTTGTTTGTTAGCCAAAATTTTCTATGAACATGCGTGTATTAGGAGATATTTGCACTAAAAGCTTATGAATTTTGGTGAGTGCTTTTTAAAATTAATTAATAAATAAATGCAAACCTATGTGAAGAATTTAAGATTGGAAAAACATAAAAATGAGAGCAACAGAAATTGAAAATTACCCCATGGGCATGTGCTTATTTATAGGAAACATTTAAAACTCCCTTTCTCCAGTGGAGTCAGTCTTCCTCTGCTCAATGGACTCCTGTTGGAGGAAGGAAAACTTCTGACCCAATTTTGTACATTTCCAAGCACATGTGTTGCTTTAGATGGGGGCAGGAGGAACTAGGGCACACGGTCGCCCAAATAAAGCACCTTTAAGTCTCATCCATCTCACCAAGAGAACGAAGCATGAATTTAACTCTCATTAAAATCTGCTAGACTAAACTACAAGAAGCTAGCATGATTTCCATTGTGCTGGTATAATGCATTAAGTATAATTGTGTAATGTACATTGACATGGAAAATAAATATATAATATGACTATATTGTGATGCATGGCTGGAAATTTCCATTGAAGCTGAAGAAGAGCCTAGCAGGTTAATCATTAGTGGGGCTGTATCATGGGACAAGAAGCTACAGTTAGAACTGGATATGGAACAACTGATTGGTTCAAAATTGGAAAAGGAGTACGACAAGGCTGTATATTGTCTCCCTGCTTATTTAACTTATATGCAGAATTCATCATGCGAAAGGCTGGGCTGGATGAATCCCTAGCCGGAATTAAGATTGCCGGAAGAAATATCAACAACCTCAGATATGCAGATAATACAACCTTGATGGCAGAAAGTGAGGAGGAATTAAAGAACCTTTTAATGAGGGTGAAAGAGGAGAGCGCAAAATATGGTCTGAAGCTCAACATCAAAAAAACGAAGATCATGGCCACTGGTCCCATCACCTCCTGGCAAATAGAAGGGGAAGAAATGGAGGCAGTGAGAGATTTTACTTTCTTAGGCTCCATGATCACTGCAGATGGTGACAGCAGCCACGAAATTAAAAGACGCCTGCTTCTTGGGAGAAGGGCAATGACAGGCCTAGGCAGCATCTTGAGAAGTAGAGACATCACCTTGCCAACAAAGGTTCGTATAGTTAAATCTATGGTTTTCCCAGTAGTGATGTACGGAAGTGAGAGCTGGACCATAAAGAAGGCTGATCGCCGAAGAATTGATGCTTTTGAATTATGGTGCTGGAGGAGACTCTTGAGAGTCCCATGGACTGCAAGAAGATCAAACGTATCCATTCTTAAGGAAATCAGCCCTGAGTGCTCACTGGAAGGACAGATCGTGAAGCTGAGGCTCCAATACTTTGGCCACCTCATGAGAAGAGAAGACTCCCTGGAAAAGACCCTGATGTTGGGAAAGATTGAGGGCACAAGGAGAAGGGGACGACAGAGGATGAGATGGTTGGATGGTGTTCTTGAAGCTACCAGCATGAGTTTGATCAAACTGCGGGAGGCAGTGGAGGACAGAGGTGCCTGGCGTTCTCTGGTCCATGGGGTCACGAAGAGTCGGACACGACTAAACGACTAAACAACAACAACATCATGGGACTGTATCTCTGGTGGTTCGGTCACATGAAAGAGATAGTATTACAGGTCTATATAGATGCTAATCTGTAGGCATCTACCTTGGGTAGGGTGCTCTTTTTGTTGCAAGCTATTGAAGAGAATGGACTGCGAATCTCTGTCTCCAGCAAACAGCCTGAGGCTATTGGAGGCTGCAATGGAGAAGAGGTGGAGGCTTGATTTTTAGCTGCAATATATTTGTAATCTAAGTTATTAAGCCTTATGCTGGTGTATGTTCCACTGGGTTGCTAGGCTGGGTGACTGAGCTGAACAGAATTTGGAGTAGGGTTATTCTCCCCATACCCCATTCCACCCATACCACAAATCTGGAACACCCCTTTTTCATGACTTATCCCAATCTCAGCTAAAATGGCCTTGTCTGAGGCCATTGTCTAAGGTTGAGGGACTTTAGCTGGTGTTCCAAACTTTCTCATCCCAGTGGCTGTTGAGTTTGGATTGCACTGTAATTCTGCCTCGATTGTGTGGCCTGGACCCAATGTTGAATCTGCCTTCACTTTTCAATTATTTAAAACTTTAAACACAAGGACGTCATTTAACTATTTCTCCTAATTGCTGAGTGTTTAAAATAATTGTTAACAGTACTTCATACATACTCCTGGGACAAGATGAGGGTTTTGTTGCCATTTTCTCAATGACATTCCAAAAGCAATTAAGAATTTATGCTGTCACTGTTTAAAATGATGTGGTTTTCATTAAAGATTCATGTCACAGGCAGAAAAGGGCAGAAAGACCAGTTCCCCAGTTCCTTCCCCAATACTGCATACTGCCTTTATTACTGCTGACAACTTTTGAAGTGTTGGGATTAAATCTTACCCCGGCATACGACTTTCACAAACGCACTTTAATACAAAGAGTTGTCAAAACTGTGTGCTTCCACTTGCAATTTGCTATTGAAGAAAACATTAGGTGAACTGGGCCTTCAGATATTTTGGGTGACTATATCTTTGAACTGTTCTCATAGCATGAAAGTTAGGTCCTTGGTGAATCTCCTGGCTATAATATATACAGTTTCTTTCTGATACTTTCTCTGCGTTTGTGTGTGTTTTGTGAGAGGCAGTATGCCGCTGAATTCCATTTGCTGAGAATCGCAAGTTGGGAGAGTTCTGTTGCACTCAGGTCCTACTTTTGGCCTTCACATAGGCTTCTGGCTGACCACTGTAAGAACATCAGAACATAAGAAGAGCCTGCTGGATCAGAACAATGGCCTATGTGGTCTGGCATCCTGTTCTCATAGTGGCCAACCAGATGCCCCAGTGGAAAACCTGCAAGCAGGATCTGAGCACAACAACACCCTCCCCACTTTCTGTAGTTTCCAAGCAACTGATATTCCTAATAAACACATTTTATGTCCAGTTTTGCAAATGTCCACATTTTTTAAAGCCGTTTCTCCTCATACAATGACTTTTTGTATGCTGTTTTCAATAATATCTTCATTTTTAAGCGGACTTTCCCCTGAAATGTGCATTTTTTTTGTAAACATTGTTTGGATGGAGAACTGCATCACAAAATTCGGATAAGTGTGAATTTCGAAGGCTGTGCTTCAGTTTGTTTCTGAGGTTCAGAAAGTGCAAATTTGATCATTTGGCTTTAAGTCCATACTGAATATAATTTCTCCTCCATCCCTAACAACTTAGTATTCTATCCAAGCAGTAAACTGAGATTGGTCTTAATTGTGGTTTGCTGAAAACACACCAACTTTGTAAACTGTGGCTTGAAGGTGACTTCTTGTTGTTTTCTTTAAAAAAACCCAAACTTAAATTCAATCACCATTTTGTCAGTTTTGGACAGCACAGAAGCTATGATTAATCAAAAACAGAGCTGAGAGCCTCCAAACTTCGCTCACACCTGCCCTGAAGCGGGAGGAACAGTACATGAAGCTAGGTTCAATAGGTTCATTTTCACAATTCCATGACATCTGAATGTAGCTATGGAATAAAGAATTGGAGGGTCCTATTTTACCTAAACAGTGGGGCTAGGTTTTAGCTTCTGTAACAAATGTGTCATTAGATTATAAACTATGTTTTATACAACAAAAATATTATTTAGAATTTTTTTGACTCCATTACGTTTGTATAGAAAGGGGCTATCTATGACAACATGCTCCTGGAGATTTAATAAAGAAAATTCTTCTTTGAAACATGTTTATGCAATATCCTACACTTAATTTTTTTTGGAGGAAAGTCCTAGGATGCGTAAATACCAATATGGCTGGAAAAATTAAAATTGTCGGATGATATTATTATTTTAATCTATATACCAACTATAATGGGTTTGACAACGTGTCAACATAGATGGAATCTCCACACCATTCTTTCAAAAGACTTATATTGATTAAGATAATACCATGGCCCCCTTCGAATAATGGACAGAATGTTAGTATTTTCATTCTCCATTGCTGTCAGATCTCGTGATCCACTGTTTACATTCCTTTGTGACAGGAGTGTGGGAATGAAACTAGACCCTGTACTTCCGTCCTATGTGCTTTTGATTTTTTTTTCTCTTTGTTCATTGCTTTTGGACAGAGCAGACGTGTGAAGCAGCTGCTCACACTAGCCATGTTTGTTGTTTTGATTTGTAAATAAAGGAAGCTTTCGCGATGCCAATGCCTCCACAACCTCGCTTCTTGCTGTTACTCTGCTGATGCATAGCGTGCGCACAGCTCCACCGGAGGTGGGTTGCTGGACACCTGTGTGCGCTCCCGGACCGGGCCGTGGCCAAGAGGGCTGTCACGTACACAGAAGACATGACCACTCTTGCAGCATACAAACAAATATGTAATGATATTTGGAATCCATTTATAAAAAGTATGATGACCTGCTAATAATATTACATTTGTTGGAATATATATACTCATATATCGTTTCACAATTTCAAGTATTTTATGTTTGTTTTTGTTTTCTTTCACATTGTTTCCTCACTGAAAACTTTTGATAAAATATACTTTTTTTAAAAAAAAGACATCTGAAGGCAGCCAAAGTGGTCCTTTGTTGTTTTGTTTTTTTAAAAGAAGAATCTGCAATGAGTTCCAAATATTTTGTTGATATCTTGTGAAATTGCATTGTTGTGAATAAATCTTTGCTGACTGCTCCTTCAAAATAAAACAAAAACAGGGCAGATACTTTCTTCTGTCAAATAACATTATAGTAAAGCAAGCACATTTTTCCACTCCATATTTAAACTATCATTCTCTGTGAAGATGAAGCACTGGAGTTGGGCCATTCTCAGCTCTGGGCCAGGCACTACATTTTGTGAAAGGGTCATTTACAGACACCTCAAAAAAGAATAAATCAGAGGCTGGAGTAAAATGAGACATTAAAGAACCCAATACAGCATCTTAAAATAATGTAATATTCAAAAATATTTCTTTTTCTGCAATCTCTACTTGTGATCAATAATCCAGAAAAGCCAATATAAAAAGAAACAAATGAAAGGCAATTTTAAAGTTAATTGTGCCAGGTACATCCAGCCCTTTGTCACCAGTATCTCCTAATTCTATATTTAACACGTAAAAGGTCTGGTGGTATTAAAAATGAACAATTTGACATCAACATTTCCTCCCCATTTTTAACTTGGTTCTGCACGGAATAGCAGTTCCCAGAAAGCATTTATGGTTGAATTATGTCTCAGAACATTGGCAAAGAAAACCAGCTGGTGCCCCTGTAATCCAAAGATGGAGGGGGGAAGATATCTAGAGCAGTAATGGAGCTGAGTAAGCTTTTTGAACTAAGATGGCAATCCTATGGCAAATTCCACCAGGGTGAACACTTTAGGATACGGTGGCTCCAGTGGCTAGTGTGGGGGGTGGGTGGGGATCCTAGCCCCAGGGGCACAATTTTCAGGGGGCACAAATGAGGCGCCCCTATGCAGGGATCCCCTTCGTGCCCTGCCTGCCCCGCTCACTGAATGGCTGCATGGTCAGCGCCAGGGAGGTTCACCCACCAAGGGCTGCATTAGCTGGCCAGGCTCCCCTCTGCACAGGCAGGCAAGCAGCACAACATGGCCCTATGAACCCTCCATGCCCCATGCCTGCCCGGCATCAATGGAGATGCTGTGCTGGCATGGCAGGTTTCATCCTCCACGCCCTGCCCCCACCTCCACCCTGGATGCATGTGCCCTGGGTGCTAACAGACAACACAAGCATGCCATAGGAACATAACATGAAGTTGATAGGTTAGGCCAACTTCCCATCTAGTCCAGCTCCCTGTTCTCACAGTGGCTAACCAGATGCCTGCAGAAAACTTGCCAGCAGGATTCAAGCACAAGAGTGCTTTGCCCTCCCATGATTTCCAGCAACTGGTGTTCAAAGCATTGCTGCCTCCCACTGTGGAGGCAGAGAATAGCCAGCACAGCTAGAAGCCATTGACAGCCCTTTCCTCCAAGAATTTGTCTAATCCTCTTCTAAAGCCATTTAGCTTGGTGGCCATCACTGTAGGAAAGAGTTCCATAGTTTATCTATGCGCTGCATGAATAATTTTTTTTATTATCTGTCCTGAATTTTCCAGCATTCAGCTTCACTGGATGTCTATGTGTTCTATCCACTTTTTGCAGTGCACCAGCCAAGCAGTGCATTCAAATTCATGCAGCATACCGTATTTTTTGCTCTATTGGACGCACCAGACCACAGGACGCACCTAGTTTTTAGAGGGGGAAATCAAGGAAAAAAATATTAACCCCCCCAGCCCCAAAGAGCAACGGACAGGCTGCGCGCAGCCTGTCCGCTTCTCCCAGAGCTTCTCGGGGCTGCGGGGGAAGCCCGGGTTCCCCCCCCCAGCCCCAAGGAGCAAAGAAGCCAAGACAGCGAGTGGGATCCATAGCCGCACAACCTCTCCAGCCAGGAGCTAAACCTCTCCAGCGCGGCTAAAGAAGACAAGGCAGTGAGCGCAATCCATCCCACTTGCTGCCTTGGATTCCTCTTTAGCCTTGTGCAGCATCTTTAGCCTTGCACAACGGGATGGATTGCGCCCACTGTCCACCGGGGCTGGACTAGATGACTCCTGGGGTTCCCTTCCAACCCTGCAATTCTATGACCTCAGAAGGTGTTGGGGGTCTCCACCACTGGAGGCTTTTAAGCAACGGTTGGGGGACCATCTGCCTGGCATTCTTTAGCTGTGATTCCTACATTGTGAGGGGGCTGGGCTAGATGACCCTCGGGTGGTCCTCCCAACTCTATACAGTCCTACAGTTCTGCGGCAGGAGATCCAAGCCACTTCACACAATGCCCACTCCCAATTTTCATCGGAGAGACATGTGGCTTCAGTGTCTAGGTAGGTACCCCCCTACCTGCCACACTTCCCCCACCCCACTTAAGCTGAGGGAATTCCTGCCCAGAGAAGCTCCCAGGTGAGGCAAGGGTTAAGATCTACATCTGGTGGATCGTGCTGGCTGCCCTGGCTTCCTCTTTAGCCTTGTGCAGCCTCCCGCAGCTGGAGAGGAGCGCAAGGCTAAAGAGGAAGCCAGGGCAGTGAACGGAACGGATCGCGCTCACTGCCCTGGCTTCCTCTTTAGCCTTGCGCAGCCTCCCCCCCCCCCCGCTGGAGAGGCGCACAAGGCTAAAGAGGAAGCCAAGGCAGCGAACGGGATGGATCGCGCTCGCTTCCCTGGCTTCCTCTTTATCCTTGCGCAGCCTCCCCCCCCCCCCGGCTGGAGAGGTTGCGCAAGGTTTTTCTAGAGGAGGGAGAAGGGACTGACTGGCGGTGTCAGTCCCTTCTCCCTCCTGGGGAAAAGCCCGCAAGAGCCATGCGAAGCTTGTGTGGGGCTCTTGGGGGCTTTTCATGCCTGCCTCCCCCCTGCATTCACTCCATAGGACGCACCGACTTTCCCCCCTAGTTTTTAAGACAGAAAAAGTGCGTCCTATGGTCCGAAAAGTACGGTATATTAGGGGAAAATGTGCATGAAACTACATATATGAGAGAAAATAATATATTAAAATGCATTATATTTGGGAAATTTTCTTTGGAAAAAAGGGAGCATACAAAAATATGAATATTAAGAGAAATATGCATTTAAAAATGCTCGTGAATATTCATGAGTGCTTTAAGAAAGAAATCTGCAAACTGGCGTGGGAAGGCATTAAGACTTCAAAAGAGAGAGAGAGAGAAACAGGAAGAAATGAAATTATCAAGTGGACCTGTCCCAATGCAATACCCATAATTACCAGTATTGTTCTTTCTTATTAGATCCAGATTTTATCACAACCTCCTGACATTCTGCACATGTAGGGATGATCGCGGAGTGGGGAGTGGGGTCCAGAGGGAGCACACTCCCCACCCGCAGGCAGCCACAGTTGCCTGCACATGTGGCCTTGGGGTGCGGGGCACACACCCTCACAGACAAAGCCACAGCTGTCTGAACATCGTACTCTCTGTCTAACCTTTTGCGGTCTCAGTAGTCTGCGGTGCCCTGTCTGTAACCTTTGTCTCTGAGACCTTTTGTCTCCTTCGTCATACACTGTGCAAGGGGAAAATGACACGGTGGAAACAGGTGCCAAAATAACTTTGTACCACCCCACTATCTCAGGACCGGAAGATGTGTAAAGGTCACAGCCCAAAATGTATCTGCCTGGTTTGCATATTTGTGTCAATAAAAGGAGGCTCCACAGGGCTGGCCGGCAGCTTGCATGCAGCTCACCTGTGCACAGCTCGCCTGCATTATCAACTCCTGCCTCATGTCCATCACTTCATGCACACTCAGTAAAATAAACATAAAATCCCAGAGCAGATCCAGAGCACCCCTGAAGTTGGTTTGCAACTTTTGTTTTACAGGAGGACACAGAGGAAAAGAATACTGGAGTGCTCTCTCTCTCTCTCTATATATATATATATACACCGTATCTCAACAGCTGATTAATAATTCAAATAGATGCTGACCTATTCTGCCCCCACATCCCATCATTTATTTGTTTTCTTTGGGTTTATCAAAAGTGCCCATCAAGCTTCTCTTGATGCACCTGTAAAAAAGATATGACTGCATGGCAACGTAAATCCACCTGACATAATGTCAAACCTGAAAAGTCCCCTTTGGGAAAATCCACCTTTTGAACTTGCTCCAGAAATAGAGCAGGTGTGCCTTCTAGCAAGTGCAACACAAAAAGAAACCTAAAAAACCACAGGCATTCATTATATTCTGGAATGGTCACTGCATTACAGCAAGCAAGCCAGGCCTGAAGAATCCCCCTCACCAAGTTAAAATGCCCACCAGTGGCTACATTATAGATTGTCACTTCAGTCACTGAAAGAGCCATAGCTCAGTGGTGGAGCAACTGCCCTGCATGCAGAAGATTCCCAGAGGTGGAATCAACACACATACAGTGGTACCTCGGGTTACATACGCTTCAGGTTACATGTTACAGACTCCGCTAACCCAGAAATATTACCTCGGGTTAAGAACTTTGCTTCAGGATGAGACCAGAAATCGTGCTCCGACGGTGCGGCGGCAGCAGGAGGCCCCATTAGCTAAAGTGGTGCTTCAGGTTAAGAACAGTTTCAGGTTAAGAACAGACCTCCAGAACGAATTAAGTTCTTAATCTGAGGTACCACTGTATTTAAAAAAACACTATGAAAATGCTTTTTAAAAAAAAGTTTTGAAAATTACAGTGGTACCTTGGGTTATGAACTTAATTCATTCCGGAGGTCCATTCTTAACCCAAAACCGCTCTTAACCTGAGGCGTGCTTTCACTAATGGGGCCTCCTGCTGCCTCTGTGCCACCAGTGCACGATTTCCATTCTCATCCTGTGGCAAAGTTCTCAGCCTGAGGTACTACTTCCAGGTTAGCGTAGTCTATAACCTGAAGTGTTTGTTACCTGAGGTACCACTGAATTTGGCATAGCTTACTGTCGCCATCCAGTGTCACATTTACATATTGCACTTTACAACGCATTTAAAAAGTTTTATTCGCAGCTGCATAGCTGAGTCCTGAGTTAGGCAGACCAATGGTCTGACTCAGTATAGCGCAGCTTTCTACGTTCCTGGCACCCTGAATTCAAGAGCTGAGGCAAAGCTCCATAGATGGAAGCAACTGTAGTCTGTCTTTTTGCAGCACCTCTAGAGGGTGCTGGAATGCAGCTAAGACTTCTTTCCTTTAAAAAACAACACGCCTTACCTACCTCATCAAAATGTAAGTCCACCCCCTACCTGAACATGCTGCGATCTTCACTGCAATCCTGTTGGTATTATTTATGTATTTATTTATTATTTAATTGCAGCATTTATTTGCTGCTTTTCAAGCTGACCTTGCAAAGCAGTTTACTTAAGATGGTTACAGCCATAAAAAAAATTTTTTTAAAAAATATATATGTTACAATAGAATGGAAGAGACAACTTGTTTGTTTAAGAAACACTTGCTACTGTCTCTTCTCCCTTCCCCTCTTGGGGCTAGATGGTTCTGCAGAACCCCCTGTAGTGGCTACTGGATGAGAGAAGAGCCACTTGTGTGTGTGTGTGTGTGTGTGTGTGTGTGTGTGTGTGTGTGCACGTGCGTGCGTGCGTGCACGTATGCGTGCATATGCACGCATGTATGCTATTTTCCACTAGCTTGGTGATGGATGAATCATCCTCCCCATAATCACGTGTTTATGGAGATTTCCCTCACTCCTTATGGAGACCTTCTCTAAGGCAGACTAGAGGTATACAACTGTGTTCCAAAACCCTCTGTAAGGTAATACCTTTATTAGGAACAAAGCATATGCCACAAAATAGTGGCCAAGCTTTTAAATGCTCCAGAACATTTCAACAGGCTGGATGTTAAGCGAAGTGTGTGAGAGAGAAACTCCCCACCCCACCCCCGTCTCTCCTATCAGACCCACCCAATTTCAGCATTGTCAACAACAATAAGTGCAGGATCTTACAGTTCCTAAGAAGCCTCTGAAGACTACCCAAGTGGACAGGTTCCTTACCCTCCAGGATTGTTCAGATCTTCCAAAGCTGCCTTGAATTTCACTCCAGGCAAAACCTGGTGGAAGCTCTAGCCCACTACCATCCACAGCTATTCTAAATTATGTATCTCTCTCTTCCTGGCCAGCTGTCTCAATACACTGCAAGAGTGCTTCATTTTTGGCTTGCTCATCTAACTGGTGATCTGCAAACAGATGTTCCGAGTGAAATGGGAAACCCGCTGCCTTTGACATGTATTATTCCCATGCCAGATGGCGGGCAAAGAATGACACTATCTGCTGAGAGAAGGGAATTGTGTTTGACATGTCCTTCATTTCGATGAGCAACATGGCACTGCTGGTCAAACTTATCATCCAGTCCATCAAATGCTACTTGACAGGCCTAGGCATCTGCTAGGATGGCGAGTGCCTGGGTATGTTTACATGTCATAATAAGAAGTATGGCTATGTGGAGCAAGCATTATTTCAATTATTTGCCAGGTTACTGAAGAACTGAAGAAGGTCCCGCTGGACCAGGCCAATGCCCTGTCTGGTACAGCATCCTGTCTCTGGGAATCCTGCAAGCAAGACCTTAGGGCAACAGTACACTCTCCACCTGCATTTTCCAGCAACTAGCATCCAGACATGATGGTGGAGGTGGAACATTGCCTCCATGGTCTGTGGAAGCAGAACATAGCCTCCATCATGATTAGCGGCCATTGATAGATTTATCTCCATGAATTTGTCAAACCCTCTTTTACAGCTGTCCTAGCTGGTGGTCATCATTGCCTCCTGTGGAAGAGAGTTCCCTGGTTTAAGGAGTACTTCTCTCTGTCCTGAATCTTTCAACATCAGGTTCGTTGGGTGTCCTACTGTTCTAAGAGATGGAGAAAATCTTTGCTCTATCCACGCTGTTCATAATTTTATAAACCACTATCTTACTTGCCTTTTCTCTAAACTAAAAGGGGGGGGACTGCACTTTGACTTCAAAAGGTCTAACAACCTTTTGAACAAAACAACAAAAGATTGGGCCAAGAGTTTATTTCATCGGATAAGGTAAAAAAAAAGAGGAGTAGTGATTTATGCAAAAGAGAGCCTATCACCGAAATTTATCTTTAAAGATGATCAAGGAAGATTTGTGGCAATTTAAATTCAAACACAAGGAGAGAAGTTTTTGATAGTAGGAGTTTACGCACCAAATGAGGGGAAATCTGAATTTTTTAAAAAGTTGCATGAGACATTGCTGGACTATTTGGACTACAATATCATCATGATGGGAGATATGAATGGAGTGGTATCTACAAATATGGACAAGGCACAGAGACAGGTAGTCACTAAGGACGGCAGACTACCAAAAACCTTTTTTGAAATGACTGACATTATGGACTTAATTGACATTTGGAGAACAAAGAATCCCTTGGGTAGAGAGGGAACTTTCTTCTCTGAAGCCAAAATGACATGGACAAGAATTGACCAAATTTGGATAACTAGAGGACTGGCTCCTAAGACTAGAAAAGTGGAAATTTGCCCTAAAACTTGTTCCGACCATAATGCTGTGAAAATGGAGATGAAGCTAACACCAATTGGCTCCTTCAGATGGAGGATGAATGACACCTTGTTTAGAGACAAAGAGGTTACCAAGAAGGCCCAAAAAACTTTGAGAGACTACTTTGAGATAAATATGAATACTACCATTGAAAAAAGAGTAAACTGGGACGCAAGCAAAGCGGTTATGAGGGGGTTTCTGATTCAACAGAATGCAATAAAGAAGAGAACTCAAAATGAGAAAAAAGACAAAATTCTGGAGAAAATAAAAGAGGGTGAGAAGAAATTGAGAGCAAAACCAAAGTCACAAGAGATTCTGAGAGAAATAAAGTTATATCAAGTCCAATATATGAAAATGATGAATCAGGAAATAGAATGGAAAATTAAACAGATGAGACAAAGGACATTTGAATCGGCTAATAAATGTGGGAAATTGTTAGCCTGGCAAATGAAAAAAAGACAAAAACTTAACACCATTACAAATTTGAAAGTGGAAAGAAAGAATATACAGAATCCAGTGGAAATGAGAAAATGTTTCCAGAGGTACTTTAAACAGTTATATACACAAGGGCCACAGAAAGAGATTGATATAGATCAATTTTTAAAAACAAATGGATTACAAAAAATCTCTCAAGAAAACAAGTTAACGTTGAACTACAAAATAATGGAACAGGAGGTAGAAGGTGCCATCCAGAATATGCAGCTGGGCAAATCTCCAGGGCCGGATGGATTAACTTCAAAATACTATAGATCTTTGAAAGACTGGATAATTCAACCACTAAAGGAAGTTTGTAATGAAATTTTGGAGTGGGGAAAAGCACCAGAGTCGTGGAAGGAAGCCTACATTACACTTATACCGAAAACTGAGTCTGAAAAGACACAACTTAAGAACTACCACCCCATATCCCTGCTTAACGTGGATTACAAAATTTTTGCAGATATTTTGGCCAAAAGGTTAAAAAAAGTATTAGTGGAAGAGATACATAAAGACCAAGCTGGCTTTCTCCCGGGTAGACACTTGTCTGACAATACGAGAAATATAATTAACATTTTGGAAAAACTGCAAGTGAACATTAATACTAAAGCAGTTTTAATATTCGTAGATGCAGAGAAAGCTTTTGACAATATTTCTTGGAGTTTTATGAAGAAAAACCTTCAGGGGATGGGGGTTGGTCAAGGTTTTGAAAATGGTATAGGTGCAATTTATTCAGAACAAAAAGCTAAACTAATTGTTAACAATGTGGTGACAGAGGAATTTAAGATAGAGAAAGGGACATGACAAGGTTGCCCAATTTCTCCATTACTTTTTATTTCGGTCCTGGAGGTTTTGCTAAATATGATCAGAAGGGACCAACTGGTTAAAGGTATACAGGTCGGAGCCAAACAGTACAAATTGAAAGCTTTTGCAGATGACTTAGTACTGACATTGCAGGAGCCAGAATCTAGTACTAAAAGAGTATTGGAACTGATTCAAGAATTTGGTCAAGTGGCAGGATTTAAGCTGAACAAGTTAAAAACTAAGGTTCTTGAGAAAAATCTAACACCAATTGAGAAAAAGAGGTTTCAGAAGGAGACAGGCTTAACATTGGTTAAGAAAGTAAAATACCTGGGGGTTAATATGACCGCTAATAACTTAAATTTATTTAAAGATAATTATGAAAAATGTTGGTCAGAAGTGAAAAAGGATCTAGATATATGGTAAAATTTGAAGCTTTCCTTGCTAGGCCGTATTGCTGCTATAAAGATGAATGTATTGCCAAGAATGTTGTTTTTGTTTCAATCATTGCAAATTTTGGACAAAATGGACTGCTTCAAGAAGTGGCAGAGAGATATTTCTAGATTTGTCTGGCAGGGCAAGAAGCCTAGAATAAAATTTAAAATATTAACCGATGCAAAGGAAAGAGGTGGATTTGCCCTGCCAGACCTTAAACTTTATTATGAATCAGCAGCATTTTGCTGGCTGAAAGAATGGCTGCTTCTTGAGAACACAGACATTTTGGATTTAGAAGGTTTCAATAATGTTTTTGGGTGGCATGCATATCTGTGGTATGACAAGGCACATAAAGCATTTAAAACCATATTGTCAGGAAAGCATTGTTTAATGTCTGGATAAGATATAAAGACTTACTTGAAAATAAAAACCCAAGGTGGTTATCACCGATGGAAGCGAAGGCTCAGAAAAAGCTCAATATGGAGGCCAAATGGCCAAAATATTGGGAGATTTTGGAACAGGAGGGTGACAAACTGAAATTGCAGAGTTTTGAGAAACTAAAAGATAAAGTGTGAGATCGGCTTCACTATTATCAAATAAGGGAGGCTTACAATCTGGACAAGAAAATTGGCTTCCAGGTGGAAAAATCAAAATTGGAAACAGAACTGTTAGATCCCAAAACTAAGATACTATCAAGAATGTATAACTTGCTGTTGAAATGGAATACTCAGGATGAAACGGTAAAATCTGCTATGATAAAATGGGCACAAGATGTTGGACATAACATTATGCTTGCTGACTGGAAACAGTTGTGGACCACAGGTATGAAATTTACGGCATGTAATGCCTTAAGAGAGAATATTATGAAAATGATATACAGGTGGTACATGACACCAGTCAAGCTTGCAAAAATTTATCATTTGCCCGATAATAAATGTTGGAAATGTAAAGAAAATGAAGGTACATTCTTTCACCTTTGGTGGACGTGCCCAAGGATTAAGACTTTCTGGGAGATGATCTATAATGAAATGAAGAAGGTATTTAAATATACCTTCCTGAAGAAACCAGAGGCCTTTCTCCTGGGCATGGTCGGCCAATTGGTGTTAAAGAAGGATAGAACTTTCTTTATGTATGCTACAACGGCAGCAAAAATACTCATTGCAAAGTATTGGAAGACACAAGATCTACCCACCCTGGAAGAATGGCAGATGAAGGTGATAGACTATATGGAATTGGCGGAAATGACTGGCAGAATCCGAGACCAGGGAGAAGAGTCGGTGGAAGAAGATTGGAAGAAATTTAAAGATTATCTACAGAAACATTGTAAAATTAAGGAATGCTAAAATGATGTCAGAATGAAATGAAGTGGTTTTAGCAACAATGTTAAAAAGGAGTATGTAAAAATGGATTGTTAATAGATGAAAATATAAAGTTATAATCTGTTAAGATAAAGAATTAGGATAAAAACAAAAAGGGAAAGGATTTGCTGAATTAACTATTTGAACTGGAATACAAAAAAGGGAGGTGTGAGGAGGTCAGGGAAATAAGTAAATGAAAGGCAAGACATGGAAAGATGGATTTATTTTTAATTGTTTCTATTTTTTCTGTATTTTGTATTTTCTGTTTCTTTTTTCTATTTCTTTTTTACTTTTGTAACTCTTTCTGAAATTGTAATAAATATCATTTTAAAAATAATAATAATAATGTAGTGTTTTGGGGGCAGAGGGTGAACTGCAGCGGAAGGGAGACATGCTGCATGTGATGAACACAGGGAGGAAAGGAAAGCGATGTCTTCTTATACCCCTACATAATACGGCTGAAATGTGCCCCTGGAACCCGAAAACTTGCATTTGTTGCTACACCCACTTTTGCCCTGATCTCCTTTTTGGAGGAAGAGTGATTAATAAATATTCTAAAAAAATTCCCCAGCAATTCCTGCCCCCCCATGGTTAATTCCTCTGTTCCCCTCTCATCCTAGAAGAAACCTGGTGCTGTCAGTTAGCTAGCAAGTCAGAAAGCAGTCGCTGCAGGGCTGTAGTATTGTGAGAGACAGGCTGCAAGTCACCAGAGAGATTCTGGGCACATTGCAGCTGGTTCACAGGTTGCTTTGTGAACAAACCACAGAAGTTTGCCTTTTTGTGAAAGAGAAGAGCCGGGGAAGGGAAGAGAAATAAGTTTTTCAACCAGAGTCCCCCCCCCTGTTTGTTTGGGTTTTTTTTGCTGGCATCACCTCTTAGGTGCTGACCAAGGGCAGTTGCTATAGGCTGGGCAGAAGCAAGCACAGTTTCAGAAATAACTCCAGGAACTGGAGATTTGATTCACAATGTGCATTCGCTATTCCCCAAACTGCAAACTCTGGCACCTTCTGTTATTGTCCCAGAGCTATTGCCATCTCTCACAGGAGAGCTCCACAAAAAGTTGGAGCGTTGGCATTTCTTAGCTTTGGGTCCTTACGTAAAAGAGTTTACGGGGATGCTCCAAGCATTTGGGGAGATGAAAGGTGGAGCTGCAATCTGAGTATCTAGACAGAGGAATGTAGGAGTTTGCCCTAAGAACTTAAGAAGAGCCCTGCTGGAGCAACCAATGGACCCTGTATTCCAGAATCCTGTTCTCAAAGTGGCCACCCAGATACCTCTGGGAAACCCACAAGCAGGACTTGAGCACAAAGGCACTGTTCTTTCTACAGTTTCCAGCAACTCGTATTCAAAAGCACTGCTGCCTCCAGCCATGGCTAGTAGCTTTTTCCGGTTCAGCATTGTATACCGTTGTCATAGCAATCTTCAGGTGTCTGTCTCAAACACAGTTTCCATGTGTGGGCAGTATAAGGTTTGCTTGCTTGAAATTAAACACAAAGAGAATGTTTTGTTTCAGAAAAAGAAGTGTGTGAGAAGGAAAGCGGAATGGACACAGCAGCTCCTATAGGAAATAAGGGGAAGGAGATTATCTGTCCTTGTTGTAAGCCTCTTTGATGAAGAAAATAATCACAAGGCTTAATATAAAGTGAGACAGCACCCCCTTATGGCTCAGTGAAGAAATGATAACAGATATTGCTGGGGGGGGGGAGCGGGTGGACCCAGTAGCAAGATATTGGATACGAGGATAATTATTTAGGTCTGGTAATTTTAACATTTGATCTCTTTATGCACTTTCTTTTTGCAACAGCTAGAACTCTGAAAGTGCCTGAGTGAAATTGAATTGTTAGTGGTGAGAGGGTATTTTATAATTTTAATTGATTTTTAAACATATTTGCAATTGTTCTTAAATGTTTAAAATTTTGGTTTTGATGCCCTAGGTTCCTTAGAGAGGAAGGGCAGGGTATAAATTTAATAAATGATGCAATAAATGAATGACTGAATAATGAAATAAACAATATGTAACAAAACAACAACAACAACAACACTCATTGTTTATACCGTGCCCATCTAACTGTGTTGCCCCACCCACTCAGGGCAGCTTATTAGATTTATTGTGCAAGCAAAGTTGTTTTGGGAACGGTGCTGTACTAAACTATTAAAAACACAGAACATTAATTTAGGCAAAGTTCAGATACCCAGCTAGTTCTCCACCTTATTGATTCCCTTATTGCAAATGTTAGTGCTGCAGTGAAAACATTGTGAAGTTTCAGTGCTGATTCATTCAAAATAGTTGTATATAAATGGCCTTGCATAGCCATTTTCAAACCCAGTGTTAAGCACCTAAGCTATGAATGAAGCAGACATATGTGAGTTCACAGTGTATGTGTTTCTTGATTATTGGAGGATGATGGGAAGAGCCATAATTCATAGCTAGAGATGCATCATGGGCCAGGAATCAGCTTCGCCTGCTGACCTTGCTGTTTCTTGCTTCTTGTGATCTTGGACCCTTGGTTTTCTTGACCCCTGGGCCGTCTGACTACGTGACCTGAGATACTCCTGACCTTAGGACTAAACCTTGTGTACGGACTCTGCTCCAGGCAGGTATCCCTTTGAGACTTGGTTGGTTGGCTGGCCTCTCCTGCTACTGAACTCTGCTGTGGCTGGGCAGCAAGAGACTATGGCAGGATGGGGGAGAAATTATTTTTAGTTTGTATTTAAAGGTGAGCCTGTTTAATTCAAATTTTCCAAAACAGCACCAAAACCATAGCACAACCATACTTCAAAGTCTGCATGTCTCCAAATTTCACAAAGCATTTCTCCAACCAAGTAACAGCTACAAAAATGCATGTATTAAAGTGTGCCTAAAGATGGTTATTTCTGTGAAAACATACAAAACTGTATTGCATTGTGGTAAAATTACTTGCAATGACATGTACATTATACAAAGTTGCATGCCATTTTCGGCTTCTGCATGCAATATTTGTGTTCTACAAACAGGAATGGGTTATTCTTTGGATATCTCTGTTTCTTATTTCTCTGGTCTTAAGTTCATTAATCCACATTTCCACATCAGCTTGGGATTTGGTTTTTGTTTGTTTGTTTAAACTCCTTGTGAAAATTCATCAGCATTTTAGTGTTTACTAAAATATACACATTTTTGTATTTGACATTGCTCATACAAAATAGGAACATTGTATTCTATTATTATTATTATTAGTTATATTTTTATCCCACCCATCTGACTGGGTTGCCCACTCTGGGCAGCTTCTAACATATATAAAAACATAATTAAACATTAAGCTTCCCTATACAGGGCTGCCTTCAGATGTCTTTTAAAGGTTGTATAGTTACTTATCTCCTTGGCTCGGGGTTGCCTAACTCCATCCCCTCCAACATTTCTCTGATGAAAATAGGGATGTCCTAAGGAATAGCAGGGCATTCTGGAATCAAATCAGAAACTGGGATGGCTTCTGTAGATCCAGGACTGTCCCTGTAAAAGACACTTGGAGAGTCTGATATGAGCCATGCATGCGATCCATAAGTGACCACTAACAGAGACTCCCCCAAAGACCCTAGTGATCTGGGAGGCCTATAAGGGATTAGATGGTTCTTGGGGTATCCTGGCACCATGTTATGGAGAGCCTTGTGAATTAATACAAGAACCTTGAACCTGGCCGAGTAGCCTATGGCAGCCAGTGCCGGTTTTCGAGCACTGGAGTTATGAGCTGGCAATGCATGGATAACTCAGTTGGTTACAGCATAGTGCTGATAATGTCAAGGTTGCAGGTTTGATCCTCTTATGGGGCAGCTGCATATTCCTGCCTTGCAGAGGGTTGGACTAGAATCCTCTACAGTTCCATTATTCTAATTGTCTGTCCCTATCAGCAGTCTAGCTGCAGCATTTTGCACAAAGCTGTAGCCTCTGGACCAGATCCAAGCGTAGCCCCACACACACGTCTGGCATACACTGCTTCAAGCCAAGCCAATAATCCAATAAATATCAGTTCAGTAAAGTACGGGGGGTGGGGGGCATTGGAACTGAGACTCTTATTGAGAAAAATGAGCATGAGCTTAAGCTCTAAAGAGAAATTCATGCTGATTTTGTTTCTTTTTACAAGTTTCTACCTTGGCAATAAAGACAGATGTCTACCATAATACCATTAATGTTACTGCCATCTTTATTAGTATATTTTTACCACGGGAGACAAGATGTTATTCTTTCTAATCTCAAATATGATGTTTAATACGATCATTCCAGACACATCTCCTCTGGTAGTTATTTTATTACATTTGCTGCAGATGATGCAATACTCAATTATCTGCCTTGTTATTGCTACTACAGCCTTTGGTTTAGAAGCCAAAACCACCATTTACTGGAATAAGCTGGTTTTATGAGTCATATAATCTGCAGCATGGCTTAAGAGATATTCATGACCATATCCCTTACCACCACAGCTCACTGGTGTAGCATGGAAAAAAGAGTCTTCCGGCCCTTTAAAAAAACGTGGCAGCATGGCATGTAAATAGTTCAGAAATGCATGAGCACCTTCCATGATTCAAAACCTACACATCTGTTTGCAGGCATGGTTGTTGTAGGTGGTGATCGGCATTCTAAATCACCATAATTCGCTTATCAGCTGCAGGTAACCTATATAGATCAGTATGTGATGCACAGCTACTGCTATGCTAAAAACAGCAATGGTAGCTTACAAATCTTGAACTGGTAAATGCATTAAAGTACTTCCTGTTGTTCTTGAACTAGACCACTATTATTGCTTACATAGAAATCTGGAGGTTTGCACTGGATTTTCCAGTGTCCATAATGATTGGGGCTCTGTGGAGAGATTGAGCAACAGCAGGATGATGGCAGGTCAGGCGATCTCCAGGAAGTTTCAGAATGCAAATCAACATTGGTAGAATCATGTCAACCACGATGTCAGGGATGGCCAGCAACACCAGTTTACAAATGTATGCTTGCATCAATGGTTTGTTGTTGTTTATTTACTGCTTTGTGTTCCAAATGGAAGCTTTGGAATAATCAGGCTCTATGGACGCGGGTGGCGCTGTGGTCTAAACCACAGAGCCTAGGGCTTGCCAATCAGAAGGTCAGCGGTTCAAATCCCTGCGACGGGGTGAGCTCCCGTTGCTTGGTCCCAGCTCCTGCACACCTAGCAGTTCGAAAGCACATCAAAGTGCAAGTAGATAAATAGGTACCGCTCCAGCGGGAAGGTAAACGGCATTTCCGTGCACTGCTCTGGTTCATGCTTAGTCATGCTGGCCACATGACCCGGAAGCTGTACGCTGGCTCCCTCGGCCAGTAAAGCGAGATGAGAGCCGCAACCCCAGAGTCGGCCACGACTGGACCTAAAGGTCAGGGATCCCTTTACCTTTACCTTTACTATGGACCACCTGGGATGCGGGTGGCGCTGTGGGTTAAACCACAGAGCCTAGGACTTGCCGATCAGAAGGTCAGCGGTTCGAATCCCCGCGACAGGGGGAGCTCCTGTTGCTCGGTCACTGCTCCTGCCAACCTAGCAGTTCGAAAGCACATCAAAGTGCAAGTAGATAAATAGGTACCGCTCCAGCGGGAAGGTAAATGGCATTTCCGTGCGGTGCTCTGGTTCGCCAGAAGCGGCTTTGTCATGCTGGCCACATGACCCGGAAGCTGTCTGCCGACAAACGCTGGCTCCCTCGGCCTATAGAGTGAGAAGAGCGCACAACCCCAGAGTCGGTCACGACTGGACCTAATGGTCAGGGGTACCTTTACCTTTACCTATGGACCACCTAGCCCTTGACTTTTTATGTACACAGCTTAGAAACCACTTTGCTTTCAAGCCATGCTCAGTACATGTGCACTGCCTAGAGAACATAGGCTATGGGCCAATTTTTAAAGTACACTAAATAAATAGATGTAAGTTAGGGGGTGTCAAGGGACTGGAAGGGCTCTGACAGAGGCAAAGGGGCTGGAGACTGGCCCAAGAGAGGGGGGTAGCAATTTATGGGGTTTTGCGCCACCCGAGAAGCAGGAGCAAAGGCAGGGGGGAAAGGAAAGCTCAGAGCAGTCAGAGATGGAGGTGGGGGCACAGGACCTATTGGAAGCAAAGGAAGAGGCTTTCAGGCAAGGCGTGAGGCAGTCAAATACATGCCATCCCTGCCCACTGTCTCCTAAAACCAGGAGGGGTTTGAAGAGGGAAAGGTAGTGGTAACTTCCATGCAGGAGAAGTCTCAGGTTGTGTTTGTGATTAGTCTGCTGGCAGGGGAGGCAAGCCACTGGGTGGTCCCTGTTCTCATTGCTCAGCATGCCCTCCTGCTAAATTATTATGCTTTCATCACAGACATAAACAAGATGTTCCAAGAATCCCAGAGTCCAGCATACACTGGCTGCAGAGACTGAGACAAGGGAGAGATCCAGTAGTGATCTACCATACCAATTTCTGTTTGTTGGCCCAAGACATGGGGTGGAATGATGTAGCGCTGATGGCTCAGTACCACTCAGACTGAAAAAGGAGATAATGGATGAGCTGATCTGGACCAGGCTGCCCAGCACCTTAGCATTTGATTCAATTGTGTGTGCAAATCGATGGGTGACGGGAGAGTTGCTGCCTGACTTGAAGGTCAGTTCCTAACAAGCCTGGTCCTCTGCACCTGACCTCCCAACTATAAGCCCAAGCCAGCTGGTGGTTTCGCATTTCCTAGAGAGTGGCACTCCAGGAACTCATCAAGGAACTCCCTGGACTTCATTGACAAGGCCCAAATTCAGCGCTTCCTTTGCAGTATTAGATATATATGCAAGTTGCCCTGACAGTACTTTACATTTAGTCTCCAACGGCTGCAATGCTGCTGACAAGTCTGGTGCCAAAGCTGTTTGGATTTTATCCATGTATTCATCAGATTCCCCCATCTCATCAGCTAGAGTACTAGAACCTCCTTGCACCATGTCAGTGTCAGAGGCCTCTTCTGATAGCTCAGAGCAGCCCATGTCAATTTCAGCCCTCAGATCGTACTTTCCAATTTTACTATAAGGTCCCCTCAAACCTCACAGCATTATCCTTCTGAAGACAGCTTTAAGCACTGGAGAGCATTTATTAGCAGGAGACTTAATTTCAAGATTTCAAGATTTCCAGCAAGCCACACCCCACCTTCTAATGAATTTTCATTAGCAAATCTGTGGAGGGCATGTGATTTGGACCCAGGGCTTCCAGCCTCATGCTATGTCACTATTGTTGACATGGCAGTTAAATTGAGCTGTCTCTTTACTAGAAGTCTTACACCACAGTTTCTTGCCTTTAGTGGTAAGTGATTTCATTTCCCTTAAGTGCTTCTTGTTCACTCTTCTGTTTTCCTCACTCACACTCTGTCAATACCTTTCACCACGTTTGATGTCAGCAAGACCTCCTGACCTTGCTAATGCTCTTCCTACTTCCAGGTGATGTGGTTCCTAATCAAGTGATCCTCTGCGATTGATTCTCAAGCCATTCCAACTCTGCCTGTGTGCTACAGATTCAATAAAGGATGGCTGCCTACAATCTTCCTGCTGCAGGAAGGGCCCTCTTAAGTTTAAATGAAAAACTGTGTAAGGACTTCCTTTTTGATCCCTTAGACAGAGGAGAGCACCTGAAGATGCAGCTATGCTGAGTACAGCCAAAGATGACATGCAGTCACACTCTGGGACAGAGCTCTGGTAGCAACAGCTGCGCTCAGGTGGGAGCCCTTAAAGAGATGCTTTGGAGGACTGTAGATGGAGTATATGGAGTGTTAGAGGATAGGTAGTACCTCTGTTGGGGAGCATGTTGCATGATAGGTTGTCCACCTTTGGTCCCCACCCTTCACTCAGCTCTCCCCTGTGGCTCCTAGAAGCTGTCAGCATGTGACAGCTGCCACATGCCGGGAATGGCTTTGACTGACTGGCTAAAGCAGGTGAGGATAGTTGATGAGTCTCAAACCCTTGGTGAGTTAGGGACTTCCCCTGTATGGAAAGACAGGCTATGGAGGATTGGTGTATTGTCAAACCAAATAAATGGCAGCCAACATTCCCACAAAGCTATCTGGAAGCTGTAGTTTGTTACAGGTGCAGAGAATTATTAGGAGACCATTATTTCCGTAATGAGTTACAATTCCTAGAGTGGTTAAGGAATTGATCTGTCTTTGAAGAAAATTCTAGGAATCATACCCATGGGGAAAACAGGGGTCTCATGACCACTCGAAAAGCCCTTAACAGACAACAGCTCCCATAATTACTTGGGAAAAGCTATGAATGTTGGAAGTGGTATCGTAGTGCTCTAATGATGTGAATGTGGTCTGTGACTGAGAGCCATGGAACACTGACGGTGTTGGCTTGGGAGGTGGGAATGGAAGATCTGGTGAGAGGGAATGTATTATAGTACACTGAAGGTTAGCATTAGTGTTGAGGGATGTGTACCATGAGTTTAAGGCACTCCTCTCCACATAGTCACTTCTTCCACATCCCAGCTCTTAACAATAAAAAACTCAGCTTTAGAGGTTTGCAGACAACCTCAAACTTGTGCCCTTTAGCACCGTAAGAGGTCAGAAGGAAGTTGTCAGTTGGGAAGGGAAGGACCTTCCCCACCCCACCCAATTTCCTCTCCCTGAAACCTTCCTTTCCATCTGCAAATGCCAAATACCACATGGATAGGCTCAACTGGTTAGAGCATGGTGCTGACAATACCAAGGTCACAGGTTTGATCCCGATCTGAGACAGCAGCATATTCCTGTATTGCAGGGGGTTGGACTAGATGATCCTCAGGGTCCCTTCCAACTCTACAGTTCTATGATTCTAAATACACCTGCTCTAGGCTGGCTGCAGCTCAGAACAGGTGTATTCAGTTCTCCTTCTCAGGCTCTGGGTTCCACTTTTGTTATTAGGAGCTGATGTGTAGCTTATAAAAGCCCTGAGACACAGTTGATTTGCATGCGTTACTCAGGGAGAACCCCAGAGATGTTATGGGGTGGGGGGTAGAATTAGAGATCCATTCAATTATTTTCTCTCAACTATAATCAGCAGCTATTCGTTATGGAGATCATTCTAAATTACTGAAAATTGTGTTAGCTATTTTAGACTATAATAAAAGGATGTGGAGAAATATTAGCATTCTGAAGCCAAATTTATATTGACTCATCTTTCCATTTTTCATTTTAATAATGTTCGTACCAACGAGAAAGTGTTAAAGAGACAGCTTGTCATGTGGTGCCATCTTGTGGCCAATCTCAGCTAATGCTGTAGCATGGCACAGAGGTGGTCCCATTTTTTATGTTCAAGCATGAGTGCTGGTGGTTTTGCAGACCAAATGGCACTACCCGTGCACAAGAGGTGTTGCAGAAGTACCAAAAAATCTAGTTAAAACATACTGAGCTCCCAGCCCCTCCCAAATAGCCCAATGATGGAAGTTCATGCTCAGTGGCAACAGAGTGCTGGGTGGAAGAAGAAGAACAGAAAACTAGGTGTGGGAGGAATATTCTGTACTTCATGCCTGCCAGCACAATAGGTGTGCACCACATGGAGAAGATTTGTTGCTGACCCCACTTGCCTTTATGATTCCTGTTAGAAAGAGGGAAAATCCACCAGTGTGTGAGGCAAGAGCATAACATCGACATGGAAGGATGTCACTCTACAGCCTGCACTGTACAGAAGGGTTACAAACATGATGCCCTCTACATGTTCTTGGACTACAACTCCCATCAGCTCCAACCAGCATGTTTAAGCATAATAATAATAATAATAATAATAATAATAATAATAATAATAATTTCTTAGAATCATAGAATCATAGAATCATAGAGTTGGAAGAGACCACAAGGGCCATCGAGTCCAACCCCCTGCCAAGCAGGAAACACCATCAGAGCACTCCTGACATATGGTTGTCAAGCCTCTGCTTAAAGACCTCCAAAGAAGGAGACTCCACCACACTCCTTGGCAGCAAATTCCACTGTCAAACAGCTCTTACTGTCAGGAAGTTCTTCCTAATGTTTAGGTGGAATCTTCTTTCCTGCAGTTTGGATCCATTGCTCCGTGTCCGCTTCTCTGGAGCAGCAGAAAACAACCTTTCTCCCTCCTCTATGTGACATCCTTTTATATATTTGAACATGGCTATCATATCACCCCTTAACCTCCTCTTCTCCAGGCTAAACATGCCCAGCTCCCTTAGCCGTTCCTCATAAGGCATCGTTTCCAGGCCTTTGACCATTTTGGTTGCCCTCCTCTGGACACGTTCCAGTTTGTCAGTGTCCTTCTTGAACTGTGGCGCCCAGAACTGGACACAGTACTCCAGGTGAGGTCTGACCAGAGCAGAATACAGTGGCACTATTACTTCCCTTGATCTAGATGCTATACTCCTATTGATGCAGCCCAGAATTGCATTGGCTTTTTTAGCTGCCGCGTCACACTGTTGACTCATGTCAAGTTTGTGGTCAACCAAGACTCCTAGATCCTTTTCACATGTACTGCTCTCAAGCCAGGTGTCACCCATCTTGTATTTGTGCCTCTCATTTTTTTTGCCCAAGTGCAATACTTTACATTTCTTCCTGTTAAAATTCATCTTGTTTGTTTTGGCCCAGTTCTCCAATCTGTCAAGGTTGTTTTGAAGTGTGATCCTGTCCTCTGGGGTGTTAGCCACCCCTCCCAGTTTGGTGTCATCTGCAAATTTGATCAGGATGCCCTTGAGTCCATCATCCAAGTCGTTGATAAAGATGTTGAATAAGACCGGGCCCAAGACAGAACCCTGTGGCACCCCACTAGTCACTCTTCTCCAGGATAAAGAGGAACCATTGATGAGCACCCTTTGGGTTCGGTCAGTCAGCCAGTTACAAATCCACTGAGTGGTAGCATAGTCAAGACCGCATTTTACCAGCTTCTTTACAAGAATATCATGGGGCACCTTGTCAAATGCCTTGCTGAAATCAAGGTAGGCTACATCCACTGCGTTCCCTTCATCTACCAGGCTTGTAATTCTGTCAAAAAACGAGATCAGGTTAGTCTGACATGACTTATTTTTCAGAAATCCATGCTGACTATTTTTGATCACAGCATTCCTTTCTAGGTGCTCACAGACTGTTTGCTTAATGATCTGCTCCAGAATCTTCCCTGGTATTGATGTCAGACTGACTGGGCGGTAATTATTTGGGTCCTCTCTTTTCCTCTTTTTGAAAATAGGGACAACATTTGCCCTCCTCCAGTCTGCCGGGACTTCGCCTGTTCTCCAGGAATTCTCAAAGATGACTGCCAGTGGTTCTGAGATCACATCTGCCAGTTCTTTTAATACTCTTGGATGCAGTTCATCTGGCCCTGGAGACTTAAATACATCTAAACTAGCCAAGTATTCTTGTACTATCTCCTTAGTTATTCTGGGCTGTGTTTCCTCTGCTGAATCATTTGCTCCAAATTCTTCAGGTCGGGCATTGTTTTCTTTATCGGAGAAGACTGAGGCAAAGAAGGCATTGAGGAGTTCAGCCCTTTCTGTGTCCCCTGTTTGCATTTCACCATCTTCTCCTCTGAGTGACCCCACTGTTTCTTTGTTCTTCCTTTTGCTACGAACCCATAAAAGCCTTTTTTGTTGCTTTTAACCTCTCTAGCAAGCCTGAGTTCATTCTGTGCTTTAGCTTTTCTGACTTTGTGTCTACACATGCTGGCTATTTGTTTGAATTCCTCTTTGGTGGTTTCCCCCCTTTTCCATTTTTTGTACACATCCTTTTTTAATCTTAACTCAGTTAAAAGTTCTTTAGATAGCCACCCTGGCTTCTTTAGGCACCTTCCATGTTTCCGCCTCATTGGTATTGCCTGAAGTTGTGCTTTTACTATCTCCCTCTTAACAAACTCCCAGCCATCATGAACTCCCTTTCCTTTTAGTATTACTGTCCATGGGATCTCACCCAGCACTTCCCTAAGTTTTATGAAGTCGGCTTTCTTAAAGTCAAGAAATTGAGTCCTAGTATGCTTGGCTGCTCCTTTCCGCTGTATAGTAAACTTCAGAAGAGCATGATCACTCGCGCCTAATGATCCTTCCACTTCTACTCCACTAACCAGGTCATCAACATTGGTTAGGACCAGATATAAAATGGCTCTTCCTCTTGTTGCTTCTCCCACTTTCTGGACAATGAAGTTGTCTGCAACTTCTTATTTATACCCTGCCCATCTGGCTGGGCTTCCCCAGCCACTCTGGGCGGCTTCCCAAAAAAATATTAAAATACTGTAATCAAACATTAAAAGCTTCCCTAGACAGGGCTGCCTTCAGATGTCTTCTAAAAGTCTGATAGTTGTTGTTCTCTTTGACATCTGGTGGGAGGGCATTCCACAGGGAGGGTGCCACTACCGAGAAGGCCCTCTGCCTGGTTCCCTGTAACTCGGCTTCTCGCAATGAGGGAACCGCCAGAAGGCCCTCGGTGCTGGACCTCAGTGTCCAAGTAGAACGATGGGGTGGAGACGCTCCTTCAGATATACTGGACCGAGGCCGTTTAGGGCTTTAAAGGTCAACACCAACACTTTGAATTGTGCTCGGAAATGTACTGGGAGCCAATGAAGATCTTTCAAGACTGGTGTTATATGGTCTCGGCGGCCGCTCCCAGTCACCAGTCTAGCTGCCGCATTCTGGATTAGTTGTAGTTTTCGGGTCACCTTCAAAGGTAGCCCCACGTAGAGCACATTGCCGTAATCCAAGCGGGAGATAACCAGAGCATGCACCACTCTGGCGAGGCAGTCCGCAGGCAGATAGGGTCTCAGCCTACGTACCAGATGGAGCTGGTAAACAGCTGCCTTGGACACATCATTTTCTTCTGCTACACAGATCAATCAATCACAACACATATGCTTTGGAAGCCTCTGTTCTATACCCTATGGTTCTCAGTTTATTACTAGCTATTGACATCCATTTGTATAATGCTCCCAGGAATCTTGAATAATTCTGTAGGACATGAAAACAGGAGTGGAAATTCCTGCATGTTTGTTAGATGTTAAGTGGTACAATCATGCCAGCAAATACAAGTGGTGTTTGCTTATCATTGTTTAGTCCACAAACATTCTGTAAATACTGATGCCATTTACTGCATCATTTTTTGACATTTTCTTTCCACTGAAGTTACCTATTTAAATACCGAGGATTGGGAACAGCACCAGCTGTTATGAACCCAGATTGGGAAAGAAATCGCTGCCTTTCGGAATTTAGATAAATCCCAGTAAGGGCATGACAAAACACAAAATGGCTGCCATATCCAAGACTGAACCACATTATGGTGTGGGATATCCCTCTTCAGCGATGTGCAAGGAGAAAACCTCTTTGCACCTTTTCTGTATTCGGAATAGAGAAGAGCATGGGTGGTAAATTCTGGAATCCAATGCAACGTGGACCTGCTTAAGAGGGCTGCTCAGTGAAAGGGAAACTGAGCTGGTATAAATAGGAGTTGCCCAGTGTTATGGGTGGAGGGGGGCTGCCTTAATTTTGTGCTCACAAATAGCAGCAGCCTGACCTGAGTGCGGGTCCACACAGCCTGACAGTGGCCATGGCACTCAGCAAGGGCTACGCTGCACAGTTTAAACAAGAATACATGCCATACATACATTTTCCCTGCCATAAAACAGCCAGAATTGGGACTCCAGCACCATTTCAGGCAAGGGATCTCACTTGACCCCATTTTACTTCATTAGAACTCAACTGCCTTATCAGGAACATCTTCATTTCATAGCTAGCCAATCACAGAGGAGATCCACCTTACACAACAGTGGAGTCTACAGAGGAAAATTATTATTAACAGGCTCTGCAAAGCATGGCATCTGCAAAATCTGAGCTAAAATCTCTGCACACCTCAGCTATTTGACTCCCTGTGGAAGTGGTAATGGAGGCCACAAGCCTTAAGTAAACTAAGAGAAAGTATCAATCAACAATATTGTCCAATATTGCCACAATATTAGCCTATGGGGAAACTTAATAAATTCGCTAAAAATCAGCCATTTAATCAATTCTCTTTGCTCCAGTGGTGCTTTGCTCCTCTTGGGAAGGGGAAGGGGAGGGAACAGGAACTATGATGTGGGTGGCTGTCAGTCCACCATGGTCCATATATATGTGTGTGTGTAATTATTAAATGTTCTGTTTTACAATTTTGAATACTCATTTAAACATCCTTAAAGTATCAATGACTTCCCTTCTTCTCTTTCCATGGTTCATTTTGCATACCATCTCTGCATATTTTACATAAACTAAACCATTAAGTATTCCATTATTACATCCGGCAAACTTATTTACACTGTTGAATTTATCTTAATGCTGCCAGCATTTTCAAGTGTACACAATTTCCCCCGTATATTCAATAAACATTTTCCAATCTTCTTTAAACGTATGTTCTTCTTGTTCTCTTATTCTATGTGGTTTTTTAAAAAATATAATTTTTATTAGTTTTTGCACAAATTTTCCAACATAACAACTCACATTTTTTTGAGGGGGGAAAATTATTGCCTCACATTCATGGACACATATTCTCCTTCACCCAGAGGATACATGGGTATAACCTCAGGTAGTGTATGGGCAGCTTGCAAGGGTGCAAGAATGGGAGTGCTGTGAGTGGGTGTGCGGAGGACTGTCATAAGGGTTGGGAAACATTGTGTACAGCAGCACAAGAAGATAAAGAAGACAATTAGGGAAACGAATATAAATAGAATGCCTCTTGCTAATTTGTGGAGCCAAGAGGTTTGAGGCAGCCATGACCAAGGATCCCAGTCAGAAAGACCTTCTTGAGGGATCTTTCGAAGGGAATCAGCTAGGGTGTCTATGGAATCGAGGTGTCCAGTAATGTTGAGGGTCTGATCTGATACAAAAGAACAACACTAGGTCCCTATTAATTTGCATACGCCTCCTTGAGACGATAATAAATAGTCTAGAGAAAGATGATTTTGAATCATCATCTGACGCACCTTTGTGAGCTCAGTTAGGATGGAATATGTGGTATTCCGATTCCTTCATAAATTGTAAAAGGACATCGGCGAGTCTGAGGAGGTCTAAATGATTTAAGAAAGCTCCGTAAGCCAGGAGGAGGGCTCAAAACCACATCTCCCCATTTGGTTTAGGTCGTGGGTGTGTCGTGGGTGTGGGGGATTGCCTGTTTCCCAAGCAGCCATCTGGTGGTGAAAGGGTTACTCGAAACCCTGAATGAATGTGACCGAGGAAACAGAACCCCTGCATGTGGATTCTAATCCACGTAAGGCCTCTCTGCCCACAGACCCAAAACAAGCCACCAGGGGTTTTTCTATGCCTCCTGTGCGGAAGGCATTTATGAGACCTGGCAAGGGTGGCTCTTCTGTGAAGGGAGTCAGTACTGCAGTCAAGGTGGAGGTGAGGGAATGAGCAGGTGTGAAAGTGGCTGCAAACCAGTGTGGTGAGTCCCTCAGAGTCGGTGCAAATGGTGACAGTACAGGTGGATCCTATGTGGTCTCCAGTTCCCGAGAACTCCTTGCACACAGGTCTAATAGTCCGACCACTCAGGTAGATGTATTGGGCACTGGGTTTCAGGAAAGTAAGATTGAGCTGTAAAAGGTAAGTGGATCTGTATTGATCTAACGTGAAGGGCGTGCTTATGAAAGGCACCCCTTCTTCAATATGTGACAGAGTGTGGGCACAAATCCAGCACTGGGAAAGGTTGGTGGTTTGCACAACCTTCTGTAGAAGTTGTACTTATGCATTTCCTTGCCATGCTGATAGTCTGCGAGACTGGGGCGGAGGGGTTATCTCTGGGAGTTTGACATGTCTCGGGGCTGTTTCTATGGGGTGGAGAGGATCCTGAGATTTGAGGAGTTTAAAATCATTTGCTATACCTCCACACTGCTGCAGACCCTCTGGATCCCACTCCAAAACCTTCCCTCCACCCACAGGATGTAACCAGCCCTCGAGGTATGCCTTTCCCACCCAGTCACGGTTTGTGCACAAATCCCATACACAACAGAATCTCCGGACACAGATACCTTGAATAATGGAGGTAGTTGTCAGGTCACTGCAATAAAATCCATAAGTCCAGTGTTCATGGTACATGGAATCTGTGTAGCTTTCCCAGAGTCCCTTTCCGATTTTGGATGGTTCATATTGTCTGATAACTTTTCCCCATTGGGTTTGGATGTAAGTTCCATTATGACAGATCAGGTGGTTCCATGAGTCCTCGAGGGTGTAGAAGGCTCATCCCAAGATGGCATAAGAGGCAGTTCTGACAGTTCCCAGGCTTGGGTGTTCTTCAGTTGTGGTCGGAAAGCATGGGGGAGTAGAGTCCTGGTGCCTGGCAGACAGAAGTGGAAATCTCCGAGGGTGTTGAGGTCCATGGTGTCAGCAAGATCCCGGTCAAGGTAGAAGTGTTCAATAGGAGTGTCCTCACACTGGAGCCCTGGTGGAATACGGGTGGCAACTGGAACTAGGATAGAGATTCGATGCAGGGATGCCAGGCAGGCAGCTCTCAAGGAATGTATAGTGATTTACCTGAAAAAGAAAAAGACAGACAACACAAAAGGGAGGGGGCGACAAGAGGGAGAGAGAGGGGGGGATTATCCTGAGTCGGAGTGGGTTTTTTTCTCCTTCCGGAACTGCATTCTGATGGGAGGGTGGTCGGGGTCTTCTGGGTAGAATCGATAAGTATCCTCGAAAGCCACTTTACTTCAGGTCCCTCTCCAGTTGCTAGGGGACTACAATTACCCCCTGCTGTCATCATTAGGGAGGTTTTCATTGTTGGTTGCAGTCGTATCCGATGGTGGGTCAGGGTTTGTGTCAAGGGAAGTCGGAGGATTGGACATCTTGCAGAAAGTATAATGGATCCACACATTCCTTTCTGACACCTTAATTGCAGTGGGTATCATAAGAAGAACCTGAAAGGGACCCTCCCATGACAGTTCAAGGGTGTCCTTCCTGACGGACTTGACAAGGACCCAATTTCCCGGTTGAAAAGCAAGGGCATCTACATCCAGAGGAACATTTTGACCTGCCTCGCCTCGGCATACTGGTGCAATTCTTTGAGATGCCTCTGCAGCTGTGTGACATAAGTAGTTAGCTCATTCTCTCCCACATCAAGTTCAAAAATTGGGAGTTGGGTAGTGTGAGTAGGGATGGGCCCCCAAACAAAAGTTCATAAGGGGAAAGTTTCAAGGATCCCCTTGGCTGATTCCTGATGTTGTGTAACACAAGGGGAAGGGCATTAATACACTTGAGTCCCGTTGCTGCACACATTTTCCCCAATTTATTTTTTATGAGTCCATTCATACGTTCAGTTTGTCCTGAGGATGGGGGATGATATGGCGTGTGCAGTTGCCATTTGATACTGAATGCCCTTAGAATCATAGAATCATAGAGTTGGAAGAGACCACAAGGGCCATGGAGTCCAACCCCCTGCCAAGCAGGAAACACCATCAGAGCACTCCTGACATATGGTTGTCAAGCCTCTGCTTAAAGACCTCCAAAGAAGGAGACTCCACCACACTCCTTGGCAGCAAATTCCACTGTCAAACAGCTCTTACTGTCAGGAAGTTCTTCCTAATGTTTAGGTGGAATCTTCTTTCCTGCAGTTTGGATCCATTGCTCCGTATCCGCTTCTCTGGAGCAGCAGAAAACAACCTTTCTCCCTCCTCTATGTGACATCCTTTTATATATTTGAACATGGCTATCATATCACCCCTTAACCTCCTTTTCTCCAGGCTAAACATGCCCAGCTCCCTTAGCCGTTCCTCATAAGGCATCGTTTCCAGGCCTTTGACCATTTTGGTTGCCCTCCTCTGGACACGTTCCAGTTTGTCAGTGTCCTTCTTGAACTGTGGCGCCCAGAACTGGACACAGTACTCCAGGTGAGGTCTGACCAGAGCAGAATACAGTGGCACTATTACTTCCCTTGATCTAGATGCTATACTCCTATTGATGCAGCCCAGAATTGCATTGGCTTTTTTAGCTGCCGCGTCACACTGTTGGCTCATGTCAAGTTTGTGGTCAACCAAGACTCCTAGATCCTTTTCACATGTACTGCTTGCCACAGCCTGTATTACTTCTGCAGTAAAATGAGAACCAAGATCGCTATCCAAGGGTCTAGGCACCCCATACCTTGGGATAATTTCTTGCATTAGGAGGCATGCCACAGTTTGTGCAGTTGCATGTTTATAAGGGTACGCCTCCGGCCAAAAAGTCAGCTGATCTGTGATGACAAGTATATGTTTGTAACCCAAACATTTAGGCAGTTCTGCAAAGTCCAACTGTAGACTCTCAAAGGGAAGGAAAGCACATGGTCTGGAGCCGGGGGGGGGGGGGGGGTTCAGGGTTCCCTTTTTGAGTTGTAGCTGGCGCAAATAGTACAGTTCTTTGAAACAGCCTTGATATATTGGTGAGCGCCTGGGGCATACCAGTGTCTGAGAAGGCTATCAGCCAGCCTATTTGCCCCCCAGTGTGTGCATTGGTGTAGAACACATAAATGTTTGGGAACCCATGCTTTTGGCATTATGAGGTGGTCGTCAGGAAGGGTCCTAACCTGGCCATTTTTGTGCCCCCATAGGTCCTGCCATTTTTTAATTTCTTCACCCTGGGCAGTGTTATACATTCGTGTGAAATCAATGTCTGAAGGGGCTATGATAGCTTGAAATTCATTCTGGGCTGCAGGGAAACTGCGGCTTGTTGAGCCGCTGAGTCGGCAAGGCGGTTTCCGACAGAAATAAAATCAGTTCCATTAGTGTGAGTCTTGCAATGAATCACGGAAATGGCTTTAGGGAGGTGCATTGCATCCATGAGTCATTTCACAAGAGGGGCATGAGAGATCTGGGTTCCTACGGCTGTCAGAAATCCCCTTTGTTTCCATAATATCCCAGTGGCATGGACCAAACCAAAACAGTATTTGGAGTCTGTATATATATTAATGTGTTTCCCCTCACTCAGTTCACATGCTCTTATTAGGGTGATTAATTCAGCCGCTTGTGCACTGTACCTGGGATTTATGGGTGCTGCTTCCAACACATGCTTGTGGGTGACTACAGAATATCCTGTTTTGCATACTCCTAAATTGGTTTTTGAACTCCCATCTGTGAATATGGTGAGATCAAGGTCCTTTAAAGGAAGGTAGTCTAAGTCCTCCCAGGGGTTTTCAGCCAATCTGACGGCTTGGGTACAGTCGTGATGGGGGCTGCCATCTTCAGGAAGTGGAAGAAGGGTGGTGGGATTGAGGGTATTAACCCTTTTGATATGGACATTTGAGGGGGTCAGCAGGGCAGCTTCGTATTGGCTGAGTCTAACATTGCTGAAATGTTGGCAGCCGTGTAAATTTAGCAAGGTGGCTATCGAATGGGGGACATTTAGGATGAGTTCTTGGTTCTGTACGATTTCTAGAGCTCTCTCCACCAATTCGGCTGCTGCTGCTATTGCTCTCAGACAGCCTACTGTCCCTTTTACAACGCTTTCTAGCTGGATAATATAGTAGGCAACTGGTCTCTCCCATCCCCGGAAGGTTTAAGTTAGAACACCTGAAACTACCCCTCTCTGTTCATGGACAAACAGGGAAAAGGGGAGGAGGTAGTCAGAGAGTCCCAGAGCAGGCACTGATCTCAGTTCACCTTTTATGGTCTCAAAGTTTGTGAGGCACTCTTTATTCCATCTAAGGGGTTCTGGTTCATCTTTATTTGTCATTTGTACCAGCGGTTTTGTTAGTTCACCTTACATAGCGCTGGCTTTTACCTTTAAACCGCAGTTGGGGTTTTATCCCCTCTTTTCCAGGAAACACAATAAATATCCCACAGTAGACTCAGTGTGGACAACTCTGAGGATTAGTACTGTGACACACCACCGTTTGTCTCGCCTTGACTTACTAGGCTGGCACAGTTGTTGGCCTTCCTGGCTACCAAGCTAACAGTGTGGTCAATGAGCTCAACCCCCCCCCCAGTCATTAAATCAGCCGGGGAGCCCACAGCAACCTCCTGCCTCTTACAATCTAAACTCTAAATTTGGAGAAGTTCCCTACTGGACACTCACACAGTGCAGTGCCAGATTGGGATTCAGGAACAACAGAAAGGAAAGGAATCAGACGCCCTTGCATTCTCTGGCTCATAGGTCATCTCTAACAAAGATCGCCATGGCAGAGGTGTGCCTGTGCCTGGGAGTTATAATTTTGGAATTATAGTTTGGTTCAGAAGTAAGTGCGCGACCTTTTCTGGACAACCTCCGAGAGACTAGGTGGGCAAATAGAATTAAAGGGGAAGAGACACATACCTTTTCATTTCCATACAGATCAATGTACAGAAAAATTACAGAAATGGCGCGAAGAGAGGAATAACATAAGGTAAGTGGGATGTTGTAAGATCTTGGGTGGTGTTAATGCAGATGTTGTCCACTTTGAGGTTGGGAACAAAAGGTGTTGAATGGTTTTTCCTCTTCAGCGGATCTAGACTAACAGCTCTGTTTTTGCTTAATTTTCAAGAAGGAATTCCGGAGTTTTTGGGGTGATCAGTATGCAGATTAAATGGCTGGATATGTGGGAAACGGTTATCAGTGTTGGTGTGAAATCCTGTTTCTGCATGATTATCAGTGCTGGTGTGGAGTTCCGCTCTGCATACTTTTATTAATTAAACTGATTTTATGTTGCATTTTGCGTGTAGACCCAGTAGGTGGCGCTGTGGTCCTTGAAGGTATTTTGACAGTTTGTGAACGCCAGAATATTGACAGATCAAGTATTCGGCAATGGAGAGTCAGCCAGAATATAAAATCTTTTGGCTACATTCTCCCAGTTACATTTTTCTATTCTAGTTACATTTTCTAGTGTAAGAAATCACTTTTTTGAAAGATATAAAAAGGTGATACATTTGATAAGTCAACAGTTGCATTCCTCAGCTACATTCTTTAGTGGCGTTACAGCGATACATCCATACAGATGTGCAAGATACAAGCAAAAAGATACATTATTTTGTTAGCATAGAAATACGTAACACTGAGAGGTTCATTTATTAACTCCCCTCTCTGATCATGGCTTCTCTTATGACACATTGGAAGACTCAGGAGAGGCCCAATGGAAGTCCTTCTTCCCACAGCACACAGTTAACCTGTGGCGGTGATGGCCACCAACTAGGATGGCTTTCAAAGAGGATCCGTCAAATTCACGGATGGTTAACATTGGCATAAGACTGCCAACGGCTACTAGCCACAATGGCAACCGGTGCTGGAAGCCACGCGTGAAGCCAGGGCTCTTGCGCCTGGGTCCTGCTTTGTGGGCTCCCCACAAGCATGACTGGAAGGTCTCTGTTGGGACAGGATGGGGGACTAGATGGGATACAGGCTCTTTTTGTGTATTTGTGAATGTCACACTTTGGAAAAACACACACACAGTACAAAAACCAAAGCCTCATATATGGTTTTGACTGCGTGTTTATTTCAATTATAATTATATATATAATTATATATATAATTATATATATATTTATAATTATATATTCTGGTACTTTTCTTCCTCTGAAAACAAAATGCATTCCCTTCCTTCTATTATCCTATTGTTAAAAGAAAGAGTCCAACAACAAAAACCCTCGCCTCACATTTCCTCCCTCAGCCCGCCATTAACGTTTCCACGCGCTTTTTGAAACCTAGGAGCGCCCTCCCGTTCGGCGCCGACTTCCACGATTTGAGGGGGCAGCTTTCTCTCCCTAACATTTCATTGGGCGGCGCTGCCGTCACTCTTTATAGAGTATATTATGAAGAGGCGGGATTGGCGGAGGAGGCGTCGGCGTCGCTAAGCAGCCGTTCCGCGCTCACGACTCGCGCGCGCGCGCGCCCCCGCTTGGTCTCAGCCTCTCTTGACCCGCCATGTTCTTCTCGCTTTGTTGCGCGAGATCGCGCTCCATCCGCCCACCCGCCCCGCTGCCGTTGGCCGGCGCGTGAGGGAGCTCAGCCTCTCGGCGTTCGGAGGAGGTCTCGCGAGAGGGCGCGCGAGGTTAGCCCCTTACTCGCGAGCGCGAGCGCGCGCGCTCCGCCTCCGCGCAGGCGCAGTCGCGAGGCCTTTTAAACCCCCTCTCCCCTGCTGCTGCCGCCGCCCCCTACCCCCCCTCCGCCTCCGCCGCACGCACTAACTACTGCTGCCTCTCCCGCCGCCGCCTACTTGGGGCCCCGCCGCGTCACGTGACGGCGCCAGGTTTTTAATGTTTACATTCGAAGCGGGCGGCCCGCGGCGGCGCCCCTCCCCCGCTCCCCGCCTCATTCTCCTCAGTCGCCTCAGCAGCAGCAGCAGCTCCGGCTTCAGTCTCCTCGGAGGCGTCCTCCCCTCAGCGACCGTTTCGCTTTCATTTCCGGGCAGCAGCGGCGGCGGCGGCGACTCTCGGCAGCCCCAGCCCCCAGCACCACGACAACGGCGGCGGCGGCGGCGACGGTGGTGGTGGCGAGCCGCGTCGAGGAGGAGGCGAAGGAGGAGCAGCAGCAGCAGCAGCCGCTCGCCGGCCTAAGCCGCCGCCGCCTCTTGCTCCACGCGCCCGCCAGGGACACGGAGCCCGGAGGCCACAAGAAAGGAGGAGCGGGCGGCCGCGGCGCCGCCGGCTGCCTCAGCCGAGGAGGGCCTTCCAGCGCCGCCAGCCCAGCCTCCTGCCCGGCCGCAGACATGGAGGAGCTGGTGGTGGAGGTGCGCGGCTCCAACGGGGCCTTCTACAAGGTAACGGGCGGAGGAGGGACGGCCTGACGGGGAAGCGGAGGTTTAATGGGGGGGGGCTCGCGAAAGGGGCTCCGGGATTGCAGGTAGGGACCTCCGGCGACCTGGTCACCTGCGCCCTCGCCCCACGGTCGCCCTTTGGCGATGGGCAACAGCCCCCTGTGGCTGAAGGGCTGCGGGGTTTTTTTGGGGGGAGCCCTGGCCCCTCTCAGTTTGGCGGCGGGGGTACGAGTTGATTAGGGTGAGTTGGGGTGGGTCCACCTTGCGCGTTCCTCTTGCCTTGGGCTGACTGGTGTCCTGTTGCCTTGGGGGGGGCGAGTTAATGGTTTGCTTTGTGTCTGTGCTTTAGTTATTATAATTACGCGTTTTGTGTTTCCACCTTGCATTACTATTCCTTAAGTTTGTACGCCGCCTTTTTGCGCTGCGAGCCGCCCCGCGGTCTGCAAAGGGAAGGTGGGCGTACGAATTTAAAGCGTGATTTAAAAACGTGCATCGGACTCAACCGCTCCTTCTCCCGCAGCTCGGTCCTGCCGCGAGCCGGGCAGAGGCGCCCCAAATGGGAAGCGGCAAAGACCCCGAGCAAGAGAACGGGGCTCCCTCCTTGTGGCTTCCAGCAACTGGAATCTTTTAACGCCTCGCAGGCAGCGGGGAGGGTGTGTGCGCGCACTTTGTCCGTGGTTTTTGTCGTCGTCAATTGTACTTTTTAGTTGCTTTATTCAGCGCACGGCAACCCAAAACTGCAGACAGACAGACGACACACCCACCTGCCTGACATAGATAGGATAACTAATATGGAAAAAAGAAATGCATGAAAAACATCCCACCTGCTTCCAAATGGCCAATATTGGTGGTATATGCAGTTCATTTTGGGTGTCTGTATATTATATGCGTATGCTCATGGGGTCGTTTTGGTAAAGGGTAGGTGTCTGAGTTGGGCAGTAGTTAACCCAGCTGAGTTGGGGATACCTAGTTTTGATGAAGGGGGTTAAGGAGTTGAGAGGGTAGGAGGCTAGTGATGCAGTGGTTTCTTTCCCTGGGTGATTGAGGCATGCATCCCAGAAGCCTTAAAGGTGTATTTGGGGACCCGGTGGGGGAAAGTGTAGGTTTTGAGGAAGAGTTGCAGGAGACATTTAACTTGGATGAGGGGATTCTAGTAGGTGAAGTTGAAAGAGTGTGGCCATACATGATGAGATGTCCAGTCTTCGTTGCTCCAAGTGCACCAAAAATTTGTAAAAGTTCTTTAAAATTGAATCCTCATGAGCGCCTTTTTGCATAGTGTTAACTAACACTATTCCTTGCTTCAGGTAGGTAGCCGTGTTGGTCTGAGACAGTTAAAATATATTAAAAAATTGTCCAGTAGCACCTTAGAAACCAACTAAGTTTGTTCTTGGTTTAAGCTTTTGTGTATATTTCGACTAATTCTTGCACCTGTGGTTCAAACTTGCATTGGTCTTAGGTTGGCTTCTGCAACAAATTAATAGTTAACTTCAAACTGTTAATACATTTGTATCAGTTGGCTGAAGGTTCTTTTTATTTTTCCTTTCACAAAATATTCTCAACCAAATTATTCAGGCATCCTCTGCCCTGTTTCAGCCCTATTGAAATCAAAATCACAATTATTGTGATTCATCTGCTAGCATATTAGAGTATTAGACATATTCCATTTGATAGTGGAGAAATTGGCTTAATGGCAACATTCGGAACATGAAGTATCATTTATTGTGGATTTAATTCAAGTATCTGTAATTTCCAAAGGATTCAGTGGTATCAACTTTTGAACCTTAGTTTTCCTAAGAACAATACCTAGGGCATACCTAGTCCTCTAGGCATTGCGGTTGGTACAGAAATTGAACTAAAAATCCTAACTTGAGCAGCTAGGATCGGCCTAGATTCTTAGAAGACATTTGTGCTTAAAATAGTTTATCACTGTTAACTTTCACTTTTTATATAAACACTAGAAGGTAGCTCTTAATGCTTAACACTAGTAGATATTTGGGCATTGTTTCTTCCCTCTGTTCTTTTTGCAGCAACTTTGACCAAAAGAGTTAATACTTAGCCTCTTAAATGACCACATGGTTTAAGACTATAAAACCGATCAAACGGGCTAGACCTAACCAGTAGTTCAGGTGGAATTTTCTGTCTAAATGATGCAAAAGAAGCAAGAATGAACTTGGGAATTTGTTTCTGCAAAAGTTACCTACTTGTTATTTCCAAACAAGACAGTTAATTTCAATGTATCAAGATAGTTGTATCCAAACAAGACCACTGGTAGTTATTAGTGGGGGTTTCTGATACTATTTCTTTCATTCCATTGAAATAGGTGTGTTTTTACTTTCTAAATGTACAGGTTTATTAATGCTGCTCTTCAGCTGCAATATGTACAGTTAAATTAATTTGAATCCAGCTACAATCAGCAAGTTACTTAAATAGAACTAAATAAAAGCATCTGCCTATAATACTATGGAAGCATGCAGTGGTTCTTAAAAGTTTTCTATTTCAGGACCTCTGTGGAGGGTTGCTTTTTCTGAATCGGTGGACTTGTGAAAAGATTCCAGATTAAAATTTAGAAGTTACATTTGTCCCCTCTGAGCCTAATCTTGCAATGCTAGTGCTCAAATAGTGGCAACTACTTATTCACTGTGTGTGTGATACTATACTTTCTAAACATTTGAGTAAAGATGTTTTGGGGTGACTGGATAGTAATTCTGCAACTTTAAATACTAACTTTAAACAAATTTTTTGCTGTAACATATTAGTAATTACATTATGCATGCCATACATATATTTTGGTACCCTTTTGCATTTGTCATTTTTCTCTTCCATGCATGTAACGTGCATAAATTCTTAGCATAGCCAACCAACTGCTATATTGTGCCAGTTTGTTGCATTTAGAATAAGGATTCAGAGTTTCCATATTATACCATTAAGAATAATTTGTATTTAAATGATATCTTAATAGTAATACCTGTAAATTCTCACTTCTCTTTTGCAGGCTTTTGTGAAGGATGTGCATGAAGATTCAATAACGGTTGCATTTGAAAATAAGTACGTATGGTCCTGGTACTGACTTGAATAGTTTTAGGAGATGCACTTATGAATTTTATATAATCCAGAAATGTAGTGGCATTGAGGTAGTGGATAAACTTAAATAAGTTAATATTTTGATATTTCTCTTGCAGCATTGCAACCAGTTTTTGAAACTCCCATTGTTCTAGGTGCATTGTTCGACAGGGAATTTCATTAGCATGAGCAGTTTCTGAGCTCTGGGCCAAATATTTCCGATTAAAACTGCAGAGTGGAAGGAAAGGAGGACCTTTTTCTGCCTCCTCACTTCCAGCTACTCTCTGAAGACTGGAGAAGAAACCTTCTTAAGTATATTAGGGGTGGGTGGGCAGGGGAAGGACTAGACCATGTGAAAAATGAAAATAATATTTCAGCTGCAATTCATTCATTTTCAGCTTTGTATTCTTGTTATTAAAAAGCACGCCTAGACATTCTATTCTTGCACCCATAACCTAGGTTTAAGGTGCCATTTAGCTCCTAGCTTTTATATCTCAGTTTCTAACACTGCTTGCAACTACTTCCAGAAGCGGTTGCCTGCCATTGCTGGCATTTGGAACTCGAAGGCACTTGGTCAAATGTTCGGGGCAAATGCATGCTATTATTTCTCACAAGAATATCCTCACCATTAAACACATGGGAAAAAATGAGTTGCTGTACACTTAAATAACTCCTCCCCTTTATACCCATAGCTGAAGAGTTCTGTGCATAGAGATGACTATGTAGGTTGGCACTGGGATATTTTTTCCATGTGGGGGAGACGTTTCCCTAATGCTGTAGAATAGTTTATAACCTGAAGAATTGTTGAGAAGTTTTATATAAGGAGATGAATTAAAACAAACAGCATGTCTGATAAAGATTAATCCATTTCAGTATTTAACATTATTGAACACTAAAATTGGTTTTCTTGAATGATTAACACACTAATCCAGTTGTCTTTGGTGAACGAAGTACATGTATAAATATTATTGTTTACACTGCTTAGATAGTTTTATGATTAAGTAGTCTTAATCTTAAGAAAATAATATCAATTGCAGGTTCAGTTGCTCCTTTGAAAGCTACCTTCAAATGCTAACCTTCTGCATTTCTTTCTTGCTCCAAGATACGAAGTTGCATACCTGAACTCAGGAAGCCATAGTTTATGGTTTTTCATGAACATTCCTTTCTTGGCTGATTGTCTCTTCCCTGCCAGGCTATGTAGGAAACAAGTCACAATCCATGGTTCAGACCTTAATGTTAAGCCAGGGATTGTGTTTTCCTTTCTCCATGCACTTGCATGTAGGGGACAAATATACCAGAAAGAAGCTGTCAGGGTAAACCGTTAATTCTGGTTTACTGTGACTTACAAATGAGACCTGTGAAAATGTTCTGTCTTGACCTCTTGTATGACAAAGTGATAAACCCTAACCCAAGTGTGCTTTATTGAAATCAGTGAAATGTTCATGTGATGCATTTCACTCATGGCACTCATCTTTTGCTGCCAACTCACATTACTTTTGGTGATATGCTGCAATGCTTCTCTGCGATATCTCTTAAAATGAGAGGTTAACTGTTTAACAGTCTAACACTTTGTTTCGTGTAACAATGCAAACCTGAAAGTCTTATGAGCACCTAAATCAGGACTTTTTTTTTGGCTAAGGGTTAAGTTACTGTGATTAATAATGGAAAATATAAATATTATTAAACCTGTCTTCCCCCCCCTTTTTGATGTCTTTTGTTAGGGTTTGTGATTTTGTGTTGACTTAAAATAGTGCTTCAACTGTCAATATACTGTTCCAAGGTTGATTCCTCCTCCTTTGGAGTTAGTTCAAGAAGCTGTTGTGCTATGACTATTACTCCTATACAATGAAAGTGAGGATTGGAGAGAGCATTTATACAGTTTGGGGCATTTTAAATTGGAGGTGCACAACTCAAATTAATAATAATAATTGAGTTGTGCACCTCCAATATACACATTTGTGCACGAGCCTTCAAAACATTCTATAACATTAGGCATAATGCAAATAGAAAAGCATGTGTCTAGAAGTTCTTCCTCTGCCTCGGTTTCAAAGGTTTTTCCAGCTCTTATCAGAGACTGATGAGAAATAAACTTTGTGATATCTTTGCCTGCCAATCTGCACCATGTAGGATCCCTCATTAAACTTTTTTCAGACATGTTTTTTGTTCCACCACTGTAACGACTTTTCAACAACCTTATTACAGTACTTCACTTTTTTTCTCAGCAAACCGTAGCATGATATTTTCACTAATCTCAAAATTTAGATGAAGGAGAAGCTGTGCAGTCAAAATGATGCAACCATAATCTATTTTTGATATTACTGAGTGCATTAAACAAAGATTAGAAAATTAGTGTTTTACATTCTTGGTGGGGGACTACAAGCTGTCAGGAAATAAGTTACAGTTAGTCCATAGGCCTTCCTTCGTGCTGGTTTACCTTAAACTTTGTCAAATAAGTCAAAAGAAATTTATCTGCGGCAATGAGTAAAACAGCTTTTGGTTACACTTTTAAAAGGCTATTTTTTAATATTTCAGAATTACGAAGATAAAAATCCATCTCTTTCCCTCATTTAACACTCTTTCCAAGTTAGTTAGCTTATATAATCAGCTCATTGCAGACTCCTAATAATTTTGAATTTGTTCAGATTATTCCAGCTCACAGGGTTAGGGTCCAGGTAAGTAATCACTGGCCACTGTTCTTTATTGATGTTGTGTACTTTCTGCTTCACCTGCTTCAGTTACTATTTAATAGCCTTTGCTTTTATTTTGTATTTCAGTTGGCAGCCAGAGAGACAGATTCCTTTCCATGATGTCAGGTTTCCTCCACCTGTGGGTTACAATAAAGATATAAGTGAGAGTGATGAAGTTGAGGTAATAACTGTTTTAATTGAAGTTTTTAGGTCAGGGGAGAACATAGATAAAGTTGTAGGTTTTTTTAGAGGAACATAATTGCAGTCTGTGTTAAAACTTCTTTAGGCTACTTTTTCAAGCAGTGTGCATCAGAAGCAATTCACACCCATTAAAAATCCATTTGAAAGAAACAATCACACAAAAGATCTAAACCAAAACAAACCGTACAGGCATAAGAAATCCAGGAAAACAGTAGATGTTAGTGTGTGGACACAAAGGTACATGCAGTCAAAAATAGAACATTTTTCTGTTTACACTTAGATTTTCACATTGAGAATCTTACATTATTACTAGTTGAGAGCTGATGGTGTATGCAGGATGAATAATATTACACGCAGACTCCAGAAGTGTCAAGGAGATCATTTTTAGCAAAAAATGCAATTCTGCTGGCTAGGTCTTCAAAAGAACCCCAAAGTGCCATACTTTCATCATTCTGGGTTTAATTTTTAAATCGCTTTTTTAAAAGAAAAATAGCTTGCCAGTTTGAGGTAATCTAGAAATAAGACTAAGTAGAAAAAGAAATATTAACAGAATAAATCTGATTATTTTCCACAACTTCACTAATTCAGTGGAAACAGGACTATAAACTATCTTTTCTATACCCAGCAGAGATAATTTACTGTTGCATGTCTCTCCTTAATTGTAGCCTCAATCCCACATGCTACATGCATCGAGAGCTTCTCATAGAGATCTGTCTTAACCCAGCCTGATGCCAGGCTGCTGCTGACTTGCACTTCAGCACAAACCCTATGTTGGGCAATTAGTTCATGTCCAGCAGAGATTCTTTTGCATCTCAACTTGGAACATACAGCAACCTGTTACTCAGTCTCTAGCCCTTGGCTCTAATCGTCAAGCAGCTTGCATGCATAGGATTTGAAGCAATGCTGCGGGTTTTCCAGAAAAATTTGAGGATTGAAAATTTTTCATTGACCCCAATTGATATAGTTCTAACTGATAGTGTGCTTATTTGCCTGGTTTTTATTAAACTAAAAGCATGCACTGTTTTACTTGATCTACAAATATTTCAGACCTTTTCCAATAACCCAAAATCATTTGAACTGCAGTGTTTGTTTAAAAGCTTTACTTGGAAATTCCTAACTGCACAATCCTCTACATGTCTCCTTAGGAGTTAGTCCAGCTGAGTAACAACAGGCTTACTTCTGGGTACTTGGTTACAGATTTTCAGCAATTACATATCTTCCCCATATGTTTAATGAATTTGTTGAGGGTAAGATTGTGCCCACTGGTGCTGTCCCATAATTTGCACGCATTCAGCTGTTTACACCATGCACAACTGGATTGCCTGGTACAAACTGTATATGCATATAGTTGTACAGAACCTGCTCAGAGCCATTCTCAACTTTCTCACACTGGCTGAGGCAAAGCCTGATGCTACAATCCAGTTCCACTTCCATGCATTCATTGAACATGTATGAAGAACCAAAGTATAACTGTGAAACTGCCCAAACTGACAGTTTTGTTTTTTTGAAACACTGTATTTTTTAGAAATAGAAAACTTGCTATTGAAAGAGAGTAGAAAATATCCATTACAGATTCTTTCCCCACCACACTCGCCTTGAAAAAACTAGCTTCCAGATCACGCCCAGATGAGGTGCAGGATGGCTTTGAATATGGCTAGACCATGTACATTTAATACAGCAGAATGGTTATGGTGCTGCAACTCAGTGGTATGTAGTGGAGTATGAATAATAATCTCTTTTCAACTACTAATTTCCAGTATAGGGGGGAGCATTATTAGTTTGGTGTCCTATTTTTCCACTAGATCATAGAATTGTAGAGTTGGAAGGGTCCAAGAGGGTCATCTAGTTCAACCGCTGCAATGCAGGAATCATTTGCTCAATGTGAGACTTGAACCCATGACCCTGAGATTAGGAGTCATATTCTGTGACTGTGTCTACTGCATAATAATATGATATTCTACACTGTGATTTTATTTAGGTTTATTCCAGGGCTAATGAAAAGGAACCATGTTGCTGGTGGCTGGCTAAAGTGAGAATGATAAAGGGTGAGGTAGGAATATATATATTTTAATATTCTGGCATTGACATGTTAAGTGTAGCTTTTGGATTTCAAGTTCTTGTGGGTCTCTTTTCAAGTACTTCCAATTTATTGGAAATTTCCTCCTAGAACCCAAGTTTAAATATGTGTCGAAGGAACGCAGATGGTGCTGTGGTCTAAACCACCAAGCCTCTTGGACTTGCCGATCATAAGGTTGGCAATTCAAATCTGTGTGACAGAGTGAGCTCCCATTGCTTTTTCCCAGCTCCTGCCAACCTTGCAGTTTGAAAGCATACCATTGTGAGTAGATAAATGGGTACCACTGCGGCAGGAAGGTAAATGGTGTTTCTGTGCGCTCTGGCACTCATCACGGTGTTGCGTTGCTCCAGAAGCAGTTTAGTCATGCTGGCCACGCAACCCAGGAAAGGTGTCTGTGGAAAAACGCAGACTCTCAGCCTGAAAGTGGAGATGAGTGCTGTACCCCGAAGTCAAATTTGACAGGACTTAACCATCCAGGGGTCCTTTACCTTTTACCTTAAATATATGTTAAAGCAAAAAAATGTAGTTTCTCTCAGACGTAGTGAGACCCCTTTGAAGTACAGTTGTAGCACACATCACTTCTCAGTTAAACATTCTCTTAGACCATTTTGTTCTTTTGAATTAGTTTTATGTAATAGAATATGCAGCCTGTGATGCTACCTACAATGAAATTGTCACAATTGAGCGTCTACGATCTGTGAATCCCAACAAACCTGCAACAAAGGATACGTTTCATAAAATCAGACTTGATGTACCAGAAGATTTAAGGCAAATGTGAGTATAAAGATCTTTTATAAAGAGTTTTAATTCATTTTTTAAAGTTTGTAATACCATCTCATTATAGTTTTTGTTCTACTCCAATAACAACAAATGCTTGACTTTTACAAAGATGTTTACAAATACATTGCAGTTTAGATAGTTCTGAAAGCCCTGAAAGGCATTGTGTACAGCAACATAACATTTAATTAAAATATTGTATTTATTGCAATATATACATGAATATGAATGATTAGGATCCCAAATCTCACCTGTCACTATTTAATTGCCTGTACATGTATGGGGCAGATAACCTAACTAGTTGAAACCAAATGAAAATGTGTAAGTATAAATTTAGCTACCGTTGGAGGCTTGTGAATTATTTCACTTTTAGTCACTTAAATATCATACATGACTCAGGTCTTTTTCCTAGACTGTGGCATTTCATTGTTATATTGGCATTGTTGTGATAAGGGCAGGTCAGCTGAGAAACACAGTGGAGCCCTTGGGCAGCTCTTCTCTTACCTCACACTCTGGTGCAGAGCATACTAGGTTATACTGTTCTTCATGCAATCCTGTGATTGCTTTACGATATGATGGTTCCATTAAATGAACATTCTGAATTTTTTAAGTACTTTGTGTTTTAGGTGTGCTAAGGAATCCGCACACAAGGACTTCAAGAAGGCAGTTGGGGCATTCTCAGTCACATATGATTCTGAAGCCCATCAGCTTATAATTTTGGTATGTGTTTCTGCTTTTGATGTATTCAAACTGTTTTACATTGGATGTGATACTGATCAAAGATCTCTTTTCCTCCTGTCCCCAAATTCTTTAGTCTATTGATGAGGTAACAACAAAACGCGCAAATATGCTCATTGATATGCACTTCCGAAGTCTTCGCACCAAGTTATCATTGATTATGAGAAACGAAGAAGCAAGCAAACAATTAGAGGTACTGTATCTGTTTGTATTTGAAAAAAACTGCACTGAAACTCCACTAAAGTTGTATATGCTCTACTGATACCTCTGTGGAGAGTTTTCAGGTGGTATACACTTCCGGGTTTGCTGTGTTCGCAACCTGAAGTTTACATATCCAGAGGGATATGTAAGCAGAAGTATGACTGTGTTGGCCCACTGTCCCAAAGAGGTAGATAACACTTCGATATTTAATTCATTGCCAGCAGTAGCCCTTGATATAGTCCACTGTAGTTTCCATTTTACAGGCTTGCCTACCAGTAACTATTGAGACCATATAATTTGAACCTAGCTGAACTTTTGGAATGGTGAATACCATAGATTCTAGTGTATTAGGCGCCAATTTGAGGGGGTTGTTTTATACGCTTCGGCAGCTTCGCTGGGCAGTGGCAGTGGGTGGCAGGCTCCGTGCCGAAAGGAAGCCACCCAGCAATGCTAAGCCGGCTTTGCTGAGCGGCTTCCTCCTGGCAAGGAGCCCACTGCTGTTTTGGAAGCTGCCGTCGCAGCAGTAGTGGGCGGTGCGCTCCGCTCCGCACCGGAGTGGAGCCCGCCGCCCACGGCAGCCATACCCGGCGTATAAGACGACCCCCAACTTTTAAACCTCTTTTCCGGGGTTAAAAAGTCGTCTTATATGCCGGAATCTACGGTACTTTAAAATGCTAACAGATTTTCCACACGTAATTGCTTTGCTAGCTTAACTGATTGTATTTGGTACTTTTTAAGGTGTCTCAAAGAGAGCATGAGGAACTTTGCTGATTTTGCACTCCTCTAAAGTTTCATTTCTAACCAAGAATGCATCTTTTCACAGAGTTCAAGGCAGCTTGCTTCACGATTTCATGAGCAATTCATTGTACGTGAAGATCTAATGGGTCTGGCCATTGGCACTCATGGTGCTAATATTCAACAAGCCAGGAAAGTACCAGGTGTGACAGCTATAGATCTTGATGAAGACACTTGTACATTCCATATTTATGGAGAGGTGAGTTGCATCTGTTTATCTCTTTCTCTCTCTCTCTCACACATACAAACACAGCTCTGATTCTAAGACACTGCAGCTTTTTAACATCCATTTTATTTGTATTTCCTATAGGACCAAGATGCAGTAAAGAGGGCAAGAAGTTACCTTGAATTTGCTGAAGATGTCATCCAAGTCCCCAGAAACTTAGTAGGTATGTTGATTTGAACTATGATTTTGAAGCTGTTTGGAATCTAAGGCTCAAAGCAGGGAGTAGTTGAGTGCTGCTATACCAAAGAAGGATGTCAAAAATGCCATAACGTTTTCAAAAATGCCAAAGTTCTAGTGCTTTATTAAAGAAAAGTGCATGCTTACGAGCTTGTCAGGTTTCCTAGACTTTACAGAAACCGCAGCAAGGAGATGGCTTGTTCATATCCAAGCAAACATTCACACACTCTAGATACAAAGCAGCATACACCACTTTGACCTGATTTCCCATCACTTCACCTGACTGAATGAGGGCATAGATGGCAAATACCCAAATCTCACAGATAGCTTCCCATTTCCGTTCTCAGAGCCCAGCAGCCAAACCCCACAGATAAGGATAACATCAAAGCTAGCCAATTAGTCGATATCAAAGCAAGTGAATGTGAACATATATGAGCTCATGATTACATCAACTACCAATTAATTGTGGCATTTTCAGAAAAAGAAAAAGTTCATGAAAAGTTCACTGTTGGTTCAAAAGCTAAGTCAGTGCTCTTTTCCTTGGAAAGATCAGAAGACTATTTGAAACATGGCTATGCTATTCTTTAAGCTTCAGTTGTGATACATGTGTTGTGGTTTAACATCCTAACAATACACACCATAAAAAGTCCACACATAGCTTCTCAAAACCATGCATTAGACAGCTTTGAGTTAAAAGATGCTTTTCTGTATTAACACTGAAGGCATTTACCTGGCTTTTGGAATAGGCATTTTAAGTAATAGAACAAGTGATATATTTTATCTATTAATTGTGTCTCTTACTGGATCCAGCGTCTAGCAATTGATCACATGCACTAGAGCCAGGAGATGCCATCCTGCATATTACAAATATCTAGGAAGCCCATATGGATAACTTTTTGCTCCTCTTTTGTGCCTTTCCACTATCTGAGCATTTCAGTTCTCAAATTATGAATACTTGACTTGCTAACTAAAAAGCATAATATTTACTTTTCCTCATTGAGAGACATTATTTTGTCCACTGAATCAGCACTTGCTTACTTAACATTCTGCACCCCAAAAGCTGGAAGAGCCACTTTGTTTAATTGAAATAAGTGTTAACGTATTTCAATTTGATTTCAGTTTCATAATTAATTAGTTTATTTATAAATGTTATAAGTTTATTTTGTTTATAAAAATATATCATAGAAATAACAAAGCAGTTTACAATAATGACCATATCTAATAAAACACACCCAAAAATCCAAGACCCTCTGCCAACTGTTATGGAGAGATGTAGTTTTAATTATCCTATTTTTATATTCTTATAAGTTTAGAGTCAAACAGAAATCTGCCTCTTGCATTTAAGTAGGTATAATCCTGCAGTGCATGAGGATCAGATAACTGCAAGTTACAGGGTTGTATGAAGACTAGTTACAGTAACCAGGTAGCATGCTTGCATTTTAAGGAGATAAACTGATTAAAAATGGGGATATGCGATTGAAGTTACTGTTTTTAAAATTGTGGTTTTTTAAATTTTTCATTATGCTAATCATGATCTATAACATCTAGAGCACCTGATTTGGATTAGGATGAATGTACATTGCTGTTTTGTGATAATGTGGGGTTTTTTTGTTGAATTAGTCCAATTTTTAAAGCCATAGGCTAGGAGAAAAGCGTAAATACGATAATCAATGGAGATGGAGCATGTGTGTGTGCATGGTTCTCAATCTCACAGGGAAGCTTCTATGTGCACTCAACCAAATTCACTTACAAGCCCCATGGAAGGGAGTGGTTGGTATGCAAACTTACTGTAGCAACACATGGTTGAAACTTTCAGATAGTTGCTGAAATATCTTTTGTGCTAATATTTCTATTTGTCTGATCAAAACCCTAAATTTTCCCTGTTGTGTATGTTTTTATAATAGGAAAAGTTATAGGAAAAAATGGAAAACTCATTCAAGAGATCGTGGATAAATCAGGTGTTGTAAGAGTGAGAATTGAGGCTGAAAATGATAAAAATATTCCACAGGAAGAGGTATGTGAAGTGAAATAAAGTGGACTTGGTTTATATGCTGTTTCATATTTAGCAAGGGTGGGGGGACAGATGCAATTTCCTAAGCACTGTCCATTTCTGTTATAAAACTTATGCATATAGGTTCTAAGTTAACAACCCTGCCTAATTATGATTGATCTGTTTAAATAAACCTGTTTTAAGAATAATACTTGATTGTACAGTGGTACCTCTGGATGCGAACGGGATCCGTTCCAGAGCCCTGTTCACATCCTGAAGCAAATGCAAGCTGTGCATGCACGGGTCGCAATTCGCCGCTTCCACGCATGCACGTGACATCATTTTGAGTGCGCATGCACAAACGGCGAAACCCGGAAGTAACGCGCTCCGCTACTTCCGGGTCGCCACGGAGCGCAACCCGAAAATGCTTAACCTGAAGCTACTTCAACCCGAGGTATGACTGTAATTAAAAGTGCCATTAAAGGTAAAGATAAAGGTACCCCTGCCCGTACGGGCCAGTCGTGTCCGACTCTGGGGTTGTGCGCCCATCTCGCTTAAGAGGCCGGGGGCCAGTGATGTCCAAATACACTTCTGGGTCACGTGGCCAGCGTGACAAGCTGCATCTGGCAAGCCAGCACAGCACACGGAAACGCCGTTTACCTTCCTGCTAGCAAGCGGTCCCTATTTATCTACTTGCACCCGGGGGTGCTTTCAAACTGCTAGGTTGGCAGGCGCTGGGACCGAGCAACGGGAGGTTTTACCCACAGCGCCACCCGCGTCCCTAAAAGTGCCATTAGTTATCCTTATTTTTAGTCTGGTGAAATAGGTCGCTATTTCCATTTTAGAAATTAAGACCTTGAATTAGGAGAGAGGGGAACTTTCCCCATGAATACACAGCAGGTCCATGGCAGAGGTGAAATTTAAACCAGGATGCAAGCTTATCTGATAACATTAGCTTGATATTGTTGAAAACTGAAGGTTTTCCTTTATTATGTTTGGATAATTCGTACCAGGGTGGATTTGATTTAAATCAAATTGATTTAATCAAATTGATTTAAATCATTTTTAATTTTTTTATACAGAAAGACTCATTCTTGCTGGTATAATCTTAATATTTACAACCAGAGGAAGGTTTCATTTTTGGAATAATAAATTTTCAGAGTAGTTTTTACAGTTATATCAAAAATTACTGATTTGGTTATACTATTAGAAATACATAAGCAGATAATTATGAAATCATTGTGAGGTTTAACTTTATATTTGGACAACTTTTCTGCTGTACTTTATTGGAAGGAGAAAAATTATCATTTCCTTAATAACAATTTAAGCAATTTATTTAACTAAAGCAATAACATTGTAGCATATGTATCCATGTTTGTTAACTGGTGTGGTTAAATGTTTTTGTTTAAAAAACAACAACTTAGTTTTAGCACACATGAAAAACTTAAAACAAATCCTCATTTCCTGATGCATAGCCTTTGGACTATAATGTAATTTAAATAGAAGACTATACTTAGAAAGATTTTTACTCCAGAAGCATTTTATATTTAAAAATCTGATTTAAATCAAAGAAATCCTATTTAAATACAAAAAATACGATTTTTTTTAAAATTAAAAAATCATTTATTTTTATCCACCCTGTCCTGTACATTAATAACAAACCATTTCCCATGTATAAATTCTTGTGTAGTAAAATGTCACCATGCACATATAAGTCAGTATCATTAGACTTGTGTGAATCCCAAGGTTTTCAAAGGTATAATGAGGATTGCTCAATGGACATAAAAAATTAGTTGACTGGGGGGGGCGGTATGAAATGGAGAACTGTGAAAGAGACTGGCTTAGAACCCAGGCATCTTAAAGGGTCATAATACAGACTTCCTTTTTTTAGGTTCTGAAAGAGCAACAGATTCATGTATGGGAACATCGAGAGTTGTATTTCCATTTCAGAATTTAAGTATATCTCACAGCTTAGGTTTTGGTGATGGTCTTTATATCCTGCTGTATCTTATGGGCTCAGAACTTTAATAGATTGAGTCCAAAGTTTGGTGGTGGTATTTAGCCAAAAAAATTGTGTTGTAATTTTTTTGTACAGTTTTGTACAATTGTACAGTTTTGTACAATTGTATATTTTTATTGTACAGTTAGTTCCAGTAGTATATTTGTCACTTGCCTTTGGTTTTTTTATCAAACACATGTGTTAATAAATATTTAAAGCACAAATCTGTTGCATTGGCCCGTTGCATAATTTCTCTGGAACTATAAAGTGCTTGTATGGTGACCATGTCTCAAAAAGCAGAAAGTAACTACTGCAGAGAGATACTTGCACACTTATGGTTCTACCAATGTATACTGTAAATTAGGCATATATCTATTTGCAGTTTTCAAATGCTTCTTTAAAAGGTGGGTTGCAGTGTTTATATCCTGTCAAGTTTTGAGTTGAAGGTTCTGTGTTAACTCCTATGTATTTAATGACATCACTAATACTTGCATTCCTTACACTGCAGGCGTTAGTTGTGTCATCAACTGTGGGAGGGAGAAAGCAAAAACCTGAACTCAAAACTTGGCAGGTAAGTAACATTGAACCTCCCCTCCCCTCGTTTTTTCCCTCTTCTTTTGCAAGTTGATTTAACACTTAACGTAAGTGATAACTGAAGGATCATCTTTTAACGGATAAATGTACATTTAACATGTGACAATGGAAGGGGAAGGCATGGTTTGCTGGGGAGAGGATACTGTTGAAGAGGTGGGGGACCCAGATTTCTACTGGCAATCTGCTCCCAATCTCTTGCCCATTCTCTATTTTTAACACTCAATTGGGAGCCACCCAGAGTGGCTGGGGAAACTCAGTGAGATGGGCGGGGTATAAATAATAAATTATTATTATTATTATTATTATTATTATTATTATTATTATTATTATTATGTTCATGCCTATACCCTTGGAGGCGTAGGGGAATTAGAGGTGTCACTGAACTGTCTTTTTCCTCTTGGGAAGGCTGCAAATCCTTCTGGACTTTGCTCCCTAACTTTACAAAATGTAATGTGTCATTTAAGTGGGGTAACCACTCCCCTAGGACTATTGTGCCCTCTGATCGGCTGGTCCTGTTGATGAACACCAGGCCAGTACTTAACAAAATCTCAGCTCTGATTCTGGATAAGGGAACAGACCTGCCACATATTACCAGGACCTGAATGAATCAGCTGGTTAAAATCTATCTGACCCAGCTTTGCCCACCTAGGTACTCAGTGCATCACCAATCCAAATTAGATGGTCTGAAGGGGAGTCATTGTCCACAAGTGTAATTATGTTCAACATAATATTAATATAATAATTTATTATTTATACCCCAGCCATTTGGCTGGGTTTCCCCAGCCACTCTAGGGCAGCACCCATCAGAATATTAAAAACCTGATAAAACATAAAATATTAAAAACTCCACTAAACAGGGTTGCCTTCAGATGTCTTCTAAAAGTAAAATAGTTGTTTATTTCCTTGACATCTGATGGGAGGATGTTCCACATGGAGGGCACCACTACTGAGAAGGCCCTCTGCCTGGTTCCCTGTAACTTCACATCTTGCAGTGAGGGAATCGCCAGAACATGAAACACCCTCTCTTCTTTCCTGGGCGATGAGAGTTGTACCTGGTGTTTGGTCAGAGAAATTGATTGGGGCTGCTATGGGTGTCCTGTCAACCTCAGAAGCCCACTGTTGAAATTCTGCAAGGCAATCTGAGGAGATAATTGCCTGCCTCCATGTGAAGCTAAGTGTTGCCATTGATAAAGTTTCTGAAGTGTTCAGCGTATCATCCTGTCCATTTTTATGGAATCTGTTGCAGTTACTCATGCCTGAAGATGTACACAAGATGTATGCAGCTTGCTATATGCTCTCTGCCCATGCTCATCTCATCTGGTTTGCATCTAAGAGTTGGGAACATTGTTTTTGGATTGTTTCATTCCTGTACAGGTTCTCTCACACCTTGTGCTGGACGACTCTGCCTGGGTCCCTTTCATCATTCCCATTGCTATTTAATACCTATATGAAGCTGTTGGGTGCATTCATTTGGAGGTTTGGGTCAAGATGTCACTAGTATGCTGAAGATACCCAAACAGCTACTAAATTCTTACAATGTGTAGACACTGTGGATGGGCAGTTTCCAGGCCGAGCAATTGAGTTGTATACCTGCTCTGGATGAAGTTTTACTCTCTCTAAAGGAGCTGGTGCATAGTTTGCCTCTGCTGCTCAACCAATTGCTACCTCTAGAAACCCAGCTGGCCTCATTGTCTTGGAGCGTTTATTGCCAATTTCAGTTGGTGTGCTAACTTTGACGGTTCCTGGACAGGGATACCCTTGCCATGATGGTCCACGCAATGATAAACTCATGATTAGACACTTTTAGTGCTCTGCACATGGGGCTACTCTTATGCCTGGTTCAGAAGTTGCAACTTCAGATGCGTTCATGGCACACTCAGCATTGAGATCAGCATCTGCTGCCTACTTACTTGTGAGCCAAATTCAATGTTTTGTTGATTTTATCCTGGGATGAGGATATCTAGCAGACCACCTCCCACAGTACAGATCAAGCTAATTTGTAAGATCTTCTGAGGAAACACCACTGGTCAGTTCAGGACCAGCATGTTGTCACTTTAGGACAATGCAAAAGTGGGCCTTTTCAGTGATAGCACCCACTTTCTGGAATCCCCTTCTTCAAGTAATTCATGAGGAAGAGATAGTACTGACTGCCAAAGAATTCTTTAAACCTTTGTTGGCTTACACCTTCCTCAACTGACTTGTTTTTTTCTTTTTCTTTTGTACACTGCTTGGCTTTAATTGAGATATACAGGTGGCTCACAACTGCTTGCATGTGAGATTTCAACTTTGCACAGTAGAAATAACACAGATTAAATACACGAAAGGCAGAGTGGTTTTTTGGTGCAGTTACCCCGCTCAGAAAGAGCTTTTAAGCTCTTCCTTGCTTGCGGGTTGGAGGGTAGGCCTATTCAATGCAACAGCTCCAGAAGATAAGGTTGCTCCCCCAGGGGCAGTTCCAAAGCGTGGTTTTTTGTATATATGCACCATCTCCAGAATGTAACCCTCATGTAAGTTGTGAGTTATCTTTATTATGAATAAATATAATTTTATAGAATTGTATCCAAAGTTCTACTCAGAGAAGACCCATTGAAATTAATGGACATGACTAACCTAGGTCCATTAATTTCAGTGAATCTACTCTGAGTAGAACTTAGTTGGAAAGAACCCACAGTCTTTATGTAAACCACCTGGAGACTGATACTTTATTATTTGCTTGTAGTATTTTATGTTGCTTAACAAAATTCACATAGATTTTAAATGCCATCTGGAAAGTTATGAGTATCGATAGAGCTAGGAATGTTCATTCTTTTCCTAAAGAAATTGCAATTGCTGTGGCTTTGCACCTGAAGATCTCTGATTCACCAATTTCTTTCTAGGGAATGGTTCCTTTTGTCTTTGTGGGAACCAAGGACAGCATTACGAATGCCACAGTTCTTTTGGATTATCACCTCAACTATTTAAAGGTAAGGAAAATGAACATACTTCGTGGGGAGTGGAAAAGTTAGCTTAGAACAGCAATGTCCAACAGGTCGATCGTGATCTACTGGTAGATCCCTGTGAGGTTTTGATAGATCGCGGTCGATCTCTGGCTCCCTTTCCTTAGTGCCCCCAAACTGACTCCTGCCCCCCTCGCCCCCCCCTCCATAGCTGTATGATCTCTGGGAGGGAAGATGGAGCTTTCTGGAGCTTTCTCTGCTGCTGTTTTGATCCATAGTGATCTTTTTGTGAGTGACTTTACCCCTTTGTCCCTAGCCTTTCCCCCCAAAAAAGCTTTTTTTAACCCCTAATAAAAGCTCAACAGATTCGAGCTGACCCCCCCCCAAAAACCGGGGCTTTCCTCCTCCCCCAAAAAAGCTCCACAACTTTGAGCTGAACCCCAGAAAAACAGGGGTATATCATTGCCAGTTTTTAATTCTGAAAGTAGATCTCTGTCTCTTGAGAGTTGGCCACCCCTGGCTTAGAACAATGGTTTGTGATATTTTTCTGAGTTTCTAAGCTGATTCAAATTCTGATGTTAAATAGCTATGTAGGAAACAGAATTCTTAACAATGCTGAGTAACTGGTTTAAATCCTGACATTATAATATATTTCTTAAGCCAGTTGTGGAAGAAGCCAAACCTCTGACCAAGACACTTAATAAGATTGGTTAAAATGGCAGCAACTTTCTGTAACTTATTTCTCTATTTATAGGAAGTGGATCAACTGCGTCTAGAGAGATTGCAAATAGATGAACAGCTTCGACAGATTGGGGCCACTTCCAGACCACCACCAAACCGCACAGATAAAGAAAAAGGATACATGACTGATGATGGCCCAAGCCTTGGAAGAGGTAGCCGACCCTACAGAAACAGAGGGCATGGGAGACGTGGACCAGGCTATGCTTCAGGTAGGTAACTTGGATTGTTCAGACTTGTACCCTCTGATTTGTTATGTGCCTTTATTTGTTATGTGGTTGAGTATGTCTAAAAATGTGAATGAGTTGCAGATATGGAAATAAATGTGACTTCTACATAATAGTTGTGACACCTACTATGTTCATTGTCAGGTTCATTTGGTTATGTCTTAATGTCCATTCTGAAATACTATACAGATTGAACATCTATAAATTTAGCTTTATTAACGTACTAATGTACCTTAAGTTGAAAGTAATGTATTGAGTTCAAAGATCCTAATTTCTTACCCAGAAGGAAAAATTACCTCTTCCATTATCCATAATTGGATAGTGAGGTTCTCATTTGTTTCTGGGTGCTGTATAACAAATTACAAAAACACCATGAAAAGCTTTTATTTTTACTGAAATTTTGACATTGTCATGTGAACTGTATTGGTCAGTGTCTACAAACTGTTGTGAATATAAGTCAGTCTACACATTGTTCTTGTCACTACTTGCAGTAGTCTTAACAAGCCGTTCTGTACAATTTCTTCACACATGCTACATGTAATCAGGACTCTTATTGCAGCTATGTCAAAGCAAATTTTAAACAGCAGCTTATATAATAAATTCCTCTTCATTCTTAGCACTAGTGAATTGAGCTGAGATCCCTTTTCTGAAACAGATAAGCTGCTTAAATTAATCTAGACTAGAACTTTACTTTTACATTGCCCTTGCTGAGAAATATTACAGAAACTATATGAAACTAATATTTTAGAAAGAGGCTAGTTTTAACCGGTGGGTCATTCAGTTGGTTGGATTTTTCTAAAATATTGTGAAAATAGACTGTGGTATGTCTTGGTTTTTTTAAACTTTGATAGGAGCTAATTCTGAAGCATCAAATGCTTCTGAAACAGAGTCTGATCACAGAGATGAGCTTATTGACTGGTCATTAGCCCCAGCAGAAGAAGAGCGTGACAGCTACCTTCGTAGAGGAGATGGGCGAAGACGTGGTGGAGGTGCACGTGGTCAAGGAGGAAGGGGTCGGGGAGGTTTCAAAGGTGAGTAAATGATTATGATACTACATGGCAGATGAGCTATTAGAGCTCTTGATCACGTCCTGTACAGCTGGTGTGTGTCTGAAATGAAGAAATGAAGCTAGTAGATTTGCTGAACAACATTGTAGCAGTAACAAAAAAAACAAAAAACCAACCCGTTTAAAACTGAATCGGGCCAAACAATATTCCATGCAAACTGAGGAATGGTAGAGGCAAAATAGCAACTGGAATTTCCAGAAAGCAAGGAGTGAGAGAATACAGAGGAGAATACATATCATTAAATACTGTTGTCCACTCACAAGAAGGACACCAAATCTGCCCAATTAACAAGCTGTTTTGTTCCTACACAATATATGTCCCTAAAGTTGCACAGCTTGGGGCTTATCAAGGCAGGTTTGCTATAGGTCCCACCCTAAGCTACTGATTAGAGGTTTTTCTGTGACTCATTTCCCTAAAATGTTTTATGATTTTTATCTATCTTAATCTGTGAACATCTAATTTCCACCAGAAATGTAAAGCATTCCAATGAAGTTATGTGGTTTTAGCAATAATGTTACAAAGGGGTATGTAAAAATGGATTGTTAACAGGTAAAAATGTAAAGTTACAATATATTAAGATAAAATATCAAGATAAAAGCAAAAATGGCAAGGACTTGCTGAAACAACTATTGAACTAGAATACAAAAAAGGGAGGTGTGAGGAGGTCAGGGAAACAAGCAAATGAAAGACAAGACATGGAAAGATTGATTTGTTTTTAATTGCTTTTATTTTTCTGTATTTTGTATTTTTTGTTTCTTTTTTTTTCTTTTCATTTTTGTAACTTCTTTGAAACTTTAATAAACATTACTTTTAAAAAAAACAAAAACAGAAATGTAAAGCATTCCTTTTTTTTACATTTATATATCACTTTCCTACCAGTATACTCAGTGCAGTTTACTATTTAAAAAGTACCGTATTTTTCCATGCATAAGACACCCCCCCATGTATCAAGACGAATCTTTTTTTTAATCAAAGCACCAGTATATTTAGTACCATATATTTAAACAGCAGCGATCAGGTTGGACAAAGTTGTTGAGCTTTTCTTCAGCAATCACAAGCTTGCCCAGTCCACCACTAAGCCTGCACTGAACACAAACCCCTGTGCATTCACCATCTGTGTATAAAACAACCCCCAATTTTTGACTAATTTTTTAAAGCAAAATATTGTCTTATACTCAGAAAATACGATAAGATCCAAAGAACAACAATAACAGGGAAGACTTTTCTAAAATCCATTTTTGATGTGCAGGAAATGATGAACAGTTGCGAACAGATAACCGTCAACGTAATTCAAGAGATACTAAAGGGAGAACAGCAGATGGGTCACTTCAGGTAAAAAAATCATTTGTTTATTTATTTTTTTATTACCTATGCACTCATCAGCATCTGCATAAATGGAGTTGCTCTTGATAGTCATGGAGTGATGTATCCATGCACACCTATCCCTGTCTGCATAAGAGTCCCCACCCCCCCACCCCCCTGGCAATTCTGCAACTTTACATTTGGTCATTGGAAGTTGCCTCAGTAATGGTATATTACTACCAATGACTGAAGATGTTCATTAGCCCAAGGGGGAGGGCTAATTTTTAGCAATTCCTCCTTCATTCCCTTGTGTGCCCCTAAATCTGACTGGGTAAAATGAACACTTTGAGCTGGTGTAGGAGGGGTGGGAATTACCTAAAACTGTCGTCGCCTCCCCCAATTCCGCTGGTGGTTACCGTCCATCAGTGAACAGGCACCATTTGGTACCACCCAAAATAATTTTATTTAGGTTTTTAATCTCCATCATTCCCAAAGTATCAAGTAGAGTAATACTTTTGAACAGTTGACTTAATAAAAGCTCTGAAATGCATTTTTAGAAATTAGAAATCCTGTTTCTAAAAATATACAAAAATAAACCACTGCTTAGCTTTAACTACTAAATGCTTACCTGTAGAAGATCAACTTCCATCTTATTTGGAAGGTAAATTCCAGGTTTTATTGGGATTGCCTAGGAAACCAGTCCTGCAAAATTACTAATAGCTATGATACATGCAGTGAAGTGTTGCAGAAAGTTCTGACCTTTGTACAAGCCTAAATGCCTGAACAGTATTAAAAATAAATTTTGTTTCTTTTAACGGCACACTTCTAGAATATATTTTATTTGAAGAAGGGGGAGAACTTCTTAGAAAAAGTGCTCTCCAACGAGTCTTGATAAATGTTCCTTTTTAAATTATCAAAGGGGTATGCTTTATATAACTCTAATTTGTTTCAGATCAGAATTGACTGCAATAATGAAAGGAGTGTCCACACTAAAACATCACAGAATACCTCCAATGAAGGTAGCCGGTTGCGCACGGGTAAAGATCGTAACCAGAAGAAAGAGAAGTCGGACAGCGGGGATGGTCAGCAACCGTTGGTGAATGGAGTACCCTAAACTGCATAGTTTGAGAAGTTATATTTCCTAAACTGTTTCAGTAAAACTTATTCCACATTAGATAAACTTATTAGGCCAAAGACAAATAGTAGGCAAGATGGCGCAGGGCATGAAATGAATATAAAAAGTTCTTTTCGCCTTTTTTAAACATCAGTATGCAGTTTTTTCAAAATAAGATGTTTTACTTGCATTAAAAATACCTTGAACTTCTGGAAAAAAATTGCTTTTAAGTACATATTGCACTTCAAACGATGAAATAATCCATTTGTTTGTTTATAAAATAATGAAACTGTGCATAGGTATTTCTGTTCAGTTGTACCATTTCAATGAATTGGTCAAAATCACTGCTAAATTTCAATTTTTAGAATAAATAGTGTTTGCAGTAATCAGATTGGGCTTCTGTTTTCAATCTTTTAGGAGTTACTCACCTTAAACATTAAAAGGTTCTGTTTTATGTCCTGTGTCAGTTCACATTTTGGTTCACTTTTTCAGTATTTTAGTGAACCTCTCGATATATGTGTAATGTAACTAAATTGTCATTTTCATTAGCAAAAAGTTGTATGATCTGTGCCTTTTTTATATCTTGGCAGGTAGGAATACTATATTTGGATGCAGAAATCAGGGAAGCTGAGTTGGAAACACTAAATGTACAATATATGTAGCAAAACTTCTCCAACAATTAGTACTTTATTAGAAGAATGCATGCTTTCCATATTTTTTTCCTTGCATAAACATCCAGTTAGGCAATTTTAAGAATAGAAAATTTATTTTGCACTGAAATAATGGCAGATTATGTTACTGAGATGGTGTGTTTTGTTTCTGTTTCCTTTTCAGACAGGACAAGAGAAGTTTTTTGTTTTGTTTTTGTTTTGTTTTTTTAAACCTATTTCCATTTGTGATAAACTAAAACAATTCATGGTTACTGAGGGAACAAATTGTAACTTGTTCATAAGCTAGTAGTTTGTGCCTGCTGTTGGCCAGAGGACCAATTTTAAAGAATAGCTTTCTTTTTAGTTCCCCTACATTTTTGTTTGAAATTTGGAATCTGTCTCAGATGAGAAAGGAAGTTGATTTCTATATGTGAAACTTAGAAAAATTCAGGGATAGTGTAGTTCAACAGCCTTGGAAACAGAACAGTCTTACAAGGTCTCGTGTACAAGTAGATTCAAAACATGTTACTGAAGTTGGCATTAAGTTTAGTTGCCCATAATAGGGGTGGGGGATGCTTTTTATTTCTGATCATGAATGAAATTGTACTTGCAAAAAAAAAAAAGTGTAATAGGACTTCCATTTTAAGCTATTCTGTTTTTCTTAAATTACTCCAGTAGGAGTTTGGGTGATTATGTACAGAATTGTACAAACCTGGCCCTTGTATCTGCATGTTGTGCATTTTTGTTTCTCTGCTGCTTTTTCTCCGCCCATCCACCCCCTTGCATACAAGCAAGCATATAAAAATGGCAACAAACTGCACAGAACTTAACAAATATTAAAAAGTCTTAAATATTGCCAAACTTTAAATGTTGATTTCTAGTTATTTATTTTGGGGGAATGTATAGTATTTGAAAAAACTGAAATTGGTACCTTGCACACATCATCTGTAAGCTGTTTGGTTTAAAATACTGTAGATAATTAACCAAGGTAGAATGACCTTGTAATGTAACTGCTCTTGGGCAATATTCTCTGTACATATTAGCTACAACAGATTGGATTTTATGTTGACATTTGTTTGGTTATAGTGCAATATATTTTGTATGCAAGCAGTTTCAATAAAGTTGGATCTTCCTCTGCTAATGGATGTTGATGCAATCTTTATAAATGATTGCTTTTCAAAAAATCAACTTAAAAAGAAGCAAGAACCTATTTTATTTCTGTGTTAAATTGGAAACATTGTTTACTCCAGATGTGTGAAAGCTGAAACTTTTTCAGTTTCAAGGATTTGGCTGGTAATGTGCCATTACTGGTTGAACAGTACATATTTAGCAATTATATGCACTAATTTTACACTCAAGGCTGACTTCAGTAAGGTGCTAACTAGATTTGACTTACTAAAACTGTAATAGGTTAATCACATTTTCAAATGACATTTTTGCAGTATTTTTGTGCTTTAGATGTGTATCCCTTTCCAAGTCAAAAAAATCCACTGTTTATAAGTATTCGTACAATTTAAAAAATTGTAAAATCAAAATGTAAAACTCATTTTGAAAATCATGCGTGTTACAAAAGGTTGAAAGTGTAGCAAATGTCTGATGTTTGGGTTCACTTCCTTATTGGTAACTTCACATACAGTCTAATGAATTACAATTATTTTGAAAAATAAAGTTTTTTTAAAGAGTGAAAGGTATCTGTGAATGACCACAAAATTCAAGTACAATATAAGATAGCCCTCCCCAAGAACTTGAAACACAAAACCAAATTTGTTCACTCTCACACTATTGTATCAAGGATGAAGAGAAAATGTTGACTTGTTTCCATAAACAAGGTTGTTTCTGATACTAGTAAATGTCTTCCACAAAATAATCCAGTTTCATGCCTTGGACCAAATTATTTATTTTATTTAAACAATATATACTGCAACCTATAAAATCAACCTTAATTTGAAATGCCTGCTGGTATTACAAAGTCTTCTTGGAAGTTAAGTAGGGAGGGGCCCGTCTTTGGCATTGGCCTTGACAAATAAATAACTCAGGCATTTTTAGGGGTAAGTTATTTCTATTGACCCATGACACTAGCTTTTTCAAATGTGGCTTGACTATTGCCCATTGCTGGCTGGGGCTTATGGGAGTTGTAGTTCAGCAACATCTGGGAGGCCAAATATTCCCCACACTAGCTCATTTGTTGTAGAATAGAGAGGACATTATTCCTAAAAACACTTGTCTTGGGCATGGGAGAGAGACTAAGATACAAAATGCTCAGGCTCCTTGTGAATTTTCATCTAGAACACAACAAGGTATCAACCTAAGCTTTCTGACAGTTCATCTGAATTCAGTATGGATGCTCCTGCATTTCATTAATACTCCTGTTTCTCTGAAAGGGGTGATTTATTATAAAGTTTTTTGTTTAAATAATCATCACTGTAGATGATATAGGCTATAACAAGCTCCAAACTTGCTTTCTCCCTAACCTTGTCTTCATTATGTTGACCAATTGAAGAGTGCTAAGTATTACCTCCATCATTTATAGGCCCATTTGGAGAGGGCTGTTGCATGTTCCACTTCCCAAAAATAGGAATCTCAGATGGTTTTGTAAAAACCAGAATGTAAACTAGGAAGAGCTGGGGAAGCACAATTCACTCTGCAGATAGCAGCTATGAAGGAGAGATCATTTTAAGTCCATGGTCACTGTTTTTTTTTAAAAAAACTTTGTATTTATATGAAGTCTAGGCACTCTACCTTTTCTAGCTGGGTATGCGTTTTGCAAAAAAAAATATTAGAGGACAACTGGAAAGCAGGCCAAGGGTTCCTGTCCTGGCACATTGTGACCTCTTATATTACCAGCACCACTACAACAGCAACAAGTTATTATATGCAGAGCATGTTTATGTGAACTGGCAAAAAGTTTCATTACAAAAGGGTTAATATTCTTGATGCAAAATTGCTTTCCCACAAAATCATGGCTTAGAAGCTGGTAAGTCTTTAGGTTCCTTAAAAAAAAAAAGATTTAATGAGATAAATTGAGACAACAGGCCCCCATCCATGCCATATTTGAAACTTCTTGAAAATTATTCAAAACGGCATCCACCACAACATGGAAGGTGACTTCAAATGAACTTGAAAACCAATTTGTCATAAGGCTTTGGTGGGTAGAAGGCTGCTCAGAGTTGGGTCGCTTTTGTTAATAAGCACATTCTGATGAAGCAACAGTTGTATCTTTTTGGCCTCTAAACTTGTCAGGAGTAGGAGATAAAACAGCTGACTGGAGAAGTAGGAGAGCATTTTATATTTGCTAGTTGTAGACCTTTCTGTAGTTGGCCTGCACAGTTGCCATGCTGTGACTGCAGAAAGCCAATCAATAAACAGTTATGTGTAGACCTGTTTTTTATTCTTATAACGAAATTGCTGAATGGGTGAAAAGTATGCAAAAGGCCCAACAACATAAGTTGCACCAAGGATTCTGTAGATTTGTTTCTATTTCCTATGTTTTGTGTCTATTCACAAGAATTTCAGTTAATAATAATAATAATAATAATAATAATAATAATAATAATAATAAATTATTTATACCCCGCCCATCTGGCTGGGTTTCCCCAGCCACTCTGGGCAGCTTCCAACAAAGTATTAAAATACAGTGGTCTGTTAAACATTAAAAGCTTCCCTAAACAGGGCTGCCTTCAGATGACTTCTAAAAGTCTGGTGGTTGTTCTTCTCATTGACATCTGGTGGGAGGGTGTTGCACAGGGCGGGTTCCCTACTGAGAAGGCCCTCTGCCTGGTTCCCTGTAACTTGGCTTCTCGCAGCAAGGGAACTGCCAGAAGGCCCTTGGCGCTGGACCTCAGTGTACAGGCTGAACAATGGAGGTGGAGACGCTCCTTCAGGTATACTGGACCGAGGCCGTTTAGGGCTTTAAAGGTCGCCACCAACACTTTTAACTGTGCTTGGAAATATACTGGGAGCCAATGTAGATCTTTCAAGACCAGTGTTATGTGGTCTCGGTGGCCGTTCCCAGTCACCAGTCTAGCTGCCGCATTCTGGATTAGTTGTAGTTTCTGGGTCACCTTCAAAGGTAGCCCCACATAGAGCGCATTGCAGTAATCCAAGCGAGATAACTAGAGCATGTACCCTATCCGCGGGCAGATAGGGTCTCAGCCTGCGTACCAGATGGAGCTGGTAAACAGCTGCCCTGGACACAGAATTGACCTGCACCTCCATGGACAGCTGTGAGCCCAAAATGACTCCCAGGCTGCGCACCTGGTCCTTCAGGGGCACAGTTACCCCATTCAGGATCAGTGAGTCCTCCACACCTGCCCGCCTCCTGTCCCCACAAAACAGTACTTCTGTCTTGTCAGGATTCAACCTCAATCCGTTAGCCGCCGTTCATCCTCCAACCGCCTTCAGACACCCACACAGGACCTTCACCACCTTCACTGGTTCTGATTTGAAAGAGAGGTAGAGCTGGGTATCATCTGCATATTGATGAGTACCCACCCCAAACCCCCTGATGATCTCTCCCAGCGGCTGCATGTAAATGTTGAAAAGCATGGGAGAACCCTGAGGCACTCCACAAGTGAGAGCCCAGGGGTCTGAACACTCATCCTCTACCACCACTTTCTGAACATGGCCCAGGAGAAAGAAGCGGAACCACTGTATAACAGTGCCCCCAGCTCCCAGCCCCTCTAGATGGTCCAGAAGGATGTTATGGTCAATGGTATCAAAAGCCGCTTGAGAGATCCAGCAGAACTAGGAAACAGCTCTCACCTTTGTCCCTAGCCCACCGGAGATCATCGACCAGTGCGACCAAGGCAGTTTCAGTCCCATAATGAGGCCTGAATCCCGAATGGATAGGATCCAAATGGTCTGCTTCTTCCAGGCGTGCCTGGAGTTGTTCAGCAACCACTCGCTCAATCACCTTGCCCAAGAATGGAAGATTTGAGACTGGGTGATAGTTGGCCATATTGGCCAGGTCTAGAGGTGTTTTTTTGAGAAGTGGTTTAATGACTGCCTCTTTCAGCAGGTCTAGGAACGCTCCCTCACAGAGAGAAGATTCACCACCCTGCAAAGCCCATCGCCTAGCCCTTTCTGGCTAGCTTTTATAAGCCAGAATGGGCAAGGATCAAGGAGACAGGTGGTTGGTTTCACGCGTCCAAGCAGCCTGTCCACATCCTCGGAGGTAACAGATTGGAATTGATCCCATTCAACTTGACTAGACAGGACTCTAGCACTCTCCCGCCTCGGCCCTGCTCTCATGGTGGAGTCTACCTCTTTCTGAATCTGAGCAACTTTATCTGCAAAAAACTTTGCAAAATCATTGCAGGAGATCATGTGGCCCATATTGGGTCCCGATGGAGCAGGTGGTTCTGCTAAATTGTGCACCATCCAAAAGAGTCTCTTGCTGCTGTTTTCTGCAGATGCAATAGAGGCAGTGAAGAAAGTCTTCTTCGCCGTCGCTATTGCCACTTGGTAGGCTTGACATTGAGCTCTAACCCGTGTCCGGTCAGATTCAGAATGAGTTACCGTATTTTTCGCTCCATAGGATGCACTTTTTCCCTCCTAAAAAGTAAGGGAAAATGTCTGTGCGTCTTACGGAGCGAATGTGTGGTCCCTGGAGCCAAATCATTGTTGCCTTGCGCTCCTGGCGTGCTCTTTTGGGGGGGGGAGCCACGGTGCTCTGCCGGCAGCCTCCGCTTTCCCCTGAAGCCCTGGCAACGTTGCAAGCAGAGGAAAGGCTGGGCTGCTCTCTGGGGGTGGAGGGGGAGGAGCCACACTGCTCTGCCTACAGCCTTTGCTTTCCCCTGAAGCCCCGGCAAGGTTTGCAAGCAGAGGGAAGGCTGTGTGCTCCTGGGGTGGAGGGTGGGGGTGGGGAGCAGCAAATTGCCATCTCTCACTGCCTCCTAATTCAACTGCAAAGGATTGCCTAACTGGATTCTGAGTTCCATTTGAAGTTTAAAAACATTAAGTTTGGGGATTTCTTCAAGTAGCATTTTTGCGGAAATAGTCATATATGCATGCAAAGCATCTCCACAAACCAGTAATAGTGAGCTCAGCTAAAACGGAGCAGGCATCTGGCTCAGGAACAGTTTAAACTGCACAACTATAACCAGACATCCTGTGTGTTTGTGTGTGGACCATGTTCCTAGCAGCTAATCTTTATTGCTGAAAAGAGGCACTGATATTCCACTCCAAATCTATAATTTATTATACAAATTCTTACAAGTACAGTCCACCTATACCAACTCAAAAACATTGTGTTCTCTTGTTATTGGATGGAAGCTATTTATCTGCCCTCTTTTACTCCTCTGTTCTTTGCTCAGTCACTCCATTCTGAATCTTCCTTTCAAAACAACCCATGCCTGTTTCGAGAAAACTTCAGAGATTTAGGAACTGGAGCGCAATCATTTGATCTCTTTGCTGTTCCTCCATACTCCAAGCACTTCTCATTTGCACAGCCCTGGTTTCTCTCCCTGACTATTAATATTCTTGATTAATAACAGTAAAATGCTCAAATTTTAGTTTTCGTGACTGCTGCCAATACTGACTTCCCAGTGATAATGAAAACAGCTACATTATAATGGAATGTCTGTCCCTTTTCCATTCTCTTCATTATATACCGTGGCTCGCTTTAAAGCAGCAAAAGTGGACAGGAGTACAACATTTGAGTCAGATTTTTTCTCTCCTTGTTTTCCTTCTCTAAAAACTTGGTGCGTCTTTTGGTCAGGTGCGTCCTATGGAGCGAAAAATACGGTGTCCGCCACTGGCGCTCTAGCTGTCTCAGCAATTGTTTCATTGCCCTCAGATCTGTGGAAAACCATGGGGCTGTTCGGGCTCCATGCAATCGGAGAGGGCGCTTTGGAGCCAAACAGTTAATAGCCCTGCTTAATCCCCAGGATGAAGTTTTTCATCTTGTCTCTTTCCCTACCATTCCTTATGTTGTGATGAAAAGAAACCACTTTTTATCCTTTAAATTATCTTCATAATTGCTTTAAGTGGTGTGGCCTGTCCCAAAATGAGAGGCTGCAAAACAAGAAAGGAATGAAGTCTTGTGGCCAATAGTGCTTCTGAAACTCAAGGTGTCTGTCTTTTATCTGCGCAAAGATCACACCTATACCAGTGTCACTAGCAGAGTAACACAGCAGAGCTTCAGAATCTTTGCCCTTTTCTGTTTTCAGATGTTTTAGAGTTGACAGTGGAAAAATCTTTTTGCTCACACAGTTCAGAGTAAATTGTTTTATTGCCTCAAGTCAACCTGACAATTATTCACACTATACGCATGTAGTTAAGAGATCCTGGTACATCATAAAGAGGTTGTAGTCAAATTAGTAAAGAGACTCAAAACTGGAGAAAGCTCCTTACTTCTGAAATCCAAGGCCACAATTTGCTGGCTACTGAATGCAGCCTTGGCCTTATACCCGCCAACGCATGTACGCATTATCTGGAGGATTTAGGGTTGGATTAGTTGTGCCAGAAGCCTATAGCCTTGAGCTGTTTCAAGAGGCCTATCACACAGCTGGTATCCTAATCTTGAACAGAAATCAGATACGGAAGAATGGTAAATTGAGACACAACCCAAGGACATATCCCCAAATTACACATAAGCAAAAGTGCCACGTTAATATTCCTGATTCTGAGCTTCGGATGTCCGGGGGGGGGGGAGGTGGCGGCAGAAGAGAAGCTTCAGCCACTTAACATCTTGAGTTCTTCTCAATCTCTTGGTTGTAAGAGGTTCTTCCACCTTTTCCCAGTGAAAGTAACACAACCTTAGGCACTTTTTGCCCCTTCCTAGCTAGCGATCACTAGGAGCTTGTTCTGTTTCATTTCTCTCATATCCCTGGCTATGTAATGTTACATTTTCTTGATCCCAAGTCACAGTGGTGCATGACAAATGCCTAGGATTTATATTTTAAGTGTTGTAGATTTATTAGTAGGGAATGAATGTTGTGTGATTGGTTCAACGACACAAGACACATCATATGGGGACTTCTGGTGAGGCAAAATGGCGGGTGCCACGGCAGCGAGCAGCTCCTGAAGCCAGCCAGAGCCAATTGCACTACCAGGCTGGTTCTGGGCTGCTGAAACTGCTGCTGCTCCACCACTGCTGAGGTGGAACCAGAGACGCTTGGCACGTCAACTGGGGGAACCGTTGAAACCCCCCCCTGACCCAAATTGAGCCAGGAGCAAGAGCACCCAGCCACCCGGCTGACTGCCCAGCGGTGCTCTGGGGCCACAGAAACCCTGGAGCCGACGCAGGGAGAAGGAGGAGAGGAGAAGGAAGAGAGAGAAAGAGGAAGGAGAAAAAAGGGGAGAGCCCTGACCTGGCTGCACCGCTGCCGCTGCTAAGGAGGAGAGCCCTGGGAGGGCAAGGATACGTGGCTGAGCCCAGGCCTGACTGGAGCCTACTCCATGGCGGCTAGTGCTCCAAGAGAGCAGGCCAGGGCCCAGAGGAAGGCCACGTGACAGAGGAGATCACAGAAGAGATTACTTCTTTTTTAAAAAAAACAACAACTTTTTAAATAACTTTTTTTTTCTTTTTGGATTCTTTGAAAAAATCTGGTAACCTTTTAAGAGTTATTTGAGACCTTAAAGACTTGTGGCATCATTTCATTCAACAACAAATCCATGATCTTTAAAATATCCAAACTGGTTAAAATAGCCACCTCTCTGGAAGTCATTACCAAGCGTGTAAGTCATAATAGAGATCCCCATAGCTACAGCACTGAACCATTTCCTTAAAGAGTCTGCAAGTTGACAAGTGTGCAGTGACCTCAAAATACAGAAATGTATGTAACTTCAGTTGAGCCATAGGACAATTGATTCTTTTCTAAAAGCTAGAAAGGGTGGCTGGAGATCTCTCAGTAGCTAAGGTTAAATGAATCTACTTTAACCTTACTGTGAGTTTTAGTTATCCGTTTTATCATAACCCTGTATTAGGTTAGGTGATTTGTTTCTTCTCCATCCATGTCTCTGCAGTTAGTATGAATTAGGATGCCCTTAGTTTGCTTAGTAATATTAAGGTCCTGCACCCCAGTTTAAAGTAAGCAATATTTGCACTGTTCTCTGGAAAGTTAAGATCTGCACTAAAGGTTTCTACCATTGGGAATGTCCCATTTCTGGCTAAAAGTCAATCAGGGTTTGCTGGTTAAACCCAGAGCTGATCTGATGCATCAATTTAATTTGATTAAAATATTACTAACATTGAAGTGAGAGGCTACTAGGGCAGCAGATTAAACATTTTTTTAAAAAAAATATAAACTTTCAGAAACTACAGGTGGTGAGCATTATCAGACCTACCTCCCTAACACCTGGAGGTAGTGGGCACCATCCTGACACATGAGGTAATGAATTTTGGGTATCTGCTGGGACGTGTTATTTATTTAAAGACAAAATTATGGGGAGAGTCTGCTTGTTTTACTTAGGTGAGAATCTATGCAAATTCAATCTAGCTACTTGAGTAAAGTTCAATCAGCTAAGGTTTCTCCAATCAGGTGGCAGCATGATTTTTGTTATTCACCTTTGTTGCCTATTTTATTCCATTGAGCTCAGACCACTGTACTTAGATGCACCCCGATACATTCTCAAAACCCCCCTGTTAAGTGCAATGCCTGAGAGAGGAAGGCTGGGCCAAGGCCACCCACTGTAAACTTGGTTATCTTCCCCAGCTAAGTCTAAACTAAAGATGTGGAGCCTGGGGCACTCCAGGTGTTGTTGGGCTCCAGTTGTTGCATTGCAGAGGGTTGGACTAGATGATTCTTGTGGTCCCTTCCAACTCTACGATTCTAAGTTCCCACCAGCCCCAAGCCACCATGGCAAATGGTCATGAATGATGGGAGTTCAAGAGCAACTGGAGGGCCACAGGTTCCTCAAACCTGGTCTTAACTCATAACTGCCACACTAACTCACCCTCATCCAACCTTCATCCAATGACCCTTTCATGGTCTGAAATGAAATTTATGGAGTTGAGAGATTTGCTGGACTCTGTAGCATCAACTGAGTTGGCAAGTGCCTGGAGTGAGTCAGCAGTAAAGCACACGAAGCAAGTGGAGTTAACTCTTTATCAGCAAAAACACGATCTGCAAAGGAGTGCCGGGCCTAATGAGCACAACAACTCCTTTTCAGTACGGCTTGCCCCCATGAAGCAGTTGCAGAGACTGAAGGTCCCCACCTTCCCACAGCTGCCTAAGTCCCCACGTCTCCAGGATTTCCCCCAAGGAATCCAAGACTGAAACTGTGTGATGCTAACCTTGTCCACACTCCACATGCCTCTCTTGGTTCTGCGGTACAAGGAGGGAGGGGAGCTTGTTGCAGCAGGAAGGGGAAACACCTGTGACTCTTCACCAGCCAGACTCATCTCTGCTCCTTGGTCTCCCTCCTCTCCTACTCCAACTTCCGGTTCTGATTCTGGACTTCTCTCTGCCACAGACTCTCCCTGCTTACAATACCTTATTATCTCTTCAGCTTTTGCCCCTCCTCTTCCCAGTCTAATCCCTCTTCTCCCTCTGACCACTCCATCGTCCCTCCACCAATCCCTGAGCTCTCAGCCTTCTTCCCTTGGGGGTTCCCCAGCTAGTTCCTCCCACCAATCCTCTGCACCCAACCAGTCCCTGACATCAAGTGTGATTCTACAAAGTGTTTTTTTTACATGTGGAATTGATCTGGGGTTCCCATGCAAAATGATTGTGTTGCCCCATGCAAAAGTAATTCAAGTAAGACAAGACTTTTGAGTCTTCTTCCCTCAATAAGCAGGTGAAGGTTTGCAGGAGTTTACATTATTTGTTTTTCATTGCAGAAGTAATACTGATGATGATCTCTGTGACCCAGATTTTAGCAAAATGCTTGTATGTATTGTATCATGCTGTTGGCCCAAGTGAGTATTATAAAGAATGGTTCTTAAACATAAGGTAGCTTGCAATGTTTGACAATAGAGGAATTGCTTGGGGAAACTTATAAGGCCACCAGCTTTTAAAATTCAAGGTGTTGTGTGTGGGGTTTTTTTTAACAGAATGGCTAGGCACTAGTTGACCATATCCAATCTGTACTCTAGTTGTGTGTATCTGTTGATCTAAATGGCATGTGGGCAAATTGGTAGCCTGGATTAGTTCTTATCCCCCAATCAATTTCTTCCTCTCCCTCTCCCTACTACTCCCATCACTGCTTTGAAAAGTGTCATAACTCAGTGGTGAAGTATACATGCTTTGAATACAGTAGGTATCAATTCAATCCATAGCGCAGGGAACTTATTGCCTATATGCTTAAATAGGACCACTAGACTTCAAAGGTTGGCCTACTGGGTCATTTTCAGCTAACAATACCCAACTTTCCTAAGCCGAGAAATGATTTGAGAGTGCCCTAGCACTTGTCTGAAGCTGTAGACAGCTGCTGCAAGTCCTGAGCTAGCTCAAAAGTAGCCAGCATGTTTCATTCTGGCAGTTGTTGGATTCCAGCTTCCATTAGTCCAATGCAATTTTGCAAATAGTCATGATTATTTGCTGTCATCCAGCTCACAAATGCATCCAGGCACCAGTTTAGGACCTCCTGATTTGAGATGTTACAGAGAAATGGAACTGAGTGACATCTTGCCAGAAACCTTCTAATGACCTCCACAGCAGCTTCATGTAGATATTAAATAGTGTTGGAAACAAAATTGTGGTACCCAACAACTCCTAGGGGTCCAAGGCACCATCAGTCAATACTTTTCAATGGAACAGACCCTGTAAGCAGTAGTGAAGCCACCGCAAAACAAACTACGAACTCACTGAGAGCAGACACACACTGTGGTCTGTGGTATCTCAACCCACTGAGTCATCTAGGGGAATCAACAGGTTCATGGTGCTTCTGTCTTTCACCTGAATGTCACCCATCAGAGTGATCAAGGCTGATTCTATGCCCAAACTGGCCCTGAACCTGAACTGGAGTATATCAAGATAACCAGTTTCAACCAAGAGCGGAAGCACCACCTCCTGGGTCCAGGCCCCAGGGTGGTTTTCCCCCCAGGGCTGGCTACATCACTGAAGACACACCACTTTACCCTCAACAGCCAGCAAGAGCAGCACTCTAGTCCATATGAAGCAGATAATTTTGTCCTTGCAGATTTTCCTTTATGGCCTAGGACCATCATACCTACGGGACCGCCTCTCCCGGTATGCCCCATGGAGGACCTTAAGGTCCATAAATAGCAACACCCTAGAGGTCCCAGGCCCTAAGGAAGTTAGATTAGCAGCAGCCAGAGCCAGGGTCTTTCCAACACTGGCTCCGGCCTGGTGGAATGCTCTGTCTCATGAGACCAGGGCCCTGCGGGATCTGATTTCTTTCCGCAGGGCCTGTAAGACAGAGTTGTTCCACCTGGCCTTTGGCTTGGAATCAATTTGATTCCCTCCCCCTCTTTCTTTTTTCCTTTCTCCTCCTGTGATGAGGCTGCATTTTAATGTTATATTTTAATCTTGTTTTTTAAGTTGTATTTCAATCAACTTGTTTTTATTATTGTTTGTTAGCTGCCCTGAGCCCGGTCTTGTCTGGGGAGGGTGGGGTATAAATAATAATAATAATAATAATAATAATAATAATAATTTTCCACTGTAGCCATCTGATGGCTCCAAGACTGGGTTAATGAGGGTAAATGATTGCCACTTCCATTGCATAATAGCTTTTCTAAGTGGTACATGGGTTGCCAAGTAGGCTGTTTTCTCCACGTTAACCACCACACAGGCACGATTATGTGCTCTTCCATGTGTACAGTCTCCTTCAGAGCAAAACTTACACACCTTGTACTGCAATTGTCTCCAGCTGCCTGGAACTCCTCAGTAAATCGGGTGGTTGCCTAACTTCCGCAGCACCAGAGAGGACATTTGGGTGCAGTTGTGTCTATGGCCCTCCATGCCTCACTATTCCACAGGGAGACTAGGACCTTGGCAGAATTGCCTTCTGAGGCTTCTGGAAAATCTCTTGCAGCATTCAGGAATCCATCAGCTTCCACACATCTCTGGAAGTGTGGTTTCTGATCCTGGTGAGATAGCAGCAATTACTATCCCAAAACCAGTGCTACCTTTGTGGAGCACTGAGTATCTGGGAAGACATAGGTGGGTCAGGTTGATTGTTCCCATCTAACCTATTCAGGACATGACAATACAGTGGTACCTTGGTTGTCAAACTTGGCTCCCGAACAAATCGGCTCCTGAACGCCAGAAACCCAGAAGTAGTGTTCTGGTTTGCAGACGTTTCTTGGAAGCTGAACATTTGATGTGGCTTCCGCTTGAGTGCAGGAAGCTCCTACAGCCAATCAAAAGCCACACCTTGGTTTTCGAACAGTTCTGGGAGTCGAATGGACTCCCAGAATGGATTAAGTTTGACAACCAAGGTACCACTGTATGCGCCAGATTGGCTCCTTCATATACTTACAAAGCATGGGTGAGTGAGATTTTATTTTGAACTGACCTAATATTCTCCAACCACCACTAAGACAGAGGGCATAGTACTCAGTCCATCAGTTACCTGAAGAACAGGGGATCAGAGGCTGAGAGGGGGAAAGTGTTTTGATTGGGGAGGGGGGGGGAGAGAGTTTAAGTGGGAAAACTGTATTATGGTACTTAAATGAGTTTTCCCCTTGAGTTGCCGTGCAGGAGTTTGAATCGTTCTGTGTTTTTCAGGTTCTGCATTTCCGACCTTGGATGATTTAAATGAAACTGAAGTTGCTCCCCCTGAGCCAAGGACGAAAGTACAGATCGTATCTGAACAGCTGGTGACCTTTTTCAACCCAGTGAGTAAGTGCTTTTGTAGCATCATTTTTCATTGCCCCCTCTTCAAGTCCTTGAGAGGATTAGAAATGTTTGTTACTGTGGTCCTTCAATGAAAGGTCTCTTTGTTGAGCTACATTGAGGGGTGTTATTCTATGTAGAGTGCCACGTTTCATGTTTGGAAAAGGAAATAAAAAGGGGTTGTCTGAAGAAAGGAACCCTCCATTTTCTCTCATGTTGCAGCTGCACATGGATCACCCATACTGGTTTGTAAGCATCTTAGAATAATAGAATTGTAGAGTTGGAAGGGACCATGAGGGTCGACTTATTTGAGAAGCCCTCAAAGCCCTCCTGATGCATAGGACTAGTTTGAGCAGTTCTTTGGATGGGTTGAGATGCTCCCAATGCAGAATTAATGATAGGTATAAAATGTTTGCATAGTGCTGTATCTAGTAACCCAACAATGCATTGACAGCAAAAGAAAAAAGTCAAGGCAGCAGTAGCTGCTGTTGTTGTTTGTTACCCACCCTTCACCCTAAGATCCCAGAGAATGTTACAACAATTGAAAACACAACATAAAAACAGTTTGTTTTCAACTTGCAAAGAGAGAAGAGGGGATCATCTTAAAAATAGACATCTCAAATGTCAGGGTAAAAAGGGGCATCTTTAGCATTCACTAAAAGCTTCAAAGTGAAGAATCCAGGCACACTTCTGGCGGGAGGGGATTCCACAACTTAAGGGCTGCCACAGAGAATAAGCTTTCCTAGACTACTGCCACCAGAGGGTAGTGGAACAACCAAAAGGGCTTAGAGATACGTGTGGATATTCACGGACATGTACATAATTATCCAATGGTTGTCCTGCTCAGAGTATACCCATTGAAATTAAAGGACTTAGTCTCTTTCTGTTTGATGGTTTTACACTTAGTAGGACTTGTATACAATCCATAAATCCAGTGCTGGGCAGACCAATAAAGCAGGGTTTTCCTTTCTCTCCCATTCTTGCCATACTCCAAGAGCATAGGGGTTGGGCCAAACAGGCCAATGGAGCACAAGCCTTGCTCCTCCTCCTGCTGAGCTGTGGTGCATGGGTCCCCAGCATGCTGCACATGTGCTCGCAGGTGTTCACAGCAGACGTCCCTGGTGCCCTCAGGCCCCCACCCCCACCCTCTAAAATGAATCTTGCAACATTCTTTAGCCAATGGAATGCTTTTCACCCACCCCAGTTCGATTGTGGCAAGGAGGCAATTTTAAGTGAGTAACAGCTGGGGGCTGGGTAGGGGAGCAGCTGCACATGTGTTGTGCCCATGACCATTTCTCTTTGCTTACAAATGTGCCCACAGACTCCTGAAAGGTCAGCAACACTTGCTGCAGTGGCTGGATGCTGAAGAAGTTGAAGGAGAAGAAGGGCGACCCTGCTTTCGGTTCCCTCTTTTTCTTCCACTAGTGGATTTCAGAATCAGTTTGCTGTGTGTTGTAGGGGCTGCTTTTTACAAACGAAGCAATTGCAAAGCCCCATTAAGTACTTTTGCAAACCGCTTAGAGACTATTGTAGTTAAGTGGTATATAAATTGTTTAAATAAATGAAAGAAGGGCCTTGCACGGATCTTGCTGCATGGCTCTTTTGCTTTTTGGCAGTAGTGTTGCTGTTTCCACCAAAAGGAGAAGCAGACTTCAAAGTGGCACTTGGAAATAATCAGCTCATTAGTGTGTGGAGATTGCCCAGTTCATTCCAACCTTCAAAGGAAAAAGGCCCTCCTGAATCTTATTCAGATACTCCAAAGCAAAGGGCTCAATCAAAAACATACTTTCAAAACCACCACGTTGATGCCTGACCCCTCCGTGTGTTTCTCTGTGCTTTTTTTCTCTGCTACTGTTCCTTTTCTCCCTTGCATGGAGTTGATGCATAAGTGAAAAGGAATTCTCAGCAAATTTCCAATAAAACATGTTGTTGTTTAGTCGTTTAGTCGTGTCCGACTCTTTGTGACCCCATGGACCAGAGCACGTCAGGTACTTCTGTCTTCCACTGCCTCCCGCAGTTTGGTCAGACTCATGTTTGTAGCTTCGAGAACACTGTCCAAAACATAAAACATAGTATCATCCATTTGCATATCCCCCCCGGAAAAAGGAAACGTCTCATAGAAAGAGGACACTGAGCTAATTTGTATGCATAGATCAGGGCTGGGAAACCTCTAGTCCTCTGGACATTGCTAAACTACATATCCCATTAGTCCCACCCAGCATAGTCTAGGCTGCTCAGAGTTGTAGTCCAGCAACATCTGGGGTGTGTGTGAAAGGTTCTTCACTCCTGATATAGATACAAAAATGGATTCAGAACCATCTTTCCCATAGGGCTTAGTGGTGCGTCACGCCAGGGCGCCAGCCTCTCAGGGGCGCCCTAGCAAGTGGGGGAGCTGTGTGGCTTTGCCGATGACCTCTCCTTTCCCTGCATGCCCGCCAGCTGGCGGGTGTGCAGCTTCCCTGCCAAGCCTCCTCAGGAGGAGAGCAATCCCCACAGAGGCTTAGGATGGAAGCTGTGCCCCACCAACCATATGGCTGGCGGGCACGCAGCTAGCCTCCCAAGCCTCTGCAGGGATTGCTCTCCTCCCGAGGAGGCTTGTGAGGGGTGCAACTTCACTCCCAAGCCTCTGTGGGGTTTGCTCTTCTGCAGCAGCATGGGGGAGAGTTGTGCTCCCCCCCCCCGATGGCTGGCAGTGAGCAGCTCTGGCCACCCCAACACTATCCGTGGTAATTTGGCGGTGCTGGGCAGATATTTGCACCCCAGTGTCACATCTGCTAAAGACAGCCCTGCATGGATTCAAGCCATAGTAATTCTAATGTTGGACCCACTGAAATGAATGCACATGGCTAATTTAGGTCCACTCATTTCAATAGGTCTGCTCTGTATAGAATGCTCTTGGATACCCTGTAATTGGGGAAGATGGTGACCAGGTGAAACTTCATGCCTGCTCAGTCACCTGCCCAGATGTTGTCACTCACTGTTGACGGGAGACTCTAAGAACCCTCTTGCTCTCTCTTCTTAGGATCTTTTGTCTTTAAACCAGACTTGGAGTGGAGAGACCTAAAGGACTGTTCTCTTTAAAGTGGAACACATGGCCACCCTAAATGGAAGCAGCGGTCTGGAATAACTTTGCCTCGTGCCTCAGTGTGTACATGTTTAAACTGGGCTTGGAACTGAAATCTTGCATTTCTGCTTCATTTCCCAAAGCGTGTCGACCCAAAACAAATCAGGCAGTGGTGCCTTGCCAAGCTGGGGAAAAGAGCAACAAGTCGTTGTGTCTGGAACACAAGTGCTGCTTCTCGTCTAAAAAGCATGTTCAGTTGGACTGCTACACTCCACTCAAAGACCGTAAGTGGCATTCTGCCTCCAGGGCTCTTTCACTTGTTCTGCAAAGCTGGACACATATAGTTTCTTATGCCTGCACTGCCACCTTCAGCCAAGACCTTGTTGCTGCTTTTCCCAGGTGGCACAGCAGAGTAGTATAGATACAGGGTCAGGTTTGTAAGCAGTAGTGGCTGGTGGTGACCCTTGGGATTAGTTGGGGCAGAAGCCAGCAGTAGATGAAGGCAGAGCCAATGACAGGCAGAGCCAACTCGCTCTGATTCCCCCACCCCACCTTCCTCCATTCAAGGGATAACACTGAAACTAGTGGGGAGGAAGATGACAATGCATTGCCAGCCCCTGGATTGGTTATAGTCAAGGAGGCAGGCAGGTGGGGGATGGCTGAGAGCAGCTCAGCTTCATGGGGCAGTTCCCCACTTGCCCTCCTTAATGGACTAGCCTCCACTGCTTGCAGGTCTGTGTTGAGGACTTACATAATGCACCAGGAAGCTCTCAAATGAGCATGAGGGGCCATAGCTTGGAACATAGGATTTTCACACAGTAGGTCCCAGGTTATATCTCTCTCCTTGCCAGTTAAGTAAAAATCTCAGTTATCAGATCTGGGAAGTATTTCTGTCTGAGAAGTCATACCAGTCTGAGCAAACAGTGTTGGACTAGACCAGGTTATGTGTTGTGCTGTACCACTTCAGTTGTTGCTGGGCTTACAATTCTCTCATTCCATCATCCCTAACAACATCTAGAAGGCGACAGGTCCTGCACCCTTTGACTTCACAGAGTAGTCATCTGTTTCATTTTACATCAGTGCACACAGATATTGTGGCTCCCATTGTGTTTTGGAGTGCATCTTAAAATGTTTCTTCAAAATTCAATGTGCTTCTCCTGTAGAGTTTATTTTCCATCCAGTTTGTCTGTTTGTAGAGCGGTTTTGGTACTTGAATGCTTCAGGGTGTGCAGCATATGTCAATAAACAACACGTGCTTATAGTCCACAAAGCACACGCTGTGTGCATTCTAACAATCTGTTGACAAAACAGAAACCCTTCACAGGCCTCTTAGACTGCAGCATCTCACAAATTATTGGGTTACCTCCTGCAATGGGTAATTGGCAATTTTATTGCCCTGTTCAATCGTCTGATTCTTCACTTCACTGAACATATTTGCTATTTTCCCCTGCCAGTTTTGAGAACAGTGGGAGGCAAGGCCTGTTGCTTTCATGTGGTCTTCCTGGAGGCTTCTGGGTGGCCTCTTGGAAAGAAGGCTGCCAGGCTAGGTGGACCTTAGGGCTGATCCAGCAGGATTTCCATCACAGTTATATTTACAACAAATGTAGATCAGGAGCCAACAAAAACCCCTCTGCAGCTAGTTTCACATGTTTGGAGTCTTTGAGTTTGTTTGTTTTCTCAGACAGGCAGCCTCTCTTCTTCTGATGCCACATGACAAACTGCTTTTGTAACTTAAAAGGGAGGAATTCTTATTTTACTTATTTGCAATGTTTATATGCCAGCAACATTATAGGGAAAAATATTATGGCAGTGAACTGCATAAAATCAACAATACAGCCATTCCTGTACCATAGTTGTCAACTTTCAGATTGGAAATAAGGGATCAGCAGCCTCAAAAATAAGGGAACAGCAGCCTCACTTGTCCCGGGTACAGTCTACGGGATATCTAACAATCTGGGATAGCAGTGGAAAGCAGCGGGAAACAGCGCTGGAATAAGGGAATTTCCCACAAAAAAAGGGAAGGTTGACAGCTATGTCCTATACAGGGATAGCCTTACCATTGTAGTCCAGGCATTGGTAACCTCAAGGCTGGATTACTGCAGTGCACACTATATGGGGCTGCTTTTGGGCCTGATTAGGGAGCTACAGTCAGTGCAGAATGTGACAGCCAGACTGCTGATGGGAGAATGTGGCCAACATGTGAGACCATTGTTGGCTGTCCATCTGCTCCCAAAACAGATTCAAGTATATACAGTTTTACCGTACATACTCAAGTATAAGCCGACTTTTTCAGCACATTTTTTATGCTGAAAAAGCCCCCATCGGCTTATACTCAAGTGAGGGTCCTTTCAGGCTGCTCCTTCCTCCTCCTCCGCCTTTGGCGCAGTTGGCGTTGGCGGAGGAGGAACAAGCAGCCCAAAAGCAGCCCTTTTGGGCTGCTTGTTCTTCCTTTGCCGCTGCCGCCACCACCAGGTTTGTGGTGAACTTATTGACTCAAGTTTTCCCAGTTTTTTGTGGTAAAATTGGGTGCATTGGCTTATATTCGGGTTGGCTTATACTCGAGTATATATGGTAATTCACAAAGCACTGAAAATTTTAGGGACCTTAGGGAACACCTGAACCTTTCTATCCCAGGACAATCACTGAGATCATCTGCAATCAAGTTGGTGGTGCTTCTCCAAGTTGGCAAGGCTTATTTGTCAACAACAAGACCAAAGCCCTGAGTGTCATTGGTCCAGCATTATGGAATAGTCTGCCAACAGGCACCTTCTGTTTCCAGTTTTAAATGCCTGCTGAAAACTTTCCTATTCCAATAGGCTTATGCAGGCAATTAAGGCTGCATCTCTCCATAATAGCTAGCTGATTTCTGATTTCAGAATTTTAATGTGGTTTTTATTGTACGGTTTTACGTATAACCACTCTGATACTTTGTATGAAATAAAATTGCATTCATAAAGCAAGTCCCAAACTCGTTGCAAATCAGTAGAGCAGATTAATGCATCAACATAGCTTGATCGCCCAAGGGAAGCCTGAGTAAACAGGTGCATGTTAAGCAGGTGTCTAAACAGTGGGTGCTTATTGGAATTGCATTGCAAAGAGAAGGCACTTGCTTTATTCTATTTAAATTATTTTTACTCAGACAAATTATATACCACTTAAGCACAATTGTCTCTAAGTAGCATACGTCAAACTCAACAGTGCAATAAATATATAAAGCCAGTTTAAAACTATAAAATCAGATCTGACTGTTAAAAGGCCTGCTGGAATAAAAAGTGATCATAAGATGAACCTCAGGAGCATATGGCAATGCTAACAGCATTGAAATATCTCAGCAGAGGTGCAGAATGTAAAGCATTCCCAGAGATAACCTGGTCTTCAAGTTGTTCCATAGAAAGACCTTAAACTTGGCCCGGTATCATATTTGCAGCCTCTGCAACTCCTTCAGCACAGATGTTTTGCCCTGTGAATGAGGTACCTCCTTCAACAACCTGGCAGCAGCCTTCTCCAGCTCAACTTTAATGGATGCCCCACAAATAATGCAATGCTGTGATACATTCTGGAGGTTACAGATGCCTGGACTTCTGCAGTTAAACAAGCCCAATCCAGAGCTGCCAGGAAGGGCTGCAGTTCAGTGTAGGACATCTGCTTTGCATGCAGGATGTCCCTGGTTTGATATCCATGTAAGGCTGGGAAAGATTCCCTGGAGTGCCTCTGCCAGTCAGTGCAGACAATACTGAGCTAGATGGACCAATTCAGTACAAAGGCAGCTTCCTATATTCCTTAACAGCCATACGCAGTCGTAGCCAATGTAGTCACTTGTGTGTTCAATGACAAAGATTCAGCCTGGAGTGCACCCCAAAATGTTCAAATTCATATTGTGATAAGGCAACCTTCCCCAACTGGGTGACCTCAAAATGTTGCTAGGCTCTAACCCTAACCCTAACCCTAACCCTAACCCTTAACCCTAACCCCTAAACCTAAACCTAAACCTAAACCCTAACCCTAACCCTAACCCTAACCCTCTAACCCTAACCCTAACCCTCTAACCCTAACCCTAAACCCTAACCCTAACCCTAACCCTAACCCTAACCCTAACCCTGACCCTAAACCCTAAACCCTAAACCCTAACCCCTGACCCTAAACCCTGACCTTGACCCTAGCCCTAACCCTAACCCTAACTCTACTCCTAACCCTAACTCTACTCCTAACCCTGACCCTGACCCAGACCCTAACCCTAACCCCTAACCCTAAACCCTAACCCTGACCCCTAACCCTACCCCTGGCCCTGGCCCTAACCCTACCCCTGATCCGGACCCTAACCCTAACCCTAACCCCTAACCCTAAACCCGGACCCTAACCCTAACCCTAACCCTAACCCCTGACCCTAATCCCTAAACCCTAACCCTAACCCTGACCCTGACCCTACCCCTGACCCTAACCCTTAACCCTAACCCTAAATCCTAAACCCTGACCTTGACCCTAACCCTACTCCTAACCCTGACCTTAACCCTAACCCCTGACCCTAACCCTAACCCCTGACCCTAACCCTAAACCCTAACCCTGACCCTAACGTTAACCCTTACCCTAACCTTACTCCTGACCCTGACACTGACCCTAACCCTAAACCCTGACCCTAACCCCTGACCCTAACCCTAAACCCTAACCCTAAACCCTAACCCCTAACCCCTAACCCTAAACCCTAAACCCTAAACCCTAACCCTCTAACCCTCTAACCCTAACCCTCTAACCCTAAACCCTAACCCTAACCCTGACCCTGACCCTAAACCCTAACCCCTGACCCTAAACCCTGACCTTGACCCTAACCCTAACTCTACTCCTAACCCTGACCCTGACCCTAACCCTAACCCCTAACCCCTGACCCTAACGCTAAACCCTAACCCTTAACCCTTAACCCTAACCCTAAACCCTAACCCTAACCCTAACCCTAACCCTAACCCTAACCCTGACCCTACCCCTGACCCTAACCCTGACCCTGACCCTAAACCTAAACCTAACCCTAAACCCTAACCTTAACCCTCTAACCCTAACCCTCTAACCCTAACCCTGACCCTAAACCTAAACCCTAACCCTAAACCCTGACCATGACCCTAACCCTACTCCTAACCCTGACCCTAACCCCTAACCCCTGACCCTAACCCTAACCCTAAACCCTAACCCTAACTCTAACCCTAAACCCTGACCCTACCCCTACCCCTGACCCCAAACCTAACCCTAACCCTAACCCCTGACCCTAACCCTAAACCCTGACCCTAACCCTAACGTTAACCCTAACCCTAACGTTAACCCTAACCCTAACCTTACCCCTGACCCTGACCCTAACCCTAAACCCTAAACCCTAAACCCTGACCCTAACCCCTGACCCTAACCCTAAACCCTAAACCCTAACCCTACCCCTGACCCTAACCCTAACCCTAACCCCTGACCCTAACCCTAACCCTAAACCCTAACCCTACTACCCTAACATACCTCACAGGGTAGTTATGAGGGCCAACTGGGTGTTTATGCCACCTTGCAGGGCTGCAAACTTGAATAAAATATTGTGGGGGCCCAGGTAAGCACCACCCTGCATAATCGATCACATGACACGGTGCACACACACCATTTGAATGGCAATGCCCATCAACTTTGCAGGAGACCAGCCCAGGGGCGGAGCTTCATGCTCCAGCACCAGGGGGTGGAGAGCAGGCAGGGGCGGGGCTGGCATGCGTCACGGGGTGGGGCGCGTCACCTGCAGGGGCGGGCTGCGCATCTTGGGGGCATGGCGCGCCATCCACAGAGGCATGGCATGCATCCTGGGGGTGTGGCACACTGCCTGAAGGGGCGTGGTGCACATCCTGGGGGTGGGGCACACTGCCTGCCGGGGCATGGCACCCAGTGCAGGGGGGCAGGCAGCTGCGATGGCTCCCTTCTGGGATCACGCTGCCGGGGGCAGTGCACTCCCCCCGCACTCCTCTTCCTCCGCCAGTGGACAAGCACCTGAAATATTTTATTGCGGGGGCTGGAGCACCCACGGCCCCTAGGAGTTGGCTCCTATGCCACCTTGACCGCCTCTGAAAAAATGTAATAATGAAAAATACTGGCATAAAAGGACATATTAATAATAAAAAAAGACCTACCCACATGATGCTGACACGATACCCTGCATGAATGCTGTGCAATAGAATGTACTTTCACCCAATTATTTGTTTGCTTGTGTTGCAACACAAAAAAATCTCTAATAAAACTAATTTTTTAAAGGGATATTAACTGTAAAGTAATTGTTCATTCCCCTCCTATAGGGAATACTCCCCCCAAGACACTTCCCTATCTAACACTCAATTTAAAACGAATGTCTTATCACAGCTTCCCCTGGCCTGCTGCCCTCCAATAGCTCTAACTCCCATCAGTTTTGACCCCAGGCCAGGCATTTGGGGGCTGATAGGAATGAGAGCACTTTAGCTGTTACACCACAATGGTTCTCCTATGTTTCTGTGATAGCACAGGAGTGTTGGTTTACATCAGAGCAGTTTGAACTCAGGGTTGCATCCCAGAAATAAACTTTCCCCACTAACCATGTAACTGCAGTACAAAACTTAACATCCTCTATACAGGTGCAGCGGAATGAAGTGGTAGAAGTCCAGAGGAAGGAGTGTGGACATTACCATGTCAGACTGCCTGTGAAGGAACATATATTTGTTTTAAATCTAACCCACATTAAAAACAAAACAAAACAGAGAGGTAGAGATTCTATCTCACTCCTGTGCTAGCTTTCTAGCTGCAGAGACTTGACTGCAACAAGAAAGGAGTTGGGAAAGATCATGGCACCCAAAACATCACCATTCTGTAGTGATTTAAAAAAAGGGTATGTGTGTCCCAGGACACTTGCAGGATATACTTCATAACTTGGGTAGAAGGTGAACAAAGTGTGTAGTAGTTGCAGTATGTAGGAGGAGGAGATGCAAGACATTACCATGGAGTGGTTTATGTGCAAGAGGGGTTGCACAAAAGGAGGGGAAAGGAGGCATGGGAGTGAAGGCATGTACAAAGGGGTATAAAGCAGAGCTACAGAGTAGAAAAGGGAAGTGGCTTCAGAAATCAGGTTGAGCTTAAGTAGTTGCATGGGGTGGGAAGTGGAAGCTCCAGGGGGTTAATGTGGGGAAAATGGCAGGGGTGGTGGTGGAGCAAACAGGAGCACAGCTCCTAGTGTACTATAGACATCCACGTGCTTTGGAGATTATTTATTGCAGATGCGGCCATGAAGCAAAGCTGACTCATTACTAGGTTGTAGGACAGTTACAAGCCAAGCTGATGTTGATTGAACTGTAACAGGCCCTCAACAGATCCTGCGGATGCTTGGTGCTGGGATAGGAGGACTGACCCTTCTTGCGTGTCTTCCATGTTGCTGTTTTATTCTGGAGAGGAGGTAAGAGATACTTCCTCCAGCTGCGTTATGGGGCACTTCAGCACTCTCACAGTAAAATGCAGTGGAGTGGAGGGAGCAGAGGCGCCGGCTCCTAGGGGCCAAACCCTTTTGGATCCCCTCAACATTTGCTTGTGAGGGACACCCCCCCATGTTAAAAAAAAGGTCATGTCAGTTTGGAGGAGCCAGGAACACAATGGCAATGTGGCCTTAGTGGCTGGGTCATCCTCCTTCTTCTCCTGGTGGCAGTAGCAGCAGCAGCCGCCAACCATTGAAGCCACCACATTCCTGGCTTCTCCAAGCTGGTGTGATGTCCTGACATGATGTCGTCACACGTGGGATGTTGGGCCCCCCACCACACTTGCAAGTTGGTGTCTCTAAGATGGAGGGACTCTAACTCAGCGGCAGAGCACATCCAAAAGTCCAGTCTCTGACATCTCCTTTAAAAGGACCAGGAAGCAGGAGATGAGAGGACACATTTCCACCCCATATCTAGAAGATCCACCTTGATCACTGTGACCTCCTGATGAGGCATTTCTGGAGGTTCCCCATGCCCCTGAGATTAGATTGGCCTTCACTTTAGTGTGGCAGGCCCTGCCCTGTGGAATTTCCTCACAGAGCTACAATTCCTAGCAACCTGAACGAAATACAATTTCCAGAATTTTTTTTGGGGGGGAGTGGGCAACCATTTGCTTTATATGATTGCTGAATGCGCTTTAAACATATGGTATGGGTGTGGCCACTGTCCAGGGCAGACAATCCTGAACTAGGCAGGCCGACAGTCTGATCTGGGGTAACGTAGCTTCCCTATGTTCTCACACAAATTTTTAGCATAAAGTTGCTCAGCTATCAAATTATTTACCATGAAAAATAAATTGCCCTGCCTGTGCATATGGAACCACACACACTCAGGCATTATTCCTCTCCCCTCGCCAGATGGTTATTTGTTGAAAGTTTCCACACATGGACCTCCTGCATAGAATCTTTGCATTTACAATTTCCTCTGCTCTCAGCACCCAATGCTGAAACTGCAGATAGCCAAGCAGAGCCACTGGCACATCTCCAAACAAGAGACTAGAATTAGCAAAGAATGGTCTGCTAAGATAAGCCCTGGGAAATGAATGTGTGAGAGATGGGATTCATATCAATGCTGAAGTGATTTGCCCAGGAAGGGCTGTGTGGAGTGGATGGACTGTTGCTATTGCTAGGAATATTATTGGATGTTGCTTAAAAAGGCCTTTTTAAAAAAGAAGAACAAAGCAAGCAAAAAAGGCCATAATTAACTAGATGTTGAACCATTTTAATTTCTAGCACACCCTCATTGAAATGTTTGAATACATCAAAAGAAGCAAAACTGTAAGGAAGAATTATCTTTTCTAGTTTCAAGATGGCACCTCTTTTGGCATAGGGTTCCAGTGAGTTCTTTCAACACATCTGCAAGAGTGTAACATATACTGGGAAACTACCAAAGCTGTATGTGGGTCTTTCATCTGCAGGTGCATTGCACAAGTAAAGAATTTCTCACCTGTTGCTGCTGCATTTGGCTTTTGAAAGCTAAATTGGACATGACGGATTGGCGTGCCTTCCTTGTTCGTATATAAAGGAGAGGATTTAGGGGGATAGGGCTTACTGCAGCATTCGGGGACTTGTAGCCTTCCAGAGGCTGTTGGACCGCAGCATCCCTGACCATTGGCCATGCTAACTGGGGCTGATGGGGGGGTTGATGTACAACATCTGGAAGTCCACATGCTACCCACTCCTGGTTTACTGGAACTGAGCTGGGGGTGGAGAAAAATGGACAGAGCAAATAGACTAGGGTGGAAGGAAGCAGCAAAACCCCTCTCTCACACCTTCCTATAACTGTTGCAATCAACTGAATTTCTCTTGCTTTGAGTGAGATTAAAAAAGGTAAAGGGACCCCTGACCATTAGGTCCAGTCGTGGCTGACTCTGGGGTTGTGGCACTCATCTCACTTTACTGGCCGAGGGAGCCGGCGTACAGCTTCCAGGTCATGTGGCCAGCATGACTAAGCCGCTTCTGGCGAACCAAAGCAGCACACGGAAACACCGTTTACCTTCCTGCTGGAGCGGTACCTATTTATCTACTTGCACTTTGACGTGCTTTTGAACTGCTAGGTGGGCAGGAGCTGGGACTGAGCAACGGGAGCTCACCCCGTTGTGGGGATTCGAGCCGCCGACCTTCTGATCGGCAAGTCCTAGGCTCAGTGGTTTAACCCACAGCGCCACCCACGTCCCTTTTGAGTGAGATTACTGGTTCTTAAATTCAGTGCTTCTACTCTGACCTACAGTAGCTCAGGTCTCAGGCAGGGATCCTTCCCTTCACTTGCTACCATGAATGCATAACGTCCCAGGTTTGATCCCTGATATCACCCTGTTAAAAGATCAGATAGGAAGGGAAGGGAAAGATGCCTGCCTGAGCCCTGTCCAGTTATCGCCAGTCAGTGCTGAAACTGGAAAATACTCTTACCTGGTATCAGACCAGGGGCAGATCTATACTCATGGTTTTTAATGTTAAGGAAGAGTTAAGGAATGGTTTTGATAACATAAATGGACACATGACTTCCTACTTTTTACGTTAATAATGCGTTATTACCTTGTCTTTTTATAGCTTAATTTTTAATCGTTTTATGCTCCTACATTGGTGAAACACTGCTCACATGTCCCCCCAGAGGGAGTAGCAGAGCAACCAGTGACCAGCAGCATGGAAAGAAAGAGCATTTTGGAAAATGGTGTGGCTGGGTATTACTTACATTTGACCGGGCGGGAGGGGGGGCATGATAAAAATGTTAAATAGCAAGTGACATTTTAGAACGACATATCTAATATCGTTCTGATATGGGGAAATAACATTGGACAGGTCAGTATAGCTGCAGCCCTGGTTTACTACCCTTGCCACCATTAAGTGTATCTGGAATCTGCCAGGAAATGCACAATATTCTCATTGAAGGTTTTTTTTGGTGGCATTTCAGCCCATGTTTTAATGCATTACGAAGAGGCCCCAAAGGAGATGATTTTGAAGAAGACAGTGATGATGAGAGTGATGAAAGCAGTGATAGTGATTCTTCATCATCCGTCCAAGATGATGTTGAGAAACAAACGAGCAAGAAGGAAAAGGGCAAATAAACCACTCACCACTATTTGACCAACTTTTGTATGTGTGTTTTGTATTCATATCCTCAACCTTTCCATTTTTTCAGTGCTCACGACAGCTTATATAAAATCACAACACACACACACATATAACGCAAAGAATTAAAAAAGATTATAACACAATCCAGCACCAAAAGTAAAGAAAAAAGCAAAACAATAATTGGGCAGGCTCCCTCAAGGAGGACAAGTGCAAGAGAAAATATAAGTTTGAGTCTTGAAAACTAAAAGGAAACAGGAGTAAAGTTAACCAAATTCTCGGGGCCAGAGTGGGTCATGGTCGAAAAGGCCCTGCTCATGTAACTTAATGTTACCGGACGTCCCCGTTTCCCAGGGACAGTCCCCAGATTTACAAATCAGTCCCTGGACAAAATCCATTGAAGTTGAAAAGTGTCCCCGGATTCATGGAAAAAAACCTGGTAACCTTAATGTAACTACCAGCCTCCCACCTATAGGAGAGGATATATGGAGCCAAGCCTGTAATGATGGACTCAGTGAATGGGCAAGTTCATATGAGAGAAGACAGTCCTTTGGATAAACTGGTCCCACACCATTTTAGGGCAGCTCCCTCTAAACAGTCCTCCCCTAAAACAGCTCCCATCAGCCCCAGCCAAGGGCCGCAGTCAAATTACCCAAATGCTGGTTGTCAAGCCGTGTATTAGTTGAGCAAAGCAGGTGCCATGGGAGCATGGACTCTGCATGCCGAAGGGTCCCAAGTTCAAGCCAGTTCAAAAGGAACTCAGTGGAGATGGGAAAAGATGATTACTAAAGATTCCAGAGAGATTACTGCCAGTCAGAGAAGGCAGTATTGTATTGGATGGGAGGCATAGTCTGACTCAGTTGAAGGCAGCTTCCTATGATCAACAGCAGACATTGAGGTGTCCCAGGAGCAAGAACGTAAGAAGAGCCTTAGTGGATGAGGCCTCCAGCATCTTGTTCCCACACTGGTCACCCAGGTGCATGTGTTTCTGATGGTGTTTTGTACTTTAATCAGAGATGAGGACCTTTTACAAGAATGCTTTAGACAGTCTTTTAAACAAGCAGCCACAAGATGGTGGTATAAGCAAACAATTTTCCATTGCTTTCCCTTTTCCTCTGGAAGTTGCTATGCATGTGAAGATCCCATTTAAAATGAAGAAGCTTCTTAGAAACATGAACTGGTTTTTGTTTCATTCTTTTAAAATTAGCATGGTTTATCACTTCCTAAGAAGGCAGATACTAGGATGCAAAGCCACTCAAACCACTCAGTAATAAAGGCTCTGTATAAGATGAGGGTATGGTGGCAAGGCTTACTCAGTTTTGCAAGGGCACATGTTCCTGGACTCGAACTCCCATCAATCCCAGCCAGGATGGCCAAGGGTCCAGCATTTTTGGAGCCGTAGTCGAACAACACCTGGGAGCAGAGCTGGATTTAGGTTTGATGAGGCCCTAAGCTACTGAAGGTAATGGGGCCCTTTATATGTCCAGCTGTCCTTTGTCAACAACAAATTGTCGCGTTTTTTTGTGTTGGATGTATGCTATATGGTAATTTATGGACCTAATAGGTATCGAAAGCCATTTGCACATAACAAATAGGAGCCTACACAACACAAAACACTGTTGCTGTATGTAGGTTTTTTTATTTGTTTTTTTTTTAACTTATATTTTGGAAATGTACATCCAGTTCCCCCCCCTTTAAATTTTTTTGAGGACCCCAAGAGAGTGGACCCCAAAGCTATAGCTTGTTTAGCTTATACATAAATCAGGCACTGCCTGGGAGGCTCCATGTTCATTGCCTCTACTATTTAGCATTATTCCTTGGATAGCTCAGTTGGCTAGAGCATGGTGATGACTATGCCAAGGTTCCAGGTTTGATCCTTGTATGGGACAGCTGCATATTCCTGCACTGCAGGGGGTTGGAATAGATGACCCTCAGGGGTCCCTTTGAAATCTACAATTCTAAGAAACTATGGAAGTATAGACCTGGATTTGTGGCTTAGGTAGGACATATTTTATTGGTTGGTTTTATTGGAGAATTTCTATACTGCCTGTCTTCTAAAGTGGTCCCTAGGCTGCATTATAATATGTGCACTACTAAGTGAAGATGATGTAAAGTCCCTAAAAATAAGGGGGCATCATCCCACCAATGTTGAGCATAATGGAGTCCAGTTTAACACAGCAGAAAAGTTAAAACATGTCCTTAAAGCTACCCTGTTGAATTCCAAGAGGCATTTCTCGAATCTCTGGAGAGTGCTCAGTCAATGCTGGTTATGTAGTTAACCAGCTAACCGAGTGTGAGCTTCATCTTTCTGACCTCTTTACAGTGCCATAGTGAGAACATACCACTCAACTGTCCCGAACTGAGCGGGACATCATGGATTCACAGAAACCGCAAATGCTTCTGTTTGAATTCCGGAGTGTCCTGTTTCTGCCGCCTTGCCTCTGCCTCCGCCATGGCCTCCACCACTGCTGCCACGGCCTCTGCGGCAGCACACCCAGAAGTGGGTGCAGCACATCCAGAAGCACAATTCCAGAAGCGGACACACCACTGCACCTAGGAAGAAAAGGCTATGAGAAGGCCATGGGCAAGGCCTAGCCACAGCGGCAAAGGAGGAGAGACAGCTGGCAAAGGCAAGGTAGCTGCAGCATGAAGATCGGGTGGGTGGAGACAAGAAATAGTGTGACTATGGATGGAGTGGGATGGTGGGAGAAAGAGTGAGGAGTTCAGGGGTGGGGGGTGTTTGTGTGCAGGGTGTGTTTGTCCTGCTTTCCCATCCAGAAAGGTTGGATGATAGATGAGAATGGTTGGTGTGATTTAAAACTATATGAGGTTTCAGGTTTGAGAACAAAGGAACACAGGAAGTTGCCTTATACTGTGTTAGGGCATCAAACCATCTAGTTCAGTACTGCCTACACTGACTGGCAGTGGCTCTCCAGGGTTTTGGGCAGGCTTTGCTCCCAGCTCTACTTGGAGATGCAAGGAAGTAAGTTTGGGAACCTCTGCATGCAAGGTAGATGGTCTGCCACTGAGCTATGGCATTTCCCCAAGACATACACTCAATGGTGAAGGGCAAGGCCATGATGTCCTGGTGGAATGGAACATTTCCTGGAATGCTCTTATCTTTTGGGAACCCACTTCATATCAAGACCCCTCCCTATGAGGTCAGAGAAGGTCCTTGTTTTCTCAACCAAGCTCCCAGATTAAAACAGTCAAGGAATAACGGGAAGATTTTGAATTTTTCAAAACAGTATTTCATGATATGTAAATATCAGCAGCAAATGCAGAGAACCATAAAAGACTATGGCAATAGAGGGTGGTCCATTAGGGCAAATGGGACACTGGTCCTCATCCAGTTCAGGTGCTGGCACCGGCTACCTGCTCTCCCCTCTTTAATCATAGTGTCTTCCATAGAACTCAACAGGGAGGGTAATGGGGCAAAATCAGAATTGGTTAGATCTGCCTATCATTGTTTCTGGCTCTCCCAACTGTTGCCTCTTCTGCCTTCCGCCCTAGTAGGCACCAGCTATCACTGTACTAGGGGTTATAAACAATGTTAGTAATACCTAGATTGGGCCCATTGGAATTAATGGACATCACCAAGTTAGATCAGTTTCAGTGCAACTACTCTGAGTTGAAAGTAGTCGCATATAACCACTTATGGTTTGCACATACATAAGAAAGAGTCTAAATAGATCAATTGGTAGATAGGGTTGGAGCCATACATTCTCTTCTTCTTGAAGTTATTCCATGATAGTTCCTGAGATCAATGAGCAGGCTTTTGGTTTGTTGTTGTCTTCTGTGTTATTGTGATTGCAGCTGTATTTAGCAAGACAGCTCTCTGCTATTTAAATATGTTTCTCAAGTTCATAAATTTGAGGCCTACAACCACAATGAATACTGTTAATTTTAGCATGCAAGACCCACGATTACTAGTACAGCAGCATCTTCAAGAATAACTCTTTGACTTAATAACTGTGTAGTATTCTTGTCTTATGTCTGGTTTCTTGTATCTGTCTCTCTCTCTCTCTCTCCATAGGAGAGCTTTCAGCAAGCTGCGTTTTAGGTCAAGAGTTCATTTTGTAATGAACTGAGGAAATGTTATACATGCATTTCACTTTTTTTGGTATGCATTTGGGGGGGGGGATACACAGGAAACTGCCTTATATTAGGGCATAGTATTTGACCACTTCACACAGTATTTCCTACTCTGACAGACAGCAGCTCTTTCTAGCAAAAGTCCCCTCACCATCATCTGCTACCTGTTCCCCTTTTTTTGTTTCAGTTGAGGAGGCATTTGCTGTGAAGCAAAAATCAATCCCCATTAAACCTGTCTAGTTTACAGCGGCAGGAGGGTTAGATGTTGTAACATTTGGGACTTTTTAGTTTTTTGGGGGGAAAGGTGAGTAAGAAGTGACAGAAGTTTATAACGTTAGGGAGAAAGTGGGTGGCTAAAAGTTTGTCTCCCTCTCTCATAACACTAGAACCCACAGACAATCCAATGAAGCTGAATGTTGGAAGATTCAGGATGGATTAAAGGACAGACTTCTATTCGCGCACCACAGAGTTAAACTATGAACCTCACTCTCAAAGGAAGCAGTGATGGCCACCAACTTGGATGGCTTGAAAAGAGCTCTGGCTACAATGGCTATGTTCTGCCTTCCACAGTCAGGGGCAGTAATACTTCTGAATACCTGCTGGTATTCCACCTGCTGGTGGAAACCACAGGAGGGGACAGCGCTCTTGCACTCAGGTCCTGCTGGAAGGCTTTCCACAGGCACCTGGGTAGCCACGTTGAGCACAGGATGCAGAACTAAGTTCATAAAGTGCAAAAATATTTTGTTTAAGGTGTGCAGGTGCAAGTGTGCAAAACACAATAATGCCCCATATCCACGTTCTTGTTGTGCTGTCCATTGCTGGCTCAAGCAATCTCTTTGCTTATGCGGGGACTGGGGAACGATAGCTCACTGGCAGAGTGAAGGGGTTGTTGTATTCAATGTTCACCGTAGTTAAGAGTTGACCCATTGAAATTGATGGACATAACTAACCTGGGCACCTTGTCTTCAATAGGTTTGCCTGCAGAAGATCCCGGGTTCAATCCCCAGCCATTGCCAGTCAGTGTGGACAATATTGAACTTGATGGACCAGTGGTCTGATTCTGTATAAGGCAGCCTTCTATATTCTAATGAAAATAAAACTAAGAAAACAAAAGGGCATCCCACTTTCTTATTGCTCACTAACAGCGGGGGGTGGGGGGCTTGCTCACTAATAGAGATGGAAGAATATATCATTTTCAGTTGGGGAAAATGCAGCCAGTTGCTGTCTCAGTTTCTCATTTTTCCAATCTAAAGTTTAGTTCTCCACATTTATGCAGTAATTAGCAAATTTTCTTTTTTAAAAATCATCACGGCATTTTGTAAGCATTTGAGTGGGAATTCCTCCTAATAAAAACATTTTTGTATGCAGTTTTGAATAATGTATATATTTTTGCTAGTAACTTTCCCTGATATAATGGCATTTTTGTATGCCATTTTCACTAATATGTTCATTTTTATGCACACTTTCCCCTAATATACAAATTTTAGTTGGTTGAACCACTGCATTACAAAATTCAAATAAGTGCGAATTTTGACAGATGGCTATGGTTTGGTTTTCAAATTGTTTAAGAAGGTGCAAATTTAATTAAATTTGGCTTTAAATGTGAACTGGGTCCAAATTCTCCCTTGCCTTTATTCACTATGACTTGGTAAGAGGGCTTTAACAAACCTTTATCTTATTCCTCCCCAAGTGGAGAGCTGAAAGTTCGTAAGGATGGCACTGTGACCTCTTGAAGAATCTGAAAAGGGAGAATTCTTAAGCTGTTTCGTAACTGCAGTATGAAAGTTAATTGAGCATTTTGAACTAGCTTGGTGCTTTCATGAAACTGAGGAAGCAGGAATGATTCCAAATGATGTGCCTTACAATCTAAAGCAAACATGATAAATGAAGGATGGGGCCTACTACCCAATTAACAGCAGCTAAAAAAAGAGCTATGTAAGTCATAAGTCATAGGTGGACATAGTGTTTGCCTGTCATCTGGCTGTTCGCCTTTCACAACTCCATTCAGAGGAATTGTATCACAATTAGTCAGCAAGGTCTCTTTTTGCAGAATGATCACTATGTCCTTGTTTTTAAATACCTGCAGCAGCATTCTTTCTTATCATAGCAATAACATACTGTAAAATGCAAGCTATGAAATATGTTGTACTCATTGCTATTTTTCTAGGAAAAGACATGACAGAATGCACAATGAATGCCTACCCTTGTTCTCTTGTGATGGCAATGGCGCCCACCTCAGAGGTGCCGGAATTCAGTTCCATTGAGTTCTAGCTGGAAAAAAGTCCTGGTTGTAGTGATATGTGTTTGTGGTTGGGAGGGGGAACAGCCACAGGGCAGACACAGCTTTGGCACAAAAGACAATCTAAATTGTTCATTTAAAACACACCAATATAACCAACTTATACCCTTCAAAAAACAAAAACCCTCTTTAAAATATAAAATAAAACCAGTGATTTCAATATCGTTGTACTTATTAAATCATAAGTGGCTTGCCTGGGTAGGCTTGCTAAGACAAAGAAAAGGTGCGTGCCTAATATAAATAGGGAGCTCCAAAGAGTGCGTGCTGCCCAGGGCCAGCCCAACCAGGAGGCGAGTTGTGGCAATCGCCTCAGGTGGCAGGATATGCAGGGGCAGCAGATCCAGCCTCAAAAAAATGCTTTACCCACTAACTGCCACAGCCACAGCTGCAACATGGTCCTTGGAGGCTGGTTTCTACAGTGGCTTCTTGGCAAACAGGAGGCGCTGCTGATCTCCTTCCACCCTTGTTCCCATTGCAGATCTTTACTCACCCCTTCCCTGGCAGGGAGTACACTTTCTTGTTCACTTCAGGTGCCAAAACGTGTGGGGTTGGCCCTGGTGCTGCCACACCAAGGGATTGATTTCTTGCAAGTGCGGAATGAACTTCCATTCATTTGCAAGGTGCCAGAAGGTGTGAACTGTTGGAAATCTGCCACTGTCGTCGTGCTGGAGGGCAAGCAGCCAAAGTCTGGGGAAAGCCCTTAAACAACTTCAGATGATCCTCTTCCAATTTTATTGGCTGACAATCCCACAGAGATAGTGCATGAGAGAGAAGCAGCTGAGCTGGAGAGAGGGGAGGGTGCAGCTGAGGCGACAAGGATTCCAGTTACCTCCTGGGAGGTGAGGGGAGGGGCTTCACAGTGGCTGTGGAGACACAGTGGTGTGATCCTTGCATCCAACAGGCTAGAGGCCAAGGAGGATTGCCCTCTACTCTCTTGGCTACCCAGAGAGACTAAGGACAAGTATGGATGGCATAGCTTCAGTGGTGACTGCGTCCCAGTATCTGTTGCCTAAGGTCACTTTACCTAATGGTAGGGCCAGCCCTGGGAAGAGAAGAGGAAGCTTCATAAGAGCTTGATGAAATTTGCAGGTCATTGCTCAGGAATTCTAAAACAACCGCAAAAGCCAGCACAGTTTTAAAATTGGGTTAAAATCACAGTTCTGTGATTCTAAGTCTAAAAGATTCTGTTTGCCATCTTGATTCAAAATGGCCTCCAATTGTGTCCAAACATAGACCAAAAACTGCTTCTTTATTTCATGAACCCTCAAGCAAATATGGCTACCTCTCTAAAAGGAACATGGGCAGATCCACACCATATATTTATAGCACATTCAGCACACATTAGTTCTGTGAAGGGGAAACTACAGTTCCCAAGTTTCTTTTGGGGGAAGTCATTTGCTTTAAATATGCATGGGATGTCTTTTAAATGCATGGTGTAAATCTGCCCTAAATGTGAAGAGGTTTATTAACCCCCCCCCAACACTTATAAATTCAACATTTGTGTAGTTCACTGTAGATTAATCATTACACACACCCACACACCCACACACAATTAAGCAAAAGAATAAGGACCAAACGGAAAAGTATCAAAGAAGTAATGACATTTAAAGCAAGCATTTTTCTCTCCAACTGAAGCAAAATAAAATCCTAGCCCAGGAGGCGAGTTTCTGAAATGGCAGCTTTCTCTATGCAAGTCGAGTGTCATCCAGATTCGATCCTGCTGCAGCGTTCATTCTTTGCCAACAACTGCTAGCGTCCAATTGCCCACCTTCCCCGCTGTTGAGCTACATCAAGATTAGATGCAGGGAGATGAGCAGGCTTACAGCTTCATCTGTTGGCACCGCAGGAATGTAGAAGGAAAACAGCATGGCAAGCGGGTTGGGGAGAGGGAAGAACTTTGGAAGAACTCATAATCTGTGGATTGTTGTTTTTCAAGGCCTTACCTTGAAATAGCTAGCATATGGAGCAAAGAAAATGAGAGGGAGACAAGGAAAAGGATTTTCCCACTGAGATCAGGGAGAAGATGAAGGAAAAACCTCCCTCCAGACAAAAACACCATCAAAGGAATTTATGTCCTCTCATTTTTCTGCTGCCCAAACATGAGAGGATGAAACAAAACCATTTCACAACTCTTATTACAGATCCCTTCAGCGGTGGCTGGTCCAGTCGGGAAAATGGGGCACTGCCCCACAAAACACTGCCAGCCTCCCCCACTTGCCTGGCTTCTTATTTACAACTGGCTCAGGAGGCCACACTGCCTGCCAGCTTCCTCTTCCTTAGGCCACATTCACACCATACATTTAAAGCACTACAATGCCACCTTGGATTCCCCCAAGGAATTATGGGAGTTGTTGTTTGTTAAGGGTGCTGAGAGTTGTTAGGAGGCCCCTATTCCCCTCCAAGAACTACAATTCCCAGAGGTCCCTGGGAAGAGAGATATTCAGGGCTATTTTTCAGGAGGAACTCACAGGAACTCAGTTCCAGCACCTCTCAGGTGGGCTCCCTTGCTTATTTAAAGAGAGCAAGGGAGGTGTTCATGGTAAGTTCTGGCACCTCTTTTTCTTGAGAAATAGCACGAGAGACATTGGTTGTTAAATTGCTCTGTAAATTGCAGCTCTGCGAGGGGAATAACAACTCCAGGTCCTCTTAACAAACTACAGCTCCCACAATTCTTTGGGGGAAGCTATGGCTATTTAAAGTGGCATCATTAAAGTGTTTTAAATTTATGGTGTGAATGTGACCTTAGTCTTGCCCTTGCAGAACTCAGCAGGGAAAAGAATTAGTTGGCTCTGTTTCCACATACTTTTGGGCTCTCTGCTGTCTGCCCCACCAGTCCCAGTAGGCTCCAGCCAGCAGAGGATCCTACACATTCTTCTGTAGCCAGAATGACATCACCATATGCAAGAGAGGGGTATCAGCTGGGGTGGGGGAACCTGAGTTTTGCAGATTTATGTATTTTTTAATAGGAGCCACAGAACCTGGGGACATTGTGATGGGGAACAAAATGCACTATCTTCTAAGAATACACATCCAGTGTTTTGTTGTGGCATTCTCATTAACAACTAGTTGCTTTGCGTGTGGGTTTTTATGGTATTAGTAGTCTGTTAAAGGCATTTTAATTAATTGTGGGCCTGGTAGCCAATTGATTGATTTATCAGCTGATGAAATTTGCACAGAAGTAAAACAGTATTTCCAAAGCAAGCGGCATGATTTGCCTGTTAGATTATGCATACATTTATTCTACCTGGCATCATCTTGGAGTTATTCCCTTAAATGAGAGAGAGAGAGAGAAAGAGAAAGAGAGAGAAAGAGAGAGAGAGAGAAGGAAGAATGCCTCTTTCAAGGTAGTACCTAGAATCTTTACAAGCACGTCAATTTGAATAATATTTTCTTCATACAAAAGAAATATGATGCTCCATTCATCATGCCCCTCTTTTTAGTCAATAAAAATGCTTAATGATTAATTGATTAGACATTGGAACCCCAATTAAGACAGGTATTTAGCTCCTGTGATGTGTTTTGCAAGCCAAGACATGCTTCAGGCAATGTACTACAGCGATTCAGACAGGGTAAAGTTGTGAACTACTGTTGTGCCCTCTGCACACTGATTAACATTCATCTAGAACCATGTGTCAGTGTTGGCTATACAGCAAAAAGGGATGTGGAAGGGGTGCATAAAAATGTTGGAATGGGAAGAAATTTAATCCCATGAAAATTAGTTCAGACAGACCACAGAATACTTTATTTCTGCCAATATAACGAAACCTGACTGAACAAGGGACCTCCACTCATTCTGCAATCCAATATAGACTCCCCCCTTTTTTTGTTTAACCCTGAACAGCTCCTGTCCATGCATGGTGCTGCCCCTCTTAGCATATGTGCAGAGACCTCCACATTGAGATGTTCTGGAGTGACTTGTCATATCAAGAAGAAAAGTGGGAGGAACTCAAGGAGCTGGAGTCAGGAAATCCCAGGGAGGGACCTAGCAGGTTTGGACAAGTTTCATGTGGTTCATAGGAGGTCTTGGAATTGTATGGGGAGAAGATCATGGATGTGGAGCCGCACCTGGAGTAGATTCCAGCAAGTTGTCAGAAAAGAAGCCCACTGGACACTCCCAAGCAGCCCCCTTCTCTACAAGAATTTCCTTGGCCATCATCTCCTGCCAGTGGTGCTCCAACTGCAGGGGAGCTGCTAGAGTGCAAGTCTACCTGTGAGCTAAGGACATGGAAACACCAGAGTCAGTGCAAACAAACAGCTTGGGCTCAGCTCACTCAACGGAGTGTGTATTTGGCTGCCCAGCCCACAGATGCTTCTTGCTTGCTCTGCTAAAGCTGTGCCTGCCTTGCTCTTTAAACCTGGGAGGTGTGTCAATGGATGGATCAGCATCTTACCTTCCTGAACCATGTGTATCACCTGCTGTGCTTTTAACCCTTGCGTTATCTGTGCACCATACTGATTTGAGCATTAAAGATCTTGGCAGAAATAGTAATCTGAGTTTGAATTCTTCATCAAGCAAGAGCAAGGCTGCCTGCTGTTCCTGCCAACTGTATACCTGCCTCCAAATCTACCTATTGTTGCTTAACTTAATGAAATTTATCATACTTTATTCAGGCCCTACAAAACCCTCATCCCAGATACATAAGCAGTGCATGATTTCAACTGTCCAGAATTAGCATGATAAGCATTATTCCAATCACTCAGGTTTGTAAAATGTCCTCTTTTTCCAGGACAAGGCCCCTTTCCATGGGTAGAGTCATCACAGCAATCCATAATTAAAAGTAGAAGTCAACAAATGTGTCCTCTTTTTTGCTGTTCAAAATATGGCAATCCGTCCAAACAAATCCAGAACAGCAATTCTTAATTTTATTGCCAATAATGCACATAAAGAACCACCTAACCATATATTATATATTGAGGGACGCGGGTGGCGCTGTGGGTAAAACCTCAGCGCCTAGGACTTGCCGATCGTCAGGTCGGCGGTGCGCTCCCGTTGCTCGGTCCCAGCGCCTGCCAACCTAGCAGTTCGAAAGCACCCCCGGGTGCAAGTAGATAAATAGGGACCGCTTACCAGAGGGAAGGTAAATGGCGTTCCGTGTGCTGCGCTGGCCACGTGACCTGGAAGTGTCTGTGGACAGCACTGGCTCCCGGCCTATAGAGTGAGATGAGTGCACAACCCTAGAGTCTGGCAAGACTGGCCCAAACGGGCAGGGGTACCTTTACCTTTAACCATATATTTGCCTAATGAGCCTCATAGCTTAAAACCAGAGGTCATGGTCTATTGGTTAAACAATAGGCATTGTTAGGCCCTTCTGGAGAGAACAACCCCAGATGCATATAGGAAGCCCACAAGAAGGAGCCACTGCAGAAAAGAATCGTTCTGAATGGGCCACCCTCCAGACCTCTCATGGAGGAGGCACATGAAGAAGGGCCTCACATGATGATCACAGGGTCCGGGTAGGTTCACATGTAGGGAGGTGGTCCTTGGGGTATTATGCTCCTGATCCATCTAGGTCAGCTTTGTCCTCTCTGCAGCAATGGATAGTGGGGTGTAGCACACTGAACAGCCCACTGCCTTGCCCCTCCCCTTCTTGGTAATCCACAACTACTAATTGTCTTGGGAAGCCAACAGCACAGTCTCACCTGCATAGCCCTGCTGGACACTGTTGTCTGCTGAGCCATGGGCTTTCCACCCCTGCAATGAATACATATGCCTTGTGAATTAGCTGCTGGTGCTAATTGGCAACTGACAAGATTACAGTCATACCTCGGGTTGAATATGCTTCATGTTGAGCGCGTTCGAGTTGCGCTCCGTGGCAACCCGGAAGTAACAGAGCGTGTTACTTCCGGGTTTCGCCGCTCGCGCATGTGCAGATGCTCAAAATGATGCGCAGAAGCGGCGAAAAGCAACACGTGAATGCCGTTGCTAGTTACGTTTGCTTCTGGATGTGAATGGGGCTCCGGAACGGATCCCATTCCCATCCCGAGGTACCACTGTATTGGAACACAGGCAGCTGCCTTTATCAGAGTCATACCATTGGTCTATCTAGGTGAGTACTGTCTTCATCGACTGTCAGAGGCTCTCTGGGACAGCCATACCAGGAAGTGCGAGCAGTTGAACCTGAGACCTTCTGCAAGACCCTCTGCCGCTGGGCTGCAATATGGATACTTGCTTCTAGTAACCATTTGATTTAACTGTCAGATAATACCTGGTGGTGATTGTTTTAAAGGCAAACTGCCCATGTGGCTATAAAAGCTACAGGCAGCTACAGTCTACACCCTCCAGAAAATACAGAGTTAAGTGTACGACTTACACGCCAACCATGAAGTGCAAAAGCATTTACAACACAGAGGATACCAGAGATTTCTTCCCCTCCTACCATCTGCTGTAATTTAAAACTATAGTTAAAGGGTATACAGGTAGTTTCATCCATAACTCTTTGAATCTCCCTTATTTTATGGGCTTCTGCCAGGACTCTTACTGTTACTTTAATGGAGTCTTTTGTAGTTTAATTTTATCTCTATATGAACTAGGCACTCACTCACAGGTAGACTTGCTGGTAATATTGCTTCCTTGTGAGTCATTAGTTGTTTCATATGAGCTGGATATACGATTTACTCGTTTTTACTCAACTATAAAAGACACTGGAAAATTCCAAGCCAGACGGGTTATCGGGCTTCCTGAAGGCATGGCTGCACGATTTCAGGAAATAAATAGAATGCACAGATCACACAAACTCTTTGCCCTTCATAGTTTCTAAAAGCTTCATAAACATTCTCTTAAAAATTGGATTCCACAGCACGGAGAGTTATTTTATTGCAATCAAGTTCTTCCATTTCCTAAACCCTTTCACCGTGCCTTGCTATAAAATGACAAGCTTCTATTATTATTATTATTATTATTATTATTATTATTATTGAGAGTGGTTTGTGGGACAGATTCATAGGAAAACCTCAGCATAGAGGAAAATCTTGATGCAGGAAGGTGTGTGAGGGGGTGAGATTTCAACCAAGTTTTGCTTCAAGGTTCTAGTTATCTTGATCACAGCATCTTTGGATAGCAGGCGTGTGCTGGCAGAGCGAACTGGTTTTATTGCCTGCCCAGTGTTTCTACCTGGCAGTAGCAGACAACCCTTTTTACTTCCCACAAACATAAGAACATGAGCCTGCTGGATCAGGCCACTGACCCACCTAGTCAAGCATCCTGTTCTCACAGTGGCCAAACAGATACTTGTGGGAAACCAGCAGGGTTCCCCTGACAGCAGGCAGGACCCGAACCCAAGAATGTTCTCTACTCCTGCTGGACAAAGATCCAGAATGTCCCTTGTAAAATCTCTTCAGCATGTTGTGGGAAATGTAAAGAGCATTTGCCAGTAGTGTGTTGTGGATCGAGGGCCCGACCCCCGCTATGTGAAATAAACACACAAGGACACGTGATATAAGGTTAATGGGCAAGAAAAGGCCACAACTTTATTGATTACAGCAGTGAAAAGGTATTGGCTTAGGCATTGGATGACTATAGGAGGTGGGTTTATTCAACAGTAGGTGGAGCCTGTTGATGCTATTCCAACTATAGGCTCACCCCTGATGTCACCGAGGGTCGTGCCATGGCCTCCCGCCAAGCAGGCATCGGACGGAATACACGACCGCCAGATTCCTTTAACGGAATAACCCACGGTAGATAGCATAGGCGATGGCCACACCTAGCCCTTGACACACATGAATCCAATGCCTAACCTACCCACCAATACCACAAAAGTTGTGACGATTGCTACGAGGTAGGCGAAAAAACCAAAAAGCCTAATGCCAAATGGAAAAATTCCTACCAGGCCCCCCAGACAACCAGGGCGACCAACCTAAGGTCCATAGCAAGGCCAAAAAACCTAGACCCTGAGCTAAATGGGAGTGGAGGGTGGGTGACTCGCTGCGAGACGATGACGACTGAGGAGGAGGCGGAGCTGGAGCCGCAGCATTAAGCTGCTAAACACGCCCCCCGGAGACACCTGGTTGGCTGCCTCCGGTGGGTGTGGGCGCCAGCCAGGTGAGGAGGGGCGGGGGCTAAGGCCCCCGGCCAGGGGCGGAGCTCGGGCTCCCGCCCACAACCACTCCCCTCTCTTCCAGGGAGGAGAGTCTTTATGCTTCCATGGTCTTGCATGGGTCTCACTGCTTCCACTCAGATCAGTTGGATCCCAATTCATGCAATCCTTTGCATACTTTCCTGGGAGTAGGCTCCGCTGAACTCAGTGGTGCTTGCTTCCGCCTGCATACATCGAACCTGTGAAACAAACTGAGCTTTAACAAAAGATATTCACCCAGCTGAAATACCACATTTAGCTTTTAGCTGGCCATGCAAACAATCTTACCAAAAATTGGTACCATTTAACAATGGTTCCAACTTGGCTCCGGGTGCCAGGGTCATGGGTGCCATGCAGTGTGCATGGCCCTGGCACCAGAACTTGTGGGTGCCCGTTCCCTTCATGGGGAATTTTGTGGGTCTCCATAAGGCAGCTTCTTCTGTTCATTCACCTGGAAATATGAGGGGCTGAACATGTGCTAAGCTGTGGCCCTTCCTGCAAACGCCATGTAGAAATTTCCTCCTGTGTAAAGTACGTATGGGACAATGTACCCAGAAATTCATAACTGGAGTTCCACAGGCATCTTTTGGCAATGTTCCGTCAAGCACCGAGTTAGCATAGACTAAGAACATAAAGTCAGGAAGGCTCTTTGCAACAGCCTAAAGGTTGAGCCATGGAAATAAACCTTCCAAAATTGTGCATCACTTTAGCTGCCAAATATAGGGAATACAGACTGAGGTCTGGATCTCTTCCATATCCTGCTGAATGTAATAACCCCTTAATTTATTTGTAATGGTTTCCTGGGCACATCTTAAATCCATCTTGATTAGGTTTTGCAGATCCCAGCCCCCCCCCCCAGCTATGTTTTATGGTTGCATTTAGAGAGTTATATGTTGACATAACTGTCTTTTGGCTGCTCCAAGAAGCATTTCTTGGTAATCTACTAGTGTCCATCTGTTCTAATTTAACTCAATACATGATGAAAGCCAGGTAGATATGCATTCCAAATGGCAACAATCCACACTCTTTTCTAACCTAAACTATTGGTAAACCTGATGGAAGATGCTAAAGGGGCCTTAAAAATTAATTTGGGGTGGGGATAACACTCATTTTGTATTGGTTAACCCCTCATGTTTTGGTGCCAGAAACATGATTCCAGGGTTGGTAGCAATAATTACAAATGCTATTAACCAAAGAACTGTGGTATGACCTTCCCTATGTTGGGAACAGTCATAGCTCAGAGGTAGAACATCTGCTTTGCACATAGAAGGTCTCAAGTTCCATCTGCAGTATCTCCAGTAGGGCTAGAGAGGCTTTTGCTAGAAACCCTGGAGAACCACTGCTGGTCAGTGTAGACAATACTAAATTAGATGATCAATGCTTTGATTAAGGCAGTTTCCTGTGCTTCTGTGTACACATCTATTTATTTATTTTTTCATTAATTTGTTGCTTAAATTCATATCCCTCTCTTCATCACTGCCACGATCCCAGGGTGTTTCCATACCGTTTTACATTCTTAAGAGAAAAAAAATCTCAAAGCAGTTTATAGCCTACTTGAAAACATCGAATGAAACCACCCAAAATAAAACATTACAGAAGAAAGTCAAATATAAAGTAGAAAGCAGCATACATAACAGGAAACTAAAACATTATCTTAAAGATTTCAAAAACAAAACATTGCAGTGGTCAACAACAGAATGCACATTTAACGCAGCAAAGTTAACAAAAAATAAAACCCACCTTATATATTTCAAAATAAAACCTTATTAAAGGAACTCAAATATAAAATGTGCATTTAAGATAGCATAATAGGAAGACAAAAAAAAAAATATGATCATAAGCACAGAATGTATCTGCTGCTGTGGCTGCCAATTCTGGCAATGGTGGTTCATGGTGGGTGTTGGCTGTGCAAGCTCAGGCTCAGTGACCTGGGTCTGCACTAAGAGACAGCCAAGATGGTCTCCCATTAGTCCCCAAGGAAAGCCTGGGAGAATAAAATTGTTTTTATTTGTCATCAAAATAGACAGAGACAACAATGCCAGCTGTATTCCAGAAGTTAGAGATCTCAATTACTGAGGAACTACCACAGGTTAGGTCCTCTCTGGGGGGATCACCATGCAATGTGCCCCACTCATTAGTGCAACCACAATAAGTGGCTCTCTTAAGATCTTAATGTTGCACAGGAGAATATAGGAATCTGTTAAGTACCTAGGACCCAAGTCATTCAGTGTTTTAAAATGATAAAACCAACAGTTTAAACTGGGCCTGGTAATTTATATACATAGCCAATGCAATATATCCTAAATTGGAGTACATCCATCCCACTCAGTGGTGATGGTATTTGGACCAGCAGTAGTTTCTGTACTGTCTTTAAGAGAAGTCCCACATACAGTGCATTGCAGTGATCTACCCTGGAGTTTGAGTACTGGGGAGACCACTTTTCTTCCTTCTAATCTAGAGAAGCCCCATATTTTAACATAGCTTAAAATAACCAGATATACAGAACAACAGTAATTCGGCAAGCCAACAGATACCTAGGTATTTATAAAGTTTAAGGAGGTGCGCTGATTCCAACTCTCATGGCCAACTCAATCTCCCCAAGTAATATATGACACTTCTTATTTTTTATTTTTTACATTAAAAAAAAAGTTTGTGTGGTATACAACAAACCTAATTTAGAAAGCATTTCATTTTATATCTGGTGGAGAGGAAGAAAAAAGGGGAGAAAACCAAACTCAAGGCCGCAAATGACAAAAGATACTATTTAGAGCCCAGATGGCAGCATAAAATAAATAGCCATTTCCTCCATAGAAGCACAAGCAATTTGGCTGCGCGGAACTGCGTTTCCAGCCGAGTTCCTTGAAACAGATGTCGAGATTGCTTGTGCCTGGAAACTTTTTAGGGAAAAGCAAGATGTTCAGGTAGAAAGTATAATAACAGGCACCCTCAGCTCTTTGGTGTCTATACAGGGGAGATGAGTATTTACAATAAAAAAAAATTGTGAGCTTTCTGATGCTCGGCACGTAAACAATTCTCTTTGGACATGGGAGGCAAGATCGATACAGCTCTGGAAGCTTTCATGATGCTCCTCTTTTTATCTATTTTTTTCTGCCTGTTGAGGAAGAAGGATGGGTTTTCTCGAAGAGAAACCTAAGGAAAAATCTCAATAATACGTCAAATATGGAGGCGTACAGATACCATCAATTGGGTTTTATGGACTGGTGGTTTGTGTTATTTATAGGGGAATGGGGGCACCATCAGTTTGATTGTATGAACTGGTCACTTCAGATACTGTTGGTGCTCTCTCTCTCTCTCTCTCTCTGCTCATCCATACTGTTGTTTAATGTAGACACGAAGAAACCTGTGCCTCTATTAATTCTCCATTGTTCATATGACGTTGTCCTCTAAATCACTGCCTCCCCACCCTTTCCCCAACGTCAGTCTGGATTTTCTCTTACCAGGGATACTCCAAAAAGGCGAAGGAATGAGTAAATGCAGACTGAAGGAGGAGAAAGTTTGGGCACTGATTTATAGGAGAACATTATATGGACAACTGAGAATTAATCAAGGAACAGGAAGCTTACAATCCACATTAAACAGTATGGGTGAGCCTTCTCTCTTCTTTTGAGTCCAAATTGTCCTCAAAGCACTGTATAACAATGGCTCTGTTGCCTTTAGCATCAGAGACAACATGCCTCTGAAGACAGGATGGATCACAAGGTTGTTTCTGCCTCCGGAATCTGGACTTCCCATTGGGGCATCTACTTGGCCAGCGTATGCTGAACTAGGTTGGATGGTCATCTGTCATGAATGCTTTAGTTGAGATTCTTGCATTGCAAGGGATTGAACTAATGACCCTTCCAACTCTAAGATTCTGTAATTCTATGATTAGATGGGCCATTGGCCTGATCCAGCAGGGCTCATCTTTTGTTCTAATGTTATAAAGGCATGGATTGGTGATGATCTGGCCAGGGAGAGAAGAGGATGTTTGTTTGTTTGTTTGTTTGCTTGTGTGTGTGTGTCTACAGTCATTGTTTCTCTTGAAATAACCTGCTTGCACATTTTTTTAATTAAAGCCCACTGCTGAACCTCCATAAAAGCCACAGTCGGTACTCTAATGACAGCAGAGAGATGCACAGCCCTGTTCCTCATACTCACAGAAAGACGTTTCACCAAACACTGCAGTGCTTCTTAAAGCCTAGTGGAATTCTGGCAAGTTGGTGCTGTCGGTTGTTGGAGAGTGGAGAGGACTCCTGCTGGAAGGAGGAACCATTGCTCAGTGGTTAGATTGCACATTGTGTATGTATACGGTTCCAGATTAACCCATGGCATAAGAAAGATTCAGGTAGAAGGGATAGGAAAGGCCTCTACCTGAGACCCTGGAGGGTCACTATTGAACTAGGTGGACAAAGTCCCCTCCTAAGAACCATAAAAAGCTACAGCTTGCAGGTTTCTTTGGTGGAGGCCATGGATGTTTAAAGTGAATGTGGCTATATCTCATTTACGGGAAGGCAAAAGTCCATAAAGTTTTTACAAATCATTTACTCAGGAATGCATTATATAAAGTCTGGAACAAATATAAATTGCAACTGGAACCACAAACCTCCTGGTGGCTTTCGACGCTGGAGGCGCATGCTGTGAAAAAGCTTAATATGAGAACAAACTGGGCATTATATAGACAACTACTGGAGAAAGATCAAGGAAACCCTATGAGAAGATACGACAATATGTGTCAGATAGATGGCAATACCTGCAACTAAGAAGTGTATTTAATTCAGATCTAAAAAAGGTTTTGCAAAAGAGGATTCTAAACTGAGCTCCACAATATTACAAAATAATAAGAAAATACCATCTAAAACATACAATCTTTTACTTGATTGGGAATTGATGGATGAAGAAATGAAAGAAACTACGATCAAATGGGCTCAAGGTGTTGGACATACGATATACTTAGAGCAATGGTGAGAGGATATAAGATTTACCACCTCTTACACGATTAAAGAAAATTTTGTTAAAATGTTCCACAGGTGGTATTTAACACCAGTTAAGCTGGCCAAAATCTATCAATTGAAATCCAGCCTCTGTTGGAAATGTGGCAAAGAAGCATGAACAACAATACACATGTGGTGGGGCTGTGAGGAGATTAAGAAATTTTGGGGAGTAATACATGAGGAAATGTTAAAAATCCCAATTGTTAAAAAACCAGAGGCGTATCTCCTAGGCTTGATAGGGAAAGATATACCGCAAGTGGAAAAAAGAATTTTTCTATATGCAACTACGGCAGCCAGGGTAGTGATTGCTTCTAAATGGAAATCTCAAATCTTGCCCTCAAAAGAGGAGTGGATTTGCAAATTAAATGAATATTTAGAACTGGCAAAGTTAACCTCAATCATATGATATGAGTCAAATCAAAAATTAAAAAAGGAATGGAAATGTTTCAAAGATTATATGTTAAAATATTATTCTAAGAAATTATGCTAATATGCCTAGAATAAAAATGTAAAGTACATCTATGATTTGGAAAAGAGAAGAGATAAATGAAATACAAAGAATGATACATTTGGAGAATGCAAAGATAAAGGTGGAAATAGAGATTCTAAGAAGTCAAATTGTAGCGGAGGGAAGCTGCGGGTGGGGAGGGAGAGTATTATATGATATGTAATATTTACTTTCAGTGTTTCTGGATTGTTTTCAATATATTTCTCTCTCTTTGTTGTTGTTTTGTTTTTTTCTGTACTACTTACTTAAACAAAATAAATAAATAAAATGTGGGGGGAGGGGAATAAAAATAAAGCGAATATGGCTAAAAATGTGATCTAACATAAGGTAAGTTCCTATATGCTTAACAGGCTAGGTTCTATGGCGGCTTCTTCTTCTTCTTCTTCTTCTTCTTCTTCTTCTTCTTCTTCTTCTTCTTCTTCCTCCTCCTCCTCCTCCTCCTCCCCCTCCCCCTCCTTGTTTCATAAATCACCTTCTTTATATGCCTCAAGATGATTTACAGGCACCATATGGAAACAGCTTAAAACCATTTTGAAAACAGTGCAAACCTCCCCTGAAGATAAGTTTTAAAACAATGCAAAATGAACACCTTGAAACAGGGACCTATTTATCTGGCTGAGAAAGCCTGTCGAAACAAAAATGTCTTCAGTTGTTTCTGTAAAGTACAGAGAGTGGGCGACTGTCATATCTCAACAGGGAACATCTTCCACTAAGCAGGTGCTGTCATGATGAAAGCCCTGCCCTGAGCTACTGCGGAGAGGGCTTCTGATACCTGAGGGACTTCAGTGAAAGACATTCCTGTAGAATGCAGTGGGCGCAGGTGCATACGATGGTCTCCAATTGGCATACCTGTCTAATGATGAGGGATTCCCTTCCATAGATGCTCAGCATGAATCAAGCAAGCAGGGCAAAATGATCTTGTGAAATCAGTGTATACAACTGTGCATACATCTGGTTGTATTGCATTTTGCTCAACGGATGCTTAGGAATTCCCATTTGGGTTAGGGTTAGGGTTAGCTGATTCTTGGGCATACATTTGACAAAATAGGCACTTTGGCTGCATACATAAAAAATCCCCCTGCCATCAGGGGCGCTGTAGTTTTTTAAGGGTGATGGAATGTAATGCTATGCAGTGGTGTACTACAGTGCCCAGAATTCTTTGAGGGAGGAAATGTGCCTTGAACGTGCTTTAAATGTATAATGTGTATGCAGCCATGCGTGATGATGATGATGATGATGATGACGACGACCTTTGTTATGTACTGAGTTGAATAGGATCCAAAAGGCAGCAGTCTGATTGGTCTTAGAACAATAGGATTCAGAATGCAGCAGTCTGATTGGTCCTAGAACAATGCAGCAGTATGATTGGTTGGCAGGAACTACCCAATCATGCTCCAGATAGAAGTGAATCCACAACCTGAGTGGCTTACAGTAGAATTCCGAAATTAGCCAATCATGTGCAGCCCATTGTGTAAATAATGTATATAAAGCAGATACTTTGAGGGGACATTCATTCATTCCTCCTCACCACTATGAGTTGAATAAAGAGCATGAAATCACTTTGCGACTCTGAGTATATTTCAACCTTATTAAATTTCTATCCTGCCCTTCCTCCCCAAAGGGACAAGGCCAGAAAACAATCAAGCAGGAAAACAATGTGATTAAAATAAAATTGTAATATATTTAAAACACCTGAAAGGAATTAAGAACATCAAAAAAATAAAAATGGTCATATACCCTCATAAGTAATAGTGGATGGATCTAAACATAGGAAAATAAACGCTATAAATAAGTCAGAAATGAGAGGGTAAAATATCTATGGAAAATTGTGTTTTAAAATTTCCTGCTCTCTGTCGTCATCTGATGTTGCATTCAAATCACTGTTGCTTTCCTAATGTAGCTGAGTCCAAGTTTCAATGAGGCCAGGATCAATAATATTTCAGCCACCAAATGCCTGGGTGAACAGGAATGCGCTGCTGATTTGCGTCCCCCTGTGTTTCCTGTTGCACTGCTGATTTGTGCCCCCCCCCATTATAATTCAAGCCTTCCATTTCCAATTGCAGTTTTCTGAGGTGATATTTGGAGCTTACATTTGGTGAAGTTGTTTTTGCTATTTATTTTGCGTTTTTTGTTTTGATGCATTTTTCAGTTAATTTGTTTTTGTGACTGTGTGGATCCCAGTTCAGCTACTGATTGATTGATTGATTGATTGATTGATTGTGTGACTGTGGAAATGAATAAATTCCAAACAATGACTATCATCAGTGCAGGTAAGATTTTTTTTTTTAATTTCTATTTTATCATCTACAATACTGTTTTATTTATTTTATAGTACAGTACATTGTTTATTGCTTTCATTTTATGGATCAATGGTCTCATAAAATAGTAAAATTCATGTTAAATTGCTGTTTTAGGGGTTGTTTTTAAAAGTTTGGAATGGATTAATCCGTTTTGCATTACTGTCTATGGGAAAGTGCACCTTGGTTTTGGAACGCTTTGGTTTTGGAACAGACTTCCATAACTGATTAAGTTTGAGAACCAAGGTACCACTGTAATGAGGGAGATACCTACACCAGACCTGGGAGGACCAACCAACCTACACCATTTTACGTGGTAGTTACCTGCAAGTTGGGTAATACAATGTGCATCATCTTTATGTATGGAGCTTGGATGAAGCAGCTTCTTCCCATCATGGCTGTCTGTATATTCATCAACATATTACTTTCCCTAAAGAATCCAGGGAACTGTAGTTTATTATGGGTGCTGGGAATTGTAGTTCTATGAGAGGTAAACTACAGTTCTTCGGATTCTTTGTGGGGAAGTGTTTTGCTTCAAGTGTATGCATAGCCCATAATTTCAACTGATGGTGGCTGCTTGCTCAGCCAAATGCGCCTTTCCTGCGTCATGCAGTTGGCTTAGGGTAGTTGTATAAATCAATTATTCCATCAAAGCTACTGCTAGTACTGCAAACTAGCTTGCATTAACTTGGATGCCTTTTGTGTCTTTAAAGGAACACCCTGCATTTGATGTATAGCCAGGAAATCTAAAGGAACATCTACAATGAGAGGGAAGCACAACTGCATGAAGGCTGCAATTGTAACCCTGTCTACTTAGAGGTAAGTCACATTGAATTCAATGAATGGGAAACAAACATATTCAGTAAAAAGTAAGCTGATAAAAAGACTAGCAAATAAAGTCAGGAGACAAGCAAATTCTCTACGGTGTTCACAGCTGTTAGTTTCATAGAATTGCCCTTCCAAACAGATGGCAAAAAATGGGGGGTTGATGCCTCCATGTCCTCTAGGCATAACAATTACAAAAATGCAATAGAGGATGCAAGTACAACATCCCTGAAAGATGTGACTACAGATGCTGAAATACCTCCAGTGAAGGATAACTTCCCCCTGCCCCCCTGAGGCACCTTGCTCCACTGTTGAACAGCTCTTACCATTAGGGAGTTCATGGAGGGTAAGGCTATTGGTGGCTACTAACCTTGATGTCTTTATGTTCTACCTCCACTGTTGGAGGCAGTAATGCTTCTGAATACCATTTGGCGGAAACTGCAGGAGGGGAGAGGGCTCTTGTGCTCAGGTCCTGCCTGCAAGTTCCCAGAAGCATCTGGCTGACCACTAGGGGAGTGGAGTGCATACACAGTAACCCATTTGTAGCACAATAGTTTAATTTTTCTCAGTCTGGACTCATTAATGCTCTTCCTCAACATGCTGCTTTCCATCTAGATTGATGGGTGTGGTTGTTGGATATCCATTTGATTAGGTTATCCATGCCTTTATCCATGCACATGCCCAGGTGAATAAAGATGGAAGTGGTCATTACAATCTTGGTGTACATCCACCCACGATGTCATTGGGCAGAACTGCCTGCATCTGCTTTCAAATGGACACACTAAGAGGCAATGCAGAATTAATTTGAAATGAGCTTTCATTCTCAGAATAAAAACAGCTTCTCAGGAAGTGCTTCTTAGGGGCAAAAATATGCAGCGAAACTAGCTTGGCCAGAGCTGTTTGGCAGTGGAACACACTCCCACAAGAGGTGATGGACTCTTCTCCCATGGAGGATTGTATGCTGAGGTTGGATGCTTTAACTGCTATTCCTGCATTGCAAGGGGTTGGACTAGAGGACCCTTGAGGTTCCTTCCAACTCTAAGATTCTATGATTCTATAAGGAGTGAAGTGCTGCATCTCAATGGATTCTAAAATAAAATGTCAGGTGTGTCCAGTCTAGGATACATCAGGGTTCTTCTTATGTTTTAAATATTCGTTTTTTTGTTAGGAAGTTACTCCTAATAAAGTTGGTAAAAATATCTTGCCCTTCTATTTCCACACATAGGTTCTAGACCTGCCCTCTGGAACAACAGAGAACAAGCTGGCTACATCTTCTATATGACAGCAGCCCTTCAGATATTTGAAGGTTGCTATCTTGTCTCCCCTTAATTTTCTCTTCTCCGTTCATAGATTTTATGTTGGGGTTACATTCCAGGCCCCCATGTGCATAAGTGAAATGCACGTAAGTGGGGAGCTCCCTGCAGTACATATAGCTTCCTGTCCAACAGCTGTTGTGCAGGGTAGCATGGCAGCAGCAAGAGCCATTTTGTAGCTGTTGGAGTCTCTTTTTTCTGGATGTTTGGCTCACTGGTGTCCTCTTCAGGCTCTTCAGAAGGGTCTCCTTACGAGCCACAATGTACTTTCCACCCACCATTTCTGGTTAGATTTTTTTCCATTTTTAATTATGTCCAAGCACTGCACGTATACATGGTCACATGCGAGCCGATGACATGTAAGTGTGGGGATCCCTGTACTCTCATTTTAAAATGCACAATTTGTGTTCATGTAGGCTGTGTATTTTTCCTTTTCTCTCTGCTGTGCCTGTCTTTAGAATCCTGTGCTGCATATAAAATTGTGTATATTACCCCCAAAACTGCACCAATTTCAAGAGGACTTAAAAAATAACAATTGGCAAACTGATAAGAAAATGTGAGGAACTAAGATAAAGATTGGAAAAATGAGAAAGTGGGAGAAACCAGAATTAACTGATTTGCCAGTCTCTGTCCAAGGGGAAGGCCTGAGCTCAACAGCCGAGCATCAGTTTCCCACGCAGAAGGTCCCAGGTTCAGTTCTTGGCATCTCCAGGTGAGACTGTGAATGTCCCCCATCTGAACCCCTGGAGAGCTGCTGCCTGTCAGTGGGACAATGCTGAGCTAGAGGAATTGTTTGTCAGACTTAAATATAAGGCAGCTCCCTATGTTTCCAAAGCAGCACCTTGTCAGCCTGCCAGCACTCTCTGACTTATCCAGATCCAAGGCTTTGCAGCTGGCGCATATTTTAATGCCAAATGACTGGCACCATTGATGTTGGAACACATAGTCTCTTGGTGCCCACACTGCATGCACATTCATTTCAGTATGTCGCACTGTGTAACTACTTTTTGCTGTTGTTGCAACTTAAGTTTATATCTCCCCAGAGGTATTTACCCCACTCCCAGAATTCACACAGAGGAGAATGTGGGTCCCCTTTGCCAAGCAGCCGTCCGCCTGATAAAATTAAGAAGAAAAACAACAGAAAGAGAAGCAGGGAGACCTCCTGTTAATTTACTGCCCTGAAACAGTCAATTAGAGACTTGCCAAACTGTCTGGCATTCGTTCCAAGTCCTTTGAAATGCCAACCCCCAAATGAAAGATGGAGGAGAGGATATTGCCTGGCTCTTTCCAAGAATTGGCCCAAACAGCAACCACAATGTGTCAACTTGCGAGCTGGGGCTAGTTTTGCTGATAGCAGAAATAAACGCCTGTTGTTTGTCAGAAATTGGGTTCAATTTTCCCAACAATAGTGTTGCTTCCCATGCTACACTAGTCTCACATGCTACTTCCAGAAGTGTCTGGAATTTAGTAATGCTCTGTGTTCTCTCTCTCTCTCTCTCTCTCTCTCTCTCTCAAACACACACACACAGCCTGAATCTCTAATTGAAAGAACATGCGTTTATATCTAAGAAGTCTTGAGGGAATATTTGGATAGGTCAGTCTCTATTGGATAGCTTAGCTGGTGGAGCATGAGACTCTTGATCCCAGGATTATGGGATTGAGTCCCACATTGGGCAAAATGACCCTTGTGGTCCCTTCTAACTCTACAATTCTATAAGATTCTATGAATCTACAGCTAGAGTGAAATAGCCCAATCACACTGACATCTGCCAAGGACAGTAAAAGAGGTGGAGAATGGTAATAACTTAATGGAAGAACATCTGCTTTGTATTCAGAAGGTCACAGGTTCAACCCCAAACATCTCCACATGGGGCTAGGAGTGTCCCTTGCCTGGAACCCCGGAGAGCTGCTGCCAGTCAGTGTAGATGACATTGGGACCATTGGACCAATGGTCTGACTTAATAAAAAGAAACTTCCTATGTTAATTTGTGAGTCTCAGAGCTGAGGGTAAGGGAAAAAGTTGACCAGGTGGTTCAGCAAGCCGAAAAAGGACAGACAGCTGTTGGGTCAGCAATCTCAATCAAATAGACTAGTCAAAAAATTAAGCAGCTGCAAAGGCCTGTAACATAAAAAGGCATTCAAGAGATGCATGGAAGTCAAAAGTGATGGTTCTTACTGAATCTCTGCAGGAAGAGTCCTCCAGGGCATGAGACCAGTGGCACCAAATGCTGGACTTCTGGTTGAGGCCAGTCTTCTTTCTGTAACATGGGATACAACTAACACTGTTCCTCCAGATGATTTCAGCCATTGGGCTGGGATATAAGAAATCAGGCAGTCAACAGCAACAACAAATTTTTTATTATTTGTACCCCGCCCCTATGGCTGGGTTTCCCCAGCCACTCTGGGCAGTTCCCAACAGAGGACTAAAAGCAGAATAAAACATCAAACATTAAAAACTTCCCGATACAGGGCTGCCTTCAGATGTCTTCTAAAAGTTGTCTAGTTCCTTATCTCCTTGACACCTGCTGGGAGCGTGTTCCAGAGGGTGGTCAGCACTACCGAGAAGGCCCTCTGTCTGGTTCCTTGTAACCTCACTTGTCGCAGGGAGGGAACCACCAGAAGGCCCTCGGAGCTCTCCGTGTCTGGGCTGAGCAATGGGGGTGGAGACGCTCCTACAGGTATACAGGACAGAGGCCATTTAGGGCTTTAAAGGTCAGCACCAACACTTTGAACCGGTGCTCTATGGTCTCAGCCACAGCTCCCAGTTACCTTAAGACTCTTCTAAAAACACAAGTAGAGAAAAAACAGACCTTGTAAGAGTCAGGGAGCGATTGGAATATTTCCGCTACCCTGTAGAAGTGTAGATATTCAATTACTTTAATATGAGTGGCGATTATTCTAAGATTAAAAGTAATCATGAGCATTGGCAGAGGGGAGCAGATGATGCCTGTGCCATGGAATCTGTTACACACTTGGGCTTCAGAGTGATTGATTTTATTCAGCCATGATATGCACTTGTAAAAGTAGGCTTTTTCTGTCCATTGATCCCATGGGGAGCAAGCGTTTAATGTCAACGCTGAATGTTAATGTACAATTAAAACCAAAACAAAATCGATATTCCTAGCGGGGAGGGAGAGAATGGGTTGCCATTCATAGGCTGCCTTGCTCATGAGATTCCCGCCCTGGTCCATGAAACTGCTCCAGTCTGAATGGTCTGTGAACTGCAGCTGTCATTTTTAAAAGGTTTTGGACACACTGATGTTTATTGTAGTTTAAACCCCCTTTCTTTCTTTTAGTGGTGGGCTTTAAAACATTTACTGCCAATAATTTGGAGAATGGTGTGGGTTCTTTATATGTTAAGATTTATTACAGTCAGGAAACAAGTGTGTGTTAAACAGTCTCTAACCTTTCTTTAATAGCAATCCTTAAGCCAGGCCTGTACATCTTGGGTGACTCATAAGCCATTTGTTTCTATTGTAGGATACTTCAACATAGCCCTGTTTATTGTATGATGCAGGCACTGGCCTCAGGCCAGGCCAGTCCGTATGTAGGGCTCAGGCTTTTCCATAAGGGGACAGAGCTTTGATGTTGCTTCAGCAACAGTGAGCTTAGGTCCTATATGCATTATACATTGAAAGCACAATGATGCCACAGTCATGGCTTCCCCCAAGGAATCCTGGGAACTGAAGTTTGTTAAGGGTGCTGAGAGTGGTTAGGAAACCCTCTCAGACCTACACTTCCCAGGCTGGTTTAATGGTCCATCCCTCTTAATAATAATAATAATACCTTTATTGTCATTGTACAACCTTCTTCCCAGGAAACTCTGGGAATTGTAACTCTGTGGTGGAAAGAGAGGCCTGTTCATCTGTTGTCAGGAATGGAAATTAGTCCAGTATTCATTTTCATCGTGGGGTAGTTGTTGTTTTTGAGTCTCCAAACAACATGTAATTAATTACCCACCCCCATTGTTTTGAAGTTTCCTTTACACCGCAATGAATGTAGACTACATACATTGCACAAGTAGTTATGCAACTCATGCTAAGTAGCAGAGAGCAAGATGAATAACATAGTATTTGATGGAAAGCGAACTGCAGCAGAACAGAAACAGGGGCGATTGTGGCAAATACAAGTTAGAATGGAAATTGCTGCCCTCTTACATTCTTCATTGTCACTGAGCACTCTGTAACCTTGCTCCTGCCAACCTCATTTTGCTTAAGTCCTTTTCAGGCTGGTGCTCACCCAACTTAAAGAA